>NC_091697.1:5642500-6267500 GCF_041296265.1 Equus caballus
CCTACCGGACAGACCGGAACCACCTGCCAAGAACGCCGGAGCCACCTGTTCGACTCGCTGGAACCACCTGCCGGACAGGCCAATATCAACTGCTGGCTATGCCAGAACCACCTGGGGGACAGTCCGGGATCACCTGCCAGCCATGGCGGAACCACCTCTCAGACGTACCAGAACCACCTGCCGGAGAAGCTGGAAACACGTCCTGGACAGACTGGAACCACGTGACGACCATGCCTGAACCACCTGCCGAGCACGGCGGAACCACCTGCCGGACACGCCAAAATCACCTGCGGGCTACGCCAGAACCACTTGGACGACTCTCCGAAATGACCTGCCGGGCATGTTGGAACCACCTCTCAGACGTGCCAGAAGCACGTGGCGGACAGTCCGGAATCACCTGTTGGGCATACGCAACCACCTCTGAGACGTACCAGAACCACGTGCCGTGCACGCCGGAACCACCTACCGGACAGACCGGAATCAACTCTTGGGCATGCCGGAACCACCAGTCAGATGTGCCAGAAACACGTGCCGGAGACGCCGGAAGCACCTGCCGAGCACGTCGCAACCACCTGCTCAACTCGCCTGAACCACCTGCCGGACACGCCAAAATCACCTGCCCGCTACACCAGCACCACTTCGGGGACAAGCCGGAATCACGTGAGGGGCATGCCGGCACAGCCTCTCAGACTGAACCTCGTGCCGGACACCACAGAACCACCTGCCGGACAGACCGGAACCACCTGCCGGACACGCCGGAACCACCGGCTCGACCCGCCGGAACGACCGCTGGACATGCAAAATCACCTGCCGGCTACGCCGGAAACACTTGGCGAACACTCCGGAATCACCTGCTGGGCATGCCGGAACCACCTCTCAGATATGCCAGAACCACGTGCCAATGACCCCGGAAGCACCTGCCGAGCACGTCGGAACCACCTGCTCGACTCGCCAGAACCACCTGCCGGACATGCAAAAATCACCTGCCGGCTACGCCACAACCAGTTGGGGAACACTTCGGAATCACCTGCCGGGCTTGCTGGAACCACCTGCCGGTCATGCCAAAATCACCTGCCAACTACGCCAGTACCACTTGGCGGACACTGTGGAAACACCTGTCGTGCCGGCCAGAACCACATCTCAGACGTGCCAGAACCATGTGCATGAGATGCTGGAACCACACCCCGAAGAGACGGAAAACACCTGCCAGACCCGTCTGAAAAATCTGCCGAGCACGCCGGAGCCACCTGCTCGACTCGCCGGAACCACCTACCTGACATGCCCAAATCACCAACCGGGTATGCCAGAACCACTTGCCGGACACTCTGGAATCATCTGCCGGACATGCCGGAACCAGCTCTCAGACACACCAGAACCACGTGCCGTAGACGCCGGAAGCACCTGCCTAGCATGCCGGAGCCACCTGCTCGACTCGCCAGAAACACCTGCCGGACACGCCAAAATCACCTGCCGAGTACGCCAGAACCACCTGGCGGACACTCCAAAACCACCTGTCGCGCATGCCGGAACCACCTCTCAGACGTGCCGGAAGCACGTGCCGGACACGCCGGAATACCTACCGGACAGACCGGAACCACCTGCCGAGCACGCCGGAGCCACCTGTTCGACTCGCTGGAACCACCTGCCGGACAGGCCAATATCAAATGCTGGCTATGCCAGAACCACCTGGGGGACGGTCCGGAATCACCTGCCAGCCATGGCGGAACCACCTCTCAGACGTACCAGAACCACCTGCCGGAGAAGCTGGAAACACGTCCTGGACAGTCTGGAACCACCTGCCGGCCAAGCCTGAACCACCTGCCAAGCACAACGGAACAACCTGCATGACACGCGAAAATCACCTGCGTGTTATGCCAGAACCACTTGGAGGACTCTCTGGGATGACCTGCCGGGCATGCCGGAACCACCTCTCAAACGTGCCAGAACCATGTGGCGGACAGTCCGGAATCACCTGTTGGGCATGCGCAACCACCTCTGAGACGTACCAGAACCACATGCCGTGCAGGCTGGAACCACCTACCGGACAGACCGGAATCACCTTTCGGGCATGCCGGAACCACCAGTCAGATGTGCCAGAAACACGTGCCGGAGACGCCGGAAGCACCTGCCGAGCACGTCGCAACCACCTGCTCAACTCGCCTGAACCACCTGCCGGACACGCCAAAATCACCTGCCCGCTACACCAGCACCACTTCGGGGACAAGCCGGAATCACGTGAGGGGCATGCCGGCACAGCCTCTCAGACTGAACCTCGTGCCGGACACCACAGAACCACCTGCCGGACAGACCGGAACCACCTGCCGGACACGCCGGAACCACCGGCTCGACCCGCCGGAACGACCGCTGGACATGCAAAATCACCTGCCGGCTACGCCGGAAACACTTGGCGAACACTCCGGAATCACCTGCCGGGCATGCCGGAACCACCTCTCAGACACACCAGAACCACGTGCCGGAGACGCCGGAAGCACCTGCCGAGCATGCCGGAGCCACCTGCTCGACTCGCCAGAAACACCTGCCGGACACGCCAAAATCACCTGCCGGGTACGCCAGAACCACCTGGCGGACACTCCGAAACCACCTGTCGCGCATGCCGGAACCACCTCTCAGACGTGCCGGAAGCACGTGCCGGACACGGCGGAATCACCTACCGGACAGACCGGAACCACCTGCCGGGCATGCCGGAACCACCGGCTCGACCCGCCGGAACCACCGGCTCGACCCGCCGGAACGACCGCTGGACATGCAAAATCACCTGCCGGCTACGCCGGAAACACTTGGCGAACACTCCGGAATCACCTGCCGGGCATGCCGGAATCACCTCTCAGATATGCCACAACCACGTGCCAATGACCCCGGACGCACCAACCGAGCACGCCGGAACCACCTGCTCGACTCGCCAGAACCACCTGCCGGACACGCAAAAATCACCTGCCGGCTACGCCACAACCAGTTGGGGAACACTTCGGAATCACCTGCCGGGCTTGCTGGAACCACCTGCCGGTCATGCCAAAATCACCTGCCAACTACGCCAGTACCACTTGGCGGACACTGTGGAAACACCTGTCGGGCCGGCCGGAACCACATCTCAGACGTGCCAGAACCATGTGCATGAGATGCTGGAACCACACCCCGAACAGACGGAAAACACCTGCCAGACCCGTCTGAACAACCTGCCGAGCACGCCGGAGCCACCTGCTCGACTCGCCGGAACCACCTACCTGACATGCCCAAATCACCAGCCGGGTATGCCAGAACCACTTGGCGGACACTCCGGAATCATCTGCCGGACATGCCGGAACCAGCTCTCAGACACACCAGAACCACGTGCCGGAGACGCCGGAAGCACCTGCCGAGCATGCCGGAGCCACCTGCTCGACTCCCCAGAAACACCTGCCGGACACGCCAAAATCACCTGCCGGGTACGCCAGAACCACCTGGCAGACACTCCGAAACCACCAGTCGCGCATGCCGGAACCACCTCTCAGACGTGCCGGAAGCACGTGCCGGACACGCCGGCATCACCTACCCGACAGACCGGAACCACCTGCCGAGCACGCCGGAGCCACCTGTTCGACTCGCTGGAACCACCTGCCGGACAGGCCAATATCAACTGCTTGCTATGCCAGAACCACCTGGGGGACGGTCCGGAATCACCTGCCAGCCATGGCGGAACCACCTCTCAGACGTACCAGAACCACCTGCCGGAGAAGCTGGAAACACGTCCTGGACAGTCTGGAACCACCTGCCGGCCAAGCCTGAACCACCTGCCAAGCACAACGGAACAACCTGCCAGACACGCCAAAATCACCTGCGTGTTATGCCAGAACCACTTGGAGGACTCTCTGGGATGACCTGCCGGGCATGCCGGAACCACCTCTCAGACGTGCCAGAACCATGTGGCGGACAGTCCGGAATCACCTGTTGGGCATGCGCAACCACCTCTGAGACGTACCAGAACCACATGCCGTGCAGGCTGGAACCACCTACCGGACAGACGGGAATCACCTTTCGGGCATGCCGGAACCACCTGTCAGATGTGCCAGAAACACGTGCCGGAGACGCCGGAAGCACCTGCCGAGCACGTCGCAACCACCTGCTCAACTCGCCTGAACCACCTGCCGGACATGCCAAAATCACCTGCCGACTATGCCAGAACCACTTGGCGAACACTCCGGAATCACTTGCCGGGCATGCAGGAACCACCTCTCAGACATGCCAGAACCCCGTGCCAATGACCCCGGAAGCACCTGCCGAGCACGCCGGAACCACCTGCTCGACTCGCCAGAACCACCTGCCGATCACGCAAAAATCACCTGCCGGCTACACCACAACCAGTTGGTGAACACTTTGGAATCACCTGCCAGGCTTGCTGGAACCACATGCCAGTCATGCCAAAATCACCTGCCATCTACGCCAGAACCGCTTGGCGGACACTGCGGAAACACCTGTCGGGCCGGCTGGAACCACATCTCAGACGTGCCAGAAACGTGTTCATGAGATGCTGGAACCACACCCCGAACAGACGGATACCACCTGCCAGAACCGCCTGAACCACCTGCTGAGCACGCCGGAACCACCTGCTCGACTCACCGGTACCACCTCCCTGACATGCCCAAATCACCTGCTGGGTATGCCAGAACCACTTGGCGGACACTCCGGAATCATCTGCCGGACATGCCGGAACCAGCTCTCAGACACACCAGAACCAAGTGCCGGAGACGCCGGAAGCACCTGCCGAGCATGCCGGAGCCACCTGCTCGACTCGCCAGAAACACCTGCCGGACACGCCAAAATCACCTGCCGGGTACGCCAGAACCACCTGGCGGACACTACGGAATCACCTGCCGCGCATGCCGGAACCACCTCTCAGACGTGCCGGAAGCACGTGCCAGACACGCCGGAAACACCTACCGGACAGACCGGAACCACCTGCCAAGAACGCCGGAGCCACCTGTTCGACTCGCTGGAACCACCTGCCGGACAGGCCAATATCAACTGCTGGCTATGCCAGAACCACCTGGGGGACAGTCCGGGATCACCTGCCAGCCATGGCGGAACCACCTCTCAGACGTACCAGAACCAACTGCCGGAGAAGCTGGAAACACGTCCTGGACACTCTGGAACCACCTGCCGGCCAAGCCTGAACCACCTGCCTAGCACAACGGAACAACCTGCCAGACACGCCAAAATCACCTGCGTGTTATGCCAGAACAACTTGGAGGACTCTCTGGGATGACCTGCCGGGCATGCCGGAACCACCCCTCAGACGTGCCAGAACCACCTGCCGGAGAAGCTTGAAACACGTCCTGGACAGACTAGAACCACGTGACGGCCATGCCTGAACCACCTGCCGGACACGCCAAAATCACCTGCGGGCTACGCCAGAACCACTTAGACGACTCTCCGAAATGACCTGCCGGGCATGTTGGAACCACCTCTCAGACGTGCCAGAAGCACGTGGCGGACAGTCCGGAATCACCTGTTGGGCATACGCAACCACCTCTGAGACGTACCAGAACCACGTGCCGTGCACGCCGGAACCACCTACCGGACAGACCGGAATCAACTTTTGGGCATGCCGGAACCACCAGTCAGATGTGCCAGAAACACGTGCCGGAGACGCCGGAAGCACCTGCCGAGCACGTCGCAACCACCTGCTCAACTCGCCTGAACCACCTGCCGGACATGCCAAAATCACCTGCCGACTATGCCAGAACCACTTGGCGAACACTCCGGAATCACTTGCCGGGCATGCAGGAACCACCTCTCAGACATGCCAGAACCCCGTGCCAATGACCCCGGAAGCACCAGCCGAGCACGCCGGAACCACCTGCTCGACTCGCCAGAACCACCTGCCGATCACGCAAAAATCACCTGCCGGCTACGCCACAACCAGTTGGTGAACACTTTGGAATCACCTGCCAGGCTTGCTGAAACCACCTGCCAGTCATGCCAAAATCACCTGCCAACTACGCCAGAACCGCTTGGCGGACACTGCGGAAACACCTGTCGGGCCGGCTGGAACCACATCTCAGACGTGCCAGAAACATGTTCATGAGATGCTGGAACCACACCCCGAACAGACGGATACCACCTGCCAGAACCGCCTGAACCACGTGCTGAGCACGCCGGAAACACCTGCTCGACTCACCGGTACCACCTCCCTGACACGCCAAAATCACCTGCTGGGTATGCCAGAACCACTTGGCGGACACTCCGGAATCATCTGCCGGACATGCCGGAACCAGCTCTCAGACACACCAGAACCAAGTGCCGGAGACGCCGGAAGCACCTGCCGAGCATGCCGGAGCCACCTGCTCGACTCGCCAGAAACACCTGCCGGACACGCCAAAATCACCTGCCGGGTATGCCAGAACCACCTGGCGGACACTACGGAATCACCTTCCGCGCATGCCGTAACCACCTCTCAGACGTGCCGGAAGAACGTGCCAGACACGCCGGAAACACCTACCGGACAAACCGGAACCACCTGACAAGAATGCCGGAGTCACCTGTTCGACTCTCTGGAACCACCTGCCGGACAGGCCAATATCAACTGCTGGCTATACCAGAACCACCTGGGGGACAGTCCGCGATCACCTGCCAGCCATGGCGGAACCACCTCTCAGACGTACCAGAACCACCTGCCGGAGAAGCTCGAAACACGTCCTGGACAGACTGGAACCACGTGACGGCCATGCCTGAACCACCTGCCGGACACGCCAAAATCACCTGCGGGCTACGCCAGAACCACTTGGACGACTCTCCGAAATGACCTGCCGGGCATGTTGGAACCACCTCTCAGACGTGCCAGAAGCATGTGGCGGACAGTCCGGAATCACCTGTTGGGCATACGCAACCACCTCTGACACGTACCAGAACCACGTGCCGTGCACGCCGGAACCACCTACCGGACAGACCGGAATCAACTTTTGGGCATGCCGGAACCACCAGTCAGATGTGCCAGAAACACGTGCCGGAGACGCCAGAAGCACCTGCCGAGCACGTCGCAACCACCTGCTCAACTCGCCTGAACCACCTGCCGGACACGCCAAAATCACCTGCCCGCTACACCAGCACCACTTCGGGGACAAGCCGGAATCACGTGAGGGGCATGCCGGCACAGCCTCTCAGACTGAACCTCGTGCCAGACACCACAGAACCACCTGCCGGACAGACCGGAACCACCTGCCGGACACGCCGGAACCACCGGCTCGACCCGCCGGAACGACCGCAGGACATGCAAACTCACCTGCCGGCTACGCCGCAAACACTTGGCGAACACTCCGGAATCACCTGCCGGGCATGCCGGAACCACCTCTCAGATATGCCAGAACCACGTGCCAATGACCCCAGAAGCACCTGCCGAGCACGCCGGAACCACCTGGTCGACTTGCCAGAACCACCTGCCGGACACGCAGAAATCACCTGCCGGCTATGCCACAACCAGTTGAGGAACACTTCGGAATCACCTGCCGGGCTTGCTGGAACCACCTGCCGGTCATGCCAAAATCACCTGCCAACTACGCCAGTACCACTTGGCGGTCACTGTGGAAACACCTGTCGGGCCGGCGGGAACCACATCTCAGACGTGCCAGAACCATGTGCATGAGATGCTGGAACCACACCCCGAACAGACGGAAAACACCTGCCAGACCCGTCTGAACAACCTGCCGAGCACGCCGGAGCCACCTGCTCGACTCGCCGGAACCACCTACCTGACATGCCAAAATCACCAGCCGGGTATTCCAGAACCACTTGGCGGACACTCCGAAATCATCTGCCGGACATGCCGGAACCAGCTCTCAGACACACCAGAACCACGTGCCGGAGACGCCGGAAGCACCTGCCGAGCATGCCGGAGCCACCTGCTCGACTCGCCAGAAACACCTGCCGGACACGCCAAAATCACCTGCCGGGTACGCCAGAACCACCTGGCGGACACTCCGAAATCACCTGTCGTGCATGCCGGAACCACCTCTCAGACGTGCCGGAAGCACGTGCCGGACACGCCGGAATCACCTACCGGACAGACCGGAACCACCTGCCGAGCACGCCGGAGCCACCTGTTCGACTCGCTGGAACCACCTGCCGGACAGGCCAATATCAACTGCTGGCTATGCCAGAACCACCTGGGGGACGGTCCGGAATCACCTGCCAGCCATGGCGGAACCACCTCTCAGACGTACCAGAACCACCTGCCGGAGAAGCTGGAAACACGTCCTGGACAGTCTGGAACCACCTGCCGGCCAAGCCTGAACCACCTGCCAAGCACAACGGAACAACCTGCCAGACACGCCAAAATCACCTGCGTGTTATGCCAGAACCACTTGGAGGACTCTCTGGGATGACCTGCCGGGCATGCCGGAACCACCTCTCAGACGTGCCAGAACCATGTGGCGGACAGTCCGGAATCACCTGTTGGGCATGCGCAACCACCTCTGAGACGTACCAGAACCACATGCCGTGCAGGCTGGAACCACCTACCGGACAGACCGGAATCACCTTTCGGGCATGCCGGAACCACCTGTCAGATGTGCCAGAAACACGTGCCGGAGACGCCGGAAGCACCTGCCAAGCACGTTGGAACCACCTGCTCAACTCGCCTGAACCACCTGCCGGACATGCCAAAATCACCTGCCGACTATGCCAGAACCCCTTGGCGAACACTCCGGAATCACTTGCCGGGCATGCAGGAACCACCTCTCAGACATGCCAGAACCCCGTGCCAATGACCCCGGAAGCACCAGCCGAGCACGCCGGAACCACCTGCTCGACTCGCCAGAACCAGCTGCCGATCACGCAAAAATCACCTGCCGGCTACGCCACAACCAGTTGGTGAACACTTTGGAATCACCTGCCAGGCTTGCTGGAACCACCTGCCAGTCATGCCAAAATCACCTGCCAACTACGCCAGAACCGCTTGGCGGACACTGCGGAAACACCTGTCGGGCCGGCTGGAACCACATCTCAGACGTGCCAGAAACGTGTTCATGAGATGCTGGAACCACACCCCGAACAGACGGATACCACCTGCCAGAACCGCCTGAACCACGTGCTGAGCACGCCGGAAACTCCTGCTCGACTCACCGGTACCACCTCCCTGACACGCCAAAATCACCTGCTGGGTATGCCAGAACCACTTGGCGGACACTCCGGAATCATCTGCCGGACATGCCGGAACCAGCTCTCAGACACACCAGAATCAAGTGCCGGAGACGCCGGAAGCACCTGCCGAGCATGCCGGAGCCACCTGCTCGACTCGCCAGAAACACCTGCCGGACACGCCAAAATCACCTGCCGGGTATGCCAGAACCACCTGGCGGACACTACGGAATCACCTGCCGCGCATGCCGGAACCACCTCTCAGACGTGCCGGAAGCACGTGCCAGACACGCCGGAAACACCTACCGGACAAACCGGAACCACCTGCCAAGAACGCCGGAGCCACCTGTTCGACTCGCTGGAACCACCTGCCGGACAGGCCAATATCAACTGCTGGCTATGCCAGAACCACCTGGGGGACAGTCCGGGATCACCTGCCAGCCATGGCGGAACCACCTCTCAGACGTACCAGAACCACCTGCCGGAGAAGCTGGAAACACGTCCTGGACAGACTGGAACCACGTGACGGCCATGCCTCAACCACCTGCCGAGCACGGCGGAACCACCTGCCAGACACGCCAAAATCACCTGCGGGCTACGCCAGAACCACTTGGACGACTCTCCGAAATGACCTGCCGGGCATGTTGGAACCACCTCTCAGACGTGCCAGAAGCACGTGGCGGACAGTCCGGAATCACCTGTTGGGCATACGCAACCACCTCTGACACGTACCAGAACCACGTGCCGTGCACGCCGGAACCACCTACCGGACAGACCGGAATCAACTTTTGGGCATGCCGGAACCACCAGTCAGATGTGCCAGAAACACGTGCCGGAGACGCCTGAAGCACCTGCCGAGCATGTCGCAACCACCTGCTCAACTCGCCGGAACCACCTGCCGGACACGCCAAAATCACCTGCCCGCTGCACCAGCACCACTTCGGGGACAAGCCGGAATCACGTGAGGGGCATGCCGGCACAGCCTCTCAGACTGAACCTCGTGCCGGACACCACAGAACCACCTGCCGGACAGACCGGAACCACCTGCCGGACACGCCGGAACCACCGGCTCGACCCGCCGGAACGACCGCTGGACATGCAAAATCACCTGCCGGCTACGCCGGAAACACTTGGCGAACACTCCAGAATCACCTGCCGGGCATGCCGGAACCACCTCTCAGATATGCCAGAACCACGTGCCAATGACCCCGGAACCACCTGCCGAGCACGCCGGAACCACCTGGTCGACTCGCCAGAACCACCTGCCGGACACGCAGAAATCACCTGCCGGCTACGCCACAACCAGTTGGGGAACACTTCGGAATCACCTGCCGGGCTTGCTGGAACCACCTGCCGGTCATGCCAAAATCACCTGCCAACTACGCCAGTACCACTTGGCGGACACTGTGGAAACACCTGTCGGGCCGGCCGGAACCACATCTCAGACGTGCCAGAACCATGTGCATGAGATGCTGGAACCATACCCCGAACAGACGGAAAACACCTGCCAGACCCGTCTGAACAACCTGCCGAGCACGCCGGAGCCACCTGCTCGACTCGCCGGAACCACCTACCTGACATGCCCAAATCACCAGCCGGGTATGCCAGAACCACTTGGCGGACACTCCGGAATCATCTGCCGGACATGCCGGAACCAGCTCTCAGACACACCAGAACCACGTGCCGGAGACGCCGGAAGCACCTGCCGAGCATGCCGGAGCCACCTGCTCGACTCGCCAGAAACACCTGCCGGACACGCCAAAATCACCTGCCGGGTACGCCAGAACCACCTGGCGGACACTCCGAAATCACCTGTCGCGCATGCCGGAACCACCTCTCAGACGTGCCGGAAGCACGTGCCGGACACGCCGGAATCACCTACCGGACACACCGGAACCACCTGCCGAGCACGCCGGAGCCACCTGTTCGACTCGCTGGAACCACCTGCCGGACAGGCCAATATCAACTGCTGGCTATGCCAGAACCACCTGGGGGACGGTCCGGAATCGCCTGCCAGCCATGGCGGAACCACCTCTCAGACGTACCAGAACCACCTGCCGGAGAAGCTGGAAACACGTCCTGGACAGTCTGGAACCACCTGCCGGCCAAGCCTGAACCACCTGCCAAGCACAACGGAACAACCTGCCAGGCACGCCAAGATCACCTGCGTGTTATGCCAGAACCACATGGAGGACTCTCTGGGATGACCTGCCGGGCATGCCGGAACCACCTCTCAGACGTGCCAGAACCATGTGGCGGACAGTCCGGAATCACCTGTTGGGCATGCGCAACCACCTCTGAGACGTACCAGAACCACATGCCGTGCAGGCTGGAACCACCTACCGGACAGACCGGAATCACCTTTCGGGCATGCCGGAACCGCCTGTCAGATGTGCCAGAAACACGTGCCGGAGACGCCGGAAGCACCTGCCAAGCACGTTGGAACCACCTGCTCAACTCGCCTGAACCACCTGCCGGACATGCCAAAATCACCTGCCGACTATGCCAGAACCCCTTGGCGAACACTCCGGAATCACTTGCCGGGCATGCAGGAACCACCTCTCAGACATGCCAGAACCCCGTGCCAATGACCCCGGAAGCACCAGCCGAGCACGCCGGGACCACTTGCTCGACTCGCCAGAACCACCTGCCGATCACGCAAAAATCACCTGCCGGCTACACCACAACCAGTTGGCGAACACTTTGGAATCACCTGCCAGGCTTGCTGGAACCACCTGCCAGTCATGCCAAAATCACCTGCCAACTACGCCAGAACCGCTTGGCGGACACTGCGGAAACACCTGTCGGGCCGGCTGGAACCACATCTCAGACGTGCCAGAAACGTGTTCATGAGATGCTGGAACCACACCCCGAACAGACGGATACCACCTGCCAGAACCGCCTGAACCACCTGCTGAGCACGCCGGAACCACCTGCTCGACTCACCGGTACCACCTCCCTGACACGCCAAAATCACCTGCTGGGTATGCCAGAACCACTTGGCGGACACTCCGGAATCATCTGCCGGACATGCCGGAACCAGCTCTCAGACACACCAGAACCACGTGCCGGAGACGCCGGAAGCACCTGCCGAGCATGCCGGAGCCACCTGCTCGACTCGCCAGAAAGACCTGCCGGACACGCCAAAATCACCTGCCGGGTATGCCAGAACCACCTGGCGGACACTACGGAATCACCTGCCGCGCATGCCGGAACCACCTCTCAGACGTGCCGGAAGCACGTGCCAGACACGCCGGAAACACCTACCGGACAGACCGGAACCACCTGCCAAGAACGCCGGAGCCACCTGTTCGACTCGCTGGAACCACCTGCCGGACAGGCCAATATCAACTGTTGGCTATGCCAGAACCACCTGGGGGACAGTCCGGGATCACCTGCCAGCCATGGCGGAACCACCTCTCAGACGTACCAGAACCACCTGCCGGAGAAGCTGGAAACACGTCCTGGACAGACTGGAACCACGTGACGGCCATGCCTGAACCACCTGCCGAGCACGGCGGAACCACCTGCCGGACACGCCAAAATCACCTGCGGGCTACGCCAGAACCACTTGGACGACTCTCCGAAATGACCTGCCGGGCATGTTGGAACCACCTCTCACACGTGCCAGAAGCACGTGGCGGACAGTCCGGTATCACCTGTTGGGCATACGCAACCACCTCTGACACGTACCAGAACCACGTGCCGTGCACGCCGGAACCACCTACCGGACAGACCGGAATCAACTTTTGGGCATGCCGGAACCACCAGTCAGATGTGCCAGAAACACGTGCCGGAGACGCCGGAAGCACCTGCCGAGCACGTCGCAACCACCTGCTCAACTCGCCTGAACCACCTGCCGGACACGCCAAAATCACCTGCCCGCTACACCAGCACCACTACGGGGACAAGCCGGAATCACGTGAGGGGCATGCCGGCACAGCCTCTCAGACTGAACCTCGTGCCGGACACCACAGAACCACCTGCCGGACAGACCGGAACCACCTGCCGGACACGCCGGAACCACCGGCTCGACCCGCCGGAACGACCGCTGGACATGCAAAATCACCTGCCGGCTACGCCGGAAACACTTGGCGAACACTCCGGAATCACCTGCCGGGCATGCCGGAACCACCTCTCAGATATGCCAGAACCACGTGCCAATGACCCCGGAAGCACCTACCGAGCACGCCGGAACCACCTGCTCGACTCGCCAGAACCACCTGCCGGACACGCAAAAATCACCTGCCGGCTACGCCACAACCAGTTGGGGAACACTTCGGAATCACCTGCCGGGCTTGCTGGAACCACCTGCCGGTCATGCCCAAATCACCTGCCAACTACGCCAGTACCACTTGGCGGACACTGTGGAAACACCTGTCGGGCCGGCCGGAACCACATCTCAGACGTGCCAGAACCATGTGCATGAGATGCTGGAACCACACCCCGAACAGACGGAAAACACCTGCCAGACCCGTCTGAACAACCTGCCGAGCACGCCGGAGCCACCTGCTCGACTCGCCGGAACCACCTACCTGACATGCCCAAATCACCAGCCGGGTATGCCAGAACCACTTGGCGGACACTCCGGAATCATCTGCCGGACATGCCGGAACCAGCTCTCAGACACACCAGAACCACGTGCCGGAGACGCCGGAAGCACCTGCCGAGCATGCCGGAGCCACCTGCTCGACTCGCCAGAAACACCTGCCGGACACGCCAAAATCACCTGCCGGGTACGCCAGAACCACCTGGCGGACACTCCGAAATCACCTGTCGCGCATGCCGGAACCACCTCTCAGACGTGCCGGAAGCACGTGCCGGACACGCCGGAATCACCTACCGGACACACCGGAACCACCTGCCGAGCACGCCGGAGCCACCTGTTCGACTCGCTGGAACCACCTGCCGGACAGGCCAATATCAACTGCTGGCTATGCCAGAACCACCTGGGGGACGGTCCGGAATCGCCTGCCAGCCATGGCGGAACCACCTCTCAGACGTACCAGAACCACCTGCCGGAGAAGCTGGAAACACGTCCTGGACAGTCTGGAACCACCTGCCGGCCAAGCCTGAACCACCTGCCAAGCACAACGGAACAACCTGCCAGGCACGCCAAGATCACCTGCGTGTTATGCCAGAACCACATGGAGGACTCTCTGGGATGACCTGCCGGGCATGCCGGAACCACCTCTCAGACGTGCCAGAACCATGTGGCGGACAGTCCGGAATCACCTGTTGGGCATGCGCAACCACCTCTGAGACGTACCAGAACCACATGCCGTGCAGGCTGGAACCACCTACCGGACAGACCGGAATCACCTTTCGGGCATGCCGGAACCGCCTGTCAGATGTGCCAGAAACACGTGCCGGAGACGCCGGAAGCACCTGCCAAGCACGTTGGAACCACCTGCTCAACTCGCCTGAACCACCTGCCGGACATGCCAAAATCACCTGCCGACTATGCCAGAACCCCTTGGCGAACACTCCGGAATCACTTGCCGGGCATGCAGGAACCACCTCTCAGACATGCCAGAACCCCGTGCCAATGACCCCGGAAGCACCAGCCGAGCACGCCGGGACCACTTGCTCGACTCGCCAGAACCACCTGCCGATCACGCAAAAATCACCTGCCGGCTACGCCACAACCAGTTGGCGAACACTTTGGAATCACCTGCCAGGCTTGCTGGAACCACCTGCCAGTCATGCCAAAATCACCTGCCAACTACGCCAGAACCGCTTGGCGGACACTGCGGAAACACCTGTCGGGCCGGCTGGAACCACATCTCAGACGTGCCAGAAACGTGTTCATGAGATGCTGGAACCACACCCCGAACAGACGGATACCACCTGCCAGAACCGCCTGAACCACCTGCTGAGCACGCCGGAACCACCTGCTCGACTCACCGGTACCACCTCCCTGACACGCCAAAATCACCTGCTGGGTATGCCAGAACCACTTGGCGGACACTCCGGAATCATCTGCCGGACATGCTGGAACCAGCTCTCAGACACACCAGAACCAAGTGCCGGAGACGCCGGAAGCACCTGCCGAGCATGCCGGAGCCACCTGCTCGACTCGCCAGAAACACCTGCCGGACACGCCAAAATCACCTGCCGGGTATGCCAGAACCACCTGGCGGACACTACGGAATCACCTGCCGCGCATGCCGGAACCACCTCTCCGACGTGCCGGAAGCACGTGCCAGACACGCCGGAAACTCCTACCGGACAGACCGGAACCACCTGCCAAGAACGCCGGAGCCACCTGTTCGACTCGCTGGAACCACCTGCCGGACAGGCCAATATCAACTGCTGGCTATGCCAGAACCACCTGGGGGACAGTCCGGGATCACCTGCCAGCCATGGCGGAACCACCTCTCAGGCGTACCAGAACCACCTGCCGGAGAAGCTGGAAACACGTCCTGGACAGACTGGAACCACGTGACGGCCATGCCTGAACCACCTGCCGAGCACGGCGGAACCACCTGCCGGACACGCCAAAATCACCTGCGGGCTACGCCAGAACCACTTGGACGACTCTCCGAAATGACCTGCCGGGCATGTTGGAACCACCTCTCAGACGTGCCAGAAGCACGTGGCGGACAGTCCGGAATCACCTGTTGGGCATACGCAACCACCTCTGACACGTACCAGAACCACGTGCCGTGCACGCCGGAACCACCTACCGGACAGACCGGAATCAACTTTTGGGCATGCCGGAACCACCAGTCAGATGTGCCAGAAACACGTGCCGGAGACGCCGGAAGCACCTGCCGAGCACGTCGCAACCACCTGCTCAACTCGCCTGAACCACCTGCCGGACACGCCAAAATCACCTGCCCGCTACACCAGCACCACTTCGGGGACAAGCCGGAATCACGTGAGGGGCATGCCGGCACAGCCTCTCAGACTGAACCTCGTGCCGGACACCACAGAACCACCTGCCGGACAGACCGGAACCACCTGCCGGACACGCCGGAACCACCGGCTCGACCCGCCGGAACGACCGCTGGACATGCAAAATCACCTGCCGGCTACGCCGGAAACACTTGGCGAACACTCCGGAATCACCTGCCGGGCATGCCGGAACCACCTCTCAGATATGCCAGAACCACGTGCCAATGACCCCGGAAGCACCTGCCGAGCACGCCGGAACCACCTGCTCGACTCGCCAGAACCACCTGCCGGACACGCAAAAATCACCTGCCGGCTACGCCACAACCAGTTGGGGAACACTTCGGAATCACCTGCCGGGCTTGCTGGAACCACCTGCCGGTCATGCCAAAATCACCTGCCAACTACGCCAGTACCACTTGGCGGACACTGTGGAAACACCTGTCGGGCCGGCCGGAACCACATCTCAGACGTGCCAGAACCATGTGCATGAGATGCTGGAACCACACCCCGAACAGACGGAAAACACCTGCCAGACCCGTCTGAACAACCTGCCGAGCACGCCGGAGCCACCTGCTCGACTCGCCGGAACCACCTACCTGACATGCCCAAATCACCAGCCGGGTATGCCAGAACCACTTGGCGGACACTCCGGAATCATCTGCCGGACATGCCGGAACCAGCTCTCAGACACACCAGAACCACGTGCCGGAGACGCCGGAAGCACCTGCCGAGCATGCCGGAGCCACCTGCTCGACTCCCCAGAAACACCTGCCGGACACGCCAAAATCACCTGCCGGGTACGCCAGAACCACCTGGCGGACACTCCGAAATCACCTGTCGCGCATGCCGGAACCACCTCTCAGACGTGCCGGAAGCACGTGCCGGACACGCCGGAATCACCTACCGGACAGACCGGAACCACCTGCCGAGCACGCCGGAGCCACCTGTTCGACTCGCTGGAACCACCTGCCGGACAGGCCAATATCAACTGCTGGCTGTGCCAGAACCACCTGGGGGATGGTCCGGAATCGCCTGCCAGCCATGGCGGAACCACCTCTCAGACGTGCCGGAGACACGTGCCGGACACGCCGGAATCACCTACCGGACAGACCGGAACCACCTGCCGAGCACGCCGGAGCCACCTGTTCGACTCGCTGGAACCACCTGCCGGACAGGCCAATATCAACTGCTGGCTATGCCAGAACCACCTGGGGGACGGTCCGGAATCACCTGCCAGCCATGGCGGAACCACCTCTCAGACGTACCAGAACCACCTGCCGGAGAAGCTGGAAACACGTCCTGGACAGTCTGGAACCACCTGCCGGCCAAGCCTGAACCACCTGCCAAGCACAACGGAACAACCTGTCAGGCACGCCAAGATCACCTGCGTGTTATGCCAGAACCAAAGGAGTACTCTCTGGGATGACCTGCCGGGCATGCCGGAACCACCTCTCAGACGTGCCAGAACCATGTGGCGGACAGTCCGGAATCACCTGTTGGGCATGCGCAACCACCTCTGAGACGTACCAGAACCACATGCCGTGCAGGCTGGAACCACCTACCGGACAGACCGGAATCACCTTTCGGGCATGCCGGAACCACCTGTCAGATGTGCCAGAAACACGTGCCGGAGACGCCGGAAGCACCTGCCAAGCACGTTGGAACCACCTGCTCAACTCGCCTGAACCACCTGCCGGACATGCCAAAATCACCTGCCGACTATGCCAGAACCCCTTGGCGAAAACTCCGGAATCACTTGCCGGGCATGCCGGAACCACCTCTCAGACATGCCAGAACCCCGTGCCAATGACCCCGGAAGCACCAGCCGAGCACGCCGGAACCACTTGCTCGACTCGCCAGAACCACCTGCCGATCATGCAAAAATCACCTGCCGGCTATGCCACAACCAGTTGGTGAACACTTTGGAATCACCTGCCAGGCTTGCTGGAACCACCTGCCAGTCATGCCAAAATCACCTGCCAACTACGCCAGAACCGCTTGGCGGACACTGCGGAAACACCTGTCGGGCCGGCTGGAACCACATCTCAGACGTGCCAGAAACGTGTTCATGAGATGCTGGAACCACACCCCGAACAGACGGATACCACCTGCCAGAACCACCTGAACCACCTGCTGAGCACGCCGGAACCACCTGCTCGACTCACCGGTACCACCGCCCTGACACGCCAAAATCACCTGCTGGGTATGCCAGAACCACTTGGAGGACTCTCTGGGATGACCTGCCGGGCATGCCGGAACCACCTCTCAGACGTGCCAGAACCATGTGGCGGACAGTCCGGAATCACCTGTTGGGCATGCGCAACCACCTCTGAGACGTACCAGAACCACATGCCGTGCAGGCTGGAACCACCTACCGGACAGACGGGAATCACCTTTCGGGCATGCCGGAACCACCTGTCAGATGTGCCAGAAACACGTGCCGGAGACGCCGGAAGCACCTGCCAAGCACGTTGGAACCACCTGCTCAACTCGCCTGAACCACCTGCCGGACATGCCAAAATCACCTGCCGACTATGCCAGAACCACTTGGCGAACACTCCGGAATCACTTGCCGGGCATGCAGGAACCACCTCTCAGACATGCCAGAACCCCGTGCCAATGACCCCGGAAGCACCAGCCGAGCACGCCGGAACCACCTGCTCGACTCGCCGGAACCACCTGCCGGACACGCAAAAATCACCTGCCGGCTACGCCACAACCAGTTGGGGAACACTTCGGAATCACCTGCCGGGCTTGCTGGAACCACCTGCCGGTCATGCCCAAATCACCTGCCAACTACGCCAGTACCACTTGGCGGACACTGTGGAAACACCTGTCGGGCCGGCCGGAACCACATCTCAGACGTGCCAGAACCATGTGCATGAGATGCTGGAACCACACCCCGAACAGACGGAAAACACCTGCCA
Organism: Equus caballus; assembly: GCF_041296265.1. Taxonomy (NCBI): domain Eukaryota; kingdom Metazoa; phylum Chordata; class Mammalia; order Perissodactyla; family Equidae; genus Equus; species Equus caballus. The sequence goes on from NC_091697.1 coordinate 5,661,457, forward strand.
GACCCGTCTGAACAACCTGCCGAGCACGCCGGAGCCACCTGCTCGACTCGCCGGAACCACCTACCTGACATGCCCAAATCACCAGCCGGGTATGCCAGAACCACTTGGCGGACACTCCGGAATCATCTGCCGGACATGCCGGAACCAGCTCTCAGACACACCAGAACCACGTGCCGGAGACGCCGGAAGCACCTGCCGAGCATGCCGGAGCCACCTGCTCGACTCGCCAGAAACACCTGCCGGACACGCCAAAATCACCTGCCGGGTACGCCAGAACCACCTGGCGGACACTCCGAAACCAACTGTCGCGCATGCCGGAACCACCTCTCAGACGTGCCGGAAGCACGTGCCGGACACGCCGGAATCACCTACCGGACAGACCGGAACCACCTGCCGAGCACGCCGGAGCCACCTGTTCGACTCGCTGGAACCACCTACCGGACAGGCCAATATCAACTGCTGGCTATGCCAGAACCACCAGGGGGACGGTCTGGAATCACCTGCAAGCCATGGCGGAACCACCTCTCAGACGTACCAGAACCACCTGCCGGAGAAGCTGGAAACACGTCCTGGGCAGTCTGGAACCACCTGCCGGCCAAGCCTGAAACACCTGCCAAGCACAACGGAACAACCTGCCAGACACGCCAAAATCACCTGCGTGTTATGCCAGAACCACTTGGAGGACTCTCTGGGATGACCTGCCGGGCATGCCGGAACCACCTCTCAGACGTGCCAGAACCATGTGGCGGAAAGTCCGGAATCACCTGTTGGGCATGCGCAACCACATCTGAGACGTACCAGAACCACATGCCGTGCAGGCTGGAACCACCTACCGGACAGACCGGAATCACCTTTCGGGCATGCCGGAACCACCTGTCAGATGTGCCAGAAACACGTGCCGGAGACGCCGGAAGCACCTGCCGAGCACGTTGGAACGACCTGCTCAACTCGCCTGAACCACCTGCCGGACATGCCAAAATCACCTGCCGACTATGCCAGAACCACTTGACGAACACTCCGGAATCACTTGCCGGGCATGCAGGAACCACCTCTCAGACATGCCAGAACCCCGTGCCAATGACCCCGGAAGCACCAGCCGAGCACGCCGGAACCACCTGCTCGACTCGCCAGAACCACCTGCCGATCACGCAAAAATCACCTGCCGGCTACGCCACAACCAGTTGGTGAACACTTTGGAATCACCTGCCAGGCTTGCTGGAACCACCTGCCAGTCATGCTAAAATCACCTGCCAACTACGCCAGAACCGCTTGGCGGACACTGCGGAAACACCTGTCGGGCCGGCTGGAACCACATCTCAGACGTGCCAGAAACGTGTTCATGAGATGATGGAACCACACCCCGAACAGACGGATACCACCTGCCAGAACCGCCTGAACCACCTGCTGAGCACGCCGGAACCACCTGCTCGACTCACCGGTACCACCTCCCTGACACGCCAAAATCACCTGCTGGGTATGCCAGAACCACTTGGCGGACACTCCGGAATCATCTTCCGGGCATGACGGAACCAGCTCTCAGACACACCAGAACCAAGTTCCGGAGACGCAGGAAGCACCTGCCGAGCATGCCGGAACCACATGCTCGACTCGCCAGACACACCTGCCGGACACGCCAAAATCAACTGCCGGGTATGCCAGAACCACCTTGCGGACACTACGGAATCACCTGCCGCTCATGCCGGAACCACCTCTCAGACGTGCTGGAAGCATGTGCCAGACACGCCGGAAACACCTACCGGACAGACCGGAACCACCTGCCGAGCACGCCGGAGCCACCTGTTCGACTCGCTGGAACCACCGGCCGGACAGGCCAATATCAACTGCTGGCTATGCCAGAACCACCTGGGGGACAGTCCGGGATCACCTGCCAGCCATGGCGGAACCACCTCTCAGACGTACCAGAACCACCTGCCGGAGAAGCTGGAAACACGTCCTGGACAGACTGGAACCACGTGACGGCCATGCCTGAACCACCTGCCGTGCACGGCGGAATCACCTGCCGGACACGCCAAAATCACCTGCGGGCTACGCCAGAACCACTTGGACGACTCTCCGAAATGACCTGCCGGGCATGTTGGAACCACCTCTCAGACGTACCAGAACCACCTGCCGGAGAAGCTGGAAACACGTCCTGGACAGTCTGGAACCACCTGCCGGCCAAGCCTGAACCACCTGCCAAGCACAACGGAACAACCTGCATGACACGCGAAAATCACCTGCGTGTTATGCCAGAACCACTTGGAGGACTCTCTGGGATGACCTGCCGGGCATGCCGGAACCACCTCTCAGACGTGCCAGAACCATGTGGCGGACAGTCCGGAATCACCTGTTGGGCATACGCAACCACCTCTGAGACGTACCAGAACCACGTGCCGTGCACGCCGGAACCACCTACCGGACAGACCGGAATCAACTTTTGGGCATGCCGGAACCACCAGTCAGATGTGCCAGAAACACGTGCCGGAGACGCCGGAAGCACCTGCCGAGCACGTCGCAACCACCTGCTCAACTCGCCTGAACCACCTGCCGGACACGCCAAAATCACCTGCCCGCTACACCAGCACCACTTCGGGGACAAGCCGGAATCACGTGAGGGGCATGCCGGCACAGCCTCTCAGACTGAACCTCGTGCCGGACACCACAGAACCACCTGCCGGACAGACCGGAACCACCTGCCGTACACGCCGGAACCACCGGCTCGACCCGCCGGAACGACTGCTGGACATGCAAAATCACCTGCCGGCTACGCCGGAAACACTTGGCGAACACTCCGGAATCACCTGCCGGGCATGCCGGAATCACCTCTCAGATATGCCAGAACCACGTGCCAATGACCCCGGACGCACCAACCGAGCACGCCGGAACCACCTGCTCGACTCGCCAGAACCACCTGCCGGACACGCAAAAATCACCTGCCGGCTACGCCACAAGCAGTTGGGGAACACTTCGGAATCACCTGCCGGGCTTGCTGGAACCACCTGCCGGTCATGCCAAAATCACCTGCCAACTACGCCAGTACCACTTGGCGGACACTGTGGAAACACCTGTCGGGCCGGCCGGAACCACATCTCAGAGGTGCCAGAACCATGTGCATGAGATGCTGGAACCACACCCCGAACAGACGGAAAACTCCTGCCAGACCCATCTGAACAACCTGCCGAGCACGCCGGAGCCACCTGCTCGACTCGCCGGAACCACCTACCTGACATGCCCAAATCACCAGCCGGGTATGCCAGAACCACGTGGCGGACACTCCGGAATCATCTGCCGGACATGCCGGAACCAGCTCTCAGACACACCAGAACCACGTGCCGGAGACGCCGGAAGCACCTGCCGAGCATGCCGGAGCCACCTGCTCGACTCGCCAGAAACACCTGCCGGACACGCCAAAAGCACCTGCCGGGTACGCCAGAAGCACCTGGCGGACACTCCGAAACCACCTGTCGCGCATGCCGGAACCACCTCTCAGACGTGCCGGAAGCACGTGCCGGACACGCCGGAATCACCTACTGGACAGACCGGAACCACCTGCCGAGCACGCCGGAGCCACCTGTTCGACTCGCTGGAACCACCTGCCAGACAGGCCAATATCAACTGCTGGCTATGCCAGAACCACCTGGGGGACGGTCCGGAATCGCCTGCCAGCCATGGCGGAACCACCTCTCAGACGTACCAGAACCACCTGCCGGAGAAGCTGGAAACACGTCCTGGACAGTCTGGAACCACCTGCCGGCCAAGCCTGAACCTCCTGCCAAGCACAACGGAACAACCTGCCAGACACGCCAAAATCACCTGCGTGTTATGCCAGAACCACTTGGAGGACTCTCTGGGATGACCTGCCGGGCATGCCGGAACCACCTCTCAGACGTGCCAGAACCATGTGGCGGACAGTCCGGAATCACCTGTTGGGCATACGCAACCACCTCTGAGAGGTACCAGAACCACGTGCCGTGCACGCCGGAACCACCTACCGGACAGACCGGAATCAACTTTTGGGCATGCCGGTACCACCAGTCAGATGTGCCAGAAACACGTGCCAATGACCCCGGAAGCACCTGCCGAGCACGTCGCAACGACCTGCTCAACTCGCCTGAACCACCTGCCGGACACGCCAAAATCACCTGCCCGCTACACCAGCACCACTTCGGGGACAAGCCGGAATCACGTGAGGGGCATGCCGGCACAGCCTCTCAGACTGAACCTCGTGCCGGACACCACAGAACCACCTGCCGGACAGACCGGAACCACCTGCCGGACACGCCGGAACCACCGGCTCGACCCGCCGGAACGACCGCTGGACATGCAAAATCACCTGCCGGCTACGCCGGAAACACTTGGCGAACACTCCGGAATCACCTGCCGGGCATGCCGGAACCACCTCTCAGATATGCCAGAACCACGTGCCAATGACCCCGGAACCACCTGCCAAGAACGCCGGAGCCACCTGTTCGACTCGCTGGAACCACCTGCCGGACAGGCCAATATCAACTGCTGGCTATGCCAGAACCACCTGGGGGACAGTCCGGGATCACCTGCCAGCCATGGCGGAACCACCTCTCAGACGTACCAGAACCAACTGCCGGAGAAGCTGGAAACACGTCCTGGACACTCTGGAACCACCTGCCGGCCAAGCCTGAACCACCTGCCAAGCACAACGGAACAACCTGCCAGACACGCCAAAATCACCTGCGTGTTATGCCAGAACAACTTGGAGGACTCTCTGGGATGACCTGCCGGGCATGCCGGAACCACCCCTCAGACGTGCCAGAACCACCTGCCGGAGAAGCTTGAAACACGTCCTGGACAGACTAGAACCACGTGACGGCCATGCCTGAACCACCTGCCGGACACGCCAAAATCACCTGCGGGCTACGCCAGAACCACTTAGACGACTCTCCGAAATGACCTGCCGGGCATGTTGGAACCACCTCTCAGACGTGCCAGAAGCACGTGGCGGACAGTCCGGAATCACCTGTTGGGCATACGCAACCACCTCTGAGACGTACCAGAACCACGTGCCGTGCACGCCGGAACCACCTACCGGACAGACCGGAATCAACTTTTGGGCATGCCGGAACCACCAGTCAGATGTGCCAGAAACACGTGCCGGAGACGCCGGAAGCACCTGCCGAGCACGTCGCAACCACCTGCTCAACTCGCCTGAACCACCTGCCGGACATGCCAAAATCACCTGCCGACTATGCCAGAACCACTTGGCGAACACTCCGGAATCACTTGCCGGGCATGCAGGAACCACCTCTCAGACATGCCAGAACCCCGTGCCAATGACCCCGGAAGCACCAGCCGAGCACGCCGGAACCACCTGCTCGACTCGCCAGAACCACCTGCCGATCACGCAAAAATCACCTGCCGGCTACGCCACAACCAGTTGGTGAACACTTTGGAATCACCTGCCAGGCTTGCTGGAACCACCTGCCAGTCATGCCAAAATCACCTGCCAACTACGCCAGAACCGCTTGGCGGACACTGCGGAAACACCTGTCGGGCCGGCTGGAACCACATCTCAGACGTGCCAGAAACATGTTCATGAGATGCTGGAACCACACCCCGAACAGACGGATACCACCTGCCAGAACCGCCTGAACCACGTGCTGAGCACGCCGGAAACACCTGCTCGACTCACCGGTACCACCTCCCTGACACGCCAAAATCACCTGCTGGGTATGCCAGAACCACTTGGCGGACACTCCGGAATCATCTGCCGGACATGCCGGAACCAGCTCTCAGACACACCAGAACCAAGTGCCGGAGACGCCGGAAGCACCTGCCGAGCATGCCGGAGCCACCTGCTCGACTCGCCAGAAACACCTGCCGGACACGCCAAAATCACCTGCCGGGTATGCCAGAACCACCTGGCGGACACTACGGAATCACCTGCCGCGCATGCCGGAACCACCTCTCAGACGTGCCGGAAGAACGTGCCAGACACGCCGGAAACACCTACCGGACAAACCGGAACCACCTGACAAGAATGCCGGAGCCACCTGTTCGACTCCCTGGAACCACCTGCCGGACAGGCCAATATCAACTGCTGGCTATACCAGAACCACCTGGGGGACAGTCCGCGATCACCTGCCAGCCATGGCGGAACCACCTCTCAGACGTACCAGGACCACCTGCCGGAGAAGCTCGAAACACGTCCTGGACAGACTGGGACCACGTGACGGCCATGCCTGAACCACCTGCCGGACACGCCAAAATCACCTGCGGGCTACGCCAGAACCACTTGGACGACTCTCCGAAATGACCTGCCGGGCATGTTGGAACCACCTCTCAGACGTGCCAGAAGCACGTGGCGGACAGTCCGGAATCACCTGTTGGGCATACGCAACCACCTCTGACACGTACCAGAACCACGTGCCGTGCACGCCGGAACCACCTACCGGACAGACCGGAATCAACTTTTGGGCATGCCGGAACCACCAGTCAGATGTGCCAGAAACACGTGCCGGAGACGCCGGAAGCACCTGCCGAGCACGTCGCAACCACCTGCTCAACTCGCCTGAACCACCTGCCGGACACGCCAAAATCACCTGCCCGCTACACCAGCACCACTTCGGGGACAAGCCGGAATCACGTGAGGGGCATGCCGGCACAGCCTCTCAGACTGAACCTCGTGCCAGACACCACAGAACCACCTGCCGGACAGACCGGAACCACCTGCCGGACACGCCGGAACCACCGGCTCGACCCGCCGGAACGACCGCAGGACATGCAAACTCACCTGCCGGCTACGCCGCAAACACTTGGCGAACACTCCGGAATCACCTGCCGGGCATGCCGGAACCACCTCTCAGATATGCCAGAACCACGTGCCAATGACCCCAGAAGCACCTGCCGAGCACGCCGGAACCACCTGGTCGACTCGCCAGAACCACCTGCCGGACACGCAGAAATAACCTGCCGGCTATGCCACAACGAGTTGAGGAACACTTCGGAATCACCTGCCGGGCTTGCTGGAACCACCTGCCGGTCATGCCAAAATCACCTGCCAACTACGCCAGTACCACTTGGCGGTCACTGTGGAAACACCTGTCGGGCCGGCGGGAACCACATCTCAGACGTGCCAGAACCATGTGCATGAGATGCTGGAACCACACCCCGAACAGACGGAAAACCCCTGCCAGACCCGTCTGAACAACCTGCCGAGCACGCCGGAGCCACCTGCTCGACTCGCCGGAACCACCTACCTGACATGCCCAAATCACCAGCCGGGTATGCCAGAACCACTTGGCGGACACTCCGGAATCATCTGCCGGACATGCCGGAACCAGCTCTCAGACACACCAGAACCAAGTGCCGGAGACGCCGGAAGCACCTGCCGAGCATGCCGGAGCCACCTGCTCGACTCGCCAGAAACACCTGCCGGACACGCCAAAATCACCTGCCGGGTACGCCACAACCACCAGGCGGACACTCCAAAATCACCTGTCGCGCATGCCGGAACCACCTCTCAGACGTGCCGGAAACACGTGCCGGACACGCCGGAATCACCTACCGGACAGACCGGAACCACCTGCCGAGCACGCCGGAGCCACCTGTTCGACTCGCTGGAACCACCTGCCGGACAGTTCAATATCAACTGCTGGCTATGCCAGAACCACCTGGGGGACCGTCCGGAATCACCTGCCAGCCATGGCGGAACCACCTCTCAGACGTACCAGAACCACCTGCCGGAGAAGCTGGAAACAAGTCCTGGACAGTCTGGAACCACCTGCCGGCCAAGCCTGAACCACCTGCCAAGCACAACGGAACAACCTGCCAGACACGCCAAAATCACCTGCGTGTTATGCCAGAACCACTTGGAGGACTCTCTGGGATGACCTGCCGGGCATGCCGGAACCACCTCTCAGACGTGCCAGAACCATGTGGCGGACAGTCCGGAATCACCTGTTGGGCATGCGCAACCACCTCTGAGACGTACCAGAACCACATGCCGTGCAGGCTGGAACCACCTACCGGACAGACCGGAATCACCTTTCGGGCATGCCGGAACCACCTGTCAGATGTGCCAGAAACACGTGCCGGAGACGCCGGAAGCACCTGCCAAGCACGTTGGAACCACCTGCTCAACTCGCCTGAACCACCTGCCGGACATGCCAAAATCACCTGCCGACTATGCCAGAACCACTTGGCGAACACTCCGGAATCACTTGCCGGGCATGCAGGAACCACCTCTCAGACATGCCAGAACCCCGTGCCAATGACCCCGGAAGCACCAGCCGAGCACGCCGGAACCACCTGCTCGACTCGCCAGAACCACCTGCCGATCACGCAAAAATCATCTGCAGTCTATGCCACAACCAGTTGGTGAACACTTTGGAATCACCTGCCAGGCTTGCTGGAACCACCTGCCAGTCATGCCAAAATCACCTGCCAACTACGCCAGAACCGCTTGGCGGACACTGCGGAAACACCTGTCGGGGCGGCTGGAACCACATCTCAGACGTGCCAGAAACGTGTTCATGAGATGCTGGAACCACACCCCGAACAGACGGATACCACCTGCCAGAACCGCCTGAACCACCTGCTGAGCACGCCGGAAATTCCTGCTCGACTCACCGGTACCACCTCCCTGACACGCCAAAATCACCTGCTGGGTATGCCAGAACCACTTGGCGGACACTCCGGAATCATCTGCCGGACATGCCGGAACCAGCTCTCAGACACAACAGAACCAAGTGCCGGAGACGCCGGAAGCACCTGCCGAGCATGCCGGAGCCACCTGCTCGACTCGCCAGAAACACCTGCCGGACACGCCAAAATCACCTGCCGAGCACGGCGGAACCACCTGCCGGACACGCCAAAATCACCTGCGGGCTACGCCAGAACCACTTGGACGACTCTCCGAAATGACCTGCCGGGCATGTTGGAACCACCTCTCAGACGTGCCAGAACCATGTGCATGAGATGCTGGAACCACACCCCGAACAGACGGAAAACACCTGCCAGACCCGTCTGAACAACCTGCCGAGCACGCCGGAGCCACCTGCTCAACTCGCCGGAACCACCTACCTGACATGCCCACATCACCAGCCAGGTATGCCAGAACCACTTGGCGGACACTCCGGAATCATCTGCCGGACATGCCGGAACCAGCTCTCAGACACACCAGAACCACGTGCCGGAGACGCCGGAAGCACCTGCCGAGCATGCCGGAGCCACCTGCTCGACTCGCCAGAAACACCTGCCGGACACGCCAAAATCACCTGCCGGGTATGCCAGAACCACATGGCGGACACTCCGAAATCACCTGACGCGCATGCCGGAACCACCTCTCAGACGTGCCGGAAGCACGTGCCGGACACGCCGGAATCACCTACCGGACAGACCGGAACCACCTGCCGAGCACGCCGGAGCCACCTGTTCGACTCGCTGGAACCACCTGCCGGACAGGCCAATATCAACTGCTGGCTATGCCAGAACCACCTGGGGGACGGTCCGGAATCACCTGTCATCCATGGCGGAACCACCTCTCAGACGTACCAGAACCACCTGCCGGAGAAGCTGGAAACACGTCCTGGACAGTCTGGAACCACCTGCCGGCCAAGCCTGAACCACCTTCCAAGCATCACGGAACAACCTGCCAGACACGCCAAAATCACCTGCGTGTTATGCCAGAACCACTTGGAGGACTCTCTGGGATGACCTGCCGGGCATGCCGGAATCACCTACCGGACAGACCGGAACCACCTGCCGAGCACGCCGGAACCACCTGCTCGACTCGCCAGAACCACCTGCCGGACACGCAAAAATCACCTGCTGGCTACGCCACAACCAGTTGGGGAACACTTCGGAATCACCTGCTGGGCTTGCTGGAACCACCTGCCTGTCATGCCAAAATCACCTGCCAACTACGCCAGTACCACTTGGCGGACACTGTGGAAACACCTGTCGGGCCGGCCGGAACCACATCTCACACGTGCCAGAACCATGTGCATGAGATGCTGGAACCACACCCCGAACAGACGGAAAGCACCTGCCAGACCCGTCTGAACAACCTGTCGAGCACGCCGGAGCCACCTGCTCGACTCGCCGGAACCACCTACCTGACATGCAAAAATCACCAGCCGGGTATGCCAGAACCACTTGGCAGACACTCCGGAATCACCTGCCGGGCATGCCGGAACCACCTCTCAGATATGCCAGAATCACGTGCCGGAGACGCCGGAAGCACCTGCCGAGCACGCCGGAGCCACCTGCTCGACTCGCCAGAACCACCTGCCGGACACGCAAAAATCACCTGCCGGCTACGCCACAACCAGTTGGGGAACACTTCGGAATCACCTGCCGGGCTTGCTGGAACCACCTGCCGGTCATGCCAAAATCACCTGCCAACTACGCCAGTACTATTTGGCGGACACTGTGGAAACACCTGTCGGGCCGGCCGGAACCACATCTCAGACGGGCCAGAACCATGTGCATGAGATGCTGGAACCACACCCCGAACAGACGGAAAACACCTGCCAGACCCGTCTGAACAACCTGCCGAGCATGCCGGAGCCACCTGCTCGACTCGCCAGAAACACCTGCCGGACACGCCAAAATCACCTGCCGGGTACGCCACAACCACCTGGCGGACACTCCGAAATCACCTGTCGCGCATGCCGGAACCACCTCTCAGACGTGCCGGAAGCACGTGCCGGACACCCCGGAATCACCTACCGGACAGACCGGAACCACCTGCCAAGAACGCCGGAGCCACCTGTTCGACTCGCTGGAACCACCTGCCGGACAGGGCAATATCAACTGCTGGCTATGCCAGAACCACCTGGGGGACGGTCCGGGATCACCTGCCAGCCATGGCGGAACCACCTCTCAGACGTACCAGAACCACCTGCCGGAGAAGCTGGAAACACGTCCTGGACAGACTGGAACCACGTGACGGCCATGCCTGAACCACCTGCCGAGCACGGCGGAACCACCTGCCGGACACGCCAAAATCACCTGCGGGCTACGCCAGAACCACTTGGACGACTATCTGAAATGACCTGCCGGGCATGTTGGAACCACCTCTCAGACGTGCCAGAAGCACGTGGCGGACAGTCCGGAATCACCTGTTGGGCATACGCAACCACCTCTGAGACGTACCAGAACCACGTGCCGTGCAGGCCGGAACCACCTACCGGACAGACCGGAATCAACTTTTGGGCATGCCGGAACCACCAGTCAGATGTGCCAGAAACACGTGCCGGAGACGCCGGAAGCACCTGCCGAGCACGTCGCAACCACCTGCTCAACTCGCCTGAACCACCTGCCGGACACGCCAAAATCACCTGCCCGCTACACCAGCACCACTTCGGGGACAAGCCGGAATCACGTGAGGGGCATGCCGGCACAGCCTCTCAGACTGAACCTCGTGCCGGACACCACAGAACCACCTGCCGGACAGACCGGAACCACCTGCCGGACACGCCGGAACCACCGGCTCGACCCGCCGGAACGACCGCTGGACATGCAAAATCACCTGCCGGCTACGCCGGAAACACTTGGCGAACACTCTGGAAGCACCTGCCGAGCACGCCGTAACCACCTGCTCGACTCGCCAGAACCACCTGCCGGACACGCAAAAATCACCTGCCGGCTACGCCACAACCTGTTGGGGAACACTTCGGAATCACCTGCCGGGCTTGCTGGAAACACCTGCCGGTCATGCCAAAATCACCTGCCAACTACGCCTGTACCACTTGGCGGACACTGTGGAAACACCTGTCGGGCCGGCCGGAACCCCATCTCAGACGTGCCAGAACCATGTGCATGAGATGCTGGAACCACACCCCGAACAGACGGAAAACACCTGCCAGACCCGTCTGAACAACCTGCCGAGCACGCCGGAGCCACCTGCTCGACTCGCCGGAACCACCTACCTGACATGCCCAAATCACCAGCCGGGTATGCCAGAACCACTTGGCGGACACTCCGGAATCATCTGCCGGACATGCCGGAACCAGCTCTCAGACACACCAGAACAACGTGCCGGAGACGCCGGAAGCACCTGCCGAGCATGCCGGAGCCACCTGCTCGACTCGCCAGAAACACCTGCCGGACACGCCAAAATCACCTGCCGGCTACGCCAGAACAACCAGGCAGACACTCCGAAATCACCTGTCGCGCATGCCGGAACCACCTCTCAGACGTGCCGGAAGCACGTGCCGGACACGCCGGAATCACCTACCGGACAGACCCGAACCAGCTGCCGAGCACGCCGGAGCCACCTGTTCGACTCGCTTGAACCACCTGCCGGACAGGCCAATATCAACTGCTGGCTATGCCAGAACCACCTGGGGGACGGTCCGGGATCACCTGCCAGCCATGGCGGAACTACCTCTCATACGTACCAGAACCACCTGCCGGAGAAGCTGGAAACACGTCCTGGACAGACTGGAACCACGTGACGGCCATGCCTGAACCACCTGCCGAGCACGGCGGAACCACCTGCCGGACACGCCAAAATCACCTGCGGGCTACGCCAGAACCACTTGGACGACTCTCCGATATGACCTGCCGGGCATGTTGGAACCACCTCTCAGACGTGCCAGAAGCACGTGGCGGAGAGTCCGGAATCACCTGTTGGGCATACGCAACCACCTCTGAGACGTACCAGAACCACGTGCCGTGCACGCCGGAACAACCTACCGGACAGACCGGAATCAACTCTTGGGCATGCCGGAACCACCAGTCAGATGTGCCAGAAACACGTGCCGGAGACGCCGGAAGCACCTGCCGAGCACGTCGCAACCACCTGCTCAACTCGCCTGAACCACCTGCCGGACACGCCAAAATCACCTGCCCGCTACACCAGCACCACTTCGGGGACAAGCCGGAATCACGTGAGGGGCATGCCGGCACAGCCTCTCAGACTGAACCTCGTGCCGGACACCAAAGAACCACCTGCCAGATAGACTGGAACCACCTGCCGGACACGCCGGAACCACCGGCTCGACCCGCCGGAACGACCGCTGGACATGCAAAATCACCTACCGGCTACGCCGGAAACACTTGGCGAACACTCCGGAATCACCTGCCGGGCATGCCGGAACCACCTCTCAGATATGCCAGAACCACGTGCCAATGACCCCGGAAGCACCTGCCGAGCACGCCGGAACCACCTGCTCGACTCGCCAGAACCACCTGCCGGACACACAAAAATCACCTGCCGGCTACGCCACAACCAGTTGGGGAACACTTCGGAATCACCTGCCGGGCTTGCTGGAACCACCTGCCGGTCATGCCAAAATCACCTGCCAACTACGCCAGTACCACTTGGCGGACACTGTGGAAACACCTGTCGGGCCGGCCGGAACCACATCTCAGACGTGCCAGAACCATGTGCATGAGATGCTGGAACCACACCCCGAACAGACGGAAAACACCTGCCAGACCCGTCTGAACAACCCGCCGAGCACGCCGGAGCCACCTGCTCGACTCGCCGGAACCACCTACCTGACATGCCCAAATCACCAGCCGGGTATGCCAGAACCACTTGGCGGACACTCCGGAATCATCTGCCGGACATGCCGGAACCAGCTCTCAGACACACCAGAACCACGTGCCGGAGACGCCGGAAGCACCTGCCGAGCATGCCGGAGCCACCTGCTCGACTCGCCAGAAACACCTGCCGGACACTCCAAAATCACCTGCCGGGTACGCCAGAACCACCTGGCGGACACTCCGAAACCACCTGTCGCGCATGCCGGAACCACCTCTCAGACGTGCCGGAGACACGTGCCGGACACGCCGGAATCACCTACCGGACAGACCGGAACCACCTGCCGAGCACGCCGGAGCCACCTGTTCGACTCCCTGGAACCACCTGCCGGACAGGCCAATATCAACTGCTGGCTATGCCAGAACCACCTGGGGGACGGTCCGGAATCACCTGCCAGCCATGGCGGAACCACCTCTCAGACGTACCAGAACCACCTGCCGGAGAAGCTGGAAACACGTCCTGGACAGTCTGGAACCACCTGCCGGCCAAGCCTGAACCACCTGCCCAGCACAACGGAACAACCTGCCAGACACGCCAAAATCACCTGCGTGTTATGCCAGAACCAATTGGAGGACTCTCTGGGATGACCTGCCGGGCATGCCGGAACCACCTCTCAGACGTGCCAGAACCATGTGGCGGACAGTCCGGAATCACCTGTTGGGCATGCGCAACCACCTCTGAGACGTACCAGAACCACATGCCGTGCAGGCTGGAACCACCTACCGGACAGACCGGAATCACCTTTCGGGCATGCCGGAACCACCTGTCAGATGTGCCAGAAACACGTGCCGGAGACGCCGGAAGCACCTGCCAAGCACGTTGGAACCACCTGCTCAACTCGCCTGAACCACCTGCCGGACATGCCAAAATCACCTGCCGACTATGCCAGAACCACTTGGCGAACACTCCGGAATCACTTGCCGGGCATGCAGGAACCACCTCTCAGACATGCCAGAACCCCGTGCCAATGACCCCGGAAGCACCAGCCGAGCACGCCGGAACCACCTGCTCGACTCGCCAGAACCACCTGCCGATCACGCAAAAATCACCTGCCGGCTACGCCACAACCAGTTGGTGAACACTTTGGAATCACCTGCCAGGCTTGCTGGAACCACCTGCCAGTCATGCCAAAATCACCTGCCAACTACGCCAGAACCGCTTGGCGGACACTGCGGAAACACCTGTCGGGCCGGCTGGAACCACATCTCAGACGTGCCAGAAACGTGTTCATGAGATGCTGGAACCACACCCCGAACAGACGGATACCACCTGCCAGAACCGCCTGAACCACCTGCTGAGCACGCCGGAACCACCTGCTCGACTCACCGGTACCACCTCCCTGACACGCCAAAATCACCTGCTGGGTATGCCAGAACCACTTGGCGGACACTCCGGAATCATCTGCCGGACATGCCGGAACCAGCTCTCAGACACACCAGAACCAAGTGCCGGAGACGCCGGAAGCACCTGCCGAGCATGCCGGAGCCACGTGCTCGACTCGCCAGAAACACATGCCGGACACGCCAAAATCACCTGCCGGGTATGGCAGAACCACCAGGCGGACACTACGGAATCACCTGCCGCGCATGCCGGAACCACCTCTCAGACGTGCCGGAAGCACGTGCCAGACACGCCGCAAACACCTACCGGACAGACCGGAACCACCTGCCAAGAACGCCGGAGCCACCTGTTCGACTCCCTGGAACCACCTGCCGGACAGGCCAATATCAACTGCTGGCTATGCCAGAACCACCTGGGGGACGGTCCGGAATCACCTGCCAGCCATGGCGGAACCACCTCTCAGACGTACCAGAACCACCTGCCGGAGAAGCTGGAAACACGTCCTGGACAGTCTGGAACCACCTGCCGGCCAAGCCTGAACCACCTGTCCAGCACAACGGAACAACCTGCCAGACACGCCAAAATCACCTGCGTGTTATGCCAGAACCACTTGGAGGACTCTCTGGGATGACCTGCCGGGCATGCCGGAACCACCTCTCAGACGTGCCAGAACCATGTGGCGGACAGTCCGGAATCACCTGTTGGGCATGCGCAACCACCTCTGAGACGTACCAGAACCACATGCCGTGCAGGCTGGAACCACCTACCGGACAGACCGGAATCACCTTTCGGGCATGCCGGAACCACCTGTCAGATGTGCCAGAAACACGTGCCGGAGACGCCGGAAGCACCTGCCAAGCACGTTGGAACCACCTGCTCAACTCGCCTGAACCACCTGCCGGACATGCCAAAATCACCTGCCGACTATGCCAGAACCACTTGGCGAACACTCCGGAATCACTTGCCGGGCATGCAGGAACCACCTCTCAGACATGCCAGAACCCCGTGCCAATGACCCCGGAAGCAGCAGCCGAGCACGCCGGAACCACCTGCTCGACTCGCCAGAACCACCTGCCGATCACGCAAAAATCACCTGCCGGCTACGCCACAACCAGTTGGCGAACACTTTGGAATCACCTGCCAGGCTTGCTGGAACCACCTGCCAGTCATGCCAAAATCACCTGCCAACTACGCCAGAACCGCTTGGCGGACACTGTGGAAACACCTGTCGGGCCGGCCGGAACCACATCTCAGACGTGCCAGAACCATGTGCATGAGATGCTGGAACCACACCCCGAACAGACGGAAAACACCTGCCAGAACCGTCTGAACAACCTGCCGAGCACGCCGGAGCCACCTGCTCGACTCGCCGGAACCACCTACCTGACATGCCCAAATCACCAGCCGGGTATGCCAGAACCACTTGGCGGACACTCCGGAATCATCTGCCGGACATGCCGGAACCAGCTCTCAGACACACCAGAACCACGTGCCGGAGACGCCGGAAGCACCTGCCGAGCATGCCGGAGCCACCTGCTCGACTCGCCAGAAACACCTGCCGGACACTCCAAAATCACCTGCCGGGTACGCCAGAACCACCTGGAGGACACTCCGAAACCAACTGTCGCTCATGCCGGAACCACCTCTCAGACGTGCCGGAAGCACGTGCCGGACACGCCGGAATCACCTACCCGACAGACCTTAACCACCTGCCGAGCACGCCGGAGCCACCTGTTCGACTCGCTGGAACCACCTGCCGGACAGGCCAATATCAACTGCTGGCTATGCCAGAACCACCTGGGGGACGGTCCGGAATCACCTGCCAGCCATGGCGGAACCACCTCTCAGACGTACCAGAACCACCTGCCGGAGAAGCTGGAAACACGTCCTGGACAGTCTGGAACCACCTGCCGGCCAAGCCTGAACACCTGCCCAGCACAACGGAACAACCTGCCAGACACGCCAAAATCACCTGCGTGTTATGCCAGAACCACTTGGAGGACTCTCTGGGATGACCTGCCGGGCATGCCGGAACCACCTCTCAGACGTGCCAGAACCATGTGGCGGACAGTCCGGAATCACCTGTTGGGCATGCGCAACCACCTCTGAGACGTACCAGAACCACATGCCGTGCAGGCTGGAACCACCTACCGGACAGACCGGAATCACCTTTCGGGCATGCCGGAACCACCTGTCAGATGTGCCAGAAACACGTGCCGGAGACGCCGGAAGCACCTGCCAAGCACGTTGGAACCACCTGCTCAACTCGCCTGAACCACCTGCCGGACATGCCAAAATCACCTGCCGACTATGCCAGAACCACTTGGCGAACACTCCGGAATCACTTGCCGGGCATGCAGGAACCACCTCTCAGACATGCCAGAACCCCGTGCCAATGACCCCGGAAGCACCAGCCGAGCACGCCGGAACCACCTGCTCGACTCGCCAGAACCACCTGCCGATCACGCAAAAATCACCTGCCGGCTACGCCACAACCAGTTGGTGAACACTTTGGAATCACCTGCCAGGCTTGCTGGAACCACCTGCCAGTCATGCCAAAATCACCTGCCAACTACGCCAGAACCGCTTGGCGGACACTGCGGAAACACCTGTCGGGCCGGCTGGAACCACATCTCAGACGTGCCAGAAACGTGTTCATGAGATGCTGGAACCACACCCCGAACAGACGGATACCACCTGCCAGAACCGCCTGAACCACCTGCTGAGCACGCCGGAACCACCTGCTCGACTCACCGGTACCACCTCCCTGACACGCCAAAATCACCTGCGTGTTATGCCAGAACCACTTGGAGGACTCTCTGGGATGACCTGCCGGGCATGCCGGAACCACCTCTCAGACGTGCCAGAACCATGTGGCGGACAGTCCGGAATCACCTGTTGGGCATACGCAACCACCTCTGAGACGTACCAGAACCACGTGCCGTGCACGCCGGAACCACCTACCGGACAGACCGGAATCAACTTTTGGGCATGCCGGAACCACCAGTCAGATGTGCCAGAAACACGTGCCGGAGACGCCGGAAGCACCTGCCGAGCACGTCGCAACCACCTGCTCAACTCGCCTGAACCACCTGCCGGACACGCCAAAATCACCTGCCCGCTACACCAGCACCACTTCGGGGACAAGCCGGAATCACGTGAGGGGCATGCCGGCACAGCCTCTCAGACTGAACCTCGTGCCGGACACCACAGAACCACCTGCCGGACAGACCGGAACCACCTGCCGGACACGCCGGAACCACCGGCTCGACCCGCCGGAACGACCGCTGGACATGCAAAATCACCTGCCGGCTACGCCGGAAACACTTGGCGAACACTCCGGAATCACCTGCCGGGCATGCAGGAACCACCTCTCAGATATGCCAGAACCACGTGCCAATGACCCCGGAAGCACCTGCCGAGCACGCCGGAACCACCTGCTCGACTCGCCAGAACCACCTGCCGGACACGCAAAAATCACCTGCCGGCTACGCCACAACCAGTTGGGGAACACTTCGGAATCACCTGCCGGGCTTGCTGGAACCACCTGCCGGTCATGCCAAAATCACCTGCCAACTACGCCAGTACCACTTGGCGGACACTGTGGAAACACCTGTCGGGCCGGCCGGAACCACATCTCAGACGTGCCAGAACCATGTGCATGAGATGCTGGAACCACACCCCGAACAGACGGAAAACACCTGCCAGACCCGTCTGAACAACCTGCCGAGCACGCCGGAGCCACCTGCTCGACTCGCCGGAACCACCTACCTGACATGCCCAAATCACCAGCCGGGTATGCCAGAACCACGTGGCGGACACTCCGGAATCATCTGCCGGACATGCCGGAACCA
Source organism: Equus caballus (assembly GCF_041296265.1). NCBI lineage: Eukaryota > Metazoa > Chordata > Mammalia > Perissodactyla > Equidae > Equus > Equus caballus. Next base: position 5,680,183 of record NC_091697.1, read on the forward strand.
GCTCTCAGACACACCAGAACCACGTGCCGGAGACGCCGGAAGCACCTGCCGAGCATGCCGGAGCCACCTGCTCGACTCGCCAGAAACACCTGCCTGACACGCCAAAATCACCTGCCGGGTACGCCAGAACCACCTGGCGGACACTCCGAAACCACCTGTCGCGCATGCCGGAACCACCTCTCAGACGTGCCGGAAGCACGTGCCGGACACGCCGGAATCACCTACCGGACAGACCGGAACCACCTGCCGAGCACGCCGGAGCCACCTGTTCGACTCGCTGGAACCACCTGCCGGACAGGCCAATATCAACTGCTGGCTATGCCAGAACCACCTGGGGGACGGTCCGGAATCACCTGCCAGCCATGGCGGAACCACCTCTCAGACGTACCAGAACCACCTGCCGGAGAAGCTGGAAACACGTCCTGGACAGTCTGGAACCACCTGCCGGCCAAGCCTGAACCACCTGTCCAGCACAACGGAACAACCTGCCAGACACGCCAAAATCACCTGCGTGTTATGCCAGAACCACTTGGAGGACTCTCTGGGATGACCTGCCGGGCATGCCGGAACCACCTCTCAGACGTGCCAGAACCATGTGGCGGACAGTCCGGAATCACCTGTTGGGCATGCGCAACCACCTCTGAGACGTACCAGAACCACATGCCGTGCAGGCTTGAACCACCTACCGGACAGACCGGAATCACCTTTCGGGCATGCCGGAACCACCTGTCAGATGTGCCAGAAACACGTGCCGGAGACGCCGGAAGCACCTGCCAAGCACGTTGGAACCACCTGCTCAACTCGCCTGAACCACCTGCCGGACATGCCAAAATCACCTGCCGACTATGCCAGAACCACTTGGCGAACACTCCGGAATCACTTGCCGGGCATGCAGGAACCACCTCTCAGACATGCCAGAACCCCGTGCCAATGACCCCGGAAGCACCAGCCGAGCACGCCGGAACCACCTGCTCGACTCGCCAGAACCACCTGCCGATCACGCAAAAATCACCTGCCGGCTACGCCACAACCAGTTGGCGAACACTTTGGAATCACCTGCCAGGCTTGCTGGAACCACCTGCCAGTCATGCCAAAATCACCTGCCAACTACGCCAGAACCGCTTGGCGGACACTGTGGAAACACCTGTCGGGCCGGCCGGAACCACATCTCAGACGTGCCAGAACCATGTGCATGAGATGCTGGAACCACACCCCGAACAGACGGAAAACACCTGCCAGAACCGTCTGAACAACCTGCCGAGCACGCCGGAGCCACCTGCTCGACTCGCCGGAACCACCTACCTGACATGCCCAAATCACCAGCCGGGTATGCCAGAACCACTTGGCGGACACTCCGGAATCATCTGCCGGACATGCCGGAACCAGCTCTCAGACACACCAGAACCACGTGCCGGAGACGCCGGAAGCACCTGCCGAGCATGCCGGAGCCACCTGCTCGACTCGCCAGAAACACCTGCCGGACACTCCAAAATCACCTGCCGGGTACGCCAGAACCACCTGGAGGACACTCCGAAACCAACTGTCGCTCATGCCGGAACCACCTCTCAGACGTGCCGGAAGCACGTGCCGGACACGCCGGAATCACCTACCCGACAGACCTTAACCACCTGCCGAGCACGCCGGAGCCACCTGCTCGACTCGCCAGAACCACCTGCCGATCACGCAAAAATCACCTGCCGGCTACGCCACAACCAGTTGGTGAACACTTTGGAATCACCTGCCAGGCTTGCTGGAACCACCTGCCAGTCATGCCAAAATCACCTGCCAACTACGCCAGAACCGCTTGGCGGACACTGCGGAAACACCTGTCGGGCCGGCTGGAACCACATCTCAGACGTGCCAGAAACGTGTTCATGAGATGCTGGAACCACACCCCGAACAGACGGATACCACCTGCCAGAACCGCCTGAACCACCTGCTGAGCACGCCGGAACCACCTGCTCGACTCACCGGTACCACCTCCCTGACACGCCAAAATCACCTGCGTGTTATGCCAGAACCACTTGGAGGACTCTCTGGGATGACCTGCCGGGCATGCCGGAACCACCTCTCAGACGTGCCAGAACCATGTGGCGGACAGTCCGGAATCACCTGTTGGGCATACGCAACCACCTCTGAGACGTACCAGAACCACGTGCCGTGCACGCCGGAACCACCTACCGGACAGACCGGAATCAACTTTTGGGCATGCCGGAACCACCAGTCAGATGTGCCAGAAACACGTGCCGGAGACGCCGGAAGCACCTGCCGAGCACGTCGCAACCACCTGCTCAACTCGCCTGAACCACCTGCCGGACACGCCAAAATCACCTGCCCGCTACACCAGCACCACTTCGGGGACAAGCCGGAATCACGTGAGGGGCATGCCGGCACAGCCTCTCAGACTGAACCTCGTGCCGGACACCACAGAACCACCTGCCGGACAGACCGGAACCACCTGCCGGACATGCCGGAACCACCGGCTCGACCCGCCGGAACGACCGCTGGACATGCAAAATCACCTGCCGGCTACGCCGGAAACACTTGGCGAACACTCCGGAATCACCTGCCGGGCATGCAGGAACCACCTCTCAGACGTGCCGGAAGCATGTGCCAGACACGCCGGAAACACCTACCGGACAGACCGGAACCACCTGCCAAGAACGCCGGAGCCACCTGTTCGACTCGCTGGAACCACCTGCCGGACAGGCCAATATCAACTGCTGGCTATGCCAGAACCACCTGGGGGACAGTCCGGGATCACCTGCCAGCCATGGTGGAACCACCTCTCAGACGTACCAGAACCACCTGCCGGAGAAGCTGGAAACACGTCCTGGACAGACTGGAACCACGTGACGGCCATGCCTGAACCATCTGTCGAGCACGGCGGAACCACCTGCCGGACACGCCAAAATCACCTGCGGGCTACGCCAGAACCACTTGGACGACTCTCCGAAATGACCTGCCGGGCATGTTGGAACCACCTCTCAGACGTGCCAGAAGCACGTGGCGGACAGTCCGGAATCACCTGTTGGGCATACGCAACCACCTGTGAGACGTACCAGAACCACGTGCCGTGCACGCCGGAACCACCTACCGGACAGACCGGAATCAACTTTTGGGCATGCCGGAACCACCAGTCAGATGTGCCAGAAACACGTGCCGGAGACGCCGGAAGCACCTGCCGATCACGTCGCAACCACCTGCTCAACTCGCCTGAACCACCTGCCGGACACGCCAAAAGCACCTGCCCGCTACACCAGCACCACTTCGGGGACAAGCCGGAATCACGTGAGGGGCATGCCGGCACAGCCTCTCAGACTGAACCTCGTGCCGGACACCACAGAACCACCTGCCGGACAGACTGGAACCACCTGCCGGACACGCCGGAACCACCGGCTCGACCCGCCGGAACGACCGCTGGACATGCAAAATCACCTGCCGGCTACGCCGGAAACACTTGGCGAACACTCCGGAATCACCTGCCGGGCATGCCGGAACCACCTCTCAGATATGCCAGAACCACGTGCCAATGACCCCGGAAGCACCTGCCGAGCACGCCGGAACCACCTGCTCGACTCGCCAGAACCACCTGCCGGACACGCAGAAATCACCTGCCGGCTACGCCACAACCAGTTGGGGAACACTTCGGAATCACCTGCCGGGCTTGCTGGAACCACCTGCCGGTCATGCCAAAATCACCTGCCAACTACGCCAGTACCACTTGGCGGACACTGTGGAAACACCTGTCGGGCCGGCCGGAACCACATCTCAGACGTGCCGGAACCATATGCATGAGATGCTGGAACCACACCCAGAACAGACGCAAAACACCTGCCACACCCGTCTGAACAACCTGCCGAGCACGCTGGAGCCACCTGCTCGACTCGCCGGAACCACCTACCTGACATGCCCAAATCACCAGCCGGGTATGCCAGAACCACTTGGCGGACACTCCGGAATCATCTGCCGGACATGCCGGAACCAGCTCTCAGACACACCAGAACCACGTGCCGGAGACGCCGGAAGCACCTGCCGAGCATGCCGGAGCCGCCTGCTCGACTCGCCAGAAACACCTGCCGGACACGCCAAAATCACCTGCCGGGTGCGCCAGAACCACCTGGCGGACACTCCGAAATCACCTGTCGCGCATGCCGGAACCACCTCTCAGACGTGCCGGAAGCACGTGCCGGACACGCCGGAATCACCTACTGGACAGACCCGAACCACCTGCCGAGTACGCCGGAGCCACCTGTTCGACTCGCTGGAACCACCTGCCGGACAGGCCAATATCAACTGCTGGCTATGCCAGAACCACCTGGGGGACGGTCCGGAATCACCTGCCAGCCATGGCGGAACCACCTCTCAGACGTACCAGAACCACCTGCCGGAGAAGCTGGAAACACGTCCTGGAGAGTCTGGAACCACCTGCCGGCCAAGCCTGAACCACCTGCCAAGCACAACGGCACAACCTGCCAGACACGCCAAAATCACCTGCGTGTTATGCCAGAACCACTTGGAGGACTCTCTGGGATGACCTGCCGGGCATGCCGGAACCACCTCTAAGACGTGCCAGAACCATGTGGCGGACAGTCCGGAATCACCTGTTGGGCATGCGCAACCACCTCTGAGACGTACCAGAACCACATGCCGTGCAGGCTGGAACCACCTACCGGACAGACCGGAATCACCTTTCGGGCATGCCGGAACCACCTGTCAGATGTGCCAGAAACACGTGCCGGAGACGCCGGAAGCACCTGCCAAGCACGTTGGAACCACCTGCTCAACTCGCCTGAACCACCTGCCGGACATGCCAAAATCACCTGCCGACTATGCCAGAACCCCTTGGCGAACACTCCGGAATCACTTGCCGGGCATGCAGGAACCACCTCTCAGACATGCCAGAACCCCGTGCCAATGACCCCGGAAGCACCAGCCGAGCACGCCGGAACCACCTGCTCGACTCGCCAGAACCACCTGCCGATCACGCAAAAATCACCTGCCGGCTACGCCACAACCAGTTGGTGAACACTTTGGAATCACCTGCCAGGCTTGCTGGAACCACCTGCCAGTCATGCCAAAATCACCTGCCAACTACGCCAGAACCGCTTGGCGGACACTGCGGAAACACCTGTCGGGCCGGCTGGAACCACATCTCAGACGTGCCAGAAACGTGTTCATGAGATGCTGGAACCACACCCCGAACAGACGGATACCACCTGCCAGAACCGCCTGAACCACCTGCTGAGCACGCCGGAACCACCTGCTCGACTCACCGGTACCACCTCCCTGACACGCCAAAATCACCTGCTGGGTATGCCAGAACCACTTGGCGGACACTCCGGAATCATCTGCCGGACATGCCGGAACCAGCTCTCAGACACACCAGAACCACGTGCCGGAGACGCCGGAAGCACCTGCCGAGCATGCCGGAGCCACCTGCTCGACTCGCCAGAAACACCTGCCGGACACGCCAAAATCACCTGCCGGGTACGCCAGAACCACCTGGCGGACACTACGGAATCACCTGCCGCGCATGCCGGAACCACCTCTCAGACGTGCCGGAAGCACGTGCCAGACACGCCGGAAACTCCTACCGGACAGACCGGAACCACCTGCCAAGAACGCCGGAGCCACCTGTTCGACTCGCTGGAACCACCTGCCGGACAGGCCAATATCAACTGCTGGCTATGCCAGAACCACCTGGGGGTCAGTCCGGGATCACCTGCCAGCCATGGTGGAACCACCTCTCAGACGTACCAGAACCACCTGCCGGAGAAGCTGGAAACACGTCCTGGACAGACTGGAACCACGTGACGGCCATGCCTGAACCACCTGCCGAGCACGGCGGAACCACCTGCCGGACACGCCAAAATCACCTGCGGGCTACGCCAGAACCACTTGGACGACTCTCCGAAATGACCTGCCGGGCATGTTGGAACCACCTCTCAGACGTGCCAGAAGCACGTGGCGGACAGTCCGGAATCACCTGTTGGGCATACGCAACCACCTGTGAGACGTACCAGAACCACGTGCCGTGCACGCCGGAACCACCTACCGGACAGACCGGAATCAACTTTTGGGCATGCCGGAACCACCAGTCAGATGTGCCAGAAACACGTGCCGGAGACGCCGGAAGCACCTGCCGAGCACGTCGCAACCACCTGCTCAACTCGCCTGAACCACCTGCCGGACACGCCAAAATCACCTGCCCGCTACACCAGCACCACTTCGGGGACAAGCCGGAATCACGTGAGGGGCATGCCGGCACAGCCTCTCAGACTGAACCTCGTGCCGGACACCACAGAACCACCTGCCGGACAGACCGGAACCACCTGCCGGACACGCCGGAACCACCGGCTCGAGCCGCCGGAACGACCGCTGGACATGCAAAATCACCTGCCGGCTACGCCGGAAACACTTGGCGAACACTCCGGAATCACCTGCCGGGCATGCCGGAACCACCTCTCAGATATGCCAGAACCACATGCCAATGACCCCGGAAGCACCTGCCGAGCACGCCGGAACCACCTGCTCCACTCGCCAGAACCACCTGCCGGACACGCAGAAATCACCTGCCGGCTACGCCACAACCAGTTGGGGAACACTTCGGAATCACCTGCCGGGCTTGCTGGAACCACCTGCCGGTCATGCCAAAATCACCTGCCAACTACGCCAGTACCACTTGGCGGACACTGTGGAAACACCTGTCGGGCCGGCTGGAACCACATCTCAGACGTGCCGGAACCATGTGCATGAGATGCTGGAACCACACCCCGAACAGATGGAAAACACCTGCCAGACCCGTCCGAACAACCTGCCGAGCACGCTGGAGCCACCTGCTCGACTCGCCGGAAGCACCTACCTGACATGCCCAAATCACCAGCCAGGAATGCCAGAACCAATTGGCGGACACTCCGGAATCATCTGCCGGACATGCCGGAACCAGCTCTCAGACACACCAGAACCACGTGCCGGAGACGCCGGAAGCACCTGCCGAGCATGCCGGAGCCACCTGCTCGACTCGCCAGAAACACCTGCCGGACACGCCAAAATCACCTGCCGGGTGCGCCAGAACCACCTGGCGGACACTCCGAAATCACCTGTCGCGCATGCCGGAACCACCTCTCAGACGTGCCGGAAGCACGTTCCGGACACGCCGGAATCACCTACCGGACAGACCGGAACCACCTGCCGAGCACGCCGGAGCCACCTGTTCGACTCGCTGGAACCACCTTCCGGACAGGCCAATATCAACTGCTGGCTATGCCAGAACCACCTGGGGGACGGTCCGGAATCACCTGCCAGCCATGGCGGAACCACCTCTCAGACGTACCAGAACCACCTGCCGGAGAAGCTGGAAACACGTCCTGGACAGTCTGGAACCACCTGCCGGCCAAGCCTGAACCACCTGCCAAGCACAACGGAACAACCTGCCAGACACGCCAAAATCACCTGCGTGTTATGCCAGAACCACTTGGAGGACTCTCTGGGATGACCTGACGGGCATGCCGGAACCACCTCTCAGACGTGCCAGAACCATGTGGCGGACAGTCCGGAATCACCTGTTGGGCATGCGCAACCACCTCTGAGACGTACCAGAACCACATGCCGTGCAGGCTGGAACCACCTACCGGACAGACCGGAATCACCTTTCGGGCATGCCGGAACCACCTGTCAGATGTGCCAGAAACACGTGCCGGAGACGCCGGAAGCACCTGCCAAGCACGTTGGAACCACCTGCTCAACTCGCCTGAACCACCTGCCGGACATGCCAAAATCACCTGCCGACTATGCCAGAACCACTTGGCGAACACTCCGGAATCACTTGCCGGGCATGCAGGAACCACCTCTCAGACATGCCAGAACCCCGTGCCAATGACCCCGGAAGCACCAGCCGAGCACGCCGGAACCACCTGCTCGACTCGCCAGAACCACCTGCCGATCACGCAAAAATCACCTGCCGGCTACGCCACAACCAGTTGGTGAACACTTTGGAATCACCTGCCAGGCTTGCTGGAACCACCTGCCAGTCATGCCAAAATCACCTGCCAACTACGCCAGAACCGCTTGGCGGACACTGCGGAAACACCTGTCGGGCCGGCTGGAACCACATCTCAGACGTGCCAGAAACGTGTTCATGAGATGCTGGAACCACACCCCGAACAGACGGATACCACCTGCCAGAACCGCCTGAACCACCTGCTGAGCACGCCGGAACCACCTGCTCGACTCACCGGTACCACCTCCCTGACACGCCAAAATCACCTGCTGGGTATGCCAGAACCACTTGGCGGACACTCCGGAATCATCTGCCGGACATGCCGGAACCAGCTCTCAGACACACCAGAACCAAGTGCCGGAGACGCCGGAAGCACCTGCCGAGCATGCCGGAGCCACCTGCTCGACTCGCCAGAAACACCTGCCGGACACGCCAAAATCACCTGCCGGGTACGCCAGAACCACCTGGCGGACACTACGGAATCACCTGCCGCGCATGCCGGAACCACCTCTCAGACGTGCCGGAAGCACGTGCCAGACACGCCGGAAACAAGTACCGGACAGACCGGAACCACCTGCCAAGAACGCCGGAGCCACCTGTTCGACTCGCTGGAACCACCTGCCGGACAGGCCAATATCAACTGCTGGCTATGCCAGAACCACCTGGGGGACAGTCCGGGATCACCTGCCAGCCATGGTGGAACCACCTCTCAGACGTACCAGAACCACCTGCCGGAGAAGCTGGAAACACGTCCTGGACAGACTGGAACCACGTGACGGCCATGCCTGAACCACCTGCCGAGCAAGGCGGAACCACCTGCCAGACACGCCAAAATCACCTGCGGGCTACGCCAGAACCACTTGGACGACTCTCCGAAATGACCTGCCGGGCATGTTGGAACCACCTCTCAGACGTGCCAGAAGCACGTGGCGGACAGTCCGGAATCACCTGTTGGGCATACGCAACCACCTGTGAGACGTACCAGAACCACGTGCCGTGCACGCCGGAACCACCTACCGGACAGACCGGAATCAACTTTTGGGCATGCCGGAACCACCAGTCAGATGTGCCAGAAACACGTGCCGGAGACGCCGGAAGCACCTGCCGAGCACGTCGCAACCACCTGCTCAACTCGCCTGAACCACCTGCCGGACACGCCAAAATCACCTGCCCGCTACACCAGCACCACTTCGGGGACAAGCCGGAATCACGTGAGGGGCATGCCGGCACAGCCTCTCAGACTGAACCTCGTGCCGAACACGACAGAACCACCTGCCGGACAGACCGGAACCACCTGCCGGACACGCCGGAACCACCGGCTCGACCCGCCGGAACGACCGCTGGACATGCAAAATCACCTGCCGGCTACGCCGGAAACACTTGGCGAACACTCCGGAATCACCTGCCGGGCATGCCGGAACCACCTCTCAGATATGCCAGAACCACATGCCAATGACCCCGGAAGCACCTGCCGAGCACGCCGGAACCACCTGCTCGACTCGCCAGAACCACCTGCCGGACACGCAGAAATCACCTGCCGGCTACGACACAACCAGTTGGGGAACACTTCGGAATCACCTGCCGGGCTTGCTGGAACCACCTGCCGGTCATGCCAAAATCACCTGCCAACTACGCCAGTACCACTTGGCGGACACTGTGGAAACACCTGTCGGGCCGGCCGGAACCACATCTCAGACGTGCCAGAACCATGTGCATGAGATGCTGGAACCACACCCGGAACAGACGGAAAACACCTGCCAGACCCGTCTGAACAACCTGCCGAGCATGCCGGAGCCACCTGCTCGACTCGCCAGAAACACCTGCCGGACAGGCCAATATCAACTGCTGGCTATGCCAGAACCACCTGGGGGACAGTCCGGGATCACCTGCCAGCCATGGCGGAACCACCTCTCAGACGTACCAGAACCACCTGCCGGAGAAACTGGAAACACGTCCTGGACAGACTGGAACCACGTGACGGCCATGCCTGAACCACCTGCCAGACCCGTCTGAACAACCTGCCGAGCACGCCGGAGCCACCTGCTCGACTCGCCGGAACCACCTACCTGACATGCCCAAATCACCAGCCGGGTATGCCAGAACCACTTGGCGGACACTCCGGAATCATCTGCCGGACATGCCAGAACCAGCTCTCAGACACACCAGAACCACGTGCCGGAGACGCCGGAAGCACCTGCCGAGCATGCCGGAGCCACCTGCTCGACTCGCCAGAAACACCTGCCGGACACGCCAAAATCACCTGCCGGGTACGCCAGAACCAGCTGGCGGACACTCCGAAACCAACTGTCGCGCATGCCGGAACCACCTCTCAGACGTGCCGGAAGCACGTGCCGGACACGCCGGAATCACCTACCGGACAGACCGGAACCACCTGCCGAGCACGCCGGAGCCACCTGTTCGACTCGCTGGAACCACCTGCCGGACAGGCCTTTATCAACTGCTGGCTATGCCAGAACCACCTGGGGGACGGTCAGGAATCACCTGCCAGCCATGGCGGAACCACCTCTCAGACGTACCAGAACCACCTGCCGGAGAAGCTGGAAACACGTCCTGGACAGTCTGGAACCACCTGCCGGCCAAGCCTGAACCACCTGCCCAGCACAACGGAACAACCTGCCAGACACGCCAAAATCACCTGCGTGTTATGCCAGAACCACTTGGAGGACTCTCTGGGATGACCTGCCGGGCATGCCGGAACCACCTCTCAGACGTGCCAGAACCATGTGGCGGACAGTCCGGAATCACCTGTTGGGCATGCGCAACCACCTCTGAGACGTACCAGAACCACATGCCGTGCAGGCTGGAACCACCTACCAGACAGACCGGAATCACCTTTCGGGCATGCCGGAGCCACCTGTCAGATGTGCCAGAAACACGTGCCGGAGACGCCGGAAGCACCTGCCAAGCACGTTGGAACCACCTGCTCAACTCCCCTGAACCACCTGCCGGACATGCCAAAATCACCTGCCGACTATGCCAGAACCACTTGGCGAACACTCCGGAATCACTTTCCGGGCATGCAGGAACCACCTCTCAGACATGCCAGAAGCCCGTGCCAATGACCCCGGAAGCACCAGCCGAGCACGCCGGAACCACCTGCTCGACTCGCCAGAACCACCTGCCGATCACGCAAAAATCACCTGCCGGCTACGCCACAACCAGTTGGGGAACACTTTGGAATCACCTGCCAGGCTTGCTGGAACCACCTGCCAGTCATGCCAAAATCACCTGCCAACTACGCCAGAACCGCTTGGCGGACACTGCGGAAACACCTGTCGGGCCGGCTGGAACCACATCTCAGACGTGCCAGAAACCTGTTCATGAGATGCTGGAACCACACCCCGAACAGACGGATACCACCTGACAGAACCGCCTGAACCACCTGCTGAGCACGCCGGAACCACCTGCTCGACTCACCGGTACCACCTCCCTGACACGCCAAAATCACCTGCTGGGTATGCCAGAACCACTTGGCGGACACTCCGGAATCATCTGCCGGACATGCCGGAACCAGCTCTCAGACACACCAGAACCAAGTGCCGGAGACGCCGGAAGCACCTGCCGAGCATGCCGGAACCACCTGCTCGACTCGCCAGAAACACCTGCCGGACACGCCAAAATCACCTGCCGGGTATGCCAGAACCACCTGGCGGACACTACGGAATCACCTGCCGCGCATTCCGGAACCACCTCTCAGACGTGCTGGAAGCACGTGCCAGACACGCCGCAAACACCTACCGGACAGACCGGAACCACCTGCCGAGCACGCCGGAGCCACCTGTTCGACTCGCTGGAACCACCTGCCGGACACGCCAAAATCACCTGCCCGCTACACCAGCACCACTTCGGGGACAAGCCGGAATCACGTGAGGGGCATGCCGGCACAGCCTCTCAGACTGAACCTCGTGCCGGACACCACAGAACCACCTGCCGGACAGACCGGAACCACCTGCCGGACACGCCGGAACCACCGGCTCGACCCGCCGGAACGACCGCTGGACATGCAAAATCACCTGCCGGCTACGCCGGAAACACTTGGCGAACACTCCGGAATCACCTGCCGGGCATGCCGGAACCACCTCTCAGATATGCCAGAACCACGTGCCAATGACCCCGGAAGCACCTGCCGAGCACGCCGGAACCACCTGCTCGACTCGCCAGAACCACCTGCCGGACACGCAAAAATCACCTGCCGGCTACGCCACAACCAGTTGGGGAACACTTCGGAATCACCTGCCGGGCTTGCTGGAACCACCTGCCAGTCATGCCAAAATCACCTGCCAACTACGCCAGTACCACTTGAAGGACACTGTGGAAACACCTGTCGGGCCGGCCAGAACCACATCTCAGACGTGCCAGAACCATGTGCATGAGATGCTGGAACCACACCCCGAAAAGACGGAAAACACCTGCCAGACCCGTCTGAACAACCTGCCGAGCACGCCGGAGCCACCTGCTCGACTCGCCGGAACCACCTAACTGACATGCCCAAATCACCAGCCAGGTATGCCAGAACCACTTGGCGGACACTCCGGAATCATCTGCCGGACATGCCGGAACCAGCTCTCAGACACACCAGAACCACGTGCCGGAGACGCCGGAAGCACCTGCCGAGCATGCCGGAGCCACCTGCTCGACTCGCCAGAAACACCTGCCGGACAGGCCAATATCAACTGCTGGCTATGCCAGAACCACCTGGGGGACGGTCCGGAATCACCTGCCAGCCATGGCGGAACCACCTCTCAGACGTACCAGAACCACCTGCCGGAGAAGCTGGAAACACGTCCTGGACAGTCTGGAACCACCTGCCGGCCAAGCCTGAACCACCTGCCAAGCACAACGGAACAACCTGCCAGACACGCCAAAATCACCTGCGTGTTATGCCAGAACCACTTGGAGGACTCTCTGGGATGACCTGCCGGGCATGCCGGAACCACCTCTCAGACGTGCCAGAACCATGTGGCGGACAGTCCGGAATCACCTGTTGGGCATGCGCAACCACCTCTGAGACGTACCAGAACCACATGCCGTGCAGGCTGGAACCACCTACCGGACAGACCGGAATCACCTTTCGGGCATGCCGGAACCAACTGTCAGATGTGCCAGAAACACGTGCCGGAGACGCCGGAAGCACCTGCCAAGCACGTTGGAACCACCTGCTCAACTCGCCTGAACCACCTGCCGGACATGCCAAAATCACCTGCCGACTATGCCAGAACCACTTGGCGAACACTCCGGAATCACTTGCCGGGCATGCAGGAACCACCTCTCAGACATGCCAGAACCCCGTGCCAATGATCCCGGAAGCACCAGCCGAGCACGCCGGAACCACCTGCTCGACTCGCCAGAGCCACCTGCCGATCACGCAAAAATCACCTGCCAGCTACGCCACAACCAGTTGGTGAACACTTTGGAATCACCTGCCAGGCTTGCTGGAACCACCTGCCAGTCATGCCAAAATCACCTGCCAACTACGCCAGAACCGCTTGGCGGACACTGCGGAAACACCTGTCGGGCCGGCTGGAACCACATCTCAGACGTGCCAGAAACCTGTTCATGAGATGCTGGAACCACACCCCGAACAGACGGATACCACCTGCCAGAACCGCCTGAACCACCTGCTGAGCACGCCGCAACCACCTGCTCGACTCACCGGTACCACCTCCCTGACACGCCAAAATCACCTGCTGGGTATGCCAGAACCACTTGGCGGACACTCCGGAATCATCTGCCGGACATGCCGGAACCAGCTCTCAGACACACCAGAACCAAGTGCCGGAGACGCCGGAAGCACCTGCCGAGCATGCCGGAGACACCTGCTTGAATCGCCAGGAACACCTGCCGGACACGCCAAAATCACCTGCCCGGTACGCCAGAACCACCTGGCGGACACTACGGAATCACCTGCCGCGCATGCCGGAACCACCTCTCAGACGTGCCGGAAGCACGTGCCAGACACGCCGGAAACACCTACCGGACAGACCGGAACCACCTGCCAAGAACGCCGGAGCCACCTGTTCGACTCGCTGGAACCACCTGCCGGGCAGGCCAATATCAACTGCTGGCTATGCCAGAACCACCTGGGGGACAGTCCGGGATCACCTGCCAGCCATGGCGGAACCACCTCTCAGACGTACCAGAACCTCATGCCGGAGAAGCTGGAAACACGTCCTGGACAGACTGGAACCACGTGACGGCCATTCCTGAACCACCTGCCGAGCACGGCAGAACCACCTGCCGGACACGCCAAAATCACCTGCGGGCTACGCCAGAACCACTTGGACGACTCTCCGAAATGACCTGCTGGGCATGTTGGAACCACCTGTCAGACGTGCCAGAAGCACGTGGCGGACAGTCCGGAATCACCTGTTGGGCATACGCAACCACCTGTGAGACGTACCAGAACCACGTGCCGTGCACGCCGGAACCACCTACCGGACAGACCGGAATCAACTTTTGGGCATGCCGGAACCACCAGTCAGATGTGCCAGAAACACGTGCCGGAGACGCCGGAAGCACCTGCCGAGCACGTCGCAACCACCTGCTCAACTCGCCTGAACCACCTGCCGGACACGCCAAAATCATCTGCCCGCTACACCAGCACCACTTCGGGGACAAGCCGGAATCACATGAGGGGCATGCCGGCACAGCCTCTCAGACTGAACCTCGTGCCGGACACCACAGAACCACCTGCCGGACAGACCGGAACCACCTGCCGGACACGCCAGAACCACCGGCTCGACCCGCCGGAACGACCGCTGGACATGCAAAATCACCTGCCGGCTATGCCGGAAACACTTGGCGAACACTCCGGAATCACCTGCCGAGCACGCCGGAACCACCTGCTCGACTCGCCAGAACCACCTGCCGGACACGCAAAAATCACCTGCCGGCTACGCCACAACCAGTTGGGGAACACTTCGGAATCACCTGCCGGGCTTGCTGGAACCACCTGCCGGTCATGCCAAAATCACCTGCCAACTACGCCAGTACCACTTGGCGGACACTGTGGAAACACCTGTCGGGCCGGCCGGAACCACATCTCAGACGTGCCAGAACCATGTGCATGAGATGCTTTAACCACACCCCGAAGAGACGGAAAACACCTGCCAGACCCGTCTGAAAAACCTGCCGAGCACGCCGGAGCCACCTGCTCGACTCGCCGGAACCACCTACCTGACATGCCCAAATCACCAGCCGGGTATGCCAGAACCACTTGCCGGACACTCCGGAATCATCTGCCGGACATGCCGGAACCAGCTCTCAGACACACCAGAACCACGTGCCGGAGACGCCGGAAGCACCTTCCGAGCATGCCGGAGCCACCTGCTGGACTCGCCAGAAACACCTGTCGGACACGCCAAAATCACCTGCCGGGTATGCCAGAACCACCTGGCGGACACTCCGAAACCACATGTCACGCATGCCGGAACCACCTCTCAGACGTGCCGGAAGCACGTGCCGGACACGCCGGAAACACCTACCGGACAGACCGGAACCACCTGCCAAGAACGCCGGAGCCACCTGTGCGACTCGCTGGAACCACCTGCCGGACAGGCCAATATCAACTGCTGGCTATGCCAGAACCACCTGGGGGACAGTCCGGGATCACCTGCCAGCCATGGCGGAACCACCTCTCCGACGTACCAGAACCACCTGCCGGAGAAGCTGGAAACACGTCCTGGACAGACTGGAACCACGCGACGGCCATGCCTGAACCACCTGCCGAGCACGGCGGAACCACCTGCCGGACACGCCAAAATCACCTGCGGGCTACGCCAGAACCACTTTGACAACTCTCCGAAATGACCTGCCTGGCATGTTGGAACCACCTCTCAGACGTGCCAGAAGCACATGGCGGACAGTCCGGAATCACCTGTTGGGCATACGCAACCACCTCTGAGACGTACCAGAACCACGTGCCGTGCACGCCGGAACCACCTACCCGACAGACCGGAATCAACTCTTGGGCATGCCGGAACCACCAGTCAGATGTGCCAGAAACACGTGCCGGAGACGCCGGAAGCACCTGCCGAGCACGTCGCAACCACCTGCTCAACTCGCCTGAACCACCTGCCGGACACGCCAAAATCACCTGCCCGCTACACCAGCACCACTTCGGGGACAAGCCGGAATCACGTGAGGGGCATGCCGGCACAGCCTCTCAGACTGAACCTCGTGCCGCACACCACAGAACCACCTGCCGGACAGACCGGAACCACCTGCCGGACACGCCGGAACCACCGGCTCGACCCGCCGGAACGACCGCTGGACATGCAAAATCACCTGCCGGCTATGCCGGAAACACTTGGCGAACACTCCGGAAGCACCTGCCGAGCACGCCGGAACCACCTGCTCGACTCGCCAGAACCACCTGCCGGACACGCAAAAATCACCTGCCGGCTACGCCACAACCAGTTGGGGAACACTTCGGAATCACCTGCCGGGCTTGCTGGAACCACCTGCCGGTCATGCCAAAATCACCTGCCAACTACGCCAGAACCGCTTGGCGGACACTGCGGAAACACCTGTCGGGCCGGCTGGAACCACATCTCAGACGTGCCAGAAACGTGTTCATGAGATGCTGGAACCACACCCCGAACAGACGGATTCCACCTGCCAGAACCGCCTGAACCACCTGCTGAGCACGCCGGAACCACCTGCTCGACTCACCGGTACCACTTCCCTGACACGCCAAAATCACCTGCTGGGTATACCAGAACCACTTGGCAGACACTCCGGAATCATCTGCCGGACATGCCGGAACCAGCTCTCAGACACACCAGAACCAAGTGCCGGAGACGCCGGAAGCACCTGCCGAGCATGCCGGAGCCACCTGCTCGACTCGCCAGAAACACCTGCCGGACACGCCAAAATCACCTGCCGGGTATGCCAGAACCACCTGGCGGACACTACGGAATCACCTGCCGCGCATGCCGGAACCACCTCTCAGACGTCCCGGAAGCACGTGCCAGACACGCCGCAAACACCTACCGGACAGACCGGAACCACCTGCCAAGAACGCCGGAGCCACCTGTTCGACTCGCTGGAACCACCTGCCGGACAGGCCAATATCAACTGCTGGCTATGCCAGAACCACCTGGGGGACAGTCCGGGATCACCTGCCAGCCATGGCGGAACCACCTCTCAGACGTACCAGAACCACCTGCCGGAGAAGCTGGAAACACGTCCTGGACAGACTGGAACCACGTGACGGCCATGCCTGAACCACCTGCCGAGCACGGCGGAACCACCTGCCGGACACGCCAAAATCACCTGCGGGCTACGCCAGAACCACTTGGACGACTCTCCGAAATGACCTGCCGGGCATGTTGGAACCACCTCTCAGACGTGCCAGAAGCACGTGGCGGACAGTCCGGAATCACCTGTTGGGCATACGCAACCACCTCAGAGACGTACCAGAACCCCGTGCCGTGCACGCCGGAACCACCTACCGGACAGACCGGAATCAACTTTTGGGCATGCCGGAACCACCAGTCAGATGTGCCAGAAACACGTGCCGGAGACGCCGGAAGCACCTGCCGAGCACGTCGCAACCACCTGCTCAACTCGCCTGAACCACCTGCCGGACACGCCAAAATCACCTGCCCGCTACACCAGCACCACTTCGGGGACAAGCCGGAAGCACGTGAGGGGCATGCCGGCACAGCCTCTCAGACTGAACCTCGTGCCGGACACCACAGAACCACCTGCCGGACAGACCGGAACCACCTGCCGGACACGCCGGAACCACCGGCTCGACCCGCCGGAACCACCGCTGGACATGCAAAATCACCTGCCGGCTACGCCGCAAACACTTGGCGAACACTCCGGAATCACCTGCCGGGCATGCCGGAACCACCTCTCAGATATGCCAGAACCACGTGCCAATGACCCCGGAAGCACCTGCCGAGCACGCCGGAACCACCTGCTCGACTCGCCAGAACCACCTGCCGGACACGCAGAAATCACCTGCCGGCTACGCCACAACCAGTTGGGGAACACTTCGGAATCACCTGCCGGGCTTGCTGGAACCACCTGCCGGTCATGCCAAAATCACCTGCCAACTACGCCAGTACCACTTGGCGGACACTGTGGAAACACCTGTCGGGCCGGCCGGAACCACATCTCAGACGTGCCAGAACCATGTGCATGAGATGCTGGAACCACACCCCGAACAGACGGAAAACACCTGCCAGACCCGTCTGCACAACCTGCCGAGCACGCCGGAGCCACCTGCTCGACTCGCCGGAACCACCTACCTGACATGCCCAAATCACCAGCCGGGTATGCCAGAACCACGTGGCGGACACTCCGGAATCATCTGCCGGACATGCCGGAACCAGCTCTCAGACACACCAGAACCACGTGCCGGAGACGCCGGAAGCACCTGCCGAGCATGCCGGAGCCACCTGCTCGACTCGCCAGAAACACCTGCCGGACACGCCAAAATCACCTGCCGGGTACGCCAGAACCACCTGGCGGACACTCCGAAACCACCTGTCGCGCATGCCGGAACCACCTCTCAGACGTGCCGGAAGCACGTGCCGGACACGCCGGAATCACCTACCGGACAGACCGGAACCACCTGCCGAGCACGCCAGAGCCACCTGTTCGACTCGCTGGAACCACCTGCCGGACAGGCCAATATCAACTGCTGGCTATGCCAGAACCACCTGGGGGACGGTCCGGAATCACCTGCCAGCCATGGCGGAACCACCTCTCATACGTACCAGAACCACCTGCCGGAGAAGCTGGAAACACGTCCTGGACAGTCTGGAACCACCTGCCGGCCAAGCCTGAACCACCTGCCAAGCACAACGGAACAACCTGCCAGACACGCCAAAATCACCTGCGTGTTATGCCAGAACCACTTGGAGGACTCTCTGGGATGACCTGCCGGGCATGCCGGAACCACCTCTCAGACGTGCCAGAACCACCTGCCGGAGAAGCTCGAAACACGTCCTGGACAGACTGGAACCACGTGACGGCCATGCCTGAACCACCTGCCGGACACGCCAAAATCACCTGCGGGCTACGCCAGAACCACTTGGACGACTCTCCGAAATGACCTGCCGGGCATGTTGGAACCACCTCTCAGACGTGCCAGAAGCACGTGGCGGACAGTCCGGAATCACCTGTTGGGCATATGCAACCACCTCTGACACGTACCAGAACTACGTGCCGCGCACGCCGGAACCACCTACCGGACAGACCGGAATCAACTTTTGGGCATGCCGGAACCACCAGTCAGATGTGCCAGAAACACGTGCCGGAGACGCCGGAAGCACCTGCCGAGCACGTCGCAACCACCTGCTCAACTCGCCTGAACCACCTGCCGGACACGCCAAAATCACCTGCCCGCTACACCAGCACCACTTCGGGGACAAGCCGGAATCACGTGAGGGGCATGCCGGCACAGCCTCTCAGACTGAACCTCGTGCCGGACACCACAGAACCACCTGCCGGACAGACCGGAACCACCAGCCGGAGACGCCGGAACCACCGGCTCGACCCGCCGGAACGACCGCTGGACATGCAAACTCACCTCCCGGCTACGCCGCAAACACTTGGCGAACACTCCGGAATCACCTGCCGGGCATGCCGGAACCACCTCTCAGATATGCCAGAACCACGTGCCAATGACCCCGGAAGCACCTGCCGAGCACGCCGGAACCACCTGCTCGACTCGCCAGAACCACCTGCCGGACACGCAGAAATCACCTGCCGGCTACGCCACAACCAGTTGGGGAACACTTCGGAATCACCTGCCGGGCTTGCTGGAACCACCTGCCGGTCATGCCCAAATCACCTGCCAACTACGCCAGTACCACTTGGCGGACACTGTGGAAACACCTGTCGGGCCGGCCGGAACCACATCTCAGACGTGCCAGAACCATGTGCATGAGATGCTGGAACCACATCCCGAACAGACGGAAAACACCTGCCAGACCCGTCTGAACAACCTGCCGAGCACGCCGGAGCCACCTGCTCGACTCGCCGGAACCACCTACCTGACATGCCCAAATCACCAGCCGGGTATGCCAGAACCACTTGGCGGACACTCCGGAATCATCTGCCGGACATGCCGGAACCAGCTCTCAGACACACCAGAACCACGTGCCGGAGATGCCGGAAGCACCTGCCGAGCATGCCGGAGCCACCTGCTCGACTCGCCAGAAACACCTGCCGGACACGCCAAAATCACCTGCCGGGTACGCCAGAACCACCTGGCGGACACTCCGAAACCACCTGTCACGCATGCCGGAACCACCTCTCAGACTTGCCGGAAGCACGTGCCGGACACGCCGGAATCACCTACCGGACAGACCGGAACCACCTGCCGAGCACGCCGGAGCCACCTGTTCGACTCGCTGGAACCACCTGCCGGACAGGCCAATATCAACTGCTGGCTATGCCAGAACCACCTGGGGGACGGTCCGGAATCGCCTGCCAGCCATGGCGGAACCACCTCTCAGACGTACCAGAATCACCTGCCGGAGAAGCTGGAAACACGTCCTGGACAGTCTGGAACCACCTGCCGGCCAAGCCTGAACCACCTGCCAAGCACAACGGAACAACCTGCCAGACACGCCAAAATCACCTGCGTGTTATGCCAGAACCACTTGGAGGACTCTCTGGGATGACCTCCCAGGCATGCCGGAACCACCTCTCAGACGTGCCAGAACCATGTGGCGGACAGTCCGGAATCACCTGTTGGGCATACGCAACCACATCTGAGACGTACCAGAAACACGTGCCGTTCAGGCTGGAACCACCTACCAGACAGACCGGAATCACCTTTCGGGCATGCCGGAACCACCTGTCAGATGTGCCAGAAACACGTGCCGGAGAAGCCGGAAGCACCTGCCAAGCACGTTGGAACCACCTGCTCAACTCGCCTGAACCACCTGCCGGACATGCCAAAATCACCTGCCGACTATGCCAGAACCACTTGGCGAACACTCCGGAATCACTTGCCGGGCATGCAGGAACCACCTCTCAGACATGCCAGAACCCCGTGCCAATGACCCCGGAAGCACCAGCCGAGCACGCCGGAACCACCTGCTCGACTCGCCAGAACCACCTGCCGATCACGCAAAAATCACCTGCCGGCTACGCCACAACCAGTTGGTGAACACTTTGGAATCACCTGCCAGGCTTGCTGGAACCACCTGCCAGTCATGCCAAAATCACCTGCCAACTACGCCAGAACCGCTTGGCGGACACTGCGGAAACACCTGTCGGGCCGGCTGGAACCACATCTCAGACGTGCCAGAAACGTGTTCATGAGATGCTGGAACCACACCCCGAACAGACGGATACCACCTGCCAGAACCGCCTGAACCACCTGCTGAGCACGCCGGAACCACCTGCTCGACTCACCGGTACCACCTCCCTGACACGCCAAAATCACCTGCTGGGTATACCAGAACCACTTGGCAGACACTCCGGAATCATCTGCCGGACATGCCGGAACCAGCTCTCAGACACACCAGAACCAAGTGCCGGAGACGCCGGAAGCACCTGCCGAGCATGCCGGAGCCACCTGCTCGACTCGCCAGAAACACCTGCCGGACACGCCAAAATCACCTGCCGGGTATGCCAGAACCACCTGGCGGACACTACGGAATCACCTGCCGCGCATGCCGGAACCACCTCTCAGACGTGCCGGAAGCACGTGCCAGACACGCCGGAAACACCTACCGGACAGACCGGAACCACCTGCCAAGAACGCCGGAGCCACCTGTTCGACTCGCTGGAACCACCTGCCGGACAGGCCAATATCAACTGCTGGCTATGCCAGAACCACCTGGGGGACAGTCCGGGATCACCTGCCAGCCATGGCGGAACCACCTCTCAGACGTACCAGAACCACCTGCCGGAGAAGCTGGAAACACGTCCTGGAAAGACTGGAACCACGTGACGGCCATGCCTGAACCACCTGCCGGACACGCCAAAATCACCTGCGGGCTACGCCAGAACCACTTGGACGACTCTCCGAAATGACCTGCCGGGCATGTTGGAACCACCTCTCAGACGTGCCAGAAGCACGTGGCGGACAGTCCGGAATCACCTGTTGGGCATACGCAACCACCTCTGAGACGTACCAGAACCACGTGCCGTGCACGCCGGAACCACCTACCGGACAGTCCGGAATCAACTTTTGGGCATGCCGGAACCACCAGTCAGATGTGCCAGAAACACGTGCCGGAGACGCCGGAAGCACCTGCCGAGCACGTCGCAACCACCTGCTCAAATCGCCGGAACCACCTGCCGGACACGCCAAAATCACCTGCCCGCTACACCAGCACCACTTCGGGGACAAGCCGGAATCACGTGAGGGGCATGCCGGCACAGCCTCTCAGACTGAACCTCGTGCCGGACACCACAGAACCACCTGCCGGACAGACCGGAACCACCTGCCGGACACGCCGGAACCACCGGCTCGACCCGCCGGAACGACCGCTGGACATGCAAAATCACCTGCCGGCTACGCCGGAAACACTTGGCGAACACTCCGGAATCACCTGCCGGGCATGCCGGAACCACCTCTCAGATATGCCAGAACCACGTGCCAATGACCCCGGAAGCACCTGCCGAGCACGCCGGAACCACCTGCTCGACTCGCCAGAACCACCTGCCGGACACGCAGAAATCACCTGCCGGCTACGCCACAACCAGTTGGGGAACACTTCGGAATCACCTGCCGGGCTTGCTGGAACCACCTGCCGGTCATGCCAAAATCACCTGCAAACTACGCCAGTACCACTTGGCGGACACTGTGGAAACACCTGTCGGGCCGGCCGGAACCACATCTCAGACGTGCCAGAACCATGTGCATGAGATGCTGGAACCACACCCCGAACAGACGGAAAACACCTGCCAGACCCGTCTGAACAACCTGCCGAGCACACCGGAGCCACCTACCTGACATGCCCAAATCACCAGCCGGGTATGCCAGAACCACTTGGAGGACTCTCTGGGATGACCTGCCGGGCATGCCGGAACCACCTCTCAGACGTGCCAGAACCATGTGGCGGACAGTCCGGAATCACCTGTTGGGCATGCGCAACCACCTCTGAGACGTACCAGAACCACATGCCGTGCAGGCTGGAAACACCTACCGGACAGACTGGAATCACCTTTCGGGCATGCCGGAACCACCTGTCAGATGTGCCAGAAACACGTGCCGGAGACGCCGGAAGCACCTGCCAAGCACGTTGGAACCACCTGCTCAACTCGCCTGAACCACCTGCCGGACATGCCAAAATCACCTGCCGACTATGCCAGAACAACTTGGCGAACACTCCGGAATCACTTGCCGGGCATGCAGGAACCACCTCTCAGACATGCCAGAACCCCGTGCCAATGACCCCGGAAGCACCAGCCGAGCACGCCGGAACCACCTGCTCGACTCGCCAGAACCACCTGCCGATCACGCAAAAATCACCTGCCGGCTACGCCACAACCAGTTGGTGAACACTTTGGAATCACCTGCCAGGCTTGCTGGAACCACCTGCCAGTCATGCCAAAATCACCTGCCAACTACGCCAGAACCGCTTGGCGGACACTGCGGAAACACCTGTCGGGCCGGCTGGAACCACATCTCAGACGTGCCAGAAACGTGTTCATGAGATGCTGGAACCACACCCCGAACAGACGGATACCACCTGCCAGAACCGCCTGAACCACCTGCTGAGCACGCCGGAACCACCTGCTCGACTCACCGGTACCACCTCCCTGACACGCCAAAATCACCTGCTGGGTATGCCAGAACCACTTGGCGGACACTCCGGAATCATCTGCCGGACATGCCGGAACCAGCTCTCAGACACACCAGAACCAAGTGCCGGAGACGCCGGAAGCACCTGCCGAGCATGCCGGAGCCACCTGCTCGACTCGCCTGAAACACCTGCCGGACACGCCAAAATCACCTGCCGGGTATGCCAGAACCACCTGGCGGACACTACGGAATCACCTGTCGCGCATGCCGGAACCACCTCTCAGACGTGCCGGAAGCACGTGCCAGACACGCCGGAAACACCTACCGGACAGACCGGAACCAGCTGCCAAGAACGCCGGAGCCACCTGTTCGACTCGCTGGAACCACCTGCCGGACAGGCCAATATCAACTGCTGGCTATGCCAGAACCACCTGGGGGACGGTCCGGGATCACCTGCCAGCCATGGCGGAACCACCTCTCAGACGTACCAGAACCACCCGCCGGAGAAGCTGGAAACACGTCCTGGACAGACTGGAACCACGTGACGGCCATGCCTGAACCACCTGCCGAGCACGGCGGTACCACCTGCCGGACACGCCAAAATCACCTGCGTGCTACGCCAGAACCACTTGGACGACTCTCCGAAATGACCTGCCGGGCATGTTGGAACCACCTCTCAGACGTGCCAGAAGCACGTGGCGGACAGTCCGGTATCACCTGTTGGGCATACGCAACCACCTCTGACACGTACCAGAACCACGTGCCGTGCACGCCGGAACCACCTACCGGACAGACCGGAATCAACTTTTGGGCATGCCGGAACCACCAGTCAGATGTGCCAGAAACACGTGCCGGAGACGCCGGAAGCACCTGCCGAGCACGTCGCAACCACCTGCTCAACTCGCCTGAACCACCTGCCGGACACGCCAAAATCACCTGCCCGCTACACCAGCACCACTACGGGGACAAGCCGGAATGACGTGAGGGGCATGCCGGCACAGCCTCTCAGACCGAGCCTCGTGCCGGACACCACAGAACCACCTGCCGGACAGACCGGAACCACCTGCCGGACACGCCGGAACCACCGGCTCGACCCGCCGGAACGACCGCTGGACATGCAAAATCACCTGCCGGCTACGCCGGAAACACTTGGCGAACACTCCGGAATCACCTGCCGGGCATGCCGGAACCACCTCTCAGATATGCCAGAACCACGTGCCAATGACCCCGGAAGCACCTGCCGAGCACGCCGGAACCACCTGCTCGACTCGCCAGAACCACCTGCCGGACACGCAAAAATCACCTGCCGGCTACGCCACAACCAGTTGGGGAACACTTCGGAATCACCTGCCGGGCTTGCTGGAACCACCTGCCGGTCATGCCCAAATCACCTGCCAACTACGCCAGTACCACTTGGCGGACACTGTGGAAACACCTGTCGGGCCGGCCGGAACCACATCTCAGACGTGCCAGAACCATGTGCATGAGATGCTGGAACCACACCCCGAACAGACGGAAAACACCTGCCAGACCCGTCTGAACAACCTGCCGAGCACGCCGGAGCCACCTGCTCGACTCGCCGGAACCACCTACCTGACATGCCCAAATCACCAGCCGGGTATGCCAGAACCACTTGGCGGAAACTACGGAATCATCTGCCGGACATGCCGGAACCAGCTCTCAGACACACCAGAACCACGTGCCGGAGACGCCGGAAGCACCTGCCGAGCATGCCGGAGCCACCTGCTCGACTCGCCAGAAACACCTGCCGGACACGCCAAAATCACCTGCCGGGTACGCCAGAACCACCTGGCGGACACTCCGAAATCACCTGTCGCGCATGCCGGAACCACCTCTCAGACGTGCCGGAAGCACGTGCCAGACACGCCGGAAACACCTACCGGACAGACCGGAACCACCTGCCAAGAACGCCGGAGCCACCTGTTCGACTCGCTGGAACCACCTGCCGGACAGGCCAATATCAACTGCTGGCTATGCCAGAACCACCTGGGGGACAGTCCGGAATCGCCTGCCAGCCATGGCGGAACCACCTCTCAGACGTACCAGAACCACCTGCCGGAGAAGCTGGAAACACGTCCTGGACAGTCTGGAACCACCTGCCGGCCAAGCCTGAACCACCTGCCAAGCACAACGGAACAACCTGCCAGGCACGCCAAGATCACCTGCGTGTTATGCCAGAACCACATGGAGGACTCTCTGGGATGACCTGCCGGGCATGCCGGAACCACCTCTCAGACGTGCCAGAACCATGTGGCGGACAGTCCGGAATCACCTGTTGGGCATGCGCAACCACCTCTGAGACGTACCAGAACCACATGCCGTGCAGGCTGGAACCACCTACCGGACAGACTGGAATCACCTTTCGGGCATGCCGGAACCACCTGTCAGATGTGCCAGAAACACGTGCCGGAGACGCCGGAAGCACCTGCCAAGCACGTTGGAACCACCTGCTCAACTCGCCTGAACCACCTGCCGGACATGCCAAAATCACCTGCCGACTATGCCAGAACCACTTGGCGAACACTCCGGAATCACTTGCCGTGCATGCAGGAACCACATCTCAGACATGCCAGAACCCCGTGCCAATGACCCCGGAAGCACCAGCCGAGCACGCCGGAACCACCTGCTCGACTCGCCAGAACCACCTGCCGATCACGCAAAAATCACCTGCCGGCTACGCCACAACCAGTTGGTGAACACTTTGGAATCACCTGCCAGGCTTGCTGGAACCACCTGCCAGTCATGCCAAAATCACCTGCCAACTACGCCAGAACCGCTTGGCGGACACTGCGGAAACACCTGTCGGGCCGGCCGGAACCACATCTCAGACGTGCCAGAACCATGTGCATGAGATGCTGGAACCACACCCCGAACAGACGGAAAACACCTGCCAGACCCGTCTGAACAACCTGCCGAGCATGCCGGAGCCACCTGCTCGACTCGCCGGAACCACCTACCTGACATGCCCAAATCACCAGCCGGGTATGCCAGAACCACTTGGCGGAAACTCCGGAATCATCTGCCGGACATGCCGGAACCAGCTCTCAGACACACCAGAACCACGTGCCGGAGACGCCGGAAGCACCTGCCGAGCATGCCGGAGCCACCTGCTCGACTCGCCAGAAACACCTGCCGGACACGCCAAAATCACCTGCCGGGTACGCCAGAACCACTTCGGGGACAAGCCGGAATCACGTGAGGGGCATGCCGGCACAGCCTCTCAGACTGAACCTCGTGCCGGACACCACAGAACCACCTGCCGGAAAGACCGGAACCACCTGCCGGACACGCCGGAACCACCGGCTCGACCCGCCGGAATGACTGCTGGACATGCAAAATCACCTGCCGGCTACGCCGGAAACACTTGGCGAACACTCCGGAATTACCTGCCGGGCATGCCGGAACCACCTCTCAGATATGCCAGAACCACGTGCCAATGACCCCGGAAGCACCTGCCGAGCACGCCGGAACCACCTGCTCGACTCGCCAGAACCACCTGCCGATCACGCAAAAATCACCTGCCGGCTACGCCACAACCAGTTGGTGAACACTTTGGAATCACCTGCCAGGCTTGCTGGAACCACCTGCCAGTCATGCCAAAATCACCTGCCAACTACGCCAGAACCGCTTGGCGGACACTGCGGAAACACCTGTCGGGCCGGCTGGAACCACATCTCAGACGTGCCAGAAACGTGTTCATGAGATGCTGGAACCACACCCCGAACAGACGGATACCACCTGCCAGAACCGCCTGAACCACCTGCTGAGCACGCCGGAACCACCTGCTCGACTCACCGGTACCACCTCCCTGACACGCCAAAATCACCTGCTGGGTATGCCAGAACCACTTGGCGGACACTCCGGAATCATCTGCCGGACATGCCGGAACCAGCTCTCAGACACACCAGAACCAAGTGCCGGAGACGCCGGAAGCACCTGCCGAGCATGCCGGAGCCACCTGCTCGACTCGCCAGAAACACCTGCCGGACACGCCAAAATCACCTGCCGGGTATGACAGAACCACCTGGCGGACACTACGGAATCACCTGCCGCGCATGCCGGAACCACCTCTCAGACGTGCCGGAAGCACGTGCCAGACACGCCGGAAACACCTACCGGACAGACCGGAACCACCTGCCAAGAACGCCGGAGCCACCTGTTCGACTCGCTGGAACCACCTGCCGGACAGGCCAATATCAACTGCTGGCTATGCCAGAACCACCTGGGGGACAGTCTGGGATCACCTGCCAGCCATGGCGGAACCACCTCTCAGACGTACCAGAACCACCTGCCGGAGAAGCTGGAAACACGTCCTGGACAGACTGGAACCACGTGACGGCCATGCCTGAACCACCTGCCGAGCACGGCGGAACCACCTGCCGGACACGCCAAAATCACCTGCGGGCTACGCCAGAACCACTTGGACGACTCTCCGAAATGACCTGCCGGGCATGTTGGAACCACCTCTCAGACGTGCCAGAAGCACGTGGCGGACAGTCCGGAATCACCTGTTGGGCATACGCAACCACCTCTGACACGTACCAGAACCACGTGCCGTGCACGCCGGAACCACCTACCGGACAGACCGGAATCAACTTTTGGGCATGCCGGAACCACCAGTCAGATGTGCCAGAAACACGTGCCGGAGACGCCGGAAGCACCTGCCGAGCACGTCGCAACCACCTGCTCAACTCGCCTGAACCACCTGCCGGACACGCCAAAATCACCTGCCCGCTACACCAGCACCACTTCGGGGACAAGCCGGAATCACGTGAGGGGCATGCCGGCACAGCCTCTCAGACTGAAACTCGTGCCGGACACCACAGAACCACCTGCCAGACAGACCGGAACCACCTGCCGGACACGCCGGAAACACCGGCTCGACCCGCCGGAACGACCGCTGGACATGCAAAATCACCTGCCGGCTACGCCGGAAACACTTGGCGAACACTCCGGAATCACCTGCCGGGCATGCCGTAACCACCTCTCAGATATGCCAGAACCACGTGCCAATGACCCCGGAAGCACCTGCCGAGCACGCCGGAACCACATGCTCGACTCGCCAGAACCACCTGCCGGACACGCAAAAATCACCTGCTGGCTACGCCACAACCAGTTGGGGAACACTTCGGAATCACCTGCCGGGCTTGCTGGACCCACCTGCCGGTCATGCCCAAATCACCTGCCAACTACGCCAGTACCACTTGGCGGACACTGTGGAAACACCTGTCGGGCCGGCCGGAACCACATCTCAGACGTGCCAGAACCATGTGCATGAGATGCTGGAACCACACCCCGAACAGACGGAAAACACCTGCCAGACCCGTCTGAACAACCTGCCGAGCACGCCGGAGCCACCTGCTCGACTCGCCGGAACCACCTACCTGACATGCCCAAATCACCAGGCGGGTATGCCAGAACCACTTGGCGGACACTCCGGAATCATCTGCCGGACATGCCGGAACCAGCTCTCAGACACACCAGAACCACGTGTCGGAGACGCCGGAAGCACCTGCCGAGCATGCCGGAGCCACCTGCTCGACTCGCCAGAAACACCTGCCGGACACGCCAAAATCACCTGCCGGGTACGCCAGAACCACCTGGCGGACACTCCGAAATCACCTGTCGCGCATGCCGGAACCACCTCTCAGACGTGCCGGAAGCACGTGCCGGACACGCCGGAATCACCTACCGGACAGACCGGAACCACCTGCCGAGCACGCCGGAGCCACCTGTTCGACTCGCTGGAACCACCTGCCGGACAGGCCAATATCAACTGCTGGCTATGCCAGAACCACCTGGGGGACGGTCCGGGATCACCTGCCAGCCATGGCGGAACCACCTCTCAGACGTACCAGAACCACCTGCCGGAGAAGCTGGAAACACGTCCTGGACAGACTGGAACCACGTGACGGCCATGCCTGAACCACCTGCCGTGCACGGCAGAACCACCTGCCGGACACGCCAAAATCACCTGCGGGCTACGCCAGAACCACTTGGACGACTCTCCGAAATGACCTGCCGGGCATGTTGGAACCACCTCTCAGACGTGCCAGAAGCACGTGGCGGACAGTCCGGTATCACCTGTTGGGCATACGCAACCACCTCTGACACGTACCAGAACCACGTGCCGTGCACGCCGGAACCACCTACCGGACAGACCGGAATCAACTTTTGGGCATGCCGGAACCACCAGTCAGATGTGCCAGAAACACGTGCCGGAGACACCGGAAGCACCTGCCGAGCACGTCGCAACCACCTGCTCAACTCGCCTGAACCACCTGCCGGACACGCCAAAATCACCTGCCCGCTACACCAGCACCACTACGGGGACAAGCCGGAATGACGTGAGGGGCATGCCGGCACAGCCTCTCAGACCGAGCCTCGTGCCGGACACCACAGAACCACCTGCCGGACAGACCGGAACCACCTGCCGGACACGCCGGAACCACCGGCTCGACCCGCCGGAACGACCGCTGGACATGCAAAATCACCTGCCGGCTACGCCGGAAACACTTGGCGAACACTCCGGAATCACCTGCCGGGCATGCCGGAACCACCTCTCAGATATGCCAGAACCACGTGCCAATGACCCCGGAAGCACCTGCCGAGCACGCCGGAACCACCTGCTCGACTCGCCAGAACCACCTGCCGGACACGCAAAAATCACCTGCCGGCTACGCCACAACCAGTTGGGGAACACTTCGGAATCACCTGCCGGGCTTGCTGGAACCACCTGCCGGTCATGCCCAAATCACCTGCCAACTACGCCAGTACCACTTGGCGGACACTGTGGAAACACCTGTCGGGCCGGCCGGAACCACATCTCAGACGTGCCAGAACCATGTGCATGAGATGCTGGAACCACACCCCGAACAGACGGAAAACACCTGCCAGACCCGTCTGAACAACCTGCCGAGCACGCCGGAGCCACCTGCTCGACTCGCCGGAACCACCTACCTGACATGCCCAAATCACCAGCCGGGTATGCCAGAACCACTTGGCGGAAACTACGGAATCATCTGCCGGACATGCCGGAACCAGCTCTCAGACACACCAGAACCACGTGCCGGAGACGCCGGAAGCACCTGCCGAGCATGCCGGAGCCACCTGCTCGACTCGCCAGAAACACCTGCCGGACACGCCAAAATCACCTGCCGGGTACGCCAGAACCACCTGGCGGACACTCCGAAATCACCTGTCGCGCATGCCGGAACCACCTCTCAGACGTGCCGGAAGCACGTGCCAGACACGCCGGAAACACCTACCGGACAGACCGGAACCACCTGCCAAGAACGCCGGAGCCACCTGTTCGACTCGCTGGAACCACCTGCCGGACAGGCCAATATCAACTGCTGGCTATGCCAGAACCACCTGGGGGACAGTCCGGAATCGCCTGCCAGCCATGGCGGAACCACCTCTCAGACGTACCAGAACCACCTGCCGGAGAAGCTGGAAACACGTCCTGGACAGTCTGGAACCACCTGCCGGCCAAGCCTGAACCACCTGCCAAGCACAACGGAACAACCTGCCAGGCACGCCAAGATCACCTGCGTGTTATGCCAGAACCACATGGAGGACTCTCTGGGATGACCTGCCGGGCATGCCGGAACCACCTCTCAGACGTGCCAGAACCATGTGGCGGACAGTCCGGAATCACCTGTTGGGCATGCGCAACCACCTCTGAGACGTACCAGAACCACATGCCGTGCAGGCTGGAACCACCTACCGGACAGACTGGAATCACCTTTCGGGCATGCCGGAACCACCTGTCAGATGTGCCAGAAACACGTGCCGGAGACGCCGGAAGCACCTGCCAAGCACGTTGGAACCACCTGCTCAACTCGCCTGAACCACCTGCCGGACATGCCAAAATCACCTGCCGACTATGCCAGAACCACTTGGCGAACACTCCGGAATCACTTGCCGTGCATGCAGGAACCACATCTCAGACATGCCAGAACCCCGTGCCAATGACCCCGGAAGCACCAGCCGAGCACGCCGGAACCACCTGCTCGACTCGCCAGAACCACCTGCCGATCACGCAAAAATCACCTGCCGGCTACGCCACAACCAGTTGGTGAACACTTTGGAATCACCTGCCAGGCTTGCTGGAACCACCTGCCAGTCATGCCAAAATCACCTGCCAACTACGCCAGAACCGCTTGGCGGACACTGCGGAAACACCTGTCGGGCCGGCTGGAACCACATATCAGACGTGCCAGAAACGTGTTCATGAGATGCTGGAACCACACCCCGAACAGACGGATACCACCTGCCAGAACCGCCTGAACCACCTGCTGAGCACGCCGGAACCACCTGCTCGACTCACCGGTACCACCTCCCTGACACGCCAAAATCACCTGCTGGGTATGCCAGAAACACTTGGCGGACACTCCGGAATCATCTGCCGGACATGCCGGAACCAGCTCTCAGACACACCAGAACCAAGTGCCGGAGACGCCGGAAGCACCTGCCGAGCATGCCGGAGCCACCTGCTCGACTCGCCAGAAACACCTGCCGGACACGCCAAAATCACCTGCCGGGTATGCCAGAACCACCTGGCGGACACTACGGAATCACCTGCCGCGCATGCCGGAACCACCTCTCAGACGTGCCGGAAGCACGTGCCAGACACGCCGGAAACACCTACCGGACAGACCGGAACCACCTGCCAAGAACGCCGGAGCCACCTGTTCGACTCGCTGGAACCACCTGCCGGACAGGCCAATATCAACTGCTGGCTATGCCAGAACCACCTGGAGGACAGTCCGGGATCACCTGCCAGCCATGGCGGAACCACCTCTCAGACCTACCAGAACCACCTGCCGGAGAAGCTGGAAACACGTCCTGGACAGACTGGAACCACGTGACGGCCATGCCTGAACCACCTGCCGAGCACGGCGGAACCACCTGCCGGACACGCCAAAATCACCTGCGGGCTACGCCAGAACCACTTGGACGACTCTCCGAAATGACCTGCCGGGCATGTTGGAACCACCTCTCAGACGTGCCAGAAGCACGTGGCGGACAGTCCGGAATCACCTGTTGGGCATACGCAACCACCTCTGACACGTACCAGAACCACGTGCCGTGCACGCCGGAACCACCTACCGGACAGACCGGAATCAACGTTTGGGCATGCCGGAACCACCAGTCAGATGTGCCAGAAACACGTGCCGGAGACGCCGGAAGCACCTGCCGAGCACGTCGCAACCACCTGCTCAACTCGCCTGAACCACCTGCCGGACACGCCAAAATCACCTGCCCGCTACACCAGCACCACTTCGGGGACAAGCCGGAATGACGTGAGGGGCATGCCGGCACAGCCTCTCAGACTGAACCTCGTGCCGGACACCACAGAACCACCTGCCGGACAGACCGGAACCACCTGCCGGACACGCCGGAACCACCGGCTCGACCCGCCGGAACGACCGCTGGACATGCAAAATCACCTGCCGGCTACGCCGGAAACACTTGGCGAACACTCCGGAATCACCTGCCGGGCATGCCGGAACCACCTCTCAGATATGCCAGAACCACGTGCCAATGACCCCGGAAGCACCTGCCGAGCACGCCGGAACCACCTGCTCGACTCGCCAGAACCACCTGCCGGACACGCAAAAATCACCTGCCGGCTACGCCACAACCAGTTGGGGAACACTTCGGAATCACCTGCCGGGCTTGCTGGAACCACCTGCCAGTCATGCCAAAATCACCTGCCAACTACGCCAGAACCGCTTGGCGGACACTGCGGAAACACCTGTCGGGCCGGCTGGAACCACATCTCAGACGTGCCAGAAACGTGTTCATGAGATGCTGGAACCACACCCCGAACAGACGGATACCACCTGCCAGAACCGCCTGAACCACCTGCTGAGCACGCCGGAACCACCTGCTCGACTCACCGGTACCACCTCCCTGACACGCCAAAATCACCTGCTGGGTATGCCAGAACCACTTGGCGGACACTCCGGAATCATCTGCCGGACATGCCGGAACCAGCTCTCAGACACACCAGAACCAAGTGCCGGAGACGCCGGAAGCACCTGCCGAGCATGCCGGAGCCACCTGCTCGACTCGCCAGAAACACCTGCCGGACATGCCAAAATCACCTGCCGGGTACGCCAGAACCACCTGGCGGACACTACGGAATCACCTGCCGCGCATGCCGGAACCACCTCTCAGACGTGCCGGAAGCACGTGCCAGACACGCCGGAAACACCTACCGGACAGACCGAAACCACCTGCCAAGAACGCCGGAGCCACCTGTTCGACTCGCTGGAACCACCTGCCGGACAGGCCAATATCAACTGCTGGCTATGCCAGAACCACCTGGGGGACAGTCCGGGATCACCTGCCAGCCATGGCGGAACCACCTCTAAGACGTACCAGAACCACCTGTCGGAGAAGCTGGAAACACGTCCTGGACAGACTGGAACCACGTGACGGCCATGCCTGAACCACCTGCCGAGCACGGCGGAACCACCTGCCGGACACGCCAAAATCACCTGCGGGCTACGCCAGAACCACTTGGACGACTCTCCGAAATGACCTGCCGGGCATGTTGGAACCACGTCTCAGACGTGCCAGAAGCACATGGCGGACAGTCCGGAATCACCTGTTGGGCATACGCAACCACCTCTGAGACGTACCAGAACCACGTGCCGTGCACGCCGGAACCACCTACCGGACAGACCGGAATCAACTTTTGGGCATGCCGGAACCACCAGTCAGATGTGCCAGAAACACGTGCCGGAGACGCCGGAAGCACCTGCCGAGCACGTCGCAACCACCTGCTCAACTCGCCTGAACCACCTGCCGGACACGCCAAAATCACCTGCCCGCTACACCAGCACCACTTCGGGGACAAGCCGGAATCACGTGAGGGGCATGCCGGCACAGCCTCTCAGACTGAACCTCGTGCCGGACACCACAGAACCACCTGCCGGACAGACCGGAACCACCTGCCGGACACGCCGGAACCACCGGCTCGACCCGCCGGAACGACCGCTGGACATGCAAAATCACCTGCCGGCTACGCCGGAAACACTTGGCGAACACTCCGGAATTACCTGCCGGGCATGCCGGAACCACCTCTCAGATATGCCAGAACCACGTGCCAATGACCCCGGAAGCACCTGCCGAGCACGCCGGAACCACCTGCTCGACTCGCCAGAACCACCTGCCGGACACGCAAAAATCACCTGCCGGCCTCGCCACAACCAGTTGGGGAACACTTCGGAATCACCTGCCGGGCTTGCTGGAACCACCTGCGGGTCATGCCAAAATCACCTGCCAACTACGCCAGTACCACTTGGCGTACACTGTGGAAACAACTGTCGGGCCGGCCGGAACCACATCTCAGACGTGCCAGAACCATGTGCATGAGATGCTGGAACCACACACCTAAGAGACGGAAAACACCTGCCAGACCCGTCTGAACAACCTGCCGAGCACGCCGGAGCCACCTGCTCGACTCGCCGGAACCACCTACCTGACATGCCCAAATCACCAGACGGGTATGCCAGAACCACTTGGCGGACACTCCGGAATCATCTGCCGGACATGCCGGAACCAGCTCTCAGACACACCAGAACCACGTGCCGGAGACGCCGGAAGCACCTGCCGAGCATGCCGGAGCCACCTGCTCGGATCGCCAGAAACACCTGCCGGACACGCCAAAATCACCTGCCGGGTACTCCAGAACCACCTGGCGGACACTCCGAAATCACCTGTCGCGCATGGCGGAACCACCTCTCAGACGTGCCGGAAGCACGTGCCGGACACACCGGAATCAACTACCGGACAGACCGGAACCACCTGCCGAGCACGCCGGAGCCACCTTTACGACTCGCTGGAACCACCTGCCGGACAGGCCAATATCAAATGCTTTCTATGCCAGAACCAACTGGGGGACCGTCCGGAATCACCTGCCAGCCATGGCGGAACCACCTCTCAGACGTACCAGAACCACCTGCCGGAGAAGCTGGAAACACGTCCTGGACAGTCTGGAACCACCTGCCGGCCAAGCCTGAACCACCTGCCAAGCACAACGGAACAACCTGCCAGAAACGCCAAAATCACCTGCGTGTTATGCCAGAACCACTTGGAGGACTCTCTGGGATGACCTGCCGGGCATGCCGGAACCACCTCTCAGACGTGCCAGAACCATGTGGCGGACAGTCCGGAATCACCTGTTGGGCATGCGCAACCACCTCTGAGACGTACCAGAACCACATGCCGTGCAGGCTGGAACCACCTACCGGACAGACTGGAATCACCTTTCGGGCATGCCGGAACCACCTGTCAGATGTGCCAGAAACACGTGCCGGAGACGCCGGAAGCACCTGCCAAGCACGTTGGAACCACCTGCTCAACTCGCCTGAACCACCTGCCGGACATGCCAAAATCACCTGCCGACTATGCCAGAACCACTTGGCGAACACTCCGGAATCACTTGCCGGGCATGCAGGAACCACCTCTCAGACATGCCAGAACCCCATGCCAATGACCCCAGAAGCACCAGCCGAGCACGCCGGAACCACCTGCTCGACTCGCCAGAACCACCTGCCGATCACGCAAAAATCACCTGCCGGCTATGCCACAACCAGTTGGTGAACACTTTGGAATCACCTGCCAGGCTTGCTGGAACCACCTGCCAGTCATGCCAAAATCACCTGCCAACTACGCCAGAACCGCTTGGCGGACACTGCGGAAACACCTGTCAGGCCGGCTGGAACCACATCTCAGACGTGCCAGAAACATGTTCATGAGATGCTGGAACCACACCCCGAACAGACGGATACCACCTGCCAGAACCGCCTGAACCACCTGCTGAGCACGCCGGAACCTCCTGCTCGACTCACCGGTACCACCTCCCTGACACGCCAAAATCACCTGCTGGGTATGCCAGAACCACTTGGCGGACACTCCGGAATCATCTGCCGGACATGCCGGAACCAGCTCTCAGACACACCAGAACCAAGTGCCGGAGACGCCGGAAGCACCTGCCGAGCATGCCGGAGCCACCTGCTCGACTCACC
The DNA here is from genome assembly GCF_041296265.1 of Equus caballus. Taxonomy (NCBI): domain Eukaryota; kingdom Metazoa; phylum Chordata; class Mammalia; order Perissodactyla; family Equidae; genus Equus; species Equus caballus. Next base: position 5,717,000 of record NC_091697.1, read on the forward strand.
AGAAACACCTGCCGGACACGCCAAAATCACCTGCCGGGTACGCCAGAACCACCTGGCGGACACTACGGAATCACCTGCCGCGCATGCCGGAACCACCTCTCAGATGTGCCGGAAGCACGTACCAGACACGCCGCAAACACCTACCGGACAGACCGGAACCACCTGCCAAGAACGCCGGAGCCACCTGTTCGACTCGCTGGAACCACCTGCCGGACAGGCCAATATCAACTGCTGGCTATGCCAGAACCACCTGGGGGACAGTCTGGGATCACCTGCCAGCCATGGCGGAACCACCTCTTAGACGTACCAGAACCACCTGCCGGAGAAGCTGGAAACACGTCCTGGACAGACTGGAACCACGTGACGGCCATGCCTGAACCACTTGCCGAGCACGGCAGAACCACCTGCCGGACACGCCAAAATCACCTGCGGGCTACGCCAGAACCACTTGGACGACTCTCCGAAATGACCTGCCGGGCATGTTGGAACCACCTCTCAGACGTGCCAGAAGCACGTCTCGGACAGTCCGGAATCCCCTGTTGGGCATACGCAACCACCTCTGAGACGTACCAGAACCACGTGCCGTGCACGCCGGAACCACCTACCGGACAGACCGGAATCAACTCTTGGGCATGCCGGAACCACCAGTCAGATGTGCCAGAAACACGTGCCGGAGACGCCGGAAGCATCTGCCGAGCACGTCGCAACCACCTGCTCAACTCGCCTGAACCACCTGCCGGACACGCCAAAATCACCTGCCCGCTACACCAGCACCACTTCGGGGACAAGCCGGAATCACGTGAGGGGCATGCCGGCACAGCCTCTCAGACTGAACCTCGTGCCGGACACCACAGAACCACCTGCCGGACAGACCGGAACCACCTGCCGGACACGCCGGAACCACCGGCTCGACCCGCCGGAACGACCGCTGGACATGCAAAATCACCTGCCGGCTACGCCGGAAACACTTGGCGAACACTCCGGAATCACCTGCCGGGCATGCCGGAACCACCTCTCAGATATGCCAGAACCACGTGCCAATGACCCCGGAAGCACCTGCCGAGCACGTCGGAACCACCTGCTCGACTCGCCAGAACCACCTGCCGGACACGCAAAAATCACCTGCCGGCTACGCCACAACCAGTTGGGGAACACTTCGGAATCACCTGCCGGGCTTGCTGGAACCACCTGCCGGTCATGCCAAAATCACCTGCCAACTACGCCAGTACCACTTGGCGGACACTGTGGAAACACCTGTCGGGCCGGCCAGAACCACATCTCAGACGTGCCAGAACCATGTGCATGAGATGCTGGAACCACACCCCGAAGAGACGGAAAACACCTGCCAGACCCGTCTGAAAAACCTGCCGAGCACGCCGGAGCCACCTGCTCGACTCGCCGGAACCACCTACCTGACATGCCCAAATCACCAGCCGGGTATGCCAGAACCACTTGCCGGACACTCAGGAATCATCTGCCGGACATGCCGGAACCAGCTCTCAGACACACCAGAACCACGTGCCGGAGACGCCGGAAGCACCTGCCGAGCATGCCGGAGCCACCTGCTCGACTCGCCAGAAACACCTGCCAGACACGCCAAAATCACCTGCCGGGTACGCCAGAACCACCAGGCGGACACTCCGAAACCACCTGTCGCGCATGACGGAACCACCTCTCAGACGTGCCGGAAGCACGTGCCGGACACGCCGGAATCACCTACCGGACAGACCGGAACCACCTGCTGAGCACGCCGGAGCCACCTGTTCGACTCGCTGGAACCACCTGCCGGACAGGCCAATATCAACTGCTGGCTATGCCAGAACCACCTGGGGGACGGTCCGGAATCACCTGCCAGCCATGGCGGAAGCACCTCTCAGACGTACCAGAACCACCTGCCGGAGAAGCTGGAAACACGTCCTGGACAGTCTGGAACCACCTGCCGGCCAAGCCTGAACCACATGCCAAGCACAACGGAACAACCTGCCAGACACGCCAAAATCACCTGCGTGTTATGCCAGAACCACTTGGAGGACTCTCTGGGATGACCTGCCGGGCATGCCGGAACCACCTCTCAAACGTGCCAGAACCATGTGGCGGACAGTCCGGAATCACCTGTTGGGCATGCGCAACCACCTCTGAGACGTACCAGAACCACATGCCGTGCAGGCTGGAACCACCTACCGGACAGACCGGAATCACCTTTCGGGCATGCCGGAACCACCTGTCAGATGTGCCAGAAACACGTGCCGGAGACGCCGGAAGCACCTGCCAAGCACGTTGGAACCACCTGCTCAACTCTCCTGAACCACCTGCCGGACATGCCAAAATCACCTGACGACTATGCCAGAACCACTTGGCGAACACTCCGGAATCACTTGCCGGGCATGCAGGAACCACCTCTCAGACATGCCAGAACCCCGTGCCAATGACCCCGGAAGCACCAGCCGAGCACGCCGGAACCACCTGCTCGACTCACCAGAACCACCTGCCGATCACGCAAAAATCACCTGCCGGCTACGCCACAACCAGTTGGTGAACACTTTGGAATCACCTGCCAGGCTTGCTGGAACCACCTGCCAGTCATGCCAAAATCACCTGCCAACTACGCCAGAACCGCTTGGCGGACACTGCGGAAACACCTGTCGGGCCGGCTGGAACCACATCTCAGACGTGCCAGAAACGTGTTCATGAGATGCTGGAACCACACCCCGAACAGACGGATACCACCTGCCAGAACCGCCTGAACCACCTGCTGAGCACGCCGGAACCACCTGCTCGACTCACCGGTACCACCTCCCTGACACGCCAAAATCACCTGCTGGGTATGCCAGAACCACTTGGCGGACACTCCGGAATCATCTGCCGGACATGCCGGAACCAGCTCTCAGACACACCAGAACCAAGTGCCGGAGACGCCGGAAGCACCTGCCGAGCATGCCGGAGCCACCTGCTCGACTCGCCAGAAACACCTGCCGGACATGCCAAAATCACCTGCCGGGTACGCCAGAACCACCTGGCGGACACTACGGAATCACCTGCCGCGCATGCCGGAACCACCTCTCAGACGTGCCGGAAGCACGTGCCAGACACGCCGGAAACACCTACCGGACAGACCGAAACCACCTGCCAAGAACGCCGGAGCCACCTGTTCGACTCGCTGGAACCACCTGCCGGACAGGCCAATATCAACTGCTGGCTATGCCAGAACCACCTGGGGGACAGTCCGGGATCACCTGCCAGCCATGGCGGAACCACCTCTCAGACGTACCAGAACCACCTGTCGGAGAAGCTGGAAACACGTCCTGGACAGACTGGAACCACGTGACGGCCATGCCTGAACCACCTGCCGAGCACGGCGGAACCACCTGCCGGACACGCCAAAATCACCTGCGGGCTACGCCAGAACCACTTGGACGACTCTCCGAAATGACCTGCCGGGCATGTTGGAACCACGTCTCAGACGTGCCAGAAGCACATGGCGGACAGTCCGGAATCACCTGTTGGGCATACGCAACCACCTCTGAGACGTACCAGAACCACGTGCCGTGCACGCCGGAACCACCTACCAGACAGACCGGAATCAACTTTTGGGCATGCCGGAACCACCAGTCAGATGTGCCAGAAACACGTGCCGGAGACGCCGGAAGCACCTGCCGAGCACGTCGCAACCACCTGCTCAACTCGCCTGAACCACCTGCCGGACACGCCAAAATCACCTGCCTGCTACACCAGCACCACTTCGGGGACAAGCCGGAATCACGTGAGGGGCATGCCGGCACAGCCTCTCAGACTGAACCTCGTGCCGGACACCACAGAACCACCTGCCGGACAGACCGGAACCACCTGCCGGACACGCCGGAACCACCGGCTCGACCCGCCGGAACGACCGCTGGACATGCAAAATCACCTGCCGGCTACGCCGGAAACACTTGGCGAACACTCCGGAATCACCTGCCGGGCATGCCGGAACCACCTCTCAGATATGCCAGAACCACGTGCCAATGACCCCGGAAGCACCTGCCGAGCACGCCGGAACCACCTGCTCGACTCGCCAGAACCACCTGCCGGACACGCAAAAATCACCTGCCGGCTACGCCACAACCAGTTGGGGAACACTTCGGAATCACCTGCCGGGCTTGCTGGAACCACCTGCCGGTCATGCCAAAATCACCTGCCAACTACGCCAGTACCACTTGGCGTACACTGTGGAAACAACTGTCGGGCCGGCCGGAACCACATCTCAGACGTGCCAGAACCATGTGCATGAGATGCTGGAACCACACACCTAAGAGACGGAAAACACCTGCCAGACCCGTCTGAACAACCTGCCGAGCACGCCGGAGCCACCTGCTCGACTCGCCGGAACCACCTACCTGACATGCCCAAATCACCAGCCGGGTATGCCAGAACCACTTGGCGGACACTCCGGAATCATCTGCCGGACATGCCGGAACCAGCTCTCAGACACACCAGAACCACGTGCCGGAGACGCCGGAAGCACCTGCCGAGCATGCCGGAGCCACCTGCTCGACTCGCCGGAACCACCTACCTGACATGCCCAAATCACCAGCCGGGTACGCCAGAACCACCTGGCGGACACTCCGAAACCACCTGTCGCGCATGCCGGAACCACCTCTCAGACGTGCAGGAAGCACGTGCCAGACACGCCGGAATCACCTACCGGACAGACCGGAACCACCTGCCGAGCACGCCGGAGCCACCTGTTCGACTCGCTGGAACCACCTGCCTGACAGGCCAATATCAACTGCTGGCTATGCCAGAACCACCTGGGGGACGGTCCGGAATCGCCTGCCAGCCATGGCGGAACCACCTCTCAGACGGACCAGAACCACCTGCCGGAGAAGCTGGAAACACGTCCTGGACAGTCTGGAACCACCTGCCGGCCAAGCCTGAACCACCTGCCAAGCACAACGGAACAACCTGCCAGACACGCCAAAATCACCTGCGTGTTATGCCAGAACCACTTGGAGGACTCTCTGGGATGACCTGCCGGGCATGCCGGAACCACCTCTCAGACGTGCCAGAACCATGTGGCGGACAGTCCGGAATCACCTGTTGGGCATACGCAACCACCTCTGACACGTACCAGAAACACGTACCGTGCACGCCGGAACCACCTACCGGACAGACCGGAATCAACTTTTGGGCATGCCGGAACCACCAGTCAGATGTGCCAGAAACACGTGCCGGAGACGCCGGAAGCACCTGCCGAGCACGTCGCAACCACCTGCTCAACTCGCCTGAACCACCTGCCGGACACGCCAAAATCACCTGCCCGCTACACCAGCACCACTTCGGGGACAAGCCGGAATCACGTGAGGGGCATGCCGGCACAGCCTCTCAGACTGAACCTCGTGCCGGACACCACAGAACCACCTGCCGGACAGACCGGAACCACCTGCCGGACACGCCGGAACCACCGGCTCGACCCGCCGGAACGACCGCTGGACATGCAAAATCACCTGCCGGCTACGCCGGAAACACTTGGCGAACACTCCGGAATCACCTGCCGGGCATGCCGGAACCACCTCTCAGATATGCCAGAACCACGTGCCAATGACCCCGGAAGCACCTGCCGAGCACGCCGGAACCACCTGCTCGACTCGCCAGAACCACCTGCCGGACACGCAAAAATCACCTGCCGGCTACGCCACAACCAGTTGGGGAACACTTCGGAATCACCTGCCGGGCTTGCTGGAACCACCTGCCGGTCATGCCAAAATCACCTGCCAACTACGCCAGTACCACTTGGCGGACACTGTGGAAACACCTGTCGGGCCGGCCGGAACCACATCTCAGAGGTGCCAGAACCATGTGCATGAGATGCTGGAACCACACCCCGAACAGACGGAAAACACCTGCCAGACCCGTCTGAACAACCTGCCGAGCACGCCGGAGCCACCTGCTCGACTCGCCGGAACCACCTACCTGACATGCCCAAATCACCAGCCGGGTATGCCAGAACCTCTTGGCGGACACTCTGGAATCATCTGCCGGACTTGCCGGAACCAGCTCTCAGACACACCAGAACCACGTGCCGGAGACGCCGGAAGCACCTGCCGAGCATGCCGGAGCCACCTGCTCGACTCCCCAGAAACACCTGCCGGACACGCCAAAATCACCTGCCGGGTACGCCAGAACCACCTGGCAGACACTCCGAAACCACCTGTCGCGCATGCCGGAACCACCTCTCAGACGTGCCGGAAGCACGTGCCGGACACGCCGGAATCACCTACCCGACAGACCCGAACCACCTGCCGAGCACGTCAGAGCCACCTGTTCGACTCGCTGGAACCACCTGCCGCACAGGCCAATATCAACTGCTGGCTATGCCAGAACCACCTGGGGGACGGTCCGGAATCGCCTGCCAGCCATGGCGGAACCACCTCTCAGACGGACCAGAACCACCTGCCGGAGAAGCTGGAAACACGTCCTGGACAGTCTGGAACCACCTGCCGGCCAAGCCTGAACCACCTGCCAAGCACAACGGAACAACCTGCCAGACACGCCAAAATCACCTGCGTGTTATGCCAGAACCACTTGGAGGACTCTCTCGGATGTCCTGCCGGGCATGCAGGAACCACCTCTCAGACGTGCCAGAACCATGTGGCGGACAGTCCGGAATCACCTGTTGGGCATGCGCAACCACCTCTGAGACGTACCAGAACCACATGCCGTGCAGGCTGGAACCACCTACCGGACAGACCGGAATCACCTTTCGGGCATGCCGGAACCACCTGTCAGATGTGCCAGAAACACGTGCCGGAGACGCCGGAAGCACCTGCCAAGCACGTTGGAACCACCTGCTCAACTCGCCTGAACCACCTGCCGGACATGCCAAAATCACCTGCCGACTATGCCAGAACCACTTGGCGAACACTCCGGAATCACTTGCCGGGCATGCAGGAACCACCTCTCAGACATGACAGAACCCCGTGCCAATGACCCCGGAAGCACCAGCCGAGCACGCCGGAACCACCTGCTCGACTCGCCAGAACCACCTGCCGATCACGCAAAAATCACCTGCCGGCTACGCCACAACCAGTTGGCGAACACTTTGGAATCACCTGCCAGGCTTGCTGGAACCACCTGCCAGTCATGCCAAAATCACCTGCCAACTACGCCAGAACCGCTTGGCGGACACTGCGGAAACACCTGTCGGGCCGGCTGGAACCACATCTCAGACGTGCCAGAAACGTGTTCATGAGGTGCTGGAACCACACCCCGAACAGACGGATACCACCTGCCAGAACCGCCTGAACCACCTGCTGAGCACGCCGGAACCACCTGCTCGACTCACCGGTACCACCTCCCTGACACGCCAAAATCACCTGCTGGGTATGCCAGAACCACTTGGCGGACACTCCGGAATCATCTGCCGGACATGCCGGAACCAGCTCTCAGACACACCAGAACCAAGTGCCGGAGACGCCGGAAGCACCTGCCGAGCATGCCGGAGCCACCTGCTCGACTCGCCAGAAACACCTGCCGGACACGCCAAAATCACCTGCCGGGTATGCCAGAACCACCTGGCGGACACTACGGATTCACCTGCCGCGCATGCCGGAACCACCTCTCAGACGTGCCGGAAGCACGTGCCAGACATGCCGGAAACACCTACCGGACAGACCGGAACCACCTGCCAAGAACGCCGGAGCCACCTGTTCGACTCGCTGGAACCACCTGCCGGACAGGCCAATATCAACTGCTGGCTATGCCAGAACCACCTGGGGGAAAGTCCGGGATCACCTGCCAGCCATGGCGGAACCACCTCTCAGACGTACCAGAACCACCTGCCGGAGAAGCTGGAAACACGTCCTGGACAGACTGGAACCACGTGACGGCCATGCCTGAACCACCTGCCGAGCACGGCGGAACCACCTGCCGGACACGCCAAAATCACCTGCGGGCTACGCCAGAACCACTTGGACGACTCTCCGAAATGACCTGCCGGGCATGTTGGAACCACCTCTCAGACGTGCCAGAAGCACGTGGCGGACAGTCCGGAATCACCTGTTGGGCATACGCAACCACCTCTGATACGTACTAGAACCACGTGCCGTGCACGCCGGACCCACCTACCAGACAGACCGGAATCAACTTTTGGGCATGCCGGAACCACCAGTCAGATGTGCCAGAAACACGTGCCGGAGACGCCGGAAGCACCTGCCGAGCACGTCGCAACCACCTGCTCAACTCGCCTGAACCACCTGCCGGACACGCCAAAATCACCTGCCCGCTACACCAGCACCACTTCGGGGACAAGCCGGAATCACGTGAGGGGCATGCCGGCACAGCCTCTCAGACTGAACCTCGTGCCGGACACCACAGAACCACCTGCCGGACAGACCGGAACCACCTGCCGGACACGCCGGAACCACCGGCTCGACCCGCCGGAACGACCGCTGGACATGCAAAATCACCTGCCGGCTACGCCGGAAACACTTGGCGAACACTCCGGAATCACCTGCCGGGCATGCCGGAACCACCTCTCAGATATGCCAGAACCACGTGCCAATGACCCCGGAAGCACCTGCCGAGCACGCCGGAACCACCTGCTCGACTCGCCAGAACCACCTGCCGGACACGCAGAAATCACCTGCCGGCTACGCCACAACCAGTTGGGGAACACTTCGGAATCACCTGCCGGGCTTGCTGGAACCACCTGCCGGTCATGCCAAAATCACCTGCCAACTACGCCAGTACCACTTGGCGGACACTGTGGAAACACCTGTCGGGCTGGCCGGAACCACATCTCAGACGTGCCAGAACCATGTGCATGAGATGCTGGAACCACACCCCGAACAGACGGAAAACACCTGCCAGACCCGTCTGAACAACCTGCCGAGCACGCCGGAGCCACCTGCTCGACTCGCCGGAACCACCTACCTGACATGCCCAAATCACCAGCCGGGTATGCCAGAACCACGTGGCGGACACTCCGGAATCATCTGCCGGACATGCCGGAACCAGCTCTCAGACACACCAGAACCACGTGCCGGAGACGCCGGAAGCACCTGCCGAGCATGCCGGAGCCACCTGCTCGACTCGCCAGAAACACCTGCCTGACACGACAAAATCACCTGCCGGGTACGCCAGAACCACCTGGAGGACACTCCGAAATCACCTGTCGCGCATGCCGGAACCACCTCTCAGACGTGCCGGAAACACGTGCCGGACACGCCGGAATCACCTACCGGACAGACCGGAACCACCTGCCGAGCACGCCGGAGCCACCTGTTCGACTCGCTGGAACCACCTGCCGGACAGTTCAATATCAACTGCTGGCTATGCCAGAACCACCTGGGGGACCGTCCGGAATCACCTGCCAGCCATGGCGGAACCACCTCTCAGACGTACCAGAACCACCTGCCGGAGAAGCTGGAAACACGTCCTGGACAGTCTGGAACCACCTGCCGGCCAAGCCTGAACCACCTGCCAAGCACAACGGAACAACCTGCCAGACACGCCAAAATCACCTGCGTGTTATGCCAGAACCACTTGGAGGACTCTCTGGGATGACCTACCGGGCATGCCGGAACCACCTCTCAGACGTGCCAGAACCATGTGGCGGACAGTCCGGAATCACCTGTTGGGCATGTGCAACCACGTCTGAGACGTACCAGAACCACATGCCGTGCAGGCTGGAACCACCTACCGGACAGACCGGAATCACCTTTCGGGCATGCCGGAGCCACCTGTCAGATGTGCCAGAAACACGTGCCGGAGACGCCGGAAGCACCTGCCAAGCACGTTGGAACCACCTGCTCAACTCGCCTGAACCACCTGCCGGACATGCCAAAATCACCTGCCGACTATGCCAGAACCACTTGGCGAACACTCCGGAATCACTTGCCGGGCATGCAGGAACCACCTCTCAGACATGCCAGAACCCCGTGCCAATGACCCCGGAAGCACCAGCCGAGCACGCCGGAACCACCTGCTCGACTCGCCAGAACCACCTGCCGATCACGCAAAAATCACCTGCCGGCTACGCCACAACCAGTTGGCGAACACTTTGGAATCACCTGCCAGGCTTGCTGGAACCACCTGCCAGTCATGCCAAAATCACCTGCCAACTACGCCAGAACCGCTTCGCGGACACTGCGGAAACACCTGTCGGGCCGGCTGGAACCACATCTCAGACGTGCCAGAAACGTGTTCATGAGATGCTGGAACCACACCCCGAACAGACGGATACCACCTGCCAGAACCGCCTGAACCACCTGCTGAGCACGCCGGAACCACCTGCTCGACTCACCGGTACCACCTCCCTGACACGCCAAAATCACCTGCTGGGTATGCCAGAACCACTTGGCGGACACTCCGGAATCATCTGCCGGACATGCCGGAACCAGCTCTCAGACACACCAGAACCAAGTGCCGGAGACGCCGGAAGCACCTGCCGAGCATGCCGGAGCCACCTGCTCGACTCGCCAGAAACACCTGCCGGACACGCCAAAATCACCTGCCGGGTATGCCAGAACCACCTGGCGGACACTACGGATTCACCTGCCGCGCATGCCGGAACCACCTCTCAGATGTGCCGGAAGCACGTGCCAGACACGCCGGAAACACCTACCGGACAGACCGGAACCACCTGCCAAGAACGCCGGAGCCACCTGTTCGACTCGCTGGAACCACCTGCCGGACAGGCCAATATCAACTGCTGGCTATGCCAGAACCACCTGGGGGAAAGTCCGGGATCACCTGCCAGCCATGGCGGAACCACCTCTCAGACGTACCAGAACCACCTGCCGGAGAAGCTGGAAACACGTCCTGGACAGACTGGAACCACGTGACGGCCATGCCTGAACCACCTGCCGAGCACGGCGGAACCACCTGCCGGACACGCCAAAATCACCTGCGGGCTACGCCAGAACCACTTGGACGACTCTCCGAAATGACCTGCCGGGCATGTTGGAACCACCTCTCAGACGTGCCAGAAGCACGTGGCGGACAGTCCGGAATCACCTGTTGGGCATACGCAACCACCTCTGAGACGTACCAGAACCACGTGCCGTGCACGCCGGACCCACCTACCAGACAGACCGGAATCAACTTTTGGGCATGCCGGAACCACCAGTCAGATGTGCCAGAAACACGTGCCGGAGACGCCGGAAGCACCTGCCGAGCACGTCGCAACCACCTGCTCAACTCGCCTGAACCACCTGCCGGACACGCCAAAATCACCTGCCCGCTACACCAGCACCACTTCGGGGACAAGCCGGAAGCACGTGAGGGGCATGCCGGCACAGCCTCTCAGACTGAACCTCGTGCCGGACACCACAGAACCACCTGCCGGACAGACTGGAACCACCTGCCGGACACGCCGGAACCACCGGCTCGACCCGCCGGAACGACCGCTGGACATGCAAAATCACCTGCCGGCTACGCCGGAAACACTTGGCGAACACTCCGGAATCACCTGCCGGGCATGCCGGAACCACCTCTCAGATATGCCAGAACCACGTGCCAATGACCCCGGAAGCACCTGCCGAGCACGCCGGAACCACCTGCTCGACTCGCCAGAACCACCTGCCGGACACGCAGAAATCACCTGCCGGCTACGCCACAACCAGTTGGGGAACACTTCGGAATCACCTGCCGGGCTTGCTGGAACCACCTGCCGGTCATGCCAAAATCACCTGCCAACTACGCCAGTACCACTTGGCGGACACTGTGGAAACACCTGTCGGGCCGGCCGGAACCACATCTCAGACGTGCCAGAACCATGTGCATGAGATGCTGGAACCACACCCCGAACAGACGGAAAACACCTGCCAGACCCGTCTGAACAACCTGCCGAGCACGCCGGAGCCACCTGCTCGACTCGCCGGAACCACCTACCTGACATGCCCAAATCACCAGCCGGGTATGCCATAACCACTTGGCGGACACTCCGGAATCATCTGCCGGACATGCCGGAACCAGCTCTCAGACACACCAGAACCACGTGCCGGAGACGCCGGAAGCACCTGCCGAGCATGCCGGAGCCACCTGCTCGACTCGCCAGAAACACCTGCCTGACACGACAAAATCACCTGCCGGGTACGCCAGAACCACCTGGCGGACACTCCGAAATCACCTGTCGCGCATGCCGGAACCACCTCTCAGACGTGCCGGAAACACGTGCCGGACACGCCGGAATCACCTACCGGACAGACCGGAACCACCTGCCGAGCACGCCGGAGCCACCTGTTCGACTCGCTGGAACCACCTGCCGGACAGTTCAATATCAACTGCTGGCTATGCCAGAACCACCTGGGGGACCGTCCGGAATCACCTGCCAGCCATGGCGGAACCACCTCTCAGACGTACCAGAACCACCTGCCGGAGAAGCTGGAAACACGTCCTGGACAGTCTGGAACCACCTGCCGGCCAAGCCTGAACCACCTGCCAAGCACAACGGAACAACCTGCCAGACACGCCAAAATCACCTGCGTGTTATGCCAGAACCACTTGGAGGACTCTCTGGGATGACCTACCGGGCATGCCGGAACCACCTCTCAGACGTGCCAGAACCATGTGGCGGACAGTCCGGAATCACCTGTTGGGCATGTGCAACCACCTCTGAGACGTACCAGAACCACATGCCGTGCAGGCTGGAACCACCTAACGGAGAGACCGGAATCACCTTTCGGGCATGCCGGAGCCACCTGTCAGTTGTGCCAGAAACACGTGCCGGAGACGCCGGAAGCACCTGCCAAGCACGCTGGAACCACCTGCTCAACTCGCCTGAACCACCTGCCGGACATGCCAAAATCACCTGCCGACTATGCCAGAACCACTTGGCGAACACTCCGGAATCACTTGCCGGGCATGCAGGAACCACCTCTCAGACATGCCAGAACCCCGTGCCAATGACCCCGGAAGCACCAGCCGAGCACGCCGGAACCACCTGCTCGACTCGCCAGAACCACCTGCCGATCACGCAAAAATCACCTGCCGGCTACGCCACAACCAGTTGGTGAACACTTTGGAATCACCTGCCAGGCTTGCTGGAACCACCTGCCAGTCATGCCAAAATCACCTGCCAACTACGCCAGAACTGCTTGGCGGACACTGCGGAAACACCTGTCGGGCCGGCTGGAACCACATCTCAGACGTGCCAGAAACGTGTTCATGAGATGCTGGAACCACACCCCGAACAGACGCCAGAACCGCCTGACCCACCTGCTGAGCACGCCGGAAACACCTGCTCGACTCACCGGTACCACCTCCCTGACACGCCAAAATCACCTGCTGGGTATGCCAGAACCACTTGGCGGACACTCCGGAATCATCTGCCGGACATGCCGGAACCAGCTCTCAGACACACCAGAACCAAGTGCCGGAGACGCCGGAAGCACCTGCCGAGCATGCCGGAGCCACGTGCTCGACTCGCCAGAAACACCTGCCGGACACGCCAAAATCACCTGCCGGGTATGCCAGAACCACCTGGCGGACACTACGGAATCACCTGCCGCGCATGCCGGAACCACCTCTCAGACGTGCCGGAAGCACGTGCCAGACACGCCGGAAACACCTACCGGACAGACCGGAACCACCTGCCAAGAACGCCGGAGCCACCTGTTCGACTCGCTGGAACCACCTGCCGGACAGGCCAATATCAACTGCTGGCTATGCCAGAACCACCTGGGGGACGGTCCGGGATCACCTGCCAGCCATGGCGGAACCACCTCTCAGACGTACCAGAACCACCTGCCGGAGAAGCTGGAAACACGTCCTGGACAGACTGGAACCACGTGACGGCCATGCCTGAACCACCTGCCGAGCACGGCGGAACCACCTGCTGGACACGCCAAAATCACCTGCGTGCTACGCCAGAACCACTTGGACGACTCTCCGAAATGACCTGCCGGGCATGTTGGAACCACCTCTCAGACGTGCCAGAAGCACGTGGCGGACAGTCCGGAATCACCTGTTGGGCATACGCAACCACCTCTGAGACGTACCAGAACCACGTGCCGTGCACGCCGGAACCACCTACCGGACAGTCCGGAATCAACTTTTGGGCATGCCGGAACCACCAGTCAGATGTGCCAGAAACACGTGCCGGAGACGCCGGAAGCACCTGCCGAGCACGTCGCAACCAACTGCTCAAATCGCCGGTACCACCTGCCGGACACGCCAAAATCACCTGCCCGCTACACCAGCACCACTTCGGGGACAAGCCGGAATCACGTGAGGGGCATGCCGGCACAGCCTCTCAGACTGAACCTCGTGCCGGACACCACAGAACCACCTGCCGGACAGACCGGAACCACCTGCCGGACACGCCGGAACCACCGGCTCGACCCGCCGGAACGACCGCTGGACATGCAAAATCACCTGCCGGCTACGCCGGAAACACTTGGCGAACACTCCGGAATCACCTGCCGGGCATGCCGGAACCACCTCTCAGATATGCCAGAACCACGTGCCAATGACCCCGGAAGCACCTGCCGAGCACGCCGGAACCACCTGCTCGACTCGCCAGAACCACCTGCCGGACACGCAGAAATCACCTGCCGGCTACGCCACAACCAGTTGGGGAACACTTCGGAATCACCTGCCGGGCTTGCTGGAACCACCTGCCGGTCATGCCAAAATCACCTGCCAACTACGCCAGTACCACTTGGCGGACACTGTGGAAACACCTGTCGGGCCGGCCGGAACCACATCTCAGACGTGCCAGAACCATGTGCATGAGATGCTGGAACCACACCCCGAACAGACGGAAAACACCTGCCAGACCCGTCTGAACAACCTGCCGAGCACACCGGAGCCACCTACCTGACATGCCCAAATCACCAGCCGGGTATGCCAGAACCACTTGGAGGAGTCTCTGGGATGACCTGCCGGGCATGCCGGAACCACCTCTCAGACGTGCCAGAACCATGTGGCGGACAGTCCGGAATCACCTGTTGGGCATGCGCAACCACCTCTGAGACGTACCAGAACCACATGCCGTGCAGGCTGGAACCACCTACCGGACAGACCGGAATCACCTTTCGGGCCTGCCGGAGCCACCTGTCAGATGTGCCAGAAACACGTGCCGGAGACGCCGGAAGCACCTGCCAAGCACGTTGGAACCACCTGCTCAACTCTCCTGAACCACCTGCCGGACATGCCAAAATCACCTGCCGACTATGCCAGAACAACTTGGCGAACACTCCGGAATCACTTGCCGGGCATGCAGGAACCACCTCTCAGACATGCCAGAACCCCGTGCCAATGACCCCGGAAGCACCAGCCGAGCACGCCGGAACCACCTGCTCGACTCGCCAGAACCACCTGCCGATCACGCAAAAATCACTTGCCGGCTACGCCACAACCAGTTGGTGAACACTTTGGAATCACCTGCCAGGCTTGCTGGAACCACCTGCCAGTCATGCCAAAATCACCTGCCAACTACGCCAGAACCGCTTGGCGGACACTGCGGAAACTCCTGTCGGGCCAGCTGGAACCACATCTCAGACGTGCCAGAAACGTGTTCATGAGATGCTGGAACCACACCCCGAACAGACGGATACCACCTGCCAGAACCGCCTGAACCACCTGCCGAGCACGCCGGAACCACCTGCTCGACTCACCGGTACCACCTCCCTGACACGCCAAAATCACCTGCCGGGTACGCCAGAACCACCTGGCGGACACTCCGAAACCACCTCTCAGACGTGCCGGAAGCACGTGCCGGACACGCCGGAATCACCTACCGGACAGACCGGAACCAACTGCCGAGCACGCCGGAGCCACCTGTTCGACTCGCTGGAACCACCTGCCGGACAGGCCAATATCAACTGCTGTCTATGCCAGAACCAACTGGGGGACGGTCCGGAATCACCTGCCAGCCATGGCGGAACCACCTCTCAGCCGTACCAGAACCACCTGCCGGAGAAGCTGGAAACACGTCCTGGACAGTCTGGAACCACCTGCCGGCCAAGCCTGAACCACCTGCCAAGCACAACAGCACAACCTGCCAGACACGCCAAAATCACCTGCGTGTTATGCCAGAACCACTTGGAGGACTCTCTGGGATGACCTGCCGGGCATGCCGGAACCACCTCTCAGACGTGCCAGAACCATGTGGCGGACAGTCCGGAATCACCTGTTGGGCATGCGCAACCACCTCTGAGACGGACCAGAACCACATGCCGTGCAGGCTGGAACCACCTACCGGACAGACCGGAATCAACTTTTGGGCATGCCGGAACCACCAGTCAGATGTGCCAGAAACACGTGCCGGAGACGCCGGAAGCACCTGCCGAGCACGTCGCAACCACCTGCTCAACTCGCCTGAACCACCTGCCGGACACGCCAAAATCACCTGCCCGCTACACCAGCACCACTTCGGGGACAAGCCGGAATCACGTGAGGGGCATGCCGGCACAGCCTCTCAGACTGAACCTCGTGCCGGACACCACAGAACCACCTGCCGGACAGACCGGAACCACCTGCCGGACACGCCGGAACCACCGGCTCGACCCGCCGGAACGACCACTGGACATGCAAAATCACCTGTCGGCTACGCCGTAAACACTTGGCGAACACTCCGGAATCACCTGCCGGGCACGCCGGAACCACCTCTCAGATATGCCAGAACCACGTGCCAATGACCCCGGAAGCACCTGCCGAGCACGCCGGAACCACCTGCTCGACTCGCCAGAACCACCTGCCGGACACGCAAAAATCACCTGCCGGCTACGCCACAACCAGTTGGGGAACACTTCGGAATCACCTGCCGGGCTTGCTGGAACCACCTGCCGGTCATGCCCAAATCAACTGCCAACTACGCCAGTACCACTTGGCGGACACTGTGGAAACACCTGTCGGGCCGGCCGGAACCACATCTCAGACGTGCCAGAACCATGTGCATGAGATGCTGGAACCACACCCCGAACAGACGGAAAACACCTGCCAGACCCGTCTGAACAACCTGCCGAGCACGCCGGAGCCACCTGCTCGACTCGCCGGAACCACCTACCTGACATGCCCAAATCACCAGCCGGGTATGCCAGAACCACTTGGCGGACACTCCGGAATCATCTGCCGGACATGCCGGAACCAGCTCTCAGACACACCAGAACCACGTGCCGGAGACGCCGGAAGCACCTGCCGAGCATGCCGGAGCCACCTGCTCGACTCGCCAGAAACACCTGCCGGACACGACAAAATCACCTGCCGGGTACGCGAGAACCACCTGGAGGACACTCCGAAATCACCTGTCGCGCATGCCGGAACCACCTCTCAGACGTGCCGGAAGCACGTGCCGGACACGCCGGAATCACCTACCGGACACACCGGAACCACCTGCCGAGCACGCCGGAGCCACCTGTTCGACTCGCTGGAACCACCTGCCGGACAGGCCAATATCAACTGCTGGCTATGCCAGAACCACCTGGGGGACGGTCCGGAATCGCCTGCCAGCCATGGCGGAACCACCTCTCAGACGTACCAGAACCACCTGCCGGAGAAGCTGGAAACACGTCCTGGACAGTCTGGAACCACCTGCCGGCCAAGCCTGAACCACCTGCCAAGCACAACGGAACAACCTGCCAGGCACGCCAAGATCACCTGCGTGTTATGCCAGAACCACATGGAGGACTCTCTGGGATGACCTGCCGGGCATGCCGGAACCACCTCTCAGACGTGCCAGAACCATGTGGCGGACAGTCCGGAATGACCTGTTGGGCATGCGCAACCACCTCTGAGACGTACCAGAACCACATGCCGTGCAGGCTGGAACCACCTACCGGACAGACTGGAATCACCTTTCGGGCATGCCGGAACCGCCTGTCAGATGTGCCAGAAACACGTGCCGGAGACGCCGGAAGCACCTGCCAAGCACGTTGGAACCACCTGCTCAACTCGCCTGAACCACCTGCCGGACATGCCAAAATCACCTGCCGACTATGCCAGAACCCCTTGGCGAACACTCCGGAATCACTTGCCGGGCATGCAGGAACCACCTCTCAGACATGCCAGAACCCCGTGCCAATGACCCCAGAAGCACCAGCCGAGCACGCCGGGACCACCTGCTCGACTCGCCAGAACCACCTGCCGATCACGCAAAAATCACCTGCCGGCTACGCCACAACCAGTTGGTGAACACTTTGGAATCACCTGCCAGGCTTGCTGGAACCACCTGCCAGTCATGCCAAAATCACCTGCCAACTACGCCAGAACCGCTTGGCGGACACTGCGGAAACACCTGTCGGGCCGGCTGGAACCACATATCAGACGTGCCAGAAACGTGTTCATGAGATGCTGGAACCACACCCCGAACAGACGGATACCACCTGCCAGAACCGCCTGAACCACCTGCTGAGCACGCCGGAACCACCTGCTCGACTCACCGGTACCACCTCCCTGACACGCCAAAATCACCTGCTGGGTATGCCAGAACCACTTGGCGGACACTCCGGAATCATCTGCCGGACATGCCGGAACCAGCTCTCAGACACACCAGAACCAAGTGCCGGAGACGCCGGAAGCACCTGCCGAGCATGCCGGAGCCACCTGCTCGACTCGCCAGAAACACCTGCCGGACACGCCAAAATCACCTGCCGGGTATGCCAGAACCACCTGGCGGACACTACGGAATCACCTGCCGCGCATGCCGGAACCACCTCTCAGACGTGCCGGAAGCACGTGCCAGACACGCCGGAAACACCTACCGGACAGACCGGAACCACCTGCCAAGAACGCCGGAGCCACCTGTTCGACTCGCTGGAACCACCTGCCGGACAGGCC
Source organism: Equus caballus (assembly GCF_041296265.1). Taxonomy (NCBI): domain Eukaryota; kingdom Metazoa; phylum Chordata; class Mammalia; order Perissodactyla; family Equidae; genus Equus; species Equus caballus. The sequence goes on from NC_091697.1 coordinate 5,735,759, forward strand.
AATATCAACTGCTGGCTATGCCAGAACCACCTGGAGGACAGTCCGGGATCACCTGCCAGCCATGGCGGAACCACCTCTCAGACCTACCAGAACCACCTGCCGGAGAAGCTGGAAACACGTCCTGGACAGACTGGAACCACGTGACGGCCATGCCTGAACCACCTGCCGAGCACGGCGGAACCACCTGCCGGACACGCCAAAATCACCTGCGGGCTACGCCAGAACCACTTGGACGACTCTCCGAAATGACCTGCCGGGCATGTTGGAACCACCTCTCAGACGTGCCAGAAGCACGTGGCGGACAGTCCGGAATCACCTGTTGGGCATACGCAACCACCTCTGAGACGTACCAGAACCACGTGCCGTGCACGCCGGAACCACCTACCGGACAGACCGGAATCAACGTTTGGGCATGCCGGAACCACCAGTCAGATGTGCCAGAAACACGTGCCGGAGACGCCGGAAGCACCTGCCGAGCACGTCGCAACCACCTGCTCAACTCGCCTGAACCACCTGCCGGACACGCCAAAATCACCTGCCCGCTACACCAGCACCACTTCGGGGACAAGCCGGACTCACGTGAGGGGCATGCCGGCACAGCCTCTCAGACTGAACCTCGTGCCGGACACCACAGAACCACCTGCCGGACAGACCGGAACCACCTGCCGGACACGCCGGAACCACCGGCTCGACCCGCCGGAACGACCGCTGGACATGCAAAATCACCTGCCGGCTACGCCGGAAACACTTGGCGAACACTCCGGAATCACCTGCCGGGCATGCCGGAACCACCTCTCAGATATGCCAGAACCACGTGCCAATGACCCCGGAAGCACCTGCCGAGCACGCCGGAACCACCTGCTCGACTCGCCAGAACCACCTGCCGGACACGCAAAAATCACCTGCCGGCTACGCCACAACCAGTTGGGGAACACTTCGGAATCACCTGCCGGGCTTGCTGGAACCACCTGCCGGTCATGCCCAAATCACCTGCCAACTACGCCAGTACCACTTGGCGGACACTGTGGAAACACCTGTCGGGCCGGCCGGAACCACATCTCAGACGTGCCAGAACCATGTGCATGAGATGCTGGAACCACACCCCGAACAGACGGAAAACACCTGCCAGACCCGTCTGAACAACCTGCCGAGCACGCCGGAGCCACCTGCTCGACTCGCCGGAACCACCTACCTGACATGCCCAAATCACCAGACGGGTATGCCAGAACCACTTGGCGGACACTCCGGAATCATCTGCCGGACATGCCGGAACCAGCTCTCAGACACACCAGAACCACGTGCCGGAGACGCCGGAAGCACCTGCCGAGCATGCCGGAGCCACCTGCTCGACTCGCCAGAAACACCTGCCGGACACGCCAAAATCACCTGCGGGGTACGCCAGAACCACCTGGCGGACACTCCGAAATCACCTGTCGCGCATGCCGGAACCACCTCTCAGACGTGTCGGAAGCACGTGCCGGACACGCCGGAATCACCTACCGGACACACCGGAACCACCTGCCGAGCTCGCCGGAGCCACCTGTTCGACTCGCTGGAACCACCTGCCGGACAGGCCAATATCAACTGCTGGCTATGCCAGAACCACCTGGGGGACGGTCCGGAATCGCCTGCCAGCCATGGCGGAACCACCTCTCAGACGTACCAGAACCACCTGCCGGAGAAGCTGGAAACACGTCCTGGACAGTCTGGAACCACCTGCCGGCCAAGCCTGAACCACCTGCCAAGCACAACGGAACAACCTGCCAGGCACGCCAAGATCACCTGCGTGTTATGCCAGAACCACATGGAGGACTCTCTGGGATGACCTGCCGGGCATGCCGGAACCACCTCTCAGACGTGCCAGAACCATGTGGCGGACAGTCCGGAATCACCTGTTGGGCATGCGCAACCACCTCTGAGACGTACCAGAACCACATGCCGTGCAGGCTGGAACCACCTACCGGACAGACTGGAATCACCTTTCGGGCATGCCGGAACCACCTGTCAGATGTGCCAGAAACACGTGCCGGAGACGCCGGAAGCACCTGCCAAGCACGTTGGAACCACCTGCTCAACTCGCCTGAACCACCTGCCGGACATGCCAAAATCACCTGCCGACTATGCCAGAACCACTTGGCGAACACTCCGGAATCACTTGCCGTGCATGCAGGAACCACCTCTCAGACATGCCAGAACCCCGTGCCAATGACCCCGGAAGCACCAGCCGAGCACGCCGGAACCACCTGCTCGACTCGCCAGAACCACCTGCCGATCACGCAAAAATCACCTGCCGGCTACGCCACAACCAGTTGGTGAACACTTTGGAATCACCTGCCAGGCTTGCTGGAACCACCTGCCAGTCATGCCAAAATCACCTGCCAACTACGCCAGAACCGCTTGGCGGACACTGCGGAAACACCTGTCGGGCCGGCTGGAACCACATATCAGACGTGCCAGAAACGTGTTCATGAGATGCTGGAACCACACCCCGAACAGACGGATACCACCTGCCAGAACCGCCTGAACCACCTGCTGAGCACGCCGGAACCACCTGCTCGACTCACCGGTACCACCTCCCTGACACGCCAAAATCACCTGCTGGGTATGCCAGAACCACTTGGCGGACACTCCGGAATCATCTGCCGGACATGCCGGAACCAGCTCTCAGACACACCAGAACCAAGTGCCGGAGACGCCGGAAGCACCTGCCGAGCATGCCGGAGCCACCTGCTCGACTCGCCAGAAACACCTGCCGGGCACGCCAAAATCACCTGCCGGGTATGCCAGAACCACCTGGCGGACACTACGGAATCACCTGCCGCGCATGCCGGAACCACCTCTCAGACGTGCCGGAAGCACGTGCCAGACACGCCGGAAACACCTACCGGACAGACCGGAACCACCTGCCAAGAACGCCGGAGCCACCTGTTCGACTCGCTGGAACCACCTGCCGGACAGGCCAATATCAACTGCTGGCTATGCCAGAACCACCTGGAGGACAGTCCGGGATCACCTGCCAGGCATGGCGGAACCACCTCTCAGACCTACCAGAACCACCTGCCGGAGAAGCTGGAAACACGTCCTGGACAGACTGGAACCACGTGACGGCCATGCCTGAACCACCTGCCGAGCACGGCGGAACCACCTGCCGGACACGCCAAAATCACCTGCGGGCTACGCCAGAACCACTTGGACGACTCTCCGAAATGACCTGCCGGGCATGTTGGAACCACCTCTCAGACGTGCCAGAAGCACGTGGCGGACAGTCCGGAATCACCTGTTGGGCATACGCAACCACCTCTGAGACGTACCAGAACCACGTGCCGTGCACGCCGGAACCACCTACCGGACAGACCGGAATCAACGTTTGGGCATGCCGGAACCACCAGTCAGATGTGCCAGAAACACGTGCCGGAGACGCCGGAAGCACCTGCCGAGCACGTCGCAACCACCTGCTCAACTCGCCTGAACCACCTGCCGGACACGCCAAAATCACCTGCCCGCTACACCAGCACCACTTCGGGGACAAGCCGGACTCACGTGAGGGGCATGCCGGCACAGCCTCTCAGACTGAACCTCGTGCCGGACACCACAGAACCACCTGCCGGACAGACCGGAACCACCTGCCGGACACGCCGGAACCACCGGCTCGACCCGCCGGAACGACCGCTGGACATGCAAAATCACCTGCCGGCTACGCCGGAAACACTTGGCGAACACTCCGGAATCACCTGCCGGGCATGCCGGAACCACCTCTCAGATATGCCAGAACCACGTGCCAATGACCCCGGAAGCACCTGCCGAGCACGCCGGAACCACCTGCTCGACTCGCCAGAACCACCTGCCGGACACGCAAAAATCACCTGCCGGCTACGCCACAACCAGTTGGGGAACACTTCGGAATCACCTGCCGGGCTTGCTGGAACCACCTGCCGGTCATGCCAAAATCACCTGCCAACTACGCCAGTACCACTTGGCGGACACTGTGGAAACACCTGTCGGGCCCGCCGGAACCACATCTCAGACGGGCCAGAACCATGTGCATGAGATGCTGGAACCACACCCCGAACAGACGGAAAACACCTGCCAGACCCGTCTGAACAACCTGCCGAGCACGCCGGAGCCACCTGCTCGACTCGCTGGAGCCACCTACCTGACATGCCCAAATCACCAGCCGGGTATGCCAGAACCACTTGCCGGACACTCCGGCATCATCTGCCGGACATGCCGGAACCAGCTCTCAGACACACCAGAACCACGTGCCGGAGACGCCGGAAGCACCTGCCGAGCATGCCGGAGCCACCTGCTCGACTCGCCAGAAACACCTGCCGGACACGCCAAAATCACCTGCCGGGTACGCCAGAACCACCTGGCGGAAACTCCGAAACCACCTGTCGCGCATGCCGGAACCACCTCTCAGACGTGCCGGAAGCACGTGCCGGACACGCCGGAATCACCTACCGGACAGACCGGAACCACCTGCCGAGCACGCCGGAGCCACCTGTTCGACTCGCTGGAACCACCTGCCGGACAGGCCAATATCAACTGCTGGCTATGCCAGAACCACCTGGGGGACGGTCCGGAATCGCCTGCCAGCCATGGCGGAACCACCTCTCAGACGTACCAGAACCACCTGCCGGAGAAGCTGGAAACACGTCCTGGACAGTCTGGAACCACCTTCCGGCCAAGCCTGAACCACCTGCCAAGCACAACGGAACAACCTGCCAGACACGCCAAAATCACCTGCGTGTTATGCCAGAACCACTTGGAGGACTCTCTGGGATGACCTGCCGGGCATGCCGGAACCACCTCTCAGACGTGCCAGAACCATGTGGCGGACAGTCCGGAATCACCTGTTGGGCATGCGCAACCACCTCTGAGACGTACCAGAACCACATGCCGTGCAGGCTGGAACCACCTACCGGACAGACCGGAATCACCTTTCGGGCATGCCGGAACCACCCTTCAGATGTACCAGAAACACGTGCCGGAGACGCCGGAAGCACCTGCCAAGCACGTTGGAACCACCTGCTCAACTCTCCTGAACCACCTGCCGGACATGCCAAAATCACCTGCCGACTATGCCAGAACCACTTGGCGAACACTCCGGAATCACTTGCCGTGCATGCAGGAACCACCTCTCAGACATGCCAGAACCCCGTGCCAATGACCCCGGAAGCACCAGCCGAGCACGCCGGAACCACCTGCTCGACTCACCAGAACCACCTGCCGATCACGCAAAAATCACCTGCCGGCTACGCCACAACCAGTTGGTGAACACTTTGGAATCACCTGCCAGGCTTGCTGGAACCACCTGCCAGTCATGCCAAAATCACCTGCCAACTACGCCAGAACCGCTTGGCGGACACTGCGGAAACACCTGTCGGGCCGGCTGGAACCACATCTCAGACGTGCCAGAAACGTGTTCATGAGATGCTGGAACCACACCCCGAACAGACGGATACCACCTGCCAGAACCGCCTGAACCACCTGCTGAGCACGCCGGAACCACCTGCTCGACTCACCGGTACCACCTCCCTGACACGCCAAAATCACCTGCTGGGTATGCCAGAACCACTTGGCGGACACTCCGGAATCATCTGCCGGACATGCCGGAACCAGCTCTCAGACACACCAGAACCAAGTGCCGGAGACGCCGGAAGCACCTGCCGAGCATGCCGGAGCCACCTGCTCGACTCGCCAGAAACACCTGCCGGACATGCCAAAATCACCTGCCGGGTACGCCAGAACCACCTGGCGGACACTACGGAATCACCTGCCGCGCATGCCGGAACCACCTCTCAGACGTGCCGGAAGCACGTGCCAGACACGCCGGAAACACCTACCGGACAGACCGAAACCACCTGCCAAGAACGCCGGAGCCACCTGTTCGACTCGCTGGAACCACCTGCCGGACAGGCCAATATCAACTGCTGGCTATGCCAGAACCACCTGGGGGACAGTCCGGGATCACCTGCCAGCCATGGCGGAACCACCTCTCAGACGTACCAGAACCACCTGTCGGAGAAGCTGGAAACACGTCCTGGACAGACTGGAACCACGTGACGGCCATGCCTGAACCACCTGCCGAGCACGGCGGAACCACCTGCCGGACACGCCAAAATCACCTGCGGGCTACGCCAGAACCACTTGGACGACTCTCCGAAATGACCTGCCGGGCATGTTGGAACCACGTCTCAGACGTGCCAGAAGCACGTGGCGGACAGTCCGGAATCACCTGTTGGGCATACGCAACCACCTCTGAGACGTACCAGAACCACGTGCCGTGCACGCCGGAACCACCTACCGGACAGACCGGAATCAACTTTTGGGCATGCCGGAACCACCAGTCAGATGTGCCAGAAACACGTGCCGGAGACGCCGGAATCACCTGCCGAGCACGTCGCAACCACCTGCTCAACTCGCCTGAACCACCTGCCGGACACGCCAAAATCACCTGCCCGCTACACCAGCACCACTTCGGGGACAAGCCGGAATCACGTGAGGGGCATGCCGGCACAGCCTCTCAGACTGAACCTCGTGCCGGACACCACAGAACCACCTGCCGGACAGACCGGAACCACCTGCCGGACACGCCGGAACCACCGGCTCGACCCGCCGGAACGACCGCTGGACATGCAAAATCACCTGCCGGCTACGCCGGAAACACTTGGCGAACACTCCGGAATTACCTGCCGGGCATGCCGGAACCACCTCTCAGATATGCCAGAACCACGTGCCAATGACCCCGGAAGCACCTGCCGAGCACGCCGGAACCACCTGCTCGACTCGCCAGAACCACCTGCCGGACACGCAAAAATCACCTGCCGGCTACGCCACAACCAGTTGGGGAACACTTCGGAATCACCTGCCGGGCTTGCTGGAACCACCTGCGGGTCATGCCAAAATCACCTGCCAACTACGCCAGTACCACTTGGCGGACACTGTGGAAACAACTGTCGGGCCGGCCGGAACCACATCTCAGACGTGCCAGAACCATGTGCATGAGATGCTGGAACCACACACCTAAGAGACGGAAAACACCTGCCAGACCCGTCTGAACAACCTGCCGAGCACGCCGGAGCCACCTGCTCGACTCGCCGGAACCACCTACCTGACATGCCCAAATCACCAGACGGGTATGCCAGAACCACTTGGCGGACACTCCGGAATCATCTGCCGGACATGCCGGAACCAGCTCTCAGACACACCAGAACCACGTGCCGGAGACGCCGGAAGCACCTGCCGAGCATGCCGGAGCCACCTGCTCGGATCGCCAGAAACACCTGCCGGACACGCCAAAATCACCTGCCGGGTACTCCAGAACCACCTGGCGGACACTCCGAAATCACCTGTCGCGCATGGCGGAACCACCTCTCAGACGTGCCGGAAGCACGTGCCGGACACACCGGAATCAACTACCGGACAGACCGGAACCACCTGCCGAGCACGCCGGAGCCACCTTTACGACTCGCTGGAACCACCTGCCGGACAGGCCAATATCAAATGCTTTCTATGCCAGAACCAACTGGGGGACCGTCCGGAATCACCTGCCAGCCATGGCGGAACCACCTCTCAGACGTACCAGAACCACCTGCCGGAGAAGCTGGAAACACGTCCTGGACAGTCTGGAACCACCTGCCGGCCAAGCCTGAACCACCTGCCAAGCACAACGGAACAACCTGCCAGAAACGCCAAAATCACCTGCGTGTTATGCCAGAACCACTTGGAGGACTCTCTGGGATGACCTGCCGGGCATGCCGGAACCACCTCTCAGACGTGCCAGAACCATGTGGCGGACAGTCCGGAATCACCTGTTGGGCATGCGCAACCACCTCTGAGACGTACCAGAACCACATGCCGTGCAGGCTGGAACCACCTACCGGACAGACTGGAATCACCTTTCGGGCATGCCGGAACCACCTGTCAGATGTGCCAGAAACACGTGCCGGAGACGCCGGAAGCACCTGCCAAGCACGTTGGAACCACCTGCTCAACTCGCCTGAACCACCTGCCGGACATGCCAAAATCACCTGCCGACTATGCCAGAACCACTTGGCGAACACTCCGGAATCACTTGCCGGGCATGCAGGAACCACCTCTCAGACATGCCAGAACCCCATGCCAATGACCCCAGAAGCACCAGCCGAGCACGCCGGAACCACCTGCTCGACTCGCCAGAACCACCTGCCGATCACGCAAAAATCACCTGCCGGCTACGCCACAACCAGTTGGTGAACACTTTGGAATCACCTGCCAGGCTTGCTGGAACCACCTGCCAGTCATGCCAAAATCACCTGCCAACTACGCCAGAACCGCTTGGCGGACACTGCGGAAACACCTGTCAGGCCGGCTGGAACCACATCTCAGACGTGCCAGAAACATGTTCATGAGATGCTGGAACCACACCCCGAACAGACGGATACCACCTGCCAGAACCGCCTGAACCACCTGCTGAGCACGCCGGAACCTCCTGCTCGACTCACCGGTACCACCTCCCTGACACGCCAAAATCACCTGCTGGGTATGCCAGAACCACTTGGCGGACACTCCGGAATCATCTGCCGGACATGCCGGAACCAGCTCTCAGACACACCAGAACCAAGTGCCGGAGACGCCGGAAGCACCTTCCGAGCATGCCGGAGCCACCTGCTCGACTCACCAGAAACACCTGCCGGACACGCCAAAATCACCTGCCGGGTACGCCAGAACCACCTGGCGGACACTACGGAATCACCTGCCGCGCATGCCGGAACCACCTCTCAGATGTGCCGGAAGCACGTACCAGACACGCCGCAAACACCTACCGGACAGACCGGAACCACCTGCCAAGAACGCCGGAGCCACCTGTTCGACTCGCTGGAACCACCTGCCGGACAGGCCAATATCAACTGCTGGCTATGCCAGAACCACCTGGGGGACAGTCTGGGATCACCTGCCAGCCATGGCGGAACCACCTCTTAGACGTACCAGAACCACCTGCCGGAGAAGCTGGAAACACGTCCTGGACAGACTGGAACCACGTGACGGCCATGCCTGAACCACTTGCCGAGCACGGCAGAACCACCTGCCGGACACGCCAAAATCACCTGCGGGCTACGCCAGAACCACTTGGACGACTCTCCGAAATGACCTGCCGGGCATGTTGGAACCACCTCTCAGACGTGCCAGAAGCACGTCTCGGACAGTCCGGAATCCCCTGTTGGGCATACGCAACCACCTCTGAGACGTACCAGAACCACGTGCCGTGCACGCCGGAACCACCTACCGGACAGACCGGAATCAACTCTTGGGCATGCCGGAACCACCAGTCAGATGTGCCAGAAACACGTGCCGGAGACGCCGGAAGCATCTGCCGAGCACGTCGCAACCACCTGCTCAACTCGCCTGAACCACCTGCCGGACACGCCAAAATCACCTGCCCGCTACACCAGCACCACTTCGGGGACAAGCCGGAATCACGTGAGGGGCATGCCGGCACAGCCTCTCAGACTGAACCTCGTGCCGGACACCACAGAACCACCTGCCGGACAGACCGGAACCACCTGCCGGACACGCCGGAACCACCGGCTCGACCCGCCGGAACGACCGCTGGACATGCAAAATCACCTGCCGGCTACGCCGGAAACACTTGGCGAACACTCCGGAATCACCTGCCGGGCATGCCGGAACCACCTCTCAGATATGCCAGAACCACGTGCCAATGACCCCGGAAGCACCTGCCGAGCACGCCGGAACCACCTGCTCGACTCGCCAGAACCACCTGCCGGACACGCAAAAATCACCTGCCGGCTACGCCACAACCAGTTGGGGAACACTTCGGAATCACCTGCCGGTCTTGCTGGAACCACCTGCCGGTCATGCCAAAATCACCTGCCAACTACGCCAGTACCACTTGGCGGACACTGTGGAAACACCTGTCGGGCCGGCCAGAACCACATCTCAGACGTGCCAGAACCATGTGCATGAGATGCTGGAACCACACCCCGAAGAGACGGAAAACACCTGCCAGACCCGTCTGAAAAACCTGCCGAGCACGCCGGAGCCACCTGCTCGACTCGCCGGAACCACCTACCTGACATGCCCAAATCACCAGCCGGGTATGCCAGAACCACTTGCCGGACACTCAGGAATCATCTGCCGGACATGCCGGAACCAGCTCTCAGACACACCAGAACCACGTGCCGGAGACGCCGGAAGCACCTGCCGAGCATGCCGGAGCCACCTGCTCGACTCGCCAGAAACACCTGCCAGACACGCCAAAATCACCTGCCGGGTACGCCAGAACCACCAGGCGGACACTCCGAAACCACCTGTCGCGCATGACGGAACCACCTCTCAGACGTGCCGGAAGCACGTGCCGGACATGCCGGAATCACCTACCGGACAGACCGGAACCACCTGCTGAGCACGCCGGAGCCACCTGTTCGACTCGCTGGAACCACCTGCCGGACAGGCCAATATCAACTGCTGGCTATGCCAGAACCACCTGGGGGACGGTCCGGAATCACCTGCCAGCCATGGCGGAAGCACCTCTCAGACGTACCAGAACCACCTGCCGGAGAAGCTGGAAACACGTCCTGGACAGTCTGGAACCACCTGCCGGCCAAGCCTGAACCACCTGCCAAGCACAACGGAACAACCTGCCAGACACGCCAAAATCACCTGCGTGTTATGCCAGAACCACTTGGAGGACTCTCTGGGATGACCTGCCGGGCATGCCGGAACCACCTCTCAAACGTGCCAGAACCATGTGGCGGACAGTCCGGAATCACCTGTTGGGCATGCGCAACCACCTCTGAGACGTACCAGAACCACATGCCGTGCAGGCTGGAACCACCTACCGGACAGACCGGAATCACCTTTCGGGCATGCCGGAACCACCTGTCAGATGTGCCAGAAACACGTGCCGGAGACGCCGGAAGCACCTGCCAAGCACGTTGGAACCACCTGCTCAACTCTCCTGAACCACCTGCCGGACATGCCAAAATCACCTGACGACTATGCCAGAACCACTTGGCGAACACTCCGGAATCACTTGCCGGGCATGCAGGAACCACCTCTCAGACATGCCAGAACCCCGTGCCAATGACCCCGGAAGCACCAGCCGAGCACGCCGGAACCACCTGCTCGACTCACCAGAACCACCTGCCGATCACGCAAAAATCACCTGCCGGCTACGCCACAACCAGTTGGTGAACACTTTGGAATCACCTGCCAGGCTTGCTGGAACCACCTGCCAGTCATGCCAAAATCACCTGCCAACTACGCCAGAACCGCTTGGCGGACACTGCGGAAACACCTGTCGGGCCGGCTGGAACCACATCTCAGACGTGCCAGAAACGTGTTCATGAGATGCTGGAACCACACCCCGAACAGACGGATACCACCTGCCAGAACCGCCTGAACCACCTGCTGAGCACGCCGGAACCACCTGCTCGACTCACCGGTACCACCTCCCTGACACGCCAAAATCACCTGCTGGGTATGCCAGAACCACTTGGCGGACACTCCGGAATCATCTGCCGGACATGCCGGAACCAGCTCTCAGACACACCAGAACCAAGTGCCGGAGACGCCGGAAGCACCTGCCGAGCATGCCGGAGCCACCTGCTCGACTCGCCAGAAACACCTGCCGGACATGCCAAAATCACCTGCCGGGTACGCCAGAACCACCTGGCGGACACTACGGAATCACCTGCCGCGCATGCCGGAACCACCTCTCAGACGTGCCGGAAGCACGTGCCAGACACGCCGGAAACACCTACCGGACAGACCGAAACCACCTGCCAAGAACGCCGGAGCCACCTGTTCGACTCGCTGGAACCACCTGCCGGACAGGCCAATATCAACTGCTGGCTATGCCAGAACCACCTGGGGGACAGTCCGGGATCACCTGCCAGCCATGGCGGAACCACCTCTCAGACGTACCAGAACCACCTGTCGGAGAAGCTGGAAACACGTCCTGGACAGACTGGAACCACGTGATGGCCATGCCTGAACCACCTGCCGAGCACGGCGGAACCACCTGCCGGACACGCCAAAATCACCTGCGGGCTACGCCAGAACCACTTGGACGACTCTCCGAAATGACCTGCCGGGCATGTTGGAACCACGTCTCAGACGTGCCAGAAGCACATGGCGGACAGTCCGGAATCACCTGTTGGGCATACGCAACCACCTCTGAGACGTACCAGAACCACGTGCCGTGCACGCCGGAACCACCTAACAGACAGACCGGAATCAACTTTTGGGCATGCCGGAACCACCAGTCAGATGTGCCAGAAACACGTGCCGGAGACGCCGGAAGCACCTGCCGAGCACGTCGCAACCACCTGCTCAACTCGCCTGAACCACCTGCCGGACATGCCAAAATCACCTGCCTGCTACACCAGCACCACTTCGGGGACAAGCCGGAATCACGTGAGGGGCATGCCGGCACAGCCTCTCAGACTGAACCTCGTGCCGGACACCACAGAACCACCTGCCGGACAGACCGGAACCACCTGCCGGACACGCCGGAACCACCGGCTCGACCCGCCGGAACGACCGCTGGACATGCAAAATCACCTGCCGGCTACGCCGGAAACACTTGGCGAACACTCCGGAATCACCTGCCGGGCATGCCGGAACCACCTCTCAGATATGCCAGAACCACGTGCCAATGACCCCGGAAGCACCTGCCGAGCACGCCGGAACCACCTGCTCGACTCGCCAGAACCACCTGCCGGACACGCAAAAATCACCTGCCGGCTACGCCACAACCAGTTGGGGAACACTTCGGAATCACCTGCCGGGCTTGCTGGAACCACCTGCCGGTCATGCCAAAATCACCTGCCAACTACGCCAGTACCACTTGGCGTACACTGTGGAAACAACTGTCGGGCCGGCCGGAACCACATCTCAGACGTGCCAGAACCATGTGCATGAGATGCTGGAACCACACACCTAAGAGACGGAAAACACCTGCCAGACCCGTCTGAACAACCTGCCGAGCACGCCGGAGCCACCTGCTCGACTCGCCGGAACCACCTACCTGACATGCCCAAATCACCAGCCGGGTATGCCAGAACCACTTGGCGGACACTCCGGAATCATCTGCCGGACATGCCGGAACCAGCTCTCAGACACACCAGAACCACGTGCCGGAGACGCCGGAAGCACCTGCCGAGCATGCCGGAGCCACCTGCTCGACTCGCCGGAACCACCTACCTGACATGCCCAAATCACCAGCCGGGTACGCCAGAACCACCTGGCGGACACTCCGAAACCACCTGTCGCGCATGCCGGAACCACCTCTCAGACGTGCAGGAAGCACGTGCCAGACACGCCGGAATCACCTACCGGACAGACCGGAACCACCTGCCGAGCACGCCGGAGCCACCTGTTCGACTCGCTGGAACCACCTGCCTGACAGGCCAATATCAACTGCTGGCTATGCCAGAACCACCTGGGGGACGGTCCGGAATCGCCTGCCAGCCATGGCGGAACCACCTCTCAGACGGACCAGAACCACCTGCCGGAGAAGCTGGAAACACGTCCTGGACAGTCTGGAACCACCTGCCGGCCAAGCCTGAACCACCTGCCAAGCACAACGGAACAACCTGCCAGACACGCCAAAATCACCTGCGTGTTATGCCAGAACCACTTGGAGGACTCTCTGGGATGACCTGCCGGGCATGCCGGAACCACCTCTCAGACGTGCCAGAACCATGTGGCGGACAGTCCGGAATCACCTGTTGGGCATACGCAACCACCTCTGACACGTACCAGAACCACGTACCGTGCACGCCGGAACCACCTACCGGACAGACCGGAATCAACTTTTGGGCATGCCGGAACCACCAGTCAGATGTGCCAGAAACACGTGCCGGAGACGCCGGAAGCACCTGCCGAGCACGTCGCAACCACCTGCTCAACTCGCCTGAACCACCTGCCGGACACGCCAAAATCACCTGCCCGCTACACCAGCACCACTTCGGGGACAAGCCGGAATCACGTGAGGGGCATGCCGGCACAGCCTCTCAGACTGAACCTCGTGCCGGACACCACAGAACCACCTGCCGGACAGACCGGAACCACCTGCCGGACACGCCGGAACCACCGGCTCGACCCGCCGGAACGACCGCTGGACATGCAAAATCACCTGCCGGCTACGCCGGAAACACTTGGCGAACACTCCGGAATCACCTGCCGGGCATGCCGGAACCACCTCTCAGATATGCCAGAACCACGTGCCAATGACCCCGGAAGCACCTGCCGAGCACGCCGGAACCACCTGCTCGACTCGCCAGAACCACCTGCCGGACACGCAAAAATCACCTGCCGGCTACGCCACAACCAGTTGGGGAACACTTCGGAATCACCTGCCGGGCTTGCTGGAACCACCTGCCGGTCATGCCAAAATCACCTGCCAACTACGCCAGTACCACTTGGCGGACACTGTGGAAACACCTGTCGGGCCGGCCGGAACCACATCTCAGAGGTGCCAGAACCATGTGCATGAGATGCTGGAACCACACCCCGAACAGACGGAAAACACCGGCCAGACCCGTCTGAACAACCTGCCGAGCACGCCGGAGCCACCTGCTCGACTCGCCGGAACCACCTACCTGACATGCCCAAATCACCAGCCGGGTATGCCAGAACCTCTTGGCGGACACTCTGGAATCATCTGCCGGACTTGCCGGAACCAGCTCTCAGACACACCAGAACCACGTGCCGGAGACGCCGGAAGCACCTGCCGAGCATGCCGGAGCCACCTGCTCGACTCCCCAGAAACACCTGCCGGACACGCCAAAATCACCTGCCGGGTACGCCAGAACCACCTGGCAGACACTCCGAAACCACCTGTCGCGCATGCCGGAACCACCTCTCAGACGTGCCGGAAGCACGTGCCGGACACGCCGGAATCACCTACCCGACAGACCCGAACCACCTGCCGAGCACGTCAGAGCCACCTGTTCGACTCGCTGGAACCACCTGCCGCACAGGCCAATATCAACTGCTGGCTATGCCAGAACCACCTGGGGGACGGTCCGGAATCGCCTGCCAGCCATGGCGGAACCACCTCTCAGACGGACCAGAACCACCTGCCGGAGAAGCTGGAAACACGTCCTGGACAGTCTGGAACCACCTGCCGGCCAAGCCTGAACCACCTGCCAAGCACAACGGAACAACCTGCCAGACACGCCAAAATCACCTGCGTGTTATGCCAGAACCACTTGGAGGACTCTCTCGGATGTCCTGCCGGGCATGCCGGAACCACCTCTCAGACGTGCCAGAACCATGTGGCGGACAGTCCGGAATCACCTGTTGGGCATGCGCAACCACCTCTGAGACGTACCAGAACCACATGCCGTGCAGGCTGGAACCACCTACCGGACAGACCGGAATCACCTTTCGGGCATGCCGGAACCACCTGTCAGATGTGCCAGAAACACGTGCCGGAGACGCCGGAAGCACCTGCCAAGCACGTTGGAACCACCTGCTCAACTCGCCTGAACCACCTGCCGGACATGCCAAAATCACCTGCCGACTATGCCAGAACCACTTGGCGAACACTCCGGAATCACTTGCCGGGCATGCAGGAACCACCTCTCAGACATGACAGAACCCCGTGCCAATGACCCCGGAAGCACCAGCCGAGCACGCCGGAACCACCTGCTCGACTCGCCAGAACCACCTGCCGATCACGCAAAAATCACCTGCCGGCTACGCCACAACCAGTTGGCGAACACTTTGGAATCACCTGCCAGGCTTGCTGGAACCACCTGCCAGTCATGCCAAAATCACCTGCCAACTACGCCAGAACCGCTTGGCGGACACTGCGGAAACACCTGTCGGGCCGGCTGGAACCACATCTCAGACGTGCCAGAAACGTGTTCATGAGATGCTGGAACCACACCCCGAACAGACGGATACCACCTGCCAGAACCGCCTGAACCACCTGCTGAGCACGCCGGAACCACCTGCTCGACTCACCGGTACCACCTCCCTGACACGCCAAAATCACCTGCTGGGTATGCCAGAACCACTTGGCGGACACTCCGGAATCATCTGCCGGACATGCCGGAACCAGCTCTCAGACACACCAGAACCAAGTGCCGGAGACGCCGGAAGCACCTGCCGAGCATGCCGGAGCCACCTGCTCGACTCGCCAGAAACACCTGCCGGACACGCCAAAATCACCTGCCGGGTATGCCAGAACCACCTGGCGGACACTACGGATTCACCTGCCGCGCATGCCGGAACCACCTCTCAGACGTGCCGGAAGCACGTGCCAGACATGCCGGAAACACCTACCGGACAGACCGGAACCACCTGCCAAGAACGCCGGAGCCACCTGTTCGACTCGCTGGAACCACCTGCCGGACAGGCCAATATCAACTGCTGGCTATGCCAGAACCACCTGGGGGAAAGTCCGGGATCACCTGCCAGCCATGGCGGAACCACCTCTCAGACGTACCAGAACCACCTGCCGGAGAAGCAGGAAACACGTCCTGGACAGACTGGAACCACGTGACGGCCATGCCTGAACCACCTGCCGAGCACGGCGGAACCACCTGCCGGACACGCCAAAATCACCTGCGGGCTACGCCAGAACCACTTGGACGACTCTCCGAAATGACCTGCCGGGCATGTTGGAACCACCTCTCAGACGTGCCAGAAGCACGTGGCGGACAGTCCGGAATCACCTGTTGGGCATACGCAACCACCTCTGATACGTACTAGAACCACGTGCCGTGCACGCCGGACCCACCTACCAGACAGACCGGAATCAACTTTTGGGCATGCCGGAACCACCAGTCAGATGTGCCAGAAACACGTGCCGGAGACGCCGGAAGCACCTGCCGAGCACGTCGCAACCACCTGCTCAACTCGCCTGAACCACCTGCCGGACACGCCAAAATCACCTGCCCGCTACACCAGCACCACTTCGGGGACAAGCCGGAAGCACGTGAGGGGCATGCCGGCACAGCCTCTCAGACTGAACCTCGTGCCGGACACCACAGAACCACCTGCCGGACAGACCGGAACCACCTGCCGGACACGCCGGAACCACCGGCTCGACCCGCCGGAACGACCGCTGGACATGCAAAATCACCTGCCGGCTACGCCGGAAACACTTGGCGAACACTCCGGAATCACCTGCCGGGCATGCCGGAACCACCTCTCAGATATGCCAGAACCACGTGCCAATGACCCCGGAAGCACCTGCCGAGCACGCCGGAACCACCTGCTCGACTCGCCAGAACCACCTGCCGGACACGCAGAAATCACCTGCCGGCTACGCCACAACCAGTTGGGGAACACTTCGGAATCACCTGCCGGGCTTGCTGGAACCACCTGCCGGTCATGCCAAAATCACCTGCCAACTACGCCAGTACCACTTGGCGGACACTGTGGAAACACCTGTCGGGCTGGCCGGAACCACATCTCAGACGTGCCAGAACCATGTGCATGAGATGCTGGAACCACACCCCGAACAGACGGAAAACACCTGCCAGACCCGTCTGAACAACCTGCCGAGCACGCCGGAGCCACCTGCTCGACTCGCCGGAACCACCTACCTGACATGCCCAAATCACCAGCCGGGTATGCCAGAACCACTTGGCGGACACTCCGGAATCATCTGCCGGACATGCCGGAACCAGCTCTCAGACACACCAGAACCACGTGCCGGAGACGCCGGAAGCACCTGCCGAGCATGCCGGAGCCACCTGCTCGACTCGCCAGAAACACCTGCCTGACACGACAAAATCACCTGCCGGGTACGCCAGAACCACCTGGCGGACACTCCGAAATCACCTGTCGCGCATGCCGGAACCACCTCTCAGACGTGCCGGAAACACGTGCCGGACACGCCGGAATCACCTACCGGACAGACCGGAACCACCTGCCGAGCACGCCGGAGCCACCTGTTCGACTCGCTGGAACCACCTGCCGGACAGTTCAATATCAACTGCTGGCTATGCCAGAACCACCTGGGGGACCGTCCGGAATCACCTGCCAGCCATGGCGGAACCACCTCTCAGACGTACCAGAACCACCTGCCGGAGAAGCTGGAAACACGTCCTGGACAGTCTGGAACCACCTGCCGGCCAAGCCTGAACCACCTGCCAAGCACAACGGAACAACCTGCCAGACACGCCAAAATCACCTGCGTGTTATGCCAGAACCACTTGGAGGACTCTCTGGGATGACCTACCGGGCATGCCGGAACCACCTCTCAGACGTGCCAGAACCATGTGGCGGACAGTCCGGAATCACCTGTTGGGCATGTGCAACCACGTCTGAGACGTACCAGAACCACATGCCGTGCAGGCTGGAACCACCTACCGGACAGACCGGAATCACCTTTCGGGCATGCCGGAGCCACCTGTCAGATGTGCCAGAAACACGTGCCGGAGACGCCGGAAGCACCTGCCAAGCACGTTGGAACCACCTGCTCAACTCGCCTGAACCACCTGCCGGACATGCCAAAATCACCTGCCGACTATGCCAGAACCACTTGGCGAACACTCCGGAATCACTTGCCGGGCATGCAGGAACCACCTCTCAGACATGCCAGAACCCCGTGCCAATGACCCCGGAAGCACCAGCCGAGCACGCCGGAACCACCTGCTCGACTCGCCAGAACCACCTGCCGATCACGCAAAAATCACCTGCCGGCTACGCCACAACCAGTTGGCGAACACTTTGGAATCACCTGCCAGGCTTGCTGGAACCACCTGCCAGTCATGCCAAAATCACCTGCCAACTACGCCAGAACCGCTTCGCGGACACTGCGGAAACACCTGTCGGGCCGGCTGGAACCACATCTCAGACGTGCCAGAAACGTGTTCATGAGATGCTGGAACCACACCCCGAACAGACGGATACCACCTGCCAGAACCGCCTGAACCACCTGCTGAGCACGCCGGAACCACCTGCTCGACTCACCGGTACCACCTCCCTGACACGCCAAAATCACCTGCTGGGTATGCCAGAACCACTTGGCGGACACTCCGGAATCATCTGCCGGACATGCCGGAACCAGCTCTCAGACACACCAGAACCAAGTGCCGGAGACGCCGGAAGCACCTGCCGAGCATGCCGGAGCCACCTGCTCGACTCGCCAGAAACACCTGCCGGACACGCCAAAATCACCTGCCGGGTATGCCAGAACCACCTGGCGGACACTACGGATTCACCTGCCGCGCATGCCGGAACCACCTCTCAGACGTGCCGGAAGCACGTGCCAGACACGCCGGAAACACCTACCGGACAGACCGGAACCACCTGCCAAGAACGCCGGAGCCACCTGTTCGACTCGCTGGAACCACCTGCCGGACAGGCCAATATCAACTGCTGGCTATGCCAGAACCACCTGGGGGAAAGTCCGGGATCACCTGCCAGCCATGGCGGAACCACCTCTCAGACGTACCAGAACCACCTGCCGGAGAAGCTGGAAACACGTCCTGGACAGACTGGAACCACGTGACGGCCATGCCTGAACCACCTGCCGAGCACGGCGGAACCACCTGCCGGACACGCCAAAATCACCTGCGGGCTACGCCAGAACCACTTGGACGACTCTCCGAAATGACCTGCCGGGCATGTTGGAACCACCTCTCAGACGTGCCAGAAGCACGTGGCGGACAGTCCGGAATCACCTGTTGGGCATACGCAACCACCTCTGAGACGTACCAGAACCACGTGCCGTGCACGCCGGACCCACCTACCAGACAGACCGGAATCAACTTTTGGGCATGCCGGAACCACCAGTCAGATGTGCCAGAAACACGTGCCGGAGACGCCGGAAGCACCTGCCGAGCACGTCGCAACCACCTGCTCAACTCGCCTGAACCACCTGCCGGACACGCCAAAATCACCTGCCCGCTACACCAGCACCACTTCGGGGACAAGCCGGAAGCACGTGAGGGGCATGCCGGCACAGCCTCTCAGACTGAACCTCGTGCCGGACACCACAGAACCACCTGCCGGACAGACTGGAACCACCTGCCGGACACGCCGGAACCACCGGCTCGACCCGCCGGAACGACCGCTGGACATGCAAAATCACCTGCCGGCTACGCCGGAAACACTTGGCGAACACTCCGGAATCACCTGCCGGGCATGCCGGAACCACCTCTCAGATATGCCAGAACCACGTGCCAATGACCCCGGAAGCACCTGCCGAGCACGCCGGAACCACCTGCTCGACTCGCCAGAACCACCTGCCGGACACGCAGAAATCACCTGCCGGCTACGCCACAACCAGTTGGGGAACACTTCGGAATCACCTGCCGGGCTTGCTGGAACCACCTGCCGGTCATGCCAAAATCACCTGCCAACTACGCCAGTACCACTTGGCGGACACTGTGGAAACACCTGTCGGGCCGGCCGGAACCACATCTCAGACGTGCCAGAACCATGTGCATGAGATGCTGGAACCACACCCCGAACAGACGGAAAACACCTGCCAGACCCGTCTGAACAACCTGCCGAGCACGCCGGAGCCACCTGCTCGACTCGCCGGAACCACCTACCTGACATGCCCAAATCACCAGCCGGGTATGCCATAACCACTTGGCGGACACTCCGGAATCATCTGCCGGACATGCCGGAACCAGCTCTCAGACACACCAGAACCACGTGCCGGAGACGCCGGAAGCACCTGCCGAGCATGCCGGAGCCACCTGCTCGACTCGCCAGAAACACCTGCCTGACACGACAAAATCACCTGCCGGGTACGCCAGAACCACCTGGCGGACACTCCGAAATCACCTGTCGCGCATGCCGGAACCACCTCTCAGACGTGCCGGAAACACGTGCCGGACACGCCGGAATCACCTACCGGACAGACCGGAACCACCTGCCGAGCACGCCGGAGCCACCTGTTCGACTCGCTGGAACCACCTGCCGGACAGTTCAATATCAACTGCTGGCTATGCCAGAACCACCTGGGGGACCGTCCGGAATCACCTGCCAGCCATGGCGGAACCACCTCTCAGACGTACCAGAACCACCTGCCGGAGAAGCTGGAAACACGTCCTGGACAGTCTGGAACCACCTGCCGGCCAAGCCTGAACCACCTGCCAAGCACAACGGAACAACCTGCCAGACACGCCAAAATCACCTGCGTGTTATGCCAGAACCACTTGGAGGACTCTCTGGGATGACCTACCGGGCATGCCGGAACCACCTCTCAGACGTGCCAGAACCATGTGGCGGACAGTCCGGAATCACCTGTTGGGCATGTGCAACCACCTCTGAGACGTACCAGAACCACATGCCGTGCAGGCTGGAACCACCTAACGGAGAGACCGGAATCACCTTTCGGGCATGCCGGAGCCACCTGTCAGTTGTGCCAGAAACACGTGCCGGAGACGCCGGAAGCACCTGCCAAGCACGCTGGAACCACCTGCTCAACTCGCCTGAACCACCTGCCGGACATGCCAAAATCACCTGCCGACTATGCCAGAACCACTTGGCGAACACTCCGGAATCACTTGCCGGGCATGCAGGAACCACCTCTCAGACATGCCAGAACCCCGTGCCAATGACCCCGGAAGCACCAGCCGAGCACGCCGGAACCACCTGCTCGACTCGCCAGAACCACCTGCCGATCACGCAAAAATCACCTGCCGGCTACGCCACAACCAGTTGGTGAACACTTTGGAATCACCTGCCAGGCTTGCTGGAACCACCTGCCAGTCATGCCAAAATCACCTGCCAACTACGCCAGAACTGCTTGGCGGACACTGCGGAAACACCTGTCGGGCCGGCTGGAACCACATCTCAGACGTGCCAGAAACGTGTTCATGAGATGCTGGAACCACACCCCGAACAGACGCCAGAACCGCCTGACCCACCTGCTGAGCACGCCGGAAACACCTGCTCGACTCACCGGTACCACCTCCCTGACACGCCAAAATCACCTGCTGGGTATGCCAGAACCACTTGGCGGACACTCCGGAATCATCTGCCGGACATGCCGGAACCAGCTCTCAGACACACCAGAACCAAGTGCCGGAGACGCCGGAAGCACCTGCCGAGCATGCCGGAGCCACGTGCTCGACTCGCCAGAAACACCTGCCGGACACGCCAAAATCACCTGCCGGGTATGCCAGAACCACCTGGCGGACACTACGGAATCACCTGCCGCGCATGCCGGAACCACCTCTCAGACGTGCCGGAAGCACGTGCCAGACACGCCGGAAACACCTACCGGACAGACCGGAACCACCTGCCAAGAACGCCGGAGCCACCTGTTCGACTCGCTGGAACCACCTGCCGGACAGGCCAATATCAACTGCTGGCTATGCCAGAACCACCTGGGGGACGGTCCGGGATCACCTGCCAGCCATGGCGGAACCACCTCTCAGACGTACCAGAACCACCTGCCGGAGAAGCTGGAAACACGTCCTGGACAGACTGGAACCACGTGACGGCCATGCCTGAACCACCTGCCGAGCACGGCGGAACCACCTGCCGGACACGCCAAAATCACCTGCGGGCTACGCCAGAACCACTTGGACGACTCTCCGAAATGACCTGCCGGGCATGTTGGAACCACCTCTCACACGTGCCAGAAGCACGTGGCGGACAGTCCGGTATCACCTGTTGGGCATACGCAACCACCTCTGACACGTACCAGAACCACGTGCCGTGCACGCCGGAACCACCTACCGGACAGACCGGAATCAACTTTTGGGCATGCCGGAACCACCAGTCAGATGTGCCAGAAACACGTGCCGGAGACGCCGGAAGCACCTGCCGAGCACGTCGCAACCACCTGCTCAACTCGCCTGAACCACCTGCCGGACACGCCAAAATCACCTGCCCGCTACACCAGCACCACTTCGGGGACAAGCCGGAATCACGTGAGGGGCATGCCGGCACAGCCTCTCAGACTGAACCTCGTGCCGGACACCACAGAACCACCTGCCGGACAGACCGGAACCACCTGCCGGACACGCCGGAACCACCGGCTCGACCCGCCGGAACGACCGCTGGACATGCAAAATCACCTGCCGGCTACGCCGGAAACACTTGGCGAACACTCCGGAATCACCTGCCGGGCATGCCGGAACCACCTCTCAGATATGCCAGAACCACGTGCCAATGACCCCGGAAGCACCTGCCGAGCACGCCGGAACCACCTGCTCGACTCGCCAGAACCACCTGCCGGACACGCAAAAATCACCTGCCGGCTACGCCACAACCAGTTGGGGAACACTTCGGAATCACCTGCCGGGCTTGCTGGAACCACCTGCCGGTCATGCCAAAATCACCTGCCAACTACGCCAGTACCACTTGGCGGACACTGTGGAAACACCTGTCGGGCCGGCCGGAACCACATCTCAGAGGTGCCAGAACCATGTGCATGAGATGCTGGAACCACACCCCGAACAGACGGAAAACACCGGCCAGACCCGTCTGAACAACCTGCCGAGCACGCCGGAGCCACCTGCTCGACTCGCCGGAACCACCTACCTGACATGCCCAAATCACCAGCCGGGTATGCCAGAACCTCTTGGCGGACACTCTGGAATCATCTGCCGGACTTGCCGGAACCAGCTCTCAGACACACCAGAACCACGTGCCGGAGACGCCGGAAGCACCTGCCGAGCATGCCGGAGCCACCTGCTCGACTCCCCAGAAACACCTGCCGGACACGCCAAAATCACCTGCCGGGTACGCCAGAACCACCTGGCAGACACTCCGAAACCACCTGTCGCGCATGCCGGAACCACCTCTCAGACGTGCCGGAAGCACGTGCCGGACACGCCGGAATCACCTACCCGACAGACCCGAACCACCTGCCGAGCACGTCAGAGCCACCTGTTCGACTCGCTGGAACCACCTGCCGCACAGGCCAATATCAACTGCTGGCTATGCCAGAACCACCTGGGGGACGGTCCGGAATCGCCTGCCAGCCATGGCGGAACCACCTCTCAGACGGACCAGAACCACCTGCCGGAGAAGCTGGAAACACGTCCTGGACAGTCTGGAACCACCTGCCGGCCAAGCCTGAACCACCTGCCAAGCACAACGGAACAACCTGCCAGACACGCCAAAATCACCTGCGTGTTATGCCAGAACCACTTGGAGGACTCTCTCGGATGTCCTGCCGGGCATGCCGGAACCACCTCTCAGACGTGCCAGAACCATGTGGCGGACAGTCCGGAATCACCTGTTGGGCATGCGCAACCACCTCTGAGACGTACCAGAACCACATGCCGTGCAGGCTGGAACCACCTACCGGACAGACCGGAATCACCTTTCGGGCATGCCGGAACCACCTGTCAGATGTGCCAGAAACACGTGCCGGAGACGCCGGAAGCACCTGCCAAGCACGTTGGAACCACCTGCTCAACTCGCCTGAACCACCTGCCGGACATGCCAAAATCACCTGCCGACTATGCCAGAACCACTTGGCGAACACTCCGGAATCACTTGCCGGGCATGCAGGAACCACCTCTCAGACATGACAGAACCCCGTGCCAATGACCCCGGAAGCACCAGCCGAGCACGCCGGAACCACCTGCTCGACTCGCCAGAACCACCTGCCGATCACGCAAAAATCACCTGCCGGCTACGCCACAACCAGTTGGCGAACACTTTGGAATCACCTGCCAGGCTTGCTGGAACCACCTGCCAGTCATGCCAAAATCACCTGCCAACTACGCCAGAACCGCTTGGCGGACACTGCGGAAACACCTGTCGGGCCGGCTGGAACCACATCTCAGACGTGCCAGAAACGTGTTCATGAGATGCTGGAACCACACCCCGAACAGACGGATACCACCTGCCAGAACCGCCTGAACCACCTGCTGAGCACGCCGGAACCACCTGCTCGACTCACCGGTACCACCTCCCTGACACGCCAAAATCACCTGCTGGGTATGCCAGAACCACTTGGCGGACACTCCGGAATCATCTGCCGGACATGCCGGAACCAGCTCTCAGACACACCAGAACCAAGTGCCGGAGACGCCGGAAGCACCTGCCGAGCATGCCGGAGCCACCTGCTCGACTCGCCAGAAACACCTGCCGGACACGCCAAAATCACCTGCCGGGTATGCCAGAACCACCTGGCGGACACTACGGATTCACCTGCCGCGCATGCCGGAACCACCTCTCAGACGTGCCGGAAGCACGTGCCAGACATGCCGGAAACACCTACCGGACAGACCGGAACCACCTGCCAAGAACGCCGGAGCCACCTGTTCGACTCGCTGGAACCACCTGCCGGACAGGCCAATATCAACTGCTGGCTATGCCAGAACCACCTGGGGGAAAGTCCGGGATCACCTGCCAGCCATGGCGGAACCACCTCTCAGACGTACCAGAACCACCTGCCGGAGAAGCAGGAAACACGTCCTGGACAGACTGGAACCACGTGACGGCCATGCCTGAACCACCTGCCGAGCACGGCGGAACCACCTGCCGGACACGCCAAAATCACCTGCGGGCTACGCCAGAACCACTTGGACGACTCTCCGAAATGACCTGCCGGGCATGTTGGAACCACCTCTCAGACGTGCCAGAAGCACGTGGCGGACAGTCCGGAATCACCTGTTGGGCATACGCAACCACCTCTGATACGTACTAGAACCACGTGCCGTGCACGCCGGACCCACCTACCAGACAGACCGGAATCAACTTTTGGGCATGCCGGAACCACCAGTCAGATGTGCCAGAAACACGTGCCGGAGACGCCGGAAGCACCTGCCGAGCACGTCGCAACCACCTGCTCAACTCGCCTGAACCACCTGCCGGACACGCCAAAATCACCTGCCCGCTACACCAGCACCACTTCGGGGACAAGCCGGAAGCACGTGAGGGGCATGCCGGCACAGCCTCTCAGACTGAACCTCGTGCCGGACACCACAGAACCACCTGCCGGACAGACCGGAACCACCTGCCGGACACGCCGGAACCACCGGCTCGACCCGCCGGAACGACCGCTGGACATGCAAAATCACCTGCCGGCTACGCCGGAAACACTTGGCGAACACTCCGGAATCACCTGCCGGGCATGCCGGAACCACCTCTCAGATATGCCAGAACCACGTGCCAATGACCCCGGAAGCACCTGCCGAGCACGCCGGAACCACCTGCTCGACTCGCCAGAACCACCTGCCGGACACGCAGAAATCACCTGCCGGCTACGCCACAACCAGTTGGGGAACACTTCGGAATCACCTGCCGGGCTTGCTGGAACCACCTGCCGGTCATGCCAAAATCACCTGCCAACTACGCCAGTACCACTTGGCGGACACTGTGGAAACACCTGTCGGGCTGGCCGGAACCACATCTCAGACGTGCCAGAACCATGTGCATGAGATGCTGGAACCACACCCCGAACAGACGGAAAACACCTGCCAGACCCGTCTGAACAACCTGCCGAGCACGCCGGAGCCACCTGCTCGACTCGCCGGAACCACCTACCTGACATGCCCAAATCACCAGCCGGGTATGCCAGAACCACTTGGCGGACACTCCGGAATCATCTGCCGGACATGCCGGAACCAGCTCTCAGACACACCAGAACCACGTGCCGGAGACGCCGGAAGCACCTGCCGAGCATGCCGGAGCCACCTGCTCGACTCGCCAGAAACACCTGCCTGACACGACAAAATCACCTGCCGGGTACGCCAGAACCACCTGGCGGACACTCCGAAATCACCTGTCGCGCATGCCGGAACCACCTCTCAGACGTGCCGGAAACACGTGCCGGACACGCCGGAATCACCTACCGGACAGACCGGAACCACCTGCCGAGCACGCCGGAGCCACCTGTTCGACTCGCTGGAACCACCTGCCGGACAGTTCAATATCAACTGCTGGCTATGCCAGAACCACCTGGGGGACCGTCCGGAATCACCTGCCAGCCATGGCGGAACCACCTCTCAGACGTACCAGAACCACCTGCCGGAGAAGCTGGAAACACGTCCTGGACAGTCTGGAACCACCTGCCGGCCAAGCCTGAACCACCTGCCAAGCACAACGGAACAACCTGCCAGACACGCCAAAATCACCTGCGTGTTATGCCAGAACCACTTGGAGGACTCTCTGGGATGACCTACCGGGCATGCCGGAACCACCTCTCAGACGTGCCAGAACCATGTGGCGGACAGTCCGGAATCACCTGTTGGGCATGTGCAACCACGTCTGAGACGTACCAGAACCACATGCCGTGCAGGCTGGAACCACCTACCGGACAGACCGGAATCACCTTTCGGGCATGCCGGAGCCACCTGTCAGATGTGCCAGAAACACGTGCCGGAGACGCCGGAAGCACCTGCCAAGCACGTTGGAACCACCTGCTCAACTCGCCTGAACCACCTGCCGGACATGCCAAAATCACCTGCCGACTATGCCAGAACCACTTGGCGAACACTCCGGAATCACTTGCCGGGCATGCAGGAACCACCTCTCAGACATGCCAGAACCCCGTGCCAATGACCCCGGAAGCACCAGCCGAGCACGCCGGAACCACCTGCTCGACTCGCCAGAACCACCTGCCGATCACGCAAAAATCACCTGCCGGCTACGCCACAACCAGTTGGCGAACACTTTGGAATCACCTGCCAGGCTTGCTGGAACCACCTGCCAGTCATGCCAAAATCACCTGCCAACTACGCCAGAACCGCTTCGCGGACACTGCGGAAACACCTGTCGGGCCGGCTGGAACCACATCTCAGACGTGCCAGAAACGTGTTCATGAGATGCTGGAACCACACCCCGAACAGACGGATACCACCTGCCAGAACCGCCTGAACCACCTGCTGAGCACGCCGGAACCACCTGCTCGACTCACCGGTACCACCTCCCTGACACGCCAAAATCACCTGCTGGGTATGCCAGAACCACTTGGCGGACACTCCGGAATCATCTGCCGGACATGCCGGAACCAGCTCTCAGACACACCAGAACCAAGTGCCGGAGACGCCGGAAGCACCTGCCGAGCATGCCGGAGCCACCTGCTCGACTCGCCAGAAACACCTGCCGGACACGCCAAAATCACCTGCCGGGTATGCCAGAACCACCTGGCGGACACTACGGATTCACCTGCCGCGCATGCCGGAACCACCTCTCAGACGTGCCGGAAGCACGTGCCAGACACGCCGGAAACACCTACCGGACAGACCGGAACCACCTGCCAAGAACGCCGGAGCCACCTGTTCGACTCGCTGGAACCACCTGCCGGACAGGCCAATATCAACTGCTGGCTATGCCAGAACCACCTGGGGGAAAGTCCGGGATCACCTGCCAGCCATGGCGGAACCACCTCTCAGACGTACCAGAACCACCTGCCGGAGAAGCTGGAAACACGTCCTGGACAGACTGGAACCACGTGACGGCCATGCCTGAACCACCTGCCGAGCACGGCGGAACCACCTGCCGGACACGCCAAAATCACCTGCGGGCTACGCCAGAACCACTTGGACGACTCTCCGAAATGACCTGCCGGGCATGTTGGAACCACCTCTCAGACGTGCCAGAAGCACGTGGCGGACAGTCCGGAATCACCTGTTGGGCATACGCAACCACCTCTGAGACGTACCAGAACCACGTGCCGTGCACGCCGGACCCACCTACCAGACAGACCGGAATCAACTTTTGGGCATGCCGGAACCACCAGTCAGATGTGCCAGAAACACGTGCCGGAGACGCCGGAAGCACCTGCCGAGCACGTCGCAACCACCTGCTCAACTCGCCTGAACCACCTGCCGGACACGCCAAAATCACCTGCCCGCTACACCAGCACCACTTCGGGGACAAGCCGGAAGCACGTGAGGGGCATGCCGGCACAGCCTCTCAGACTGAACCTCGTGCCGGACACCACAGAACCACCTGCCGGACAGACTGGAACCACCTGCCGGACACGCCGGAACCACCGGCTCGACCCGCCGGAACGACCGCTGGACATGCAAAATCACCTGCCGGCTACGCCGGAAACACTTGGCGAACACTCCGGAATCACCTGCCGGGCATGCCGGAACCACCTCTCAGATATGCCAGAACCACGTGCCAATGACCCCGGAAGCACCTGCCGAGCACGCCGGAACCACCTGCTCGACTCGCCAGAACCACCTGCCGGACACGCAGAAATCACCTGCCGGCTACGCCACAACCAGTTGGGGAACACTTCGGAATCACCTGCCGGGCTTGCTGGAACCACCTGCCGGTCATGCCAAAATCACCTGCCAACTACGCCAGTACCACTTGGCGGACACTGTGGAAACACCTGTCGGGCCGGCCGGAACCACATCTCAGACGTGCCAGAACCATGTGCATGAGATGCTGGAACCACACCCCGAACAGACGGAAAACACCTGCCAGACCCGTCTGAACAACCTGCCGAGCACGCCGGAGCCACCTGCTCGACTCGCCGGAACCACCTACCTGACATGCCCAAATCACCAGCCGGGTATGCCATAACCACTTGGCGGACACTCCGGAATCATCTGCCGGACATGCCGGAACCAGCTCTCAGACACACCAGAACCACGTGCCGGAGACGCCGGAAGCACCTGCCGAGCATGCCGGAGCCACCTGCTCGACTCGCCAGAAACACCTGCCTGACACGACAAAATCACCTGCCGGGTACGCCAGAACCACCTGGCGGACACTCCGAAATCACCTGTCGCGCATGCCGGAACCACCTCTCAGACGTGCCGGAAACACGTGCCGGACACGCCGGAATCACCTACCGGACAGACCGGAACCACCTGCCGAGCACGCCGGAGCCACCTGTTCGACTCGCTGGAACCACCTGCCGGACAGTTCAATATCAACTGCTGGCTATGCCAGAACCACCTGGGGGACCGTCCGGAATCACCTGCCAGCCATGGCGGAACCACCTCTCAGACGTACCAGAACCACCTGCCGGAGAAGCTGGAAACACGTCCTGGACAGTCTGGAACCACCTGCCGGCCAAGCCTGAACCACCTGCCAAGCACAACGGAACAACCTGCCAGACACGCCAAAATCACCTGCGTGTTATGCCAGAACCACTTGGAGGACTCTCTGGGATGACCTACCGGGCATGCCGGAACCACCTCTCAGACGTGCCAGAACCATGTGGCGGACAGTCCGGAATCACCTGTTGGGCATGTGCAACCACCTCTGAGACGTACCAGAACCACATGCCGTGCAGGCTGGAACCACCTAACGGAGAGACCGGAATCACCTTTCGGGCATGCCGGAGCCACCTGTCAGTTGTGCCAGAAACACGTGCCGGAGACGCCGGAAGCACCTGCCAAGCACGCTGGAACCACCTGCTCAACTCGCCTGAACCACCTGCCGGACATGCCAAAATCACCTGCCGACTATGCCAGAACCACTTGGCGAACACTCCGGAATCACTTGCCGGGCATGCAGGAACCACCTCTCAGACATGCCAGAACCCCGTGCCAATGACCCCGGAAGCACCAGCCGAGCACGCCGGAACCACCTGCTCGACTCGCCAGAACCACCTGCCGATCACGCAAAAATCACCTGCCGGCTACGCCACAACCAGTTGGTGAACACTTTGGAATCACCTGCCAGGCTTGCTGGAACCACCTGCCAGTCATGCCAAAATCACCTGCCAACTACGCCAGAACTGCTTGGCGGACACTGCGGAAACACCTGTCGGGCCGGCTGGAACCACATCTCAGACGTGCCAGAAACGTGTTCATGAGATGCTGGAACCACACCCCGAACAGACGCCAGAACCGCCTGACCCACCTGCTGAGCACGCCGGAAACACCTGCTCGACTCACCGGTACCACCTCCCTGACACGCCAAAATCACCTGCTGGGTATGCCAGAACCACTTGGCGGACACTCCGGAATCATCTGCCGGACATGCCGGAACCAGCTCTCAGACACACCAGAACCAAGTGCCGGAGACGCCGGAAGCACCTGCCGAGCATGCCGGAGCCACGTGCTCGACTCGCCAGAAACACCTGCCGGACACGCCAAAATCACCTGCCGGGTATGCCAGAACCACCTGGCGGACACTACGGAATCACCTGCCGCGCATGCCGGAACCACCTCTCAGACGTGCCGGAAGCACGTGCCAGACACGCCGGAAACACCTACCGGACAGACCGGAACCACCTGCCAAGAACGCCGGAGCCACCTGTTCGACTCGCTGGAACCACCTGCCGGACAGGCCAATATCAACTGCTGGCTATGCCAGAACCACCTGGGGGACGGTCCGGGATCACCTGCCAGCCATGGCGGAACCACCTCTCAGACGTACCAGAACCACCTGCCGGAGAAGCTGGAAACACGTCCTGGACAGACTGGAACCACGTGACGGCCATGCCTGAACCACCTGCCGAGCACGGCGGAACCACCTGCCGGACACGCCAAAATCACCTGCGGGCTACGCCAGAACCACTTGGACGACTCTCCGAAATGACCTGCCGGGCATGTTGGAACCACCTCTCACACGTGCCAGAAGCACGTGGCGGACAGTCCGGTATCACCTGTTGGGCATACGCAACCACCTCTGACACGTACCAGAACCACGTGCCGTGCACGCCGGAACCACCTACCGGACAGACCGGAATCAACTTTTGGGCATGCCGGAACCACCAGTCAGATGTGCCAGAAACACGTGCCGGAGACGCCGGAAGCACCTGCCGAGCACGTCGCAACCACCTGCTCAACTCGCCTGAACCACCTGCCGGACACGCCAAAATCACCTGCCCGCTACACCAGCACCACTTCGGGGACAAGCCGGAATCACGTGAGGGGCATGCCGGCACAGCCTCTCAGACTGAACCTCGTGCCGGACACCACAGAACCACCTGCCGGACAGACCGGAACCACCTGCCGGACACGCCGGAACCACCGGCTCGACCCGCCGGAACGACCGCTGGACATGCAAAATCACCTGCCGGCTACGCCGGAAACACTTGGCGAACACTCCGGAATCACCTGCCGGGCATGCCGGAACCACCTCTCAGATATGCCAGAACCACGTGCCAATGACCCCGGAAGCACCTGCCGAGCACGCCGGAACCACCTGCTCGACTCGCCAGAACCACCTGCCGGACACGCAGAAATCACCTGCCGGCTACGCCACAACCAGTTGGGGAACACTTCGGAATCACCTGCCGGGCTTGCTGGAACCACCTGCCGGTCATGCCAAAATCACCTGCCAACTACGCCAGTACCACTTGGCGGACACTGTGGAAACACCTGTCGGGCCGGCCGGAACCACATCTCAGACGTGCCAGAACCATGTGCATGAGATGCTGGAACCACACCCCGAACAGACGGAAAACACCTGCCAGACCCGTCTGAACAACCTGCCGAGCACACCGGAGCCACCTACCTGACATGCCCAAATCACCAGCCGGGTATGCCAGAACCACTTGGAGGACTCTCTGGGATGACCTGCCGGGCATGCCGGAACCACCTCTCAGACGTGCCAGAACCATGTGGCGGACAGTCCGGAATCACCTGTTGGGCATGCGCAAGCACCTCTGAGACGTACCAGAACCACATGCCGTGCAGGCTGGAACCACCTACCGGACAGACCGGAATCACCTTTCGGGCCTGCCGGAGCCACCTGTCAGATGTGCCAGAAACACGTGCCGGAGACGCCGGAAGCACCTGCCAAGCACGTTGGAACCACCTGCTCAACTCTCCTGAACCACCTGCCGGACATGCCAAAATCACCTGCCGACTATGCCAGAACAACTGGGCGAACACTCAGGAATCACTTGCCGGGCATGCAGGAACCACCTCTCAGACATGCCAGAACCCCGTGCCAATGACCCCGGAAGCACCAGCCGAGCACGCCGGAACCACCTGCTCGACTCGCCAGAACCACCTGCCGATCACGCAAAAATCACTTGCCGGCTACGCCACAACCAGTTGGTGAACACTTTGGAATCACCTGCCAGGCTTGCTGGAACCACCTGCCAGTCATGCCAAAATCACCTGCCAACTACGCCAGAACCGCTTGGCGGACACTGCGGAAACTCCTGTCGGGCCAGCTGGAACCACATCTCAGACGTGCCAGAAACGTGTTCATGAGATGCTGGAACCACACCCCGAACAGACGGATACCACCTGCCAGAACCGCCTGAACCACCTGCCGAGCACGCCGGAACCACCTGCTCGACTCACCGGTACCACCTCCCTGACACGCCAAAATCACCTGCCGGGTACGCCAGAACCACCTGGCGGACACTCCGAAACCACCTCTCAGACGTGCCGGAAGCACGTGCCGGACACGCCGGAATCACCTACCGGACAGACCGGAACCACCTGCCGAGCACGCCGGAGCCACCTGTTCGACTCGCTGGAACCACCTGCCGGACAGGCCAATATCAACTGCTGGCTATGCCAGAACCACCTGTGGGACGGTCCGGAATCTCCTGCCAGCCATGGCGGAACCACCTCTCAGACGTACCAGAACCACCTGCCGGAGAAGCTGGAAACACGTCCTGGACAGTCTGGAACCACCTGCCGGCCAAGCCTGAACCACCTGCCAAGCACAACGGAACAACCTGCCAGACACGCCAAAATCACCTGCGTGTTATGCCAGAACCACTTGGAGGACTCTCTGGGATGACCTACCGGGCATGCCGGAACCACCTCTCAGACGTGCCAGAACCATGTGGCGGACAGTCTGGAATCACCTGTTGGGCATGCGCAACCACCTCTGAGACGTACCAGAACCACATGCCGTGCAGGCTGGAACCACCTACCGGACAGACCGGAATCACCTTTCGGGCATGCCGGAACCACCTGTCAGATGTGCCAGAAACACGTGCCGGAGACGCCGGAAGCACCTGCCAAGCACGTTGGAACCACCTGCTCAACTCGCCTGAACCACCTGCCGGACAAGCCAAAATCACCTGCCGACTATGCCAGAACCACTTGGCGAACACTCCGGAATCACTTGCCGGGCATGCAGGAACCACATCTCAGACATGCCAGAACCCCGTGCCAATGACCCCGGAAGCACCTGCCGAGCACGCCGGAACCACCTGCTCGACTCGCCAGAACCACCTGCCGGACACGCAGAAATCACCTGCCGGCTACGCCACAACCAGTTGGGGAACACTTCGGAATCACCTGCCGGGCTTGCTGGAACCACCTGCCAGTCATGCCAAAATCACCTGCCAACTACGCCTGTACTACTTGGCGGACACTGTGGAAACACCTGTCGGGCCGGCCGGAACCACATCTCAGACGGGCCAGAACCATGTGCATGAGATGCTGGAACCACACCCCGAACAGACGGAAAACACCTGCCAGACCCGTCTGAACAACCTGCCGAGCATGCCGGAGCCACCTGCTCGACTCGCCAGAAACACCTGCCGGACACGCCAAAATCACCTGCCGGGTACGCCAGAACCACCTGGCGGACACTCCGAAATCACCTGTCGCGCATGCCGGAACCACCTCTCAGACGTGCCGGAAGCACGTGCCGGACACGCCGGAATCACCTACCGGACAGACCGGAACCAACTGCCGAGCACGCCGGAGCCACCTGTTCGACTCGCTGGAACCACCTGCCGGACAGGCCAATATCAACTGCTGTCTATGCCAGAACCAACTGGGGGACGGTCCGGAATCACCTGCCAGCCATGGCGGAACCACCTCTCAGCCGTACCAGAACCACCTGCCGGAGAAGCTGGAAACACGTCCTGGACAGTCTGGAACCACCTGCCGGCCAAGCCTGAACCACCTGCCAAGCACAACAGCACAACCTGCAAGACACGCCAAAATCACCTGCGTGTTATGCCAGAACCACTTGGAGGACTCTCTGGGATGACCTGCCGGGCATGCCGGAACCACCTCTCAGACGTGCCAGAACCATGTGGCGGACAGTCCGGAATCACCTGTTGGGCATGCGCAACCACCTCTGAGACGGACCAGAACCACATGCCGTGCAGGCTGGAACCACCTACCGGACAGACCGGAATCAACTTTTGGGCATGCCGGAACCACCAGTCAGATGTGCCAGAAACACGTGCCGGAGACGCCGGAAGCACCTGCCGAGCCCGTCGCAACCACCTGCTCAACTCGCCTGAACCACCTGCCGGACACGCCAAAATCACCTGCCCGCTACACCAGCACCACTTCGGGGACAAGCCGGAATCACGTGAGGGGCATGCCGGCACAGCCTCTCAGACTGAACCTCGTGCCGGACACCACAGAACCACCTGCCAGACAGACCGGAACCACCTGCCGGACACGCCGGAACCACCGGCTCGACCCGCCGGAACGACCACTGGACATGCAAAATCACCTGTCGGCTACGCCGTAAACACTTGGCGAACACTCCGGAATCACCTGCCGGGCACGCCGGAACCACCTCTCAGATATGCCAGAACCACGTGCCAATGACCCCGGAAGCACCTGCCGAGCACGCCGGAACCACCTGCTCGACTCGCCAGAACCACCTGCCGGACACGCAAAAATCACCTGCCGGCTACGCCACAACCAGTTGGGGAACACTTCGGAATCACCTGCCGGGCTTGCTGGAACCACCTGCCGGTCATGCCCAAATCAACTGCCAACTACGCCAGTACCACTTGGCGGACACTGTGGAAACACCTGTCGGGCCGGCCGGAACCACATCTCAGACGTGCCAGAACCATGTGCATGAGATGCTGGAACCACACCCCGAACAGACGGAAAACACCTGCCAGACCCGTCTGAACAACCTGCCGAGCACGCCGGAGCCACCTGCTCGACTCGCCGGAACCACCTACCTGACATGCCCAAATCACCAGCCGGGTATGCCAGAACCACTTGGCGGACACTCCGGAATCATCTGCCGGACATGCCGGAACCAGCTCTCAGACACACCAGAACCACGTGCCGGAGACGCCGGAAGCACCTGCCGAGCATGCCGGAGCCACCTGCTCGACTCGCCAGAAACACCTGCCGGACACGACAAAATCACCTGCCGGGTACGCGAGAACCACCTGGAGGACACTCCGAAATCACCTGTCGCGCATGCCGGAACCACCTCTCAGACGTGCCGGAAGCACGTGCCGGACACGCCGGAATCACCTACCGGACACACCGGAACCACCTGCCGAGCACGCCGGAGCCACCTGTTCGACTCGCTGGAACCACCTGACGGACAGGCCAATATCAACTGCTGGCTATGCCAGAACCACCTGGGGGACGGTCCGGAATCGCCTGCCAGCCATGGCGGAACCACCTCTCAGACGTACCAGAACCACCTGCCGGAGAAGCTGGAAACACGTCCTGGACAGTCTGGAACCACCTGCCGGCCAAGCCTGAACCACCTGCCAAGCACAACGGAACAACCTGCCAGGCACGCCAAGATCACCTGCGTGTTATGCCAGAACCACATGGAGGACTCTCTGGGATGACCTGCCGGGCATGCCGGAACCACCTCTCAGACGTGCCAGAACCATGTGGCGGACAGTCCGGAATGACCTGTTGGGCATGCGCAACCACCTCTGAGACGTACCAGAACCACATGCCGTGCAGGCTGGAACCACCTACCGGACAGACTGGAATCACCTTTCGGGCATGCCGGAACCGCCTGTCAGATGTGCCAGAAACACGTGCCGGAGACGCCGGAAGCACCTGCCAAGCACGTTGGAACCACCTGCTCAACTCGCCTGAACCACCTGCCGGACATGCCAAAATCACCTGCCGACTATGCCAGAACCCCTTGGCGAACACTCCGGAATCACTTGCCGGGCATGCAGGAACCACCTCTCAGACATGCCAGAACCCCGTGCCAATGACCCCAGAAGCACCAGCCGAGCACGCCGGGACCACTTGCTCGACTCGCCAGAACCACCTGCCGATCACGCAAAAATCACCTGCCGGCTACGCCACAACCAGTTGGTGAACACTTTGGAATCACCTGCCAGGCTTGCTGGAACCACCTGCCAGTCATGCCAAAATCACCTGCCAACTATGCCAGAACCGCTTGGCGGACACTGCGGAAACACCTGTCGGGCCGGCTGGAACCACATCTCAGACGTGCCAGAAACGTGTTCATGAGATGCTGGAACCACACCCCGAACAGACGGATACCACCTGCCAGGACCGCCTGAACCACCTGCTGAGCACGCCGGAACCACCTGCTCGACTCACCGGTACCACCTCCCTGACACGCCAAAATCACCTGCTGGGTATGCCAGAACCACTTGGCGGACACTCCGGAATCATCTGCCGGACATGCCGGAACCAGCTCTCAGACACACCAGAACCAAGTGCCGGAGACGCCGGAAGCACCTGCCGAGCATGCCGGAGCCACCTGCTCGACTCGCCAGAAACACCTGCCGGACACGCCAAAATCACCTGCCGGGTATGCCAGAACCACCTGGCGGACACTACGGAATCACCTGCCGCGCATGCCGGAACCACCTCTCAGACGTGCCGGAAGCACGTGCCAGACACGCCGGAAACACCTACCGGACAGACCGGAACCACCTGCCAAGAACGCCGGAGCCACCTGTTCGACTCGCTGGAACCACCTGCCGGACAGGCCAATATCAACTGCTGGCTATGCCAGAACCACCTGGTGGACGGTCCGGGATCACCTGCCAGCCATGGCGGAACCACCTCTCAGACGTACCAGAACCACCTGCCGGAGAAGCTGGAAACACGTCCTGGACAGACTGGAACCACGTGACGGCCATGCCTGAACCACCTGCCGAGCACGGCGGAACCACCTGCCGGACACGCCAAAATCACCTGCGGGCTACGCCAGAACCACTTGGACGACTCTCCGAAATGGCCTGCCGGGCATGTTGGAACCACCTCTCAGACGTGCCAGAAGCACGTGGCGGACAGTCCGGAATCACCTGTTGGGCATACGCAACCACCTCTGACACGTACCAGAACCACGTGCCGTGCACGCCGGAACCACCTACCGGACAGACCGGAATCAACTTTTGGGCATGCCGGAACCACCAGTCAGATGTGCCAGAAACACGTGCCGGAGACGCCGGAAGCACCTGCCGAGCACGTCGCAACCACCTGCTCAACTCGCCTGAACCACCTGCCGGACACGCCAAAATCACCTGCCCGCTACACCAGCACCACTTCGGGGACAAGCCGGAATCACGTGAGGGGCATGCCGGCACAGCCTCTCAGACTGAACCTC
The DNA here is from genome assembly GCF_041296265.1 of Equus caballus. Classification (NCBI taxonomy): domain Eukaryota; kingdom Metazoa; phylum Chordata; class Mammalia; order Perissodactyla; family Equidae; genus Equus; species Equus caballus. The sequence continues at coordinate 5,773,880 of NC_091697.1, forward strand.
GTGCCGGACACCACAGAACCACCTGCCGGACAGACCGGAACCACCTGCCGGACACGCCGGAACCACCGGCTCGACCCGCCGGAATGACCGCTGGACATGCAAAATCACCTGCCGGCTACGCCGGAAACACTTGTCGAACACTCCGGAATCACCTGCCGGGCATGCCGGAACAACCTCTCAGATATGCCAGAACCACGTGCCAATGACCCCGGAAGCACCTGCCGAGCACGCCGGAACCACCTGCTCGACTCGCCAGAACCACCTGCTGGACACGCCAAAATCACCTGCCGGCTACACCACAACCATTTGGTGAACTCTTCGGAATCTCCTGCCGGGCTTTCTGGAACCACCTGCCGGTCACGCCAACATCACCTGCCAGCTATGCCAGAACCACTTGGCGGACACCATGGAAACACCATTCGGGGCGGCCGGAACCACCTCTCAGACGTGCCAGAACCATGTGCCTGAGATGCCGGAACCACACCCCGAACAGACCGAAACAACCTGCCAGACCCGCCTGAACCACCTGCCGAGCACGCTGGAACCACCTACTCGACTCGCTGGAACCACCTACCTGACACGCTAAAATCACCTGCCGGGTATGCCACAACCACTTTGTGGACACTCCGGAAAAATCTGCCGGACATGCCAGAACCAGCTCTCAGACACACCGGAACCACGTGACAGACACGCCGGAAGCACCTGCTGAGCATGCCTGAGCCAAATGCTCGACTTGCAAGAAACACCTGCCAGACACGCCAAAATCACCTGCCGGGTACGCCAGAACCACGTGGCGGACACTCCTGAATCACCTGTCGGGCATGCCGGAACCAACTCTCAGACGTGCCAGTACCTCGTGACGGTCACGCCAGAACCACCTGCCGGACAGACCGGAAACACCTGATGGACACGCCGGAACCACCGTCTCGACTCGCCGGAACCACCGCCGGACATGCAAAATGACCTGCCGGCTACGCCAGGACCACTTGGCGAACACTCCGGAATCACCTGTCGGGCATGCCGGAACCACCTCTCAGACTTGCCAGAACCAAGTTCCGGACACGCCGGTACCACCTGCCGAGTATGCCGGAACCACCTGATCCACTCCCCAAAACCACCTGCTGGATACGCCAGAATCACCTGCCGGCTACGCCAGAACCACTCGGCAGACACTCCATAACCAACTGCCTGGCATGCCGGAACCACCTCTCAGAGGTGTCAGAACCACATGCCGGACAGTCCCGAATCACCTGCCGGGCATGCCGGAACCATCTCTCAGACGTGCCAGAACCATGTTCCGGACACGCTGGTACCACCTGCCGAGCTCGCCGGAACCACCTGCTGGACACGCCAAAATCACCTGCCGGCTACGCCACAACCATTTGGTGAACTCTTCGGAATCACCTGCCGGGCTGGCTCCAGAACCACTCGGCAGACACTCCGGAACCACCTGCCGTGCATGCCGGAACCACCTATCAGACATGCCGGAACCACATACCAATGACACCGGAAGCACCTGCCGAGCACGCCAGAACCACCTGCTCGACTCGCCAAAACCACCTGCTGGACACGCCAAAATCACCTGCCGGCTATGCCAGAACCACTCGGCAGACACTCCGGAATCACATGCCGGGCATTCCGGAACCACCTCTCACAGGTGCCAGAACCAAATGCTGGACACTCCGGTATCACCTGCCGGGCATGCCGGAACCACCTCTCAGAGGTGCCAGAACCACATGCCGGACACTCCGGAATCACCTGCCGGGTATGCCGGAACCACCTCCGGACATGCCGGAACCACCGGCTCGACTCGCCGGAACCATTGCCGGACATGCAAAATCACCTTCCGGCTACGCCAGAACCACTTGGCGAACACTCCGGAATCACCTGCCGGGCATGGCGGAACCACCTCTCAGACATGCCGGAACCACATGCCAATGACACCGGAAGCACCTGCCGAGCACGCCAGAACCAACTGCTCGACTCGCCAAAACCACCCGCTGGACACGCCAAAATCACCTGCCGGCTACACCAGAACCACTCGGCAGACACTCCGGAATCACCTGCCGGGCTGGCTGGAACCACCTGCCGGTCACCCCAACATCACCTTTCACCTACGCCAGAACCACTTGGCGGACACTCCGGAAACACCTGTCGGGCCGGCCGCAACCACCTCTCAGACGTGCCAGAACCATGTGCCTGAGATACCGGAACCACTCCCCGAACAGAGCGAAACCACGTGCCAGACCCGCCTGAAGCCCCTGGCAAGCACGCCTGATCCACCTGCTCAACTCGCCGGAACCACCTTCCTGACACGCCAAAATCACCTGCCAGGTATACAAGAACCACTTGGTGGACAGTCCGGAATCATCTGCCGGACATGCCAGAACCAGCTCTCAGACACACCAGAAGCACGTGCCAGAGACGCCGGAAGCACCAGCTGAGCATGCCTGAGCCACCTGCTCGACTCGCAAGAAACACCTGTCGGACATGCCAAAATCACCTGCCGGGTACGCCAGAAACACTTGGCGGACGCTCCGGAATCACCTGTCGGGCGTGCTGGAACCACCTCTCCGACTTGCCAGAACCATGTTCTGGACACGCCGGTACAACCTGTCGAGTATGCCGGAACCAGCTGATCCACTCCCCAAAACCACCTAGTGGACACGCCAAAATCAACTGCCGGCAACGCCAGAACCACTTGGCAGACACTCTGGAATCACATGCCAGGCATTCCGGAACCACCTCTCAGAGGTGCCAAACAACATGCCTGACACTGCGGAATCACCTGCCGGGCATGCCCCGGAACCACCTGCTGGACATGCCGGAACCACCGGCTCGACTCGCCGGAACCATTGCCGGACATCTAAAATCACCTGCCGGCTACGCCAGAACCACTTGCCGAACACTCCGGAATCACCTGCCGGGCATGGCGGAACCACCTCTCAGACATGCCGGAACCACATGCCAATGATACCGGAAGCACCTGCCGAGCACGCCTGAACCACCTGCTCGACTCGCCAAAACCACCCTCTGGACACGCCAAAATCACCTGCCGGCTACGCCAGAACCACTCAGCAGACACTCCGGAATCACCTGCCGGGCTGGGTGGAACCACCTGCCGGTCACGCCAAGAACACCTTTCAGCTACGCCAGAACCACTTGGCGGACACTCCGGAAACACCTGTCGAGCCGGCCGGAACCACCTATCAGACGTGCCAGAACGATGTGCCTGAGATGCCGGAACCACTCCCCGAACAGACCGAAACCACCTGCCAGACCCGCCTGAACCACCTGCCGAGCACGCCGGAACCACCGGCTCAACTCGCCGGAACCACCGCCGGACATGCAAAATGACCTGCCGGCTACGCCAGAACCACTTGGCGAACACTCCGGAATCACCTGTCAGGCATGCCGGAACCGCCTCTCAGACTTGCCAGAACCATGTTCCTTACACGCCGGTACCACCTGCCGAGTATGCCGGAACCAAGTGATAGACTCCCCAGAACCACCTGCTGGACACGCCAGAATCACCTTCTGACTACGCCAGAACCACTCGGCAGACACTCCGGAACCACATGCCGGGCATGCCGGAACCACCTCTCAGAGGTTCCAGAACCACTTGCAGAACACTCCAGAATCACCTGCCTGGCATGCCGGAACCGCCTATCAGAGGTGCCAGAACCACATGCCGGACACTCCCGAATCACCTGCCGGGCATGCCGGAACCATCTCTCAGACGTGCCAGAACCATGTTCCGGACACGCTGGTACCACCTGCCGAGCTCGCCAGAACCACCTGCTGGACACGCCAAAATCACCTGCCAGCTACGCCAGAACCACACGGCAGACACTCCGGAATCACCTGCCGGGCTGGCTGGAACCACCTGCCGGTCACGCCAATATCACCTGCCAGCTGTGCCAGAACCACTTGGCGGACACCATGGAAACACCTGTCGGGCCTGCCGGAACCACCTCTCAGACGTGCCAGAACCATGAGACTGAGATGGCGGAACCAGTCCCCGAACAGACCGAAACCACCTGCCAGACCCGCCTGAACCACCAGCCGAGCACGCCGGAACCGCCTACTCGACTCGCCGGAACCACCTACCTGACACGCTAAAATCACCTGCCGGGTATGCCACAACCACTTGGTGGACACTCCGGAATCATCTGCCGGACATGCCAGAACCAGCTCTCAGACTCACCAGAACCACGGGCCAGACACGCCGGAAGCACCTGCTGAGCATGCCTGAGCCAAATGCTCGACTTGCAAGAAACACCTGCCTGACACGCCAAAATCACCTGCCGGGTACGCCAGAACCACGTGGCGGACACTCCGGCATCACCTGTCGGGCATGCCGGAACCAACTCTCAGACGTGCCAGAACCTCGTGCCGGTCACGCCAGAACCACCTGCCGGACAGACCGGATACACCTGCTGGATACGCCGCAACCACCGGCTCGACTCGCCGGAACCATTGCCGGACATGCAAAATCACCTGCCGGCTATGCCAAAACCACTTGGGGAACACTCCGGAATCACCTGCCGGGCATGGCGGAACCACCTCTCAGACATGCCGGAACCACATGCCAATGACACCGGAAGCACCTGCCGAGCACGCCAGAACCACCTGATTGACTCGCCAAAACCACCTGCTGGACATGCCAAAATGACCTTCCGGCTACGCCACAACAATTTGGTGAACACTTCGGAATCACCTGCCGGGCTGGCTGGAACCACCTGCCGGTCATGCCAACATCACCTGCCAGCTATGCCAGAACCACTTGGCGGACACCATGAAAACACCTGTCGGGCCGGCCGGAACCACCTATCAGACGTGCCAGAACCATGTGCCTGAGATGCCGGAACCACACCCCGAACAGAAGAAACCAACTGCCAGACCCGCCTGAACCACCTGCCGAGCACTCCGGAACCACCTAGTCGACTCGCTGGAACCACCTACCTGACACGCTAAAATCACATGCCGGGTATGCCACAACCACTTGGTGGACACTCCGGAATCATCTGCCGGACATGCCAGAACCAGCTCTCAGAATCACCAGAACCACGTGACAGACACGCCGGAAGCACCTGCTGAGCATGCCTGAGCCAAATGCTCGATTTGCAAGAAACACCTGCCTGACACGCCAAAATCACCTGCCGGGTACGCCAGAACCACGTTGCGGACACTCCGGAATCACCTGTCGGGCATGCCGGAACCAACTCTCAGACGTGCCAGAACCTCATGCCGGTCACGCCAGAACCACCTGCCGGACACGCCGGAACCAGCGGCTCGACTCGCCGGAACCACCGCCGGACATGCAAAATGACCTGCCGGCTACGCCAGACCCACTTGGCGAACACTCCGGAATCACATGTCGGGCATGCCAGAACCGCCTCTCAGACTTGCCAGAACCATGTTCCGGACACGCCGGTACCACCTGCCGAGTATGCCGGAACCACCTGATCCACTCCCCAGAACCACCTGCTGGACACGCCAGAATCACATGCCGACTACGCCAGAACCACTCGGCAGACACTCCGGAACCACCTACCAGGCATGCCCGAACCACCTCTCGGAGGTGCCAGAACCACATGCCGAACACTCCAGAATCACCTGCCGGGCATGCCGGAACCACCTCTCAGAGGTGCCAGAACCACATGCCGGACACTCCCGAATCACCTGCCGGGCATGCCGGAACCATCTCTCAGACGTGCCAGAACCATGATCCGGACACGCTGGTACCACCTGCCGCGCTCGCTGGAACCACCTGCTGGACACGCCAAAATCACCAGCCAGCTACGCCAGAACCACACGGCAGACACTCCGGAATCACATGCCAGGCATTCCGGAACCACCTCTCAGAGGTGCCAGAACCAAATGCCGGAGACTCCGGTATCACCTGCCGGGCATGCTGGAACCACCTCTCAGAGGTGCCAGAACCACATGCCGGACACTCCGGAATCACCTGCCGGGCATGCCGGAACCACCTGCTGGACATGCAGGAATCACCTGCCGGACATGCCGGAACGACCGGCTCGACACGCCGGAACCATTCCCGGACATGCAAAATCACCTGCCGGCTACGCCAGAACCACTTGGCGAACACTCCGGAATCACCTGCCGGGCATGCAAAATGACCTGCCTCTCAGACATGCCGGAACCACATGCCAATGACTCCGGAAGCACCTGCCGAGCATGCCAGAACCACCTGCTCGACTCGCCAAAACCACCTGCTGGACACGCCAAAATCACCTGCCGGCTACGCCACAACCATTTGGTGAACTCTTCGGGATCACCTGCCGGGCTGTCTGGAACCACCTGCCGGTGACGCCAACATCACCTGCCAGCTATGCCAGAACCATTTGGCGGACACCATGGAAACACCTGTCGGGCCGGCCGGAACCACCTCTCAGACGTGCCAGAACCATGTGCCTGAGATGCCGGAACCACACCCCGAACAGAAGAAACCACCTGCCAGACCCGCCTGAACCACCTGCCGAGCATGCTGGAACCACCTACTCGACTCGCTGGAACCACCTACCTGACACGCTAAAATCACCTGCCGGGTATGCCACAACCACTTGGTGGACACTCCGGAATCATCTGCCGGACATGCCAGAACCAGCTCTCAGACTCACCAGAACCACGTGCCAGACACGCCGGAAGCACCTGCTGAGCATGCCTGAGCCAAATGCTCGATTTGCAAGAAACACCTGCCAGACACGCAAAAATCACCTGCCGGGTAAGCCAGAACCATGTTGCGGACACTCCGGAATCACCTGTCGGGCATGCCGGAACCAACTCTCAGACGTGCCAGAACCTCGTGCCGGTCACGCCAGAACCACCTGCCGGACACGCCGGAACCAGCGGCTCGACTCGCCGGAACCACCGCCGGACATGCAAAATGACCTGCCGGCTGCGCCAGAACCACTTGGTGAACACTCCGGAATCACATGTCGGGCATGCCAGAACCGCCTCTCAGACTTGCCAGAACCATTTTCTGGACACGCCGGTACCACCTGCCGAGTATGCCGGAACCACCTGATCCACTCCCCAGAACCACCTGCTGGACACGCCAGAATCACCTGCCGACTACGCCAGAACCACTCGGCAGACACTCCGGAACCACCTGGCGGGCATGCCAGAACCACCTCTCAGAGGTGCCAGAACCACATGCCGAACACTCCAGAATCACCTGCCGGGCATGCCGGAACCACCTCTCAGAGGTGCCAGAACCACATGCCGGACACTCCCTAATCACCTGCCGGGCATGCCGGAACCATCTCTCAGACGTGCCAGAACCATGATCCGGACACGCTGATACCACCTGCCGAGCTCGCTGGAACCACCTGCTGGACACGCCAAAATCACCAGCCAGCTACGCCAGAACCACACGGCAGACACTCCGGAATCACATGCCAGGCATTCCGGAACCACCTCTCAGAGGTGCAGAACCAAATGCCGGAGACTCCGGTATCACCTGCCGGGCATGCTGGAACCACCTCTCAGAGGTGCCAGAACCACATGCCGGACACTCCGGAATCACCTGCCGGGCATGCCGGAACCACCTGCTGGACATGCAGGAATCACCTGCCGGACATGCCGGAACCACCGGCTCGACTCGCCGGAACCATTCCCGGACATGCAAAATCACCTGCCGGCTACGCCAGAACCACTTGGCGAACACTCCGGAATCACCTGCCGGGCATGCAAAAGGACCTGCCTCTCAGACATGCCGGAACCACATGCCAATGCCTCCGGAAGCACCTGCCGAGCACGCCAGAACCACCTGCTCGACTCGCCAAAACCACCTGCTGGACACGCCAAAATCACCTGCCGGCTACACCACAACCATTTGGTGAAGTCTTCGGAATCTCCTGCCGGGCTTTCTGGAACCACCTGCCGGTCACGCCAACATCACCTGCCAGCTATGCCAGAACCACTTGGCGGACACCATGGAAACACCTTTCGGGCCGGCCGGAACCACCTCTCAGACGTGCCAGAACCATGTGCCTGAGATGCCGGAACCACACCCCGAAGAGACCGAAACAACCTGCCAGACCCGCCTGAACCACCTGCCGAGCACGCTGGAACCACCTACTCGACTCGCTGGAACCACCTACCTGACACGCTAAAATCACCTGCCGGGTATGCCACAACCACTTTGTGGACACTCCGGAAAAATCTGCCGGACATGCCAGAACCAGCTCTCAGACACACCGGAACCACGTGACAGACACGCCGGAAGCACCTGCTGAGCATGCCTGAGCCAAATGCTCGACTTGCAAGAAACACCTGCCAGACACGCCAAAATCACCTGCCGGGTACGCCAGAACCACGTGGCGGACACTCCTGAATCACCTGTCGGGCATGCCGGAACCAACTCTCAGACGTGCCAGAACCTCGTGCCGGTCACGCCAGAACCACCTGCCGGACAGACCGGAAACACCTGCTGGACACGCCGGAACCACCGGCTCGACTCGCCGGAACCACCACCGGACATGCAAAATGACCTGCCGGCTACGCCAGGACCACTTGGCGAACACTCCGGAATCGCCTGTCGGGCATGCCGGAACCACCTCTCAGACTTGCCAGAACCAAGTTCCGGACACGCCGGTACCACCTGCCGAGTATGCCGGAGCCACCTGATCCACTCCCCAAAACCACCTGCTGGATACGCCAGAATCACCTGCCGGCTACGCCAGAACCACTCGGCAGACACTCCATAACCAACTGCCTGGCATGCCGGAACCACCTCTCAGAGGTGCCAGAACCACATGCCGGACACTCCCGAATCACCTGCCGGGCATGCCGGAACCATCTCTCAGACGTGCCAGAACCATGTTCCGGACACGCTGGTACCACCTGCCGAGCTCGCCGGAACCACCTGCTGGACACGCCAAAATCACCTGCCGGCTACGCCACAACCATTTGGTGAACTCTTCGGAATCACCTGCCGGGCTGGCTGGAACCACCTGCCGGTCACGCCAACATCACCTTTCAGCTACGCCGGAACCACTTGGCGGACACTCCGGAAACACCTGTCGGGCCGGCCGGAACTACCTCTCAGACGTGCCAGAACCATGTGCCTGAGATGCCGGAACCACTCCCCGAACAGACCGAAACCACCTGCCAGACCCGCCTGAACCCCCTGGCGAGCACGCCTGATCCACCTGCTCAACTAGCCGGAACCAACTTCCTGACACGCCAAAATCACCTGCCAGGTATACAAGAACCACTTGGTGGACACTCCGGAATCATCTGCCGGACATGCCAGAACCAGCTCTCAGACACACCAGAAGCACGTGCCAGAGACGCCGGAAGCACCAGCTGAGCATGCCTGAGCCAACTGCTCGACTCGCAAGAAACACCGGTCGGACATGCCAAAATCACCTGCCGGGTACGCCAGAAACACTTGGCGGACGCTCCGGAATCACCTGTCGGGCGTGCCGGAACCACCTCTCAGACTTGCCAGAACCATGTTCTGGACACGCGGGTACCACCTGCCGAGTATGCCGGAACCAGCTGATCCACTCCCCAGAACCACCTAGTGGACACGCCAAAATCAACTGCCGGCTACGCCGGAACCACCGGCTCGACTCGCCGGAACCACCGCTGGACATGCAAAATTACCTGCCGGCTACGCCAGAACCACTTGGCAGACACTCCGTAACCAACTGCCGGGCATGGCGGAACCACCTCTCAGAGGTGCCAGAACCGCATGCCGGACACTCCGGTACCACCTGCCAGGCATGCCGGAACCACCTCTCAGAGGTGCCAGAACGACATGCCGGACACTGTCGAATCACCTGCCGGGCATGCCGGAACCATCTGTCAGACGTGCCAGAACCATGTGCCTGAGATGCCGGAACCACACCCCGAACAGACCGAAACCACCTGCCAGACCCGCCTGAACCACCTGCCGAGCACGCCGGAACCGCCTACTCGACTCGCCGGAACCACCTACCTGACACGCTAAAATCACCTGCCGGGTATGCCACAACCACTTGGTGGACACTCCGGAATCATCTGCCGGACATGCCAGAACCAGCTCTCAGACTCACCAGAACCACGTGCCAGACACGCCGGAAGCACCTGCTGAGCATGCCTGAGCCAAATGCTCGACTTGCAAGAAACACCTGCCTGACACGCCAAAATCACATGCCGGGTACGCCAGAACCACGTTGCGGACACTCCGGAATCACATGTCGGGCATGCCGGAACCAACTCTCAGACGTGCCAGAACCTCGTGCCGGTCACGCCAGAACCACCTGCCGGACACGCCGGAACCAGCGGCTCGACTCGCCGGAACCACCGCCGGACATGCAAAATGACCTGCCGGCTGCGCCAGAACCACTTGGCGAACACTCCGGAATCACATGTCGGGCATGCCAGAACCGCCTCTCAGACTTGCCAGAACCATTTTCCGGACTCGCCGGTACCACCTGCCGAGTATGCCGGAACCACCTGATCCACTCCCCAGAACCACCTGCTGGAGACGCCAGAATCACCTGCCGACTACGCCAGAACCACTCGGCAGACACTCTGGAACCACCTGGCGGGCATGCCCGAACCACCTCTCAGAGGTGCCAGAACCACATGCCGAACACTCCAGAATCACCTGCCGGGCATGCCGGAACCACCTCTCAGAGGTGCCAGAACCACATGCCGGACACTCCCAAATCACCTGCCGGGAATGCCGGAACCATCTCTCAGACGTGCCAGAACCATGATCCGGACACGCTGCTACCACCTGCCGAGCTCGCTGGAACCACCTGCTGGACACGCCAAAATCACCTGCCAGCTACGCCAGAACCACTTGGCGGACACTCCGGAATCACCTGTCGGGCATGCCGGAACCACCTCTCAGACTTGCCAGAACCAAGTTCCGGACACGCCGGAACCACCGGCTCGACTCGCCGGAACCACCGCCGGACATGCAAAATGACCTGCCGGCTACGCCAGAACCACTTGGCGAACACTCCGGAATCACCTGTCGGGCATGCCGGAACCACCTCTCAGACTTGCCAGAACCAAGTTCCGGACATGCCGGAACCACCTGCCGAGCTCGCCGGAACCACCTGCTGGACACGCCAAAATAACCTGCCGGCTATGCCAGAACCACTCGGCAGACACTCCGGAATCACATGCCGGGCATTCCGGAACCACCTCTCACAGGTGCCAGAACCAAATGCTGGACACTCCGGTATCACCTGCCGGGCATGCCGGAACCACCTCTCAGAGGTGCCAAACAACATGCCTGACACTCCGGAATCACCTGCCGGGCATGCCGGAACCACCTGCTGGACATGCCGGAACCACCGGCTCGACTAGCCGTAACCATTGCCGGACATGCAAGATCACCTTCCGGCTACGCCAGAACCACTTGGCGAACACTCCGGAATCACCTGCCGGGCATGGCGGAACCACCTCTCAGACATGCCGGAACCACATGCCAATGACACCGGAAGCACCTGCCGAGCACGCCAGAACCACCTGCTCGACTCGCCAAAACCACCCGCTGGACACGCCAAAATCACCTGCCGGCTACGCCAGAACCACTCAGCAGACACTCCGGAATCACCTGCCGGGCTGGGTGGAACCACCTGCCGGTCACGCCAAGAACACCTTTCAGCTACGCCAGAACCACTTGGCGGACACTCCTGAAACACCTGTCGGGCCGGCCGGAACCACCTATCAGACGTGCCAGAACGATGTGCCTGAGATGCCGGAACCACTCCCCGAACAGACCGAAACCACCTGCCAGACCCGCCTGAACCACCTGCCGAGCACGCCGGAACCACCGGCTCAACTCGCCGGAACCACCGCCGGACATGCAAAATGACCTGCCGGCTACGCCAGAACCACTTGGCGAACACTCCGGAATCACCTGTCAGGCATGCCGGAACCGCCTCTCAGACTTGCCAGAACCATGTTCCTTACACGCCGGTACCACCTGCCGAGTATGCCGGAACCAAGTGATAGACTCCCCAGAACCACCTGCTGGACACGCCAGAATCACCTGCTGACTACGCCAGAACCACTCGGCAGACACTCCGGAACCACATGCCGGGCATGCCGGAACCACCTCTCAGAGGTTCCAGAACCACTTGCAGAACACTCCAGAATCACCTGCCTGGCATGCCGGAACCGCCTATCAGAGGTGCCAGAACCACATGCCGGACACTCCCGAATCACCTGCCGGGCATGCCTGAACCATCTCTCAGACGTGCCAGAACCATGTTCCGGACACGCTGGTACCACCTGCAGAGCTCGCCGGAACCACCTGCTGGACACGCCAAAATCACCTGCCAGCTACGCCAGAACCACACGGCAGACACTCCGGAATCACCTGCCGGGCTGGCTGGAACCACCTGCCGGTCACGCCAATATCACCTGCCAGCTGTGCCAGAACCACTTGGCGGACACCATGGAAACACCTGTCGGGCCGGCCGGAACCACCTCTCAGACGTGCCAGAACCATGAGACTGAGATGGCGGAACCAGTCCCCGAACAGACCGAAACCACCTGCCAGACCCGCCTGAACCACCTGCCGAGCACGCCGGAACCGCCTACTTGACTCGCCGGAACCACCTACCTGACACGCTAAAATCACCTGCCGTGTATGCCACAACCACTTGGTGGACACTCCGGAATCATCTGCCGGACATGCCAGAACCAGCTCTCAGACTCACCAGAACCACATGCCAGACACGCCGGAAGCACCTGCTGAGCATGCCTGAGCCAAATGCTCGACTTGCAAGAAACACCTGCCAGACACGCCAAAATCACCTGCCGGGTACGCCAGAACCACGTGGCGGACACTCCGGAATCCACTGTCGGGCATGCCGGAACCAACTCTCAGACGTGCCAGAACCTCGTGCCGGTCACGCCAGAACCACCTGCCGAGTATGCTGGAACCACCTGATCCTCTCCCCAGAACCACCTGCTGGACACGCCAGAATCACCTGCCGGCTACGCCAGAACCACTTGGCGAACACTCCGGAATCACCTGCCGGGCATGCAAAATGACCTGCCTCTCAGACATGCCGGAACCACATGCCAATGACTCCGGAAGCACCTGCCGAGCACGCCAGAACCACCTGCTCGACTCGCCAAAACCGCCTGCTGAACACGCCAAAATCACCTGCCGGCTACGCCACAACCATTTGGTGAACTCTTCGGAATCACCTGCCGGGCTGTCTGGAACCACCTGCCGGTCACGCCAATATCACCTGCCAGCTATGCCAGAACCACTTGGCGGACACCATGGAATCACCTGTCGGGCATGCCGGAACCGCCTCTCAGACTTGCCAGAACCATGTTCCTTACACGCCGGTACCACCTGCCGAGTATGCCGGAACCAACTGATCCACTCCCCAGAACCACCTGCTGGACACGCCAGAATCACCTGCCGACTACGCCAGAACCACTTGGCAGACACTCCGGAACCACCTGCCGGGCATTCCAGAACCACCTCTCAGAGGTTCCAGAACCACTTGCCGAACACTCCAGAATCACCTGCCTGGCATGCCGGAACCACCTCTCAGAGGTGCCAGAACCACATGCCGGACACTCCCGAATCACCTGCCGGGCATGCCGGAACCATCTCTCAGACGTGCCAGAACCATGTTCCGGACACGCTGGTACCACCTGCAGAGCTCGCCGAAACCACATGCTGGACACGCCAAAATCACCTGCCAGCTACGCCAGAACCACACGGCAGACACTCCGGAATCACCTGCCGGGCTGGCTGGAACCACCTGTCGGTCACGCCAATATCACCTGCCAGCTGTGCCAGAACCACTTGGCGGACACCATGGAAACACCTGTCGGGCCGGCCGGAACCACCTCTCAGACGTACCAGAACCATGAGCCTGAGATGGCGGAACCACTCCCCGAACAGACCGAAACCACCTGCCAGACCCACCTGAAGCCCCTGGCAAGCACGCCTGATCCACCTGCTCAACTAGCCGAAACCAACTTCCTGACACGCCAAAATCACCTGCCAGGTATACCAGAACCACTTGGTGGACACTCCGGAATCATCTGCCGGACATGCCAGAACCAGCTCTCAGACACACCAGAACCACGTGCCAGAGACGCCGGAAGCACCAGCTGAGCATGCCTGAGCCACCTGCTCGACTCGCAAGATACACCTGTCGGACATGCCAAAATCACCTGCCGGGTACGCCAGAAACACTGGGCGGACGCTCCGGAATCACCTGTCGGGCGTGCCGGAACCACCTCTCAGACTTGCCAGAACCATGTTCTGGACACGCCGGTACCACCTGCCGAGTATGCCGTAACCAGCTGATCCACTCCCCAGAACCACCTAGTGGACACGCCAAAATCAACTGCCGGCTACGCCAGAACCAATCGGCAGACACTCCGGAATCACATGCCAGGCATTCCGGAACCACCTCTCAGAGGTGCCAGAACCAAATGCCGGACACTCCGGTATCACCTGCCGGGCATGCCGGAACCACCTCTCAGAGGTGCCAGAACCCCATGCCGGATACTCCGGAATCACCTGCAGGGCATGCTGGAACCACGTGCTGGACATGCCGGAACCACCTGCGGGACATGCCGGAACCACCTGCCGGACATTCCGGAACAATCGGCTCGACTCGCCGGAACCATTGCCGGACATGCAAAATCACCTGCCGGCTACGCCAGAACCACTTGGCGAACACTCCGGTATCACCTGCCGGGCATGCTGGAACCACCTCTCAGAGGTGCCAGAACCCCATGCCGGACACTCCGGAATCACCTGCCGGGCATGCCGGAACCACCTCTCAGACTTGCCAGAACCATGTTCCGGACACGCCGGTACCACCTGCCGAGTATGCCGGAACCACCTGATCCACTCCCCAGAACCACCTGCTGGACACGCCAGAATCACCTGCCGACTACGCCAGAACCACTCGGCAGACACTCCGGAACCACCTGCCGGGCTTGCCCAAACCACCTCTCAGAGGTGCCAGAACCACATGCCGAACACTCCAGAATCACCTGCCGGGCATTCGGGAACCACCTCTCAGAGGTGCCAGAACCACATGCCGGACACTCCCGAATCACCTGCCGGGCATGCCGGAACCATCTCTCAGACGTGCCAGAACCATGATCCGGACACGCTGGTACCACCTGCCGAGCTCGTAGGAACTACCTGCTGGACACGCCAAAATCACCTGCCAGCTACGCCAGAACCACTTGGCGAACAATCCGGAATCACCTGCCGGGCATGCAAAATGACCTGCCTCTCAGACATGCCGGAACCACATGCGAATGACTCCGGAAGCACCTGCCGAGCACGCCAGAACCATCTGCTCGACTCGCCAAAACCACCTGCTGGACATGCCAAAATCACCTGCCGGCTACGCCACAACCATTTGGTGAAATCTTCGGAATCACCTGCCGGGCTTGCTGGAACCACCTGCCGGTCACGCCAACATCACCTGCCAGCTATGCCAGAACCACTTGGCGGACTCCATGGAAACACCTGTCGGCCCGGCTGGAACCACCTCTCATACGTGCCAGAACCATGTGCCTGAGATGCCGGAACCACACCCCAAAGAGACCGAAACAACCTGCCAGACCCGCCTGAACCACCTGCCGAGCACGCTGGAACCACCTACTCGACTCGCTGGAACCACCTACCTGACACGCTAAAATCACCTGCCGGGTATGCCACAAACACTTTGTGGACACTCCGGAAAAATCTGCCGGACATGCCAGAACCAGCTCTCAGACACACCAGAACCACGTGACAGACACGCCGGAAGCACCAGCTGAGCATGCCTGAGCCAAATGCTCGACTTGCAAGAAACACCTGCCAGACACGCCAAAATCAACTGCCGGGTACGCCAGAACCACGTGGCGGACACTCCGGAATCACCTGTCGGGCATGCCGGAACCAACTCTCAGACGTGCCAGAACCTCGTGCCGGTCACGCCAGAACCACCTGCCGGACACGCCGGAACCAGCGGCTCGACTCGCCGGAACCACCGCCGGACATGCAAAATGACCTGCCGGCTACGCCAGAACCACTTGAGGAACGCTTCGGAATCGCCTGTCGGGCATGCCGGAACCGCCTCTCAGACTTGCCAGAACCAAATGCTGGACACTCCGGTATCACCTGCCGAGTATGCCGGAACCAAGTGATAGACTCCCCAGAACCACCTGCTGGACACGCCAGAATCACCTGCCGACTACGCCAGAACCACTCGGCAGACACTCCCGAACCACCTGCCGGGCATGCCCGAACTACCTCTCAGAGGTGCCAGAACCACATGCCAAACACTCCAGAATCACCTGCCGGGCATGCCGGAACCACCTCTCAGAGGTGCCAGAACCACATGCCGGACACTCCCGAATCACCTGCCGGGCATGCCGGAACCATCTCTCAGACGTGCCAGAACCATGATCCGGACACGCTGCTACCACCTGCCGAGCTTGCTGGAACCACCTGCTGGACACGCGAAAATCACCTGCCAGCTACGCCAGAACCACACGGCAGACACTCCGGAATCACATGCCAGGCATTCCGGAACCACCTCTCAGAGGTGCCAGAACCACAACCGGACACTCCGGAATCACCTGCCGGGCATGCCGGAACCACTTGCTGGACATGCAGGAATCACCTGCCGGACATGCCGGAACCACCGGCTCGACTCGCCGGAACCATTCCCGGACATGCAAAATCACCTGCCGGCTACGCCAGAACCACTTGGCGAACACTCCGGAATCACCTGCCGGGCATGCAAAATGACCTGCCTCTCAGACATGCCGGAACCACATGCCAATGACTCCGGAAGCACCTGCCGAGCACGCCAGAACCACCTGCTCGACTCGCCAAAACCACCTGCTGGACACGCCAAAATCACCTGCCGGCTACGCCACAACCATTTGGTGAACTCTTCGGAATCACCTGCAGGGCTGTCTGGAACCACCTGCCGGTCACGCCAACATCAACTGCCAGCTATGCCAGAACCATTTGGCGGACACCATGGAAACACCTGTCGGGCCGGCCGGAACCACCTCTCAGACGTGCCAGAACCATGAGCCTGAGATGGCGGAACCACTCCCCGAACAGACCGAAACCACCTGCCAGACCCGTCTGAAGCCCCTGGCAAGCACGCCTGATCCACCTGCTCAACTAGCCGGAACCAACTTCCTGACACGCCAAAATCACCTGCCAGGTATACCAGAACCACTTGGTGGACACTCCGGTGTCATCTGCCGGACATGCCAGAACCAGCTCTCAGACACACCAGAACCACGTGCCAGAGACGCCGGAAGCACCAGCTGAGCATGCCTGAGCCACCTGCTCGACTCGCAAGATACACCTGTCGGACATGCCAAAATCACCTGCCGGGTACGCCAGAAACACTGGGCGGACGCTCCGGAATCACCTGTCGGGCCTGCCCGAACCACCTCTCAGACTTGCCAGAACCATGTTCTGGACACGCCGGTACCACCTGCCGAGTATGCCGGAACCAGCTGATCCACTCCCCAGAAACACCTAGTGGACAGGCCAAAATCAACTCCCGGCTACGCCAGAACCACTTGGCAGACACTCCGGAATCACATGCCAGGCATTCCGGAACCACCTCTCAGAGGTGCCAGAACCAAATGCCTGAGACTCCGGTACACCTGCTGGGCATGCCGGAACGACCTCTCAGAGGTGCCAGAACCACGTGCCGGACACTCCGGAACCACCGGCTCGACTCGCCGGAACCATTGCCGGACAGGCAAAATCACCTGCCGGCTACGCCAGAACCACTCGGCAGACACTCCGGAATCACCTGCCGGGCTGGCTGGAACCACCTGCCGGTCACGCCAACATCACCTGCCAGCTGTGCCAGAACCACTTGGCGGACACCATGGAAACACCTGTCGGGCCGGCCGGAACCACCTCTCAGACGTGTTCAGAACCATGTTCCTGAGATGCCGGGACCACTCCCCGAACAGACTGAAACCACCTGCCAGACCCGCCTGAACACCCTGGCGAGCACGCCTGAACCACCTGCTCAACTAGCCGGAACCACCTTCCTGACACGCCAAAATCACCTGCCAGGTCTACCAGAACCACTTGGTGGACAGTCCGGAATCATCTGCCGGACATGCCAGAACCAGCTCTCAGACACACCAGAACCACGTGCCAGAGACGCCGGAAGCACCAGCTGAGCATGCCTGAGCCACCTGCTCGACTAGAAAGAAACACCTGTCGGACATGCAAAAATCACCAGCCGGGTACACCAGAACCATGTGGCAGACACTCCAGTATCACCTGTCGGGCATGCCGGAACCACGTCTCAGAGGTGCCAGAACCACATGCCGGACACCCCCGAAGCACCTGCCGAGCACTCCAGAACCACCTGCTCGACTCGCCAAAACCACCTGCTGGACACGCCAAAATCACCTGCCGGGTACGCCAGAACCACTCGGCAGACACTCTGGAATAACCTGCCCGGCTTGCTGGAACCACCTGCCGGCCACGCCAACATCACCTGCTGGCTACGCCAGAACCACTTGGCGAGCACTCCGGACCACCTGCCGAGCACGCCGGAACCACCTGCTCGACTCGTCTGAACCACCTGCCGGACATGCCAAAATCACCTTCCGGCTACGCCAAAACCAATTGGTGGACTCTCTGGAATCACCTGCCGGGCATCATAGAACCACCTCTCAGACGTGCCGGAACAACGGGCCGGAGACACCGGATCCCCCTCCCCGTAAGACCGGAACCACCTCTCAGAAGTGCCAGAAGCACGTGCCAGAGACGCCGGAAGCACCTGCCGAGCACGTCGGAACCACCTACTCGACTCACCGGAACAACCTACCTAACAGGCCAAAATCACCTGCCGGGTATGACACAACCACTTGGTGGACACTCCGGAATAATCTGCCGGACATGCCAGAACCAGCTCTCAGACACACCAGAACCACGTGCCGGACACACCGGAAGCACCTGCTGAGCATGCCTGAGCCACATGCTCGACTTGCAAGAAACACCTGCCAGACACGCCAAAATCACCTGGCGAGCATGCTGGAACCACCTCTCAGAGGTGCCACAACCACATGCTGGAGACGGCGGAAGCACCTGCCAAGAATGCCGGAAGTTCCTGATCCACACCCCAGAACCACCTGCCGGACACGCCGATATCACCTGCCGGCTATGCCAGAACCACTCGGCGGACACTCCAGAATCACCTGCCGGGCATGCCAGCACAACCTCTCAGAAGTGCCAGAAGCATGTGCCGGACAGGCCGGAACCATCTCCCGGACAGACCGGAAACACAGGAAACAATCGCCGGAACCACCTGCTGGACTCACCGGTCCCACCTGCCGGACACGCCAAAATCACCTGCCCGCTACACCTGAACCGCTTGGCGGACAAGCCGGAATCACGTGAAGGGCATGCTGACACAACCTCTCAGACGTGCCAGAACCTCGTGCCGGACACCCCAGAACCACCTGCCGTACAGACCGTAACCACCTGTCGGCCATGCCGGAACCACCTCTCAGACTTGCCAGAACCAAGTTTCGGACACGCCGGTACCACCTGCCGAGTATGCCGGAACCACCTGATCCACTCCCCAGAACCACCTGCTGGATACGCCAGAATCACCTGCCGGCTACCCCAGAAGCACTCGGCAGACACTCCGTAACCAACTGCCGGGCATGCCGGAACCACCTCTCAGAGGTGCCAGAACCACATGCCGGACACTCCAGAATCACCTGCCGGTCATGCCGGAACCATCTCTCAGACGTGCCAGAACCATGTTCCGGACATGCCGGAACCACCTGCCGAGCTCGCCGGAACCACCCGCTGGACACGCCAAAATCACCTGCCGGCTACGCCAGAACCACTCGGCAGACACTCCGGAATCACATGCCAGGCATTCCGGAACCACCTCTCAGAGGTGCCAGAACCACATTCCGGACACTCCGGAATCACCTGCCGGGCTGGCTGGAACCACCTGCCGGTCACGCCAACATCACCTTTCAGCTACGCCAGAACCACTTGGCGGACACTCCGGAAACACCTGTCGGGCCGGCCGTAACCACCTCTCAGACGTGCCAGAACCATGTGCCTGAGATGCCGGAACCACTCCCCGAACAGACCGAAACCACCTGCCAGACCCGCCTGAACCCCCTGGCGAGCATGCCTGATCCACCTGCTCAACTAGCCGGAGCCACCTTCCTGACACGCCAAAAGCACCTGCCAGGTATACCAGAACCACTTGGTGGACACTCCGGAATCATCTGCCGGACATGCCGGAACCAGCTCTCAGACACACCAGAACCACGGGCCAGAGATGCCGGAAGCACCAGCGGAGCATGCCTGAGCCACCTGCTCGACTCGCAAGAAACACCTGTCGGACATGCCAAAATCACCTGCCGGGTACGCCAGAAACACTTGGCGGACGCTCCGGAATCACCTGTCGGGCGTGCCGGAACCACCTCTCAGACTTGCCAGAACCATGTTCTGGACACGCCGGTAGCACCTGCCGAGTATGCCGGAACCAGCTGATCCACTCCCCAGAACCACCTAGTGGACACGCCAAAATCAACTGACGGCTACGACAGAACCACTCGGCAGACACTCCGGAATCACATGCCAGGCATTCCGGAACCACCTCTCAGAGGTGCCAGAACCAAATGCCGGACACTCCGGTATCACCTGCCGGGCATGCCGGAACCACCTCTCAGAGGTGCCAGAACCACATGCCGGACACTCCGGAATCACCTGCCGTGCATGCCGGAACCACCTGCCGGACATGCCGGAACCACATCTCAGAGGTGCCAGGACCACATGCCGGACACTCCGGAATCACCTGCCGGGCATGCCGGAACCATCTCTCAGAGGTGACACAACCACGTGCCGCAGAGAACGGAAGCACCTGCCGAGCGCGCCGGAACCACCGGCCCGACTCGCCGGGACCATTGCCGGACATGAAAACTCACCTGCCGGCCACGCCAGAATCACTTGGCGAACACTCCGGAATCACCTGCCGGGCATGGCGGAACCACCTCTCAGACATGCCGGAACCACATGCCAATGACACTGGAAACACCTGACGAGCACGCCAGAACCACCTGCTCGACTCGCCAAAACCACCTGCTGGATACGTCAAAATCACCTGCCGGCTATGCCACAACCATTTGGTGAACACGTCGGAATCGCCTGCCGGACTGGCTGGAACCACCTGCCGGTCACGCCAACATCACCTGCCAGCTATGCCAGAACCACTTGGCGGACACCATGGAAACACCTGCTGGGCCGGCCGGAGCCACCTATCAGACGCGCCAGAACCATGTGCCTGAGATGCCAGAACCACACCCCGAACAGCCCGAAAACACCTGCCAAACCCGCCTGAACCACCTGCCGAGCACGCAGGAACCACCTAATCGACTCGAAGGAACCACCTACCTGACACACCAAAATCACCTGCCGGGTATGCCGGAACCACCTCTCAGTCTTGCCAGAACCATGTTCTGGACACGCCGGTACGACCTGCCGAGTATGCTGGAACCACCTGATCCACTCCCCAGAACCACCTGCTGGACACGCCAGAATCACCTGCCGACTACGCCAGAACCACTCGGCAGACACTCCTAAACCACCTGCCGTGCATGCCGGAACCACCTCTCAGAGGTGCCAGAACCACATGCCGGACACTCCGGAATCACCTGTCGGGAATGCCGGAACCATCTCTCAGACGTGCCAGAACCATGTTCCGGACACGCCGGTACCACCTGCCGAGCTCGCCGGAACCACCTGCTGGACACGCCCAAATCACCTGCCGGCTACGTCAGAACCACTCGGCAGACACTCCGGAATCACCTGCCGGGCTTGCTGGAACCACGTGCCGGTTACGCCTACATCACCTGTCAGCTACGCCAGAACCACTTGGCGGACACTCCGGAAACACCTGTCGGGCTGGCCGGAACCACCTCTCAGACGTGCCAGAACCATGTGCCTGAGATGCCGGAACCACTCCCCGAACAGACCGAAACCACCTGCCAGACCCGCCTGAACCCCCTGGCGAGCACGCCTGATCCACCTGCTCAACTAGCCGGAACCACCTTCCTGACACGCCAAAATCACCTGCCGGATACGCCACAACCATTTGGTGAACTCTTCGGAATCACCTGCCGGGCTGGCTCCAGAACCACTCGGCAGACACTCCGGAACCACCTGCCGGGCATTCCGGAACCACCTCTCAGTGGTGCCAGAACCAAATGCCGGACACTCCGGTATCACCTGCCGGGCATGCCGGAACCACCTCTCAGAGGTACCAGAACCACATGCCGGACACTCCGGAATCACCTGCCGGGCATGCTGGAACCACATGCCGGACACTCCGGAATCACCTGCCGGGCATGCCGGAACCACCTGCCGGACATGCCGGAACCACCGGCTCGACTCGCCGGAACCATTGCTGGACATGCAAAATCACCTGCCGGCTATGCCAGAACCACTTGGGGAACACTCCGGAATCACCTGCCGGGCATGGCGGAACCACCTCTCAGACATGCCGGAACCACATGCCAATGACACCGGAAGCACCTGCCGAGCACGCCAGAACCACCTGATCGAGTCGCCAAAACCACCTGCTGGACATGCCAAAATCACCTTCCGGCTACGCCACAACCATTTGGTGAACACTTCGGAATCACCTGCCGGGCTGGCTGGAACCACCTGCCGGTCACGCCAACATCACCTGCCAGCTGTGCCAGAACCACTTGGCGGGCACCATGGAAACACCTGTCGGGCCGGCCGGAACCACCTATCAGACGTGCCAGAACCATGTGCCTGAGATGCCGGAACCACACCCCGAACAGAAGAAACCACCTGCCAGACCCGCCTGAACCACCTGCCGAGCACTCCGGAACCACCTACTCGACTCGCTGGAACCACCTACCTGACACGCTAAAATCACCTGCCGGGTAAGCCAGAACCACTTGGTGGACACTCCAGAATCATCTGCCGGACATGCCAGAACCAGATCTCAGACTCACCAGAACCACATGCCGGACACGCCGGAAGCACGTGATCAGCATGCCTGAGCCACATGCTCGACTTGCAATAAACACCTGCCAGACACGCCAAAATCACCTGCCGGGTACGCCAGAACCACATGGCCGACACTCCGGAATCACCTGTCGGGCATGCCAGAACCACCTCTCAGACGTGCCAGAACCTCGTGCCGGACACGCCAGAACCACCTGCCGGACAGACCGGAACCACCTGACGGACAAGCCGGAACCACCAGCTCGACTCGCCGGAACCACCGCCAGACATGCAAAATCACCTGCCGGCTACGCCAGATCCACTTGGCGAACACTCCCGAATCAGCTGCCGGGCATGCCGGAACCACCTATCAGGCTTGCCAGAACCATGTTCCGGACACGCCGGTACCACCTGCCGAGTATGCCGGAACCACCTGATCCACTCCCCAGAACCACCTGCTGGACACGCCAGAATCACCTGCCGTCTACGCCAGAACCACTCGGCAGACACTCCGGAATCACCTGCCGGGAATGCCGAAACCACCTGCTGGACATGCTGGAATCACCTGCCGGACATGCCGGAACCACCGGCTCGACTCGCCGGAACGATTGCCGGACATGCAAAATCACCTGCCAGCTATGCCAGAACCACACGGCAGACACTCCGGAATCACCTGCCAGGCTGGCAGGAACCACCTGCCGCTCACGCCAACATCACCTTTCAGCTACGCCAGAACCACTTGGCGGACACTCCGCAAACACCTCTCCGGCCGGCCGGAACCACCTCTCAGACATGCCGGAACCACATGCCAATGACACCGGAAGCATCTGCCAAGCACGCCAGAACCACCTGCTCGACTCGGCAAAACCAGCTGCTGAACACGCCAAAATCACCTGCCGGCAATGCCACAACCATTTGGTGAACTCTTCGGAATCACCTGTCGGGCATGCCGGAACCAACTCTCAGACGTGCCAGAACCTCGTGCCAGTCACGCCAGAACCACCTGCCGGACAGACCGGAAACACCTGCTGGATACGCCGCAACCACCGGCTCGACTCGCCGGAACCACCGCCGGACATGCAAAATGACCTGCCGGCTATGCCAGAACCACTTGGCGAACACTCCGGAATCACCTGTCGGGCCTGCCCGAACCACCTCTCAGACTTGCCAAAACCATGTTCCGGACACGCCGGTACCACCTGCCGAGTATGCCGGAACCAACTGATCCACTCCCCAGAACCACCTGCTGGATACGCCAGAATCACCTGCCGGCTACTCCAGAACCACTCGGCAGACACTCCGTAACCAACTGCCGGGCATGCAGGAACCACCTCTCAGAGGTGCCAGAACCGCATGCCGGATACTCCGGAATCACCTGCCGGGCATGCCGGAACCACCTCTCAGAGGTGCCAGAACCACATGCCGGACACTCCCGAATCACCTGCCAGGCATGCCGGAACCATCTGTCAGACGTTCCAGAACCATGTGCCTGAGATGCCGGAACCACACCTCGAACAGACGAAACCACCTGCCAGACCCGCCTGAACCATCTTCCGAGCACGCCGGAACCACCTACTCGACTCGCTGGAACCACCTACCTGACACGCTAAAATCACCTGCCGGCTATGCCAGAACCACTTGGGGAACACTCCGGAATCACCTGCCGGGCATGGCGGAACCACCTCTCAGACATGCCGGAACCACATGCCAATGACACTGGAAACACCTGACGAGCACGCCAGAACCACCTGCTCGACTCGCCAAAACCACCTGCTGGATACGCCAAAATCACCTGCCGGCTATGCCACAACCATTTGGTGCACACGTCGGAATCGCCTGCCGGACTGGCTGGAACCACCTGCCGGTCACGCCAACATCACCTGCCAGCTATGCCAGAACCACTTGGCGGACACCATGGAAACACCTGCTGGGCAGGCCGGAGCCACCTGTCAGACGCGCCAGAACCATGTGCCTGAGATGCCGGAACCACACCCCGAACAGCCCGAAAACACCTGCCAGAACCGCCTGAACCACCTGCCGAGCACGCAGGAACCACCTAATCGACTCGAAGGAACCACCTACCTGACACACCAAAATCACCTGCCGGGTATGCCGGAACCACCTCTCAGTCTTGCCAGAACCATGTTCTGGACACGCTGGTACCACCTGCCGAGTATGCCGGAACCACCTGATCCACTCCCCAGAACCACCTGCTGGACACGCCAGAATCACCTGCCGGCTACGCCAGAACCACTAGGCAGACACTCCTAAACCACCTGCCGTGCATGCCGGAACCACCTCTCAGAGGTGCCAGAACCACATGCCGGACACTCCGGAATCACCTGTCGGGAATGCCGGAACCATCTCTCAGACGTGCCAGAACCATGTTCCGGACACGCCGGTACCACCTGCCGAGCTCGCCGGAACCACCTGCTGGACACGCCCAAATCACCTGCCGGCTACGTAAGAACCACTCGGCAGACACTCCGGAATCACCTGCCGGGATTGCTGGAACCACGTGCCGGTTACGCCTACATCACCTGTCAGCTACGCCAGAACCACTTGGCGGACACTCCGGAAACACCTGTCGGGCTGGCCGGAACCACCTCTCAGACGTGCCAGAACCATGTGCCTGAGATGCCGGAACCACTCCCCGAACAGACCGAAACCACCTGCCAGACCCGCCTGAACCCCCTGGCGAGCACGCCTGATCCACCTGCTCAACTAGCCGGAACCACCTTCCTGACACGCCAAAATCACCTGCCGGATACGCCACAACCATTTGGTGAACTCTTCGGAATCACCTGCCGGGCTGGCTCCAGAACCACTCGGCAGACACTCCGGAACCACCTGCCGGGCATGCCGGAACCACCTCTCAGAGGTGCCAGAACCAAATGCCGGACACTCCGGTATCACCTGCCGGGCATGCCGGAACCACCTCTCAGAGGTACCAGAACCACATGCCGGACACTCCGGAATCACCTGCCGGGCATGCTGGAACCACATGCCGGACACTCCGGAATCACCTGCCGGGCATGCCGGAACCACCTGCCGGACATGCCGGAACCACCGGCTCGACTCGCCGGAACCATTGCTGGACATGCAAAATCACCTGCCGGCTATGCCAGAACCACTTGGGGAACACTCCGGAATCACCTGCCGGGCATGGCGGAACCACCTCTCAAACATGCCGGAACCACATGCCAATGACACCGGAAGCACCTGCCGAGCACGCCAGAACCACCTGATCGAGTCGCCAAAACCACCTGCTGGACATGCCAAAATCACCTTCCGGCTACGCCACAACCATTTGGTGAACACTTCGGAATCACCTGCCGGGCTGGCTGGAACCACCTGCCGGTCACGCCAACATCACCTGCCAGCTGTGCCAGAACCACTTGGCGGGCACCATGGAAACACCTGTCGGGCCGGCCGGAACCACCTATCAGACGTGCCAGAACCATGTGCCTGAGATGCCGGAACCACACCCCGAACAGAAGAAACCACCTGCCAGACCCGCCTGAACCACCTGCCGAGCACTCCGGAACCACCTACTCGACTCGCTGGAACCACCTACCTGACACGCTAAAATCACCTGCCGGGTAAGCCAGAACCACTTGGTGGACACTCCAGAATCATCTGCCGGACATGCCAGAACCAGATCTCAGACTCACCAGAACCACATGCCGGACACGCCGGAAGCACGTGATGAGCATGCCTGAGCCACATGCTCGACTTGCAATAAACACCTGCCAGACACGCCAAAATCACCTGCCGGGTACGCCAGAACCACGTGGCCGACACTCCGGAATCACCTGTCGGGCATGCCAGAACCACCTCTCAGACGTGCCAGAACCTCGTGCCGGACACGCCAGAACCACCTGCCGGACAGACCGGAACCACCTGACGGACAAGCCGGAACCACCAGCTCGACTCGCCGGAACCACCGCCAGACATGCAAAATCACCTGCCGGCTACGCCAGATCCACTTGGCGAACACTCCCGAATCAGCTGCCGGGCATGCCGGAACCACCTATCAGGCTTGCCAGAACCATGTTCCGGACACGCCGGTACCACCTGCCGAGTATGCCGGAACCACCTGATCCACTCCCCAGAACCACCTGCTGGACACGCCAGAATCACCTGCCGTCTACGCCAGAACCACTCGGCAGACACTCCGGAATCACCTGCCGGGAATGCCGAAACCACCTGCTGGACATGCTGGAATCACCTGCCGGACATGCCGGAACCACCGGCTCGACTCGCCGGAACGATTGCCGGACATGCAAAATCACCTGCCAGCTATGCCAGAACCACACGGCAGACACTCCGGAATCACCTGCCAGGCTGGCAGGAACCACCTGCCGCTCACGCCAACATCACCTTTCAGCTACGCCAGAACCACTTGGCGGACACTCCGCAAACACCTCTCCGGCCGGCCGGAACCACCTCTCAGACATGCCGGAACCACATGCCAATGACACCGGAAGCATCTGCCAAGCACGCCAGAACCACCTGCTCGACTCGGCAAAACCAGCTGCTGAACACGCCAAAATCACCTGCCGGCAATGCCACAACCATTTGGTGAACTCTTCGGAATCACCTGTCGGGCATGCCGGAACCAACTCTCAGACGTGCCAGAACCTCGTGCCAGTCACGCCAGAACCACCTGCCGGACAGACCGGAAACACCTGCTGGATACGCCGCAACCACCGGCTCGACTCGCCGGAACCACCGCCGGACATGCAAAATGACCTGCCGGCTATGCCAGAACCACTTGGCGAACACTCCGGAATCACCTGTCGGGCATGCCGGAACAAAGTCTCAGACGTGCCAGAACATCGTGCCGGTCACGCCAGAAGCACCTGCCGGACACGCCGGAACCACCGGCTCGACTCGCCGGAACCACCACCGGACATGCAAAATGACCTGCCGGCTATGCCAGAACCACTTGGCGAACACTCCGGAATCACCTGTCGGGCGTGCCGGAACCACCTCTCAGACTTGCCAGAACCATGTACTGGACACGCCGGTACCACCTGCCGAGTATGCCGGAACCACCTGATCCACTCCCCAGAACCACCTGCTGGATACGCCAGAATCACCTGCCGGCTACTCCAGAACCACTTGGCAGACACTCCGTAACCAACTGCCGGGCATGCCGGAACCAACTCTCAGAGGTGCCAGAACCGCATGCCGGACACTCCGGAATCACCTGCCAGGCATGCCGGAACCACCTCTCAGAGGTGCCAGAACCACATGCCGGACACTCCCGAATCACCTGCCGGGCATGCCGGAACCATCTGTCAGACGTGCCAGAACCATGTGCCTGAGATGCCGGAACCACACCCCGAACAGACGAAACCACCTGCCAGACCCGCCTGAACCACCTTCCGAGCACGCCGGAACCACCTTCTCGACTCGCTGGAAACACCTACCTGACACGCTAAAATCACCTGCCGGGTATGCCACAACCACTTGGTGGACACTCCGGAATCATCTGCCGGACATACCAGAACCAGCTCTCAGACACACCAGAACCACGTGCCAGACATGCCGGAAGCACCTGCTGAGCATGCCTGAGCCAAATGCTCGACTTGCAAGAAGCACCTGCCAGACACGCCAAAATCACCTGCCGGGTACGACAGAACCACGTGGCGGACACTCCAGAATCACCTGCCGGGCATGCCGGAACCACCTCTCAGAGGTGCCAGAACCACATGCCGGACACTCCCGAATCACCTGCCGGGCATGCCGGAACCATCTCTCAGACGTGCCAGAACCATGTTCCGGACACGCTGGTACCACCTGCCGAGCTCGCCGGAACCACCTGCTGGACACGCCAAAATCACCTGCCAGCTACGCCAGAACCACACGGCAGACACTCCGGAATCACCTGCCGGGCTGGCTGGAACCACCTGCCGGTCACGCCAATATCACCTGCCAGCTGTGCCAGAACCACTTGGCGGACACCATGGAAACACCTGTCGGGCCGGCCGGAACCACCTCTCAGACGTGCCAGAACCATGAGCCTGAGATGGCGGAACCACTCCCCGAACAGACCGAAACCACCTGCCAGACCCGCCTGAAGCCCCTGGCAAGCACGCCTGAGCCACCTGCTCAACTAGCCGGAACCAACTTCCTGACACGCCAAAATCACCTGCCAGGTATACCACAACCACTTGGTGGACACTCCGGAATCATCTGCCGGACATGCCAGAACCAGCTCTCAGACACACCAGAACCACGTGCCAGAGACGCCGGAAGCACCAGCTGAGAATGCCTGAGCCACCTGCTCGACTCGCAAGATACACCTGTCGGACATGCCAAAATCACCTGCCGGGTACGCCAGAAACACTGGGCGGACGCTCCGGAATCACCTGTCGGGCATGCCGGAACCACCTCTCAGACTTGCCAGAACCATGTTCTGGACACGCCGGTACCACCTGCCGAGTATGCCGGAACCAGCTGATCCACTCCCCAGAACCACCTAGTGGACACGCCAAAATCAACTGCCGGCTACGCCAGAACCACTTGGCAGACACTCCGGAATCACATGCCAGGCATTCCGGAACCACCTCTCAGAGGTGCCAGAACCAAATGCCGGAGACTCCGGTATCACCTGCCGGGCATGCGGGAACCACCTCTCAGAGGTGCCAGAACCACATGCCGGACACTCCGGAATCACCTGCAGGGCATGCTGGAACCACGTGCTGGACATGCCGGAAACACCTGCCGGACATGCCGGAACCACCTGCCGGACATTCCGGAACCACCGGCTCGACTCGCCGGAACCATTGCTGGACATGCAAAATCACCTGCCGGCTACGCCAGAACCACTTGGCGAACACTCCGGAATCACCTGCCGGGCATGCCGGAACCACCTGCCGGACATGCCGGAACCACCAGCTCGACTCGCCGGAACCATTGCCGGACATGCAAAATCACCTGCCGGCTATGCCAGAACCACTTGGTGAACACTCCGGAATCAACTGCCGGGCATGCCGGAACCACCTCTCAGACATGCCGGAACCACATGCCAATGACACCGGAAGCACCTGCCGAGCACGCCAGAACCACCTGCTCGACTCGGCAAAACCACCTGCTGGACACGCCAAAATCACATTCCGGCTACGCCACAACCATTTGGTGAACACTTCGGAATCACCTGCCGGGCTGGCTGGAACCACCTGCCGGTCACGCCAACATCACCTGCCAGCTATGCCAGAACCACTTGGCGGACACCATGAAAACACCTGTCGGGCCGGCCGGAACCACCTATCAGACGTGCCAGAACCATGTGCCTGAGATGCCGGAACCACTCCCCGAACAGACGAAACCACCTGCCAGACCCGCCTGAACCACCTGCCGAGCACTCCGGAACCACCTACTCGACTCGCTGGAACCACGTTCCTGACACGCTAAAATCACCTGCCGGGTATGCCACAACCACTTGGTGGACACTCCGGAATCATCTGCCGGACATGCCAAAACCAGCTCTCAGACACACCACAACCACGTGCCAGACACGCCGGAAGCACCTGCTGAGCATGCCTGAGCCAAATGCTCGACTTGCAAGAAGCACCTGCCAGACACGCCAAAATCACCTGCCGGGGACGTAGAACCACGTGGCGGACACTCCGGAATCACCTGTCGGGCATGCCGGAACCAACTCTCAGACGTGCCAGAACCTCGTGCCGGTCACGCCAGAAGCACCTGCCGGACACGCCGGAACCACCGGCTCGACTCGCCGAAACCACCGCTGGACATGCAAAATGACCTGCCGGCTACGCCAGAACCACTTGGCGAACACTCCGGAATCACCTGTCGGGCGTGCCGGAACCACCTCTCAGACTTGCCAGAACCATGTTCTGGACACGCCGATACCACCTGCCGAGTATGCTGGAACCACCTGATCCACTCCCCAGAACCACCTAGTAGACACGCCAGAATCACCTGCCGACTACGCCAGAACCAGTCGGCAGACACTCCGGAACCACCTGCCGGGCAGCCAGAACCACCTCTCACAGGTGCCAGAACCAAAGGCCGGACACTCCGGAATCACCTGCCTGGCATGACGGAACCATCTCTCAGACGTGCCAGAACCATGTCCCGGACACGCTGGTACCACCTGCAGAGCTCGCCGGAACCACCTGCTGGACACGCCAAAATCACCTGCCAGCTACGCCAGAACCACACGGCAGACACTCCGGAATCACCTGCCGGGCTCTCTGGAACCACCTGCCGGTCACGCCAACATCACCTTTCAGCTACGCCAGAACCACTTGGCGGACACCATGGAAACACCTGTCGGGCCGGCCGGAACCAACTCTCAGACGTGCCAGAACCTCGTGCCTGTCACGCCAGAACCACCTGCCGGACAGACCGGAAACACCTGCTGGATACGCCGCAACGACCGGCTCGACTCGCCGGAACCACCGCCGGACATGAAAATGACCTGCCGGCTATGCCAGAACCACTTGGCGAACACTCCGGAATCACCTCTCGGGCCTGCCGGAACCACCTCTCAGACTTGCCAAAACCATGTTCCGGACACGCAGGTACCTCCTGCCAAGTATGCCCGAACCACCTGATCCACTCCCCAGAACCACCTGCTGGATACGCCAGAATCACCTGCCGGCTACTCCAGGACCACTTGGCAGACACTCCGTAACCAACTGCCGTGCATGCCGGAACCACCTCTCAGAGGTGCCAGAACTGCATGCCGGACACTCCGGGATCACCTGCCGGGCATGCCGG
The DNA here is from genome assembly GCF_041296265.1 of Equus caballus. Lineage (NCBI taxonomy): Eukaryota > Metazoa > Chordata > Mammalia > Perissodactyla > Equidae > Equus > Equus caballus. Next base: position 5,805,669 of record NC_091697.1, read on the forward strand.
AACCACCTCTCAGAGGTGCCAGAACGACATGCCGGACACTCCCGAATCACCTGCCGGGCATGCCGGAACCATCTGTCAGACGTGCAAGAACCATGTGCCTGAGATGCCGGAACCACACCCCGAACAGATGAAACCACCTGCCAGACCCGCCTGAACCACCTGCCGAGCACGCAGGAACCACCTACTCGACTCGCTGGAACCACCTACCTGACACGCTAAAATCACCTGCCGGGTATGCCACAACCACTTGGTGGACACTCCGGAATCATCTGCCGGACATGCCAGAACCAGCTCTCAGACAAACCAGAACCACGTGCCAGACATGCCGGAAGCACCTGCTGAGCATGCCTGAGCCAAATGCTCGACTTGCAAGAAGCACCTGCCAGACACGCCAAAATCACCTGCCGGGTACGCCAGAAACATGTGGCGGACACTCCGGAATCACCTGTCGGGCATGCCGGAACCATCTCTCAGAGGTGCCAGAACCACATTCGGACACTCCCGAATCGCCTGCCGGGCATGCCGGAACAATCTCTCAGACGTGCAAGAACCTTGTTCCGGACATGCTGGTACCACCTGCCGAGCTCGCCGGAACCACCTGCTGTACACGCCAAAATCACCTGCCAGCTACGCCAGAACCACACGGCAGACACACTGGAATCACCTGCCGGGCGGCTGGAACCACCTGCCGGTCACGCCAACATCACCTTTCAGCTACGCCAGAACCACTTGGCGGACACTCCGGAAACACCTCTCCGGCCGGCCGGAACCACCTCTCAGACGGGCCAGAACCATGTGCCTGAGATGCCGGAACCACTCCCCGAACAGACCGAAACCACCTGCCAGACCCGCCTGAACCCCCTGGCGAGCACGCCTGATCCACCTGCTCAACTAGCCGGAACCAACTTCCTGACATTCCAAAATCACCTGCCGGCTACGCCACAACCATTTGGTGAACTCTTCGGAATCACCTGCCGGGCTGGCTCCAGAACCACTCGGCAGACACTCCGGAACCACCTGCCGGGCATGCCGGAACCACCTCTCAGACATGCCGGAACCACATGCCAATGACACCGGAAGCACCTGCCGAGCACGCCAGAACCACCTGCTCGACTTGCCAAAACCACCTGCTGGACACGCCAAAATCACCTGCCGGCTACGCCACAACCATTTGGTGAACTCTTCGGAATCACCTGCCGGGCTTGCTGGAACCACCTGCTGGTCACGCCAACATCACCTGCCAGCTATGCCAGAACCACTTGGCGGACAGCATGGAAACACCTGTCGGGCCGGCCGGAACCACCTCTCAGACGTGCCAGAACCATGAGCCTGAGATGCCGGAACCACTCCCCGAACAGACCGAAACCACCTGCCAGACCCGCCTGAAGCCCCTGGCAAGCACGCCTGAGCCACCTGCTCAACTAGCTGGAACCAACTTCCTGACACGCCAAAATCACCTGCCAGGTATACAAGAACCACTTGGTGGACACTCCGGAATCATCTGCCGGACATGCCAGAACCAGCTCTCAGACACACCAGAACCACGTGCCAGAGACGCCGGAAGCACCAGCTGAGCATGCCTGAGCCACCTGCTCGACTCGCAAGATACACCTGTCGGACATGCCAAAATCACCTGCCGGGTACGCCAGAAACACTGGGCGGACGCTCCGGAATCTCCTGTCGGGCGTGCCGGAACCACCTCTCAGAATTTCCAGAACCATGTTCTGGACACGCCGGTACCACCTGCCGAGTATGCGGGAACCAGCTGATCCACTCCCCAGAACCACCTAGTGGTCACGCCAAAATCAACTGCCGGCTACGCCAGAACCACTCAGGAGACACTCCGGAATCACAGGACAGGCATTCCGGAACCACCTCTCAGAGGTGCCAGAACCAAATGCCGGAGACTCTGGTATCACCTGCTGGGCATGCCGGAACCACCTCTCAGAGGTGCCAGAACCACATGCCGGACACTCCGGAATCACCTGCAGGGCATGCTGGAACCACATGCTGGACATACCAGAACCACCTGCCGGACATGCCGGAACCACCTGCCGGACATTCCGGAACCACCGGCTCGACTCGCCGGAACCATTGCCGGACATGCAAAATCACCTGCCGGCTACGCCAGAACCACTTGGCGAACACTCTGGTATCACCTGCCGTGCATGCCGGAACCACCTGCCGGACATGCAGGAACCACATGCCGGACATGCCGGAACCACCGGCTCGACTCGCCGGAACCATTGCCGGACATGCAAAATCACCTGCTGGCTACGACAGAACCACTTGGCGAACACTCCGGAATCACCTGCCGGGCATGGCGGAACCACCTCTAAGACATGCCGGAACCACATGCCAATGACACCGGAAGCACCTGCCGGGCAAGCCAGAACCACCTGCTCGACTCGCCAAAACCACCTGCTGGACACGCCAAAATCACCTGCCAGATACGCCACAACCACTTGGCGAACACTCCGGAATCACCTGCCGGGCATGGCGGAACCACCTCTCAGACATGCCGGAACCACATGCCAATGACTCCGGAAGCACCTGCCGAGTACGTCAGAACCATCTGCTCGACTCGCCAAACCACCTGCTGGACACGCCAAAACCACCTTCCGGCTACGCCACAACCGTTTGGTGAACACTTCGGAATCACCTGCCGGGCTGGCTGGAACCACCTGCCGGTCACGCCAACATCACCTGCCAGCTATGCCAGAACCACTTGACGGACACCATGGAAACACCTCTCGGGCCGGCCGGAACCACCTATCTGACGTGCCAGAATCATGTGCCTGAGATGCCGGAACCACACCCCGAACAGACCGAAACCACCTGCCAGACCCGCCTGAACCACCTGCCGAGCACGCCGGAACCACCTACTCGACTCGCTGGAACCACCTACCTGAAACGCTAAAATCACCTGCCGGGTATGCCACAACCACTTGGTGGACACTCCGGAATCATCTGCCGGACATGCCAGAACCAGCTCTCAGACACACCAGAACCACGTGCCAGACACGCCGGAAGCACCTGCTGAGCATGCCTGAGCCAAATGCTCGACTTGCAAGAAGCACCTGCCAGACACGCCAAAATCACCTGCCGGGTACGTAGAACCACGTGGCGGACACTCCGGAATCACCTGTCGGGCATGCCGGAACAAAGTCTCAGACGTGCCAGAACGGAGTGCCGGTCACGCCAGAAGCACCTGCCGGACACGCCGGAACCACCGGCTCGACTCGCCGGAACCACCGCCGGACATGCAAAATGACCTGCCGCCTACGCCAGAACCACTTGGCGAACACTCCGGAATCACCTGTCGGGCGTGCCGGAACCACCTCTCAGACTTGCCAGAACCATGTACTGGACACGCCGGTACCACCTGCTGAGTATGCCGGAACCACCTGATCCACTCCCCAGAACCACCTGCTGGATACGCCAGAATCACCTGCCGGCTACTCCAGAACCACTTGGCAGACACTCAGTAACCAACTGCCGTGCATGCCGGAACCACCTCTCAGAGGTGCCAGAACCACATGCCGGACACTCCCGAATCACCTGCCGAGCATGCCGGAACCATCTGTCAGACGTGCCAGAACCATGTGCCTGAGATGCCGGAACCACACCCCGAACAGACGAAACCACCTGACAGACCGGCCTGAACCAACTTCCGAGCACGCCAGAACCACCTACTCGACTCGTTGGAACCACCTACCTGACACGCTAAAATCACCTGCCGGGTATGCCACAACCACTTGGTGGACACTCCGGAATCATCTGACGGACATGCCAGAACCAGCTCTCAGACACACCAGAACCACGTGCCAGACACGCCGGAAGCACCTGCTGAGCATGCCTGAGCCAAATGCTCGACTTGCAAGAAGCACCTGCCAGACACGCCAAAATCACCTGCCGGGTACGACAGAACCACGTGGCGGACACTCCTGAATCACCTGTCGGGCATGCCGGAACCAACTCTCAGACGTGCCAGAACCTCGTGCCGGTCACGCCAGAACCACCTGCCGGACAGACCGGAAACACTTGCTGGACACGCCGGAACCACCGGCTCGACGCGCCTGTACCACAGCCGAACATGCAAAATGACCTGCCGGCTACGCCAGAACCACTTGGCGAACACTCCGGAATCACCTGTCGGGCATGCCAGAACCACCTCTCAGACTTGCCAGAACCAAGTTCCGGACACGCCGGTACCACCTGCCGAGTATGCCAGAACCACCTGATCCACTCCCCAAAACCACCTGCTGGATACGCCAGAATCACCTGCCGGCTACGCCAGAACCAATCGGCAGACACTCCATAACCAAATGCCGGGCATGCCGGAACCACCTCTCAGAGGTGCCAGAACCACATGCGGAACACTCCAGAATCACCTGCCGGGCATGCCGGAACCACCTCACAGAGGTGCCAGAACCACATGCCGGACACTCCCGAATCACCTGCCGGGCATGCCGGAACCATCTCTCAGACGTGCCAGAACCATGATCCGGACACGCTGGTACCACCTGCCGAGCTCGCCGGAACCACCTGCTGGACACGCCAAAATCACCTGCCAGCTACGCCAGAACCACACGGCAGACACTCCGGAATCACATGCCAGGCATTCCGGAACCACCTCTCAGAGGTGCCAGAACCAAATGCCGGAGACTCCGGTATCACCTGCCGGGCATGCTGGAACCACCTCTCAGAGGTGCCAGAACCAAATGCCGGACACTCCGGAATCACCTGCCGGGCATGCCGGAACCACCTGCTGGACATGCAGGAATCACCTGCCGGACATGCCGGAACCACCGGCTCGACTCGCCGGAACCATTGCCGGACATGCAAAATCGCCTGCCGGCTACGCCAGAACCACTTGGCGAACACTCCGGAATCACCTGCTGGGCATGCAAAATGACCTGCCTCTCAGACATGCCGGAACCACATGCCAATGACACCGGAAGCACCTGCCGAGCACGCCAGAACCACCTGCTCAACTCGCCAAAACCACCTGCTGGACACGCCAAAATCACCTGCCGGCTACGCCACAACCATTTGGTGAACACTTCGGAATCACCTGCCGGGCTGGCTGGAACCACCTGCCGGTCACGCCAACATCACCTGCCAGCTGTGCCAGAACCACTTGGCGGAAACCATGAAAACACCTGTCGGGCCGGCCGGAACCACCTATCAGACGTGCCAGAACCATGTGCCTGAGATGGCGGAACCACTCCCCGAACAGACCGAAACCACCTGCCAGACCCGCCTGAACCACCTGCCGAGCACGCCGGAACCACCTACTCGACTCGCTGGAACCACCTACCTGACACGCTAAAATCACCTGCCGGGTATGCCACAACCACTTGTTGGACACTCCGGAATCATCTGCCGGACATGCCACAACCAGCTCTCAGACACACCAGAACCACGTGACAGACACGCCGGAAGCACCTGCTGAGCATGCCTGAGCCAAATGCTCGACTTGCAAGAACACCTGTCAGACACGCCAAAATCACCTGCCGGCTACGCCAGAACCATGTGGCGGACACTCCGGAATCACCTGTCGGGCATGCCGGAAGAAACTCTCAGACGTGCCAGAACCTCGTGCCGGTCACGCCAGAACCACCTGCCGGACACGCCGGAACCACCGGCTCGACTCGCCGGAACCACAGCTGGACATGCAAAATCATCTGCCGGCTACGCCACAACCATTTGGTGAACTCTTCGGAATCACCTGCCGGGCTTGCTGGAACCACCTGCCGAGTACGCCAATATCACCTGCCAGCTATGCCAGAACCACTTTGCGGACACCATGGAATCACCTGTCGGGCATGCCGGAACCGCCTCTCAGACTTGCCAGAACCATGTTCCTTACACGCCAGTACCACCTGCCGAGTATGCCGGAACCAACTGATCCACTCCCCAGAACCACCTGCTGGACACGCCAGAATCACCTGCCGACTACGCCAGAACCACTCGGCAGACACTCCGGAACCACCTGCCGGGCATGCCGGAACCACCTCTCAGAGGTTCCAGAACCACTTGCCGAACACTCCAGAATCACCTGCCTGGCATGCCGGAACCACCTCTCAGAGGTGCCAGAACCACATGCCGGACACTCCCGAAGCACCTGCCGGGCATGCCGGAACCATCTCTCACACGTGCCAGAACCATGTTCCGGACACGCTGGTACCACCTGCCGAGCTCGCTGGAACCACCTGCTGGACACGCCAAAATCACCTGCCAGCTACGCCAGAACCACACGGCAGAAACTCCGGAATCACCTGCCGGGCTGGCTGGAACCACCTGCCGGTCACGCCAACATCACCTTTCAGCTATGCCAGAACCACTTGGCGGACACTCCGGAATCACCTGTCGGGCCGGCCACAACCTCATCTCAGACGTGCCAGAACCACGTGCCTGAGATGCCGGAACCACTCCCCGAACAGACCGAAAACACCTGCCAGACCCGCCTGAACCCCCTGGCGAGCACGCCTGATGCACCTGCTCAACTAGCCGGAACCAACTTCCTGACACGCCAAAATCGCCTGACAGGTATACCAGAACCACTTGGTGGACACTCCGGAATCATCTGCCGGACATGCCAGAACCAGCTCTCAGACACACCACAACCACGTGCCAGAGAAGCCGGAAGCACCAGCTGAGCATGCCTGAGCCACCTGCTCGACTTGCAAGAAACAGCTGTCGGACATGCCAAAATCAGCTGCCGGGTACGCCAGAAACACTTGGCGGAAGCTCCGGAATCACCTGTCGGGCGTGCTGGAACCACCTCTCAGACTTGCCAGAACCATGTACTGGACACGCCGGTACCACCTGCCGAGTATGCCGGAACCAGCTGATCCACTCCCCAGAACCACCTAGTGGACACGCCAAAATCAACTGCCGGCTACGCCAGAACCACTCGGCAGACACTCCGGAATCACATGCCAGGCATTCCGGAACCACCTCTCAGAGGTGCCACAGCCAAATGCCGGAGACTCCGGTATCACCTGCCGGGCATGCCGGAACCACCTCTCAGAGGTGCCAGAACCACATGCCGGACACTCCGGAATCACCTGCCGGGCATGCCGTAACCACCTGCCGGACATGCCGGAACCACCGGCTCGACTCGCCGGAACCATTGCCGGACATGCAAAATCACCTGCCGGCTATGCCAGAACCACTTGGCGAACACTCCGGAATCACCTGCCGGGCATGCAAAATGACCTGCCTCTCAGACATGCCGGAACCACATGCCAATGACTCCGGAAGCACCTGCCGAGCACGCCAGAACCACCTGCTCGACTCGCCAGAACCACCTGCCGGACACGCAAAAATCACCTGCCGGCTACGCCACAACCAGTTGGGGAACACTTCGGAATCACCTGCCGGGCTTGCTGGAACCACCTGCCGCTCATGCCAAAATCACCTGCCAACTACGCCAGTACCACTTGGCGGACACTGTGGAAACACCTGTCGGGCCGGCCGGAACCACATCTCAGAGGTGCCAGAACCATGTGCATGAGATGCTGGAACCACACCCCGAACAGACGGAAAACACATGCCAGACCCGTCTGAACAACCTGCTGAGCACGCCGGAGCCACCTGCTCGACTCGCCGGAACCACCTGCCGGACACGCCAAAATCACCTGCCGGGTATGCCAGAACCACCTGGCGGACACTACGTATTCACCTGCCGCGCATGCCGGAACCAACTCTCAGACGTGCCGGAAGCACGTGCCAGACACGCCGGAAACATCTACCGGACAGACCGGAACCACCTGCCAAGAACACCGGAGCCACCTGTTCGACTCGCTGGAACCACCTGCCGGACAGGCCAATATCAACTGCTGCCTATTCCAGAACCATCTGGGGGACAGTCCGGGATCACCTGCCAGCCATGGCGGAACCACCTCTCAGACGTACCAGAACCACCTGTCGGAGAAGCTGGAAACACGTCCTGGACAGACTGGAACCACGTGACGGCCATGCCTGAACCACCTGCCGAGCACGGCAGAACCACCTGCCGGACACGCCAAAATCACCTGCGGGCTACGCCAGAACCACTTGGACGACTCTCCGAAATGACCTGCCGGGCATGTTGGAACCACCTCTCAGACGTGCCAGAAGCACGTGGCGGACAGTCCGGAATCACCTGTTGGGCATACGCAACCACCTCTGACACGTACCAGAACCACGTGCCGTGCACGCCGGAACCACCTACCGGACAGTCCGGAATCAACTTTTGGGCATGCCGGAACCACCAGTCAGATGTGCCAGAAACACGTGCCGGAGACGCCGGAAGCACCTGCCGAGCACGTCGCAACCACCTGCTCAACTCGCCTGAACCACCTGCCGGACACGCCAAAATCACCTGCCCGCTACACCAGCACCACTTCGGGGACAAGCCGGAATCACGTGAGGGGCATGCCGGCACAGCCTCTCAGACTGAACCTCGTGCCGGACACAACAGAACCACCTGCCGGACAGACCGGAACCACCTGCCGGACACGCCGGAACCACCGGCTCGACCCGCCGGAACGACCGCTGCACATGCAAAATCACCTGCCGGCTACGCCGGAAACACTTGGCGAACACTCCGGAATCACCTGCCGGGCATGCCGGAACCACCTCTCAGATATGCCAGAACCACGTGCCAATGACCCCGGAAGCACCTGCCGAGCACGCCGGAACTACCTGCTCAACTCGCCAGAACCACCTGCCGGACACGCAAAAATCACCTGCCGGCTACGCCACAACCAGTTGGGGAACACTTCGGAAACACCTGCCAGGAATCCTGGAACCACATGCCGGTCATGCCAAAATCACCTGCCAACTACGCCAGTACCACTTGGCGGACACTGTGGAAACACCTGTCGGGCCGGCCGGAACCACATCTCAGACGTGCCAGAACCATGTGCATGAGATGCTGGAACCACACCCCGAACAGACGGAAAACACCTGCCAGACCCGTCTAGACAACCTGCCGAGCACGCCGGAGCCACCTGCTCGACTCGCCGGAACCACCTACCTGACATGCCCAAATCACCAGCCGGGTATGCCAGAACCACTTGCCGGACACTCCGGAATCATCTGCCGGACATGCCGGAACCAGCTCTCAGACACACCAGCACCACGTGCCGGAGACGCCGGAAGCACCTGCCGAGCATGCCGGAGCCACCTGCTCGACTCCCCAGAAACACCTGCCGGACACGCCAAAATCACCTGCCAGGTACGCCAGAACCACCTGGCAGACACTCCGAAACCACCTGTCGCGCATGCCGGAACCACCTCTCAGACGTGCCGGAAGCACGTGCCGGACACGCCGGAATCACCTACCCGACAGACCGGAACCACCTGCCGAGCACGCCAGAGCCACCTGTTCGACTCGCTGGAACCACCTGCCGGACAGGCCAATATCAACTGCTGGCTATGCCAGAACCACCTGGGGGACGGTCCGGAATCGCCTGCCAGCCATGGCGGAACCACCTCTCAGACGGACCAGAACCACCTGCCGGAGAAGCTGGAAACACGTCCTGGACAGTCTGGAACCACCTGCCGGCCAAGCCTGAACCACCTGCCAAGCACAACGGAACAACCTGCCAGACACGCCAAAATCACCTGCGTGTTATGCCAGAACCACTTGGAGGACTCTCTGGGATGACCTGCCGGGCATGCCGGAACCACCTCTCAGACGTGCCAGAACCATGTGGCGGACAGTCCGGAATGACCTGTTGGGCATGCGCAACCACCTCTGAGACGTACCAGAACCACATGCCGTGCAGGCTGGAACCACCTACCGGACAGACCGGAATCACCTTTCGGGCATGCCGCAACCACCTGTCAGATGTGCCAGAAACACGTGCCGGAGACGCCGGAAGCACCTGCCAAGCACGTTGGAACCACCTGCTCAACTCGCCTGAACCACCTGCCGGACATGCCAAAATCACCTGCCGACTATGCCAGAACCACTTGGCGAACACTCCGGAATCACTTGCCGGGCATGCAGGAACCACCTCTCAGACATGCCAGAACCCCGTGCCAATGACCCCGGAAGCACCAGCCGAGCACGCCGGAACCACCTGCTCGACTCGCCAGAACCACCTGCCGATCACGCAAAAATCACCTGCCGGCTACGCCACAACCAGTTGGTGAACACTTTGGAATCACCTGCCAGGCTTGCTGGAACCACCTGCCAGTCATGCCAAAATCACCTGCCAACTACGCCAGAACCGCTTGGCGGACACTGCGGAAACACCTGTCGGGCCGGGTGGAACCACATCTCAGATGTGCCAGAAACGTGTTCATGAGATGCTGGAACCACACCTCGAACAGACGGATACCACCTGCCAGAACCGCCTGAACCACCTGCTGAGCACGCCGGAACCACCTACTCGACTCACCGGTAGCACCTCCCTGACACGCCAAAATCACCTGCTGGGTATGCCAGACCACTTGGCGGACACTCCGGAATCATCTGCCGGACATGTCGGAGCCAGCTCTCAAACACACCAGAACCAAGTGCCGGAGACGCCGGAAGCACCTGCCGACCATGCCGGAGCCACCTGCTCGACTCGCCAGAAACACCTGCCGGACACGCCAAAATCACCTGCCGGGTATGACAGAACCACCTGGCGGACACTACGGAATCACCTGCCGCGCATGCCGGAACCACCTCTCAGACGTGCCGGAAGCACGTGCCAGACACGCCGGAATCACCTACCGGACAGACCGGAACCACCTGCCAAGAACGCCGGAGCCACCTGTTCGACTCGCTGGAACCACCTCCCGGACAGGCCAATATCAACTGCTGGCTATGCCAGAACCACCTGGGGGACAGTCCGGGATCACCTGCCAGCCATGGCGGAACCACCTCTCAGAGGTACCAGAACCACCTGCCGGAGAAGCTGGAAACACGTCCTGGACAGACTGGAACCACGTGACGGCCATGCCTGAACCACCTGCCAAGCACAACGGAACAACCTGCCAGACAAGCCAAAATCACCTGCGTGTTATGCCAGAACCACTTGGAGGACTCTCTGGGATGACCTGCCGGGCATGCCGGAACCACCTCTCAGACGTGCCAGAACCATGTGGCGGACAGTCCGGAATCACCTGTTGGGCATACGCAACCACCTCTGACACGTACCAGAACCACGTGCCGTGCACGCCGGAACCACCTACCGGACAGACCGGAATCAACTTTTGGGCATGCCGGAACCACCAGTCAGATGTGCCAGAAACACGTGCCGGAGACGCCGGAAGCACCTGCCGAGCACGTCGCAACCACCTGCTCAACTCGCCTGAACCACCTGCCGGACACGCCAAAATCACCTGCCCGCTACACCAGCACCACTTCGGGGACAAGCCGGAATCACGTGAGGGGCATGCCGGCACAGCCTCTCAGACTGAACCTCGTGCCGGACACCACAGAACCACCTGCCGGACAGACCGGAACCACCTGCCGGACACGCCGGAACCACGGGCTCGATCCGCCGGAACGACCGCTGGACATGCAAAATCACCTACCGGCTACGCCGGAAACACTTGGCGAACACTCCGGAATCACCTGCCGGGCATGCCGGAACCACCTCTCAGATATGCCAGAACCACGTGCCAATGACCCCGGAAGCACCAGCCGAGCACGCCGGAACCACCTGCTCGACTCGCCAGAACCACCTGCCGGACACGCAAAAATCACCTGCCGGCTACGCCACAAGCAGTTGGGGAACACTTCGGAATCACCTGCCGGGCTTGCTGGAACCACCTGCCGGTCATGCCAAAATCACCTGCCAACTACGCCAGTACCACTTGGCGGACACTGTGGAAACACCTGTCGGGCCGGCCGGAACCACATCTCAGAGGTGCCAGAACCATGTGCATGAGATGCTGGAACCACACCCCGAACAGACGGAAAACACCTGCCAGACCCGTCTGAACAACCTGCCGAGCACGCCGGAGCCACCTGCTCGACTCGCCGGAACCACCTACCTGACATGCCCAAATCACCAGCCGGGTATTCCAGAACCACTTGCCGGACACTCCGGAATCATCTGCCGGACATGCCGGAACCAGCTCTCAGACACACCAGAACCACGTGCCGGAGACGCCGGAAGCACCTGCCGAGCATGCCGGAGCCACCTGCTCGACTCGCCAGAAACACCTGCCGGACACGCCAAAATCACCTGCCGGGTACGCCAGAACCACCTGGCGGACACTCCGAAACCACCTGTCGCGCATGCCGGAACCACCTCTCAGACGTGCCGGAAGCACGTGCCGGACACGCCGGAATCACCTACCGGACAGACCGGAACCACCTGCCGAGCACGCCGGAGCCACCTGTTCACCTCGCTGGAACCACCTGCCGGACAGGCCAATATCAACTGCTGGCTATGCCAGAACCACCTGGGGGACGGTCCGGAATCGCCTGCCAGCCATGGCGGAACCACCTCTCAGACGTACCAGAACCACCTGCCGGAGAAGCTGGAAACACGTCCTGGACAGTCTGGAACCACCTGCCGGCCAAGCCTGAACCACCTGCCAAGCACAACGGAACAACCTGCCAGACACGCCAAAATCACCTGCGTGTTATGCCAGAACCACTTGGAGGACTCTCTGGGATGACCTGCCGGGCATGCCGGAACCACCTCTCAGACGTGCCAGAACCATGTGGCGGACAGTCCGGAATCACCTGTTGGGCATACGCAACCACCTCTGACACGTACCAGAACCACGTGCCGTGCACGCCGGAACCACCTACCGGACAGACCGGAATCAACTTTTGGGCATGCCGGAACCACCAGTCAGATGTGCCAGAAACACGTGCCGGAGACGCCGGAAGCACCTGCCGAGCACGTCGCAACCACCTGCTCAACTCGCCTGAACCACCTGCCGGACACGCCAAAATCACCTGCCCGCTACACCAGCACCACTTCGGGGACAAGCCGGAATCACGTGAGGGGCATGCCGGCACAGCCTCTCAGACTGAACCTCGTGCCGGACACCACAGAACCACCTGCCGGACAGACCGGAACCACCTGCCAGACACGCCGGAACCACCGGCTCGACCCGCCGGAACGACCGCTGCACATGCAAAATCACCTGCCGGCTACGCCGAAAACACTTGGCGAACACTCCGGAATCACCTGCCGGGCATGCCGGAACCACCTCTCAGATATGCCAGAACCACGTGCCAATGACCCCGGAAGCACCTGCCGAGCACGCCGGAACCACCTGCTCGACTCGCCAGAACCACCTGCCGGACACGCAAAAATCACCTGCCGGCTACGCCACAACCAGTTGGGGAACACTTCGGAATCACCTGCCGGGCTTGCTGGAACCACCTGCCGGTCATGCCAAAATCACCTGCCAACTACGCCAGTACCACTTGGCGGACACTGTGGAAACACCTGTCGGGCCGGCCGGAACCACACCTCAGAGGTGCCAGAACCATGTGCATGAGATGCTGGAACCACACCCCGAACAGACGGAAAACACCTGCCAGACCCGTCTGAACAACCTGCCGAGCACGCCGGAGCCACCTGCTCGACTCGCCGGAACCACCTACCTGACATGCCCAAATCACCAGCCGGGTATGCCAGAACCACTTGGCGGACACTCCGGAATCATCTGCCGGACATGCCGGAACCAGCTCTCAGACACACCAGAACCACGTGCCGGAGACGCCGGAAGCACCTGCCGAGCATGCCGGAGCCACCTGCTCGACTCGCCAGAAACACCTGCCGGACACGCCAAAATCACCTGCCGGGTACGCCAGAACCACCTGGCGGACACTCCGAAACCACCTGTCGCGCATGCCGGAACCACCTCTCAGACGTGCCGGAAGCACGTGCCGGACACGCCGGAATCACCTACCGGACACACCGGAACCACCTGCCGAGCACGCCGGAGCCACCTGTTCGACTCGCTGGAACCACCTGCCGGACAGGCCAATATCAACTGCTGGCTATGCCAGAACCACCTGGGGGACGGTCCGGAATCGCCTGCCAGCCATGGCGGAACCACCTCTCAGACGTACCAGAACCACCTGCCGGAGAAGCTGGAAACACGTCCTGGACAGACTGGAACCACGTGACGGCCTTGCCTGAACCACCTGCCGAGCACGGCGGAACCACCTGCTGGACACGCCAAAATCACCTGCGTGCTACGCCAGAACCACTTGGACGACTCTCCGAAATGACCTGCCGGGCATGTTGGAACCACCTCTCAGACGTGCCAGAAGCACGTGGCGGACAGTCCGGAATCACCTGTTGGGCATACGCAACCACCTCTGACACGTACCAGAACCACGTGCCGTGCACGCCGGAACCACCTACCGGAGAGTCCGGAATCAACTTTTGGGCATGCCTGAACCACCAGTCAGATGTGCCAGAAACACGTGCCGGAGACGCCGGAAGCACCTGCCGAGCACGTCGCAACCACCTGCTCAAATCGCCGGAACCACCTGCCGGACACGCCAAAATCACCTGCCCGCTACACCAGCACCACTTCGGGGACAAGCCGGAATCACGTGAGGGGCATGCCGGCACAGCCTCTCAGACTGAACCTCGTGCCGGACACCACAGAACCACCTGCCGGACAGACCGGAACCACCTGCCGGACACGCCGGAACCACCGGCTCGACCCGCCGGAACGACCGCTGGACATGCAAAATCACCTGCCGGCTACGCCGGAAACACTTGGCGAACACTCCGGAATCACCTGCCGGGCATGCCGGAACCACCTCTCAGATATGCCAGAACCACGTGCCAATGACCCCGGAAGCACCTGCCGAGCACGCCGGAACCACCTGCTCGACTCGCCAGAACCACCTGCCGGACACCCAGAAATCACCTGCCGGCTACGCCACAACCAGTTGGGGAACACTTCGGAATCACCTGCCGGGCTTGCTGGAACCACCTGCCGGTCATGCCAAAATCACCTGCCAACTACGCCAGTACCACTTGGCGGACACTGTGGAAACACCTGTCGGGCCGGCCGGAACCACATCTCAGACGTGCCAGAACCATGTGCATGAGATGCTGGAACCACACCCCGAACAGACGGAAAACACCTGCCAGACCCGTCTGAACAACCTGCCGAGCACACCGGAGCCACCTACCTGACATGCGCAAATCACCAGCCGGGTATGCCAGAACCACTTGGAGGACTCTCTGGGATGACCTGCCGGGCATGCCGGAACCACCTCTCAGACGTGCCAGAACCATGTGGCGGACAGTCCGGAGTCACCTGTTGGGCATGCGCAACCACCTCTGAGACGTACCAGAACCACATGCCGTGCAGGCTGGAACCACCTACCGGACAGACCGGAATCACCTTTCGGGCATGCCGGAGCCACCTGTCAGATGTGCCAGAAACACGTGCCGGAGACGCCGGAAGCACCTGCCAAGCACGTTGGAACCACCTGCTCAACTCTCCTGAACCACCTGCCGGACATGCCAAAATCACCTGCCGACTATGCCAGAACCACTTGGCGAACACTCCGGAATCACTTGCCGGGCATGCAGGAACCACCTCTCAGACATGCCAGAACCCCGTGCCAATGACCCCGGAAGCACCAGCCGAGCACGCCGGAACCACCTGCTCGACTCGCCAGAACCACCTGCCGATCACGCAAAAATCACCTGCTGGCTACGCCACAACCAGTTGGTGAACACTTTGGAATCACCTGCCAGGCTTGCTGGAACCACCTGCCAGTCATGCCAAAATCACCTGCCAACTACGCCAGAACCGCTTGGCGGACACTGCGGAAACACCTGTCGGGCC
Source organism: Equus caballus (assembly GCF_041296265.1). NCBI lineage: Eukaryota > Metazoa > Chordata > Mammalia > Perissodactyla > Equidae > Equus > Equus caballus. Next base: position 5,821,455 of record NC_091697.1, read on the forward strand.
GGCTGGAACCACATCTCAGACGTGCCAGAAACGTGTTCATGAGATGCTGGAACCACACCACGAACAGACGGATACCACCTGCCAGAACCGCCTGAACCACCTGCCGAGCACGCCGGAACCACCTGCTCGACTCACCGGTACCACCTCCCTGACACGCCAAAATCACCTGCCGGGTACGCCAGAACCACCTGGCGGACACTCCGAAACCACCTCTCAGACGTGCCGGAAGCACGTGCCGGACACGCCGGAATCACCTACAGGACAGACCGGAACCACCTGCCGAGCACGCCGGAGCCACCTGTTCGACTCGCTGGAACCACCTGCCGGACAGGCCAATATCAACTGCTGGCTATGCCAGAACCACCTGGGGGACGGTCCGGAATCTCCTGCCAGCCATGGCGGAACCACCTCTCAGACGTACCAGAACCACCTGCCGGAGAAGCTGGAAACACGTCCTGGACAGTCTGGAACCACCTGCCGGCCAAGCCTGAACCACCTGCCAAGCACAACGGAACAACCTGCCAGACACGCCAAAATCACCTGCGTGTTATGCCAGAACCACTTGGAGGACTCTCTGGGATGACCTGCCAGGCATGCCGGAACCACCTCTCAGACGTGCCAGAACCATGTGGCGGACAGTCCGGAATCACCTGTTGGGCATGCGCAACCACCTCTGAGACGTACCAGAACCACATGCCGTGCAGGCTGGAACCACCTACCGGACAGACCGGAATCACCTTTCGGGCATGCCGGAACCACCTGTCAGATGTGCCAGAAACACGTGCCGGAGACGCCGGAAGCACCTGCCAAGCACGTTGGAACCACCTGCTCAACTCGCCTGAACCACCTGCCGGACAAGCCAAAATCACCTGCCGACTATGCCAGAACCACTTGGCGAACACTCCGGAATCACTTGCCGGGCATGCAGGAACCACCTCTCAGACATGCCAGAACCCCGTGCCAATGACCCCGGAAGCACCTGCCGAGCACGCCGGAACCACCTGCTCGACTCGCCAGAACCACATGCCGATCACGCAGAAATCACCTGCCGGCTACGCCACAACCAGTTGGGGAACACTTCGGAATCACCTGCCGGGCTTGCTGGAACCACCTGCCGGTCATGCCAAAATCACCTGCCAACTACGCCTGTACTACTTGGCGGACACTGTGGAAACACCTGTCGGGCCGGCCGGAACCACATCTCAGACGGGCCAGAACCATGTGCATGAGACGCTGGAACCACACCCCGAACAGACGGAAAACACCGGCCAGACCCGTCTGAACAACCTGCCGAGCATGCCGGAGCCACCTGCTCGACTCGCCAGAAACACCTGCCGGACACGCCAAAATCACCTGCCGGGTACGCCAGAACCACCTGGTTGACACTCCGAAATCACCTGTCGCGCATGCCGGAACCACCTCTCAGACGTGCCGGAAGCACGTGCCGGACACGCCGGAATCACCTACCGGACAGACCGGAACCAACTGCCGAGCACGCCGGAGCCACCTGTTCGACTCGCTGGAACCACCTGCCGGACAGGCCAATATCAACTGCTGGCTATGCCAGAACCACCTGGGGGACAGTCTGGGATCACCTGCCAGCCATGGCGGAACCACCTCTCAGACGTACCAGAACCACCTGCCGGAGAAGCTGGAAACACGTCCTGGACAGACTGGAACCACGTGACGGCCATGCCTGAACCACCTGCCGAGCACGGCGGAACCACCTGCCGGACACGCCAAAATGACCTGCGGGCTACGCCAGAACCACTTGGACGACTCTCCGAAATGACCTGCCGGGCATGTTGGAACCACCTCTCAGACGTGCCAGAAGCACGTGGCGGACAGTCCGGAATCACCTGTTGGGCATACGCAACCACCTCTGACACGTACCAGAACCACGTGCCGTGCACGCCGGAACCACCTACCGGACAGACCGGAATCAACTTTTGGGCATGCCTGAACCACCAGTCAGATGTGCCAGAAACACGTGCCGGAGACGCCGGAAGCACCTGCCGAGCACGTCGCAACCACCTGCTCAACTCGCCTGAACCACCTGCCGGACACGCCAAAATCACCTGCCCGCTACACCAGCACCACTTCGGGGACAAGCCGGAATCACGTGAGGGGCATGCCGGCACAGCCTCTCAGACTGAACCTCGTGCCGGACACCACAGAACCACCTGCCGGACAGACCGGAACCACCTGCCGGACACGCCGGAACCACCGGCTCGACCCGCCGGAACGACCGCTGGACATGCAAAATCACCTGCCGGCTACGCCGGAAACACTTGGCGAACACTCCGGAATCACCTGCCGGGCATGCCGGAACCACCTCTCAGATATGCCAGAACCACGTGCCAATGACCCCGGAAGCACCTGCCGAGCACGCCGGAACCACCTGCTCGACTCGCCAGAACCACCTGCCGGACACGCAAAAATCACCTGCCGGCTACGCCACAACCAGTTGGGGAACACTTCGGAATCACCTGCCGGGCTTGCTGGAACCACCTGCCGGTCATGCCCAAATCACCTGCCAACTACGCCAGTACCACTTGGCGGACACTGTGGAAACACCTGTCGGGCCGGCCGGAACCACATCTCAGACGTACCAGAACCATGTGCATGAGATGCTGGAACCACACCCCAAACAGACGGAAAACACCTGCCAGACCCGTCTGAACAACCTGCCGAGCACGCCGGAGCCACCTGCTCGACTCGCCGGAACCACCTACCTGACATGCCCAAATCACCAGCCGGGTATGCCAGAACCACTTGGCGGACACTCCGGAATCATCTGCCGGACATGCCGGAACCAGCTCTCAGACACACCAGAACCACGTGTCGGAGACGCCGGAAGCACCTGCCGAGCATGCCGGAGCCACCTGCTCGACTCGCCAGAAACACCTGCCGGACACGCCAAAATCACCTGCCGGGTACGCCAGAACCACCTGGCGGACACTCCGAAATCACCTGTCGCGCATGCCGGAACCACCTCTCAGACGTGCCGGAAGCACGTGCCGGACACGCCGGAATCACCTACCGGACACACCGGAACCACCTGCCGAGCACGCCGGAGCCACCTGTTCGACTCGCTGGAACCACCTGCCGGACAGGCCAATATCAACTGCTGGCTATGCCAGAACCACCTGGGGGACGGTCCGGAATCGCCTGCCAGCCATGGCGGAACCACCTCTCAGACGTACCAGAACCACCTGCCGGAGAAGCTGGAAACACGTCCTGGACAGTCTGGAACCACCTGCCGGCCAAGCCTGAACCACCTGCCAAGCACAACGGAACAACCTGCCAGGCACGCCAAGATCACCTGCGTTTTATGCCAGAACCCCATGGAGGACTCTCTGGGATGACCTGCCGGGCATGCCGGAACCACCTCTCAGACGTGCCAGAACCATGTGGCGGACAGTCCGGAATCACCTGTTGGGCATGCGCAACCACCTCTGAGACGTACCAGAACCACATGCCGTGCAGGCTGGAACCACCTACCGGACAGACTGGAATCACCTTTCGGGCATGCCGGAACCACCTGTCAGATGTGCCAGAAACACGTGCCGGAGACGCCGGAAGCACCTGCCAAGCACGTTGGAACCACCTGCTCAACTCGCCTGAACCACCTGCCGGACATGCCAAAATCACCTGCCGACTATGCCAGAACCCCTTGGCGAACACTCCGGAATCACTTGCCGGGCATGCAGGAACCACCTCTCAGACATGCCAGAACCCCGTGCCAATGACCCCGGAAGCACCAGCCGAGCACGCCGGGACCGCTTGCTCGACTCGCCAGAACCACCTGCCGATCACGCAAAAATCACCTGCTGGCTACGCCACAACCAGTTGGTGAACACTTTGGAATCACCTGCCAGGCTTGCTGGAACCACCTGCCAGTCATGCGAAAATCACCTGCCAACTACGCCAGTACCACTTGGCGGACACTGCGGAAACACCTGTCGAGCCGGCCGGAACCGCATCTCAGACGTGCCAGAACGATGTGCATGAGATGCTGGAACCACACCCCGAACAGACGGAAAACACCTGCCAGACCCGTCTGAACAACCTGCCGAGCATGCCGGAGCCACCTGCTCGACTCGCAGGAACCACCTACCTGACATGCCCAAATCACCTGCTGGGTATGCCAGAACCACTTGGCGGACACTCCGGAATCATCTGCCGGACATGCCGGAACCAGCTCTCAGAAACACCAGAACCACGTGCCGGAGACGCCGGAAGCACCTGCCGAGCATGCCGGAGCCACCTGCTCGACTCGCCAGAAACACCTGCCGGACACGCCAAAATCACCTGCCGGGTATGCCAGAACCACCTGGCGGACACTACGGAATCACCTGCCGCGCATGCCGGAACCACCTCTCAGACGTGCCGGAAGCACGTGCCAGACACGCCGGAAACACCTACCGGACAGACCGGAACCACCTGCCAAGAACGCCGGAGCCACCTGTTCGACTCGCTGGAACCACCTGCCGGACAGGCCAATATCAACTGCTGGCTATGCCAGAACCACCTGGGGGACAGTCCGGGATCACCTGCCAGCCATGGCGGAACCACCTCTCAGACGTACCAGAACCACCTGCCGGAGAAGCTGGAAACACGTCCTGGACAGACTGGAACCACGTGACGGCCATGTCTGAACCACCTGCCGAGCACGGCGGAACCACCTGCCGGACACGCCAAAATCACCTGCGGGCTACGCCAGAACCACTTGGACGACTCTCCGAAATGACCTGCCGGGCATGTTGGAACCACCTCTCAGACGTGCCAGAAGCACGTGGCGGACAGTCCGGAATCACCTGTTGGGCATACGCAACCACCTCTGACACGTACCAGAACCACGTGCCGTGCACGCCGGAGCCACCTACCAGACAGACCGGAATCAACTTTTGGGCATGCCGGAACCACCAGTCAGATGTGCCAGAAACACTTGCCGGAGACGCCGGAAGCACCTGCCGAGCACGTCGCAACCACCTGCTCAACTCGCCTGAACCACCTGCCGGACACGCCAAAATCACCTGCCCGCTACACCAGCACCACTTTGGGGACAAGCCGGAATCACGTGAGGGGCATGCCGGCACAGCCTCTCAGACTGAACCTCGTGCCGGACACCACAGAACCACCTGCCGGACAGACCGGAACCACCTGCCGGACACGCCGGAACCACCGGCTCGACCCGCCGGAACGACTGCTGGACATGCAAAATCACCTGCCGGCTACGCCGGAAACACTTGGCGAACACTCCGGAATCACCTGCCGGGCATGCCGGAACCACCTCTCAGATATGCCAGAACCACGTGCCAATGACCCCGGAAGCACCTGCCGAGCACGCCGGAACCACCTGCTCGACTCGCCAGAACCACCTGCCGGACACGCAAAAATCACCTGCCGGCTACGCCACAACCAGTTGGGGAACACTTCGGAATCACCTGCCGGGCTTGCTGGAACCACCTGCCAGTCATGCCAAAATCACCTGCCAACTACGCCAGTACCACTTGGCGGACACTGTGGAAACACCTGTCGGGCCGGCCGGAACCACATCTCAGACGTGCCAGAACCATGTGCATGAGATGCTGGAACCACACCCCGAACAGACGGAAAACACCGGCCAGACCCGTCTGAACAACCTGCCGAGCACGCCGGAGCCACCTGCTCGACTCGCCGGAACCACCTACCTGACATGCCCAAATCACCAGCCGGGTATGCCAGAACCACTTGGCGGACACTCCGGAATCATCTGCCGGACATGCCGGAACCAGCTCTCAGACACACCAGAACCACGTGTCGGAGACGCCGGAAGCACCTGCCGAGCATGCCGGAGCCACCTGCTCGACTCGCCAGAAACACCTGCCGGACACGCCAAAATCACCTGCCGGGTACGCCAGAACCACCTGGCGGACACTCCGAAATCACCTGTCGCGCATGCCGGAACCACCTCTCAGACGTGCCGGAAGCACGTGCCGGACACGCCGGAATCACCTACCGGACACACCGGAACCACCTGCCGAGCACGCCGGAGCCACCTGTTCGACTCGCTGGAACCACCTGCCGGACAGGCCAATATCAACTGCTGGCTATGCCAGAACCACCTGGGGGACAGTCCGGGATCACCTGCCAGCCATGGCGGAACCACCTCTCAGACGTACCAGAACCACCTGCCGGAGAAGCTGGAAACACGTCCTGGACAGTCTGGAACCACCTGCCGGCCAAGCCTGAACCACCTGCCAAGCACAACGGAACAACCTGCCAGGCACGCCAAGATCACCTGCGTGTTATGCCAGAACCACATGGAGGACTCTCTGGGATGACCTGCCGGGCATGCCGGAACCACCTCTCAGACGTGCCAGAACCATGTGGCGGACAGTCCGGAATCACCTGTTGGGCATGCGCAACCACCTCTGAGACGTACCAGAACCACATGCCGTGCAGGCTGGAACCACCTACCGGACAGACTGGAATCACCTTTCGGGCATGCCGGAACCACCTGTCAGATGTGCCAGAAACACGTGCCGGAGACGCCGGAAGCACCTGCCAAGCACGTTGGAACCACCTGCTCAACTCGCCTGAACCACCTGCCGGACATGCCAAAATCACCTGCCGACTATGCCAGAACCCCTTGGCGAACACTCCGGAATCACTTGCCGGGCATGCAGGAACCACCTCTCAGACATGCCAGAACCCCGTGCCAATGACCCCGGAAGCACCAGCCGAGCACGCCGGGACCGCTTGCTCGACTCGCCAGAACCACCTGCCGATCACGCAAAAATCACCTGCCGGCTACGCCACAACCAGTTGGTGAACACTTTGGAATCACCTGCCAGGCTTGCTGGAACCACCTGCCAGTCATGCCAAAATCACCTGCCAACTACGCCAGAACCACTTGGCGGACACTGCGGAAACACCTGTCGAGCCGGCCGGAACCGCATCTCAGACGTGCCAGAACGATGTGCATGAGATGCTGGAACCACACCCCGAACAGACGGAAAACACCTGCCAGACCCGTCTGAACAACCTGCCGAGCATGCCGGAGCCACCTGCTCGACTCGCAGGAACCACCTACCTGACATGCCCAAATCACCTGCTGGGTATGCCAGAACCACTTGGCGGACACTCCGGAATCATCTGCCGGACATGCCGGAACCAGCTCTCAGAAACACCAGAACCACGTGCCGGAGACGCCGGAAGCACCTGCCGAGCATGCCGGAGCCACCTGCTCGACTCGCCAGAAACACCTGCCGGACACGCCAAAATCACCTGCCGGGTATGCCAGAACCACCTGGCGGACACTACGGAATCACCTGCCGCGCATGCCGGAACCACCTCTCAGACGTGCCGGAAGCACGTGCCAGACACGCCGGAAACACCTACCGGACAGACCGGAACCACCTGCCAAGAACGCCGGAGCCACCTGTTCGACTCGCTGGAACCACCTGCCGGACAGGCCAATATCAACTGCTGGCTATGCCAGAACCACCTGGGGGACAGTCCGGGATCACCTGCCAGCCATGGCGGAACCACCTCTCAGACGTACCAGAACCACCTGCCGGAGAAGCTGGAAACACGTCCTGGACAGACTGGAACCACGTGACGGCCATGTCTGAACCACCTGCCGAGCACGGCGGAACCACCTGCCGGACACGCCAAAATCACCTGCGGGCTACGCCAGAACCACTTGGACGACTCTCCGAAATGACCTGCCGGGCATGTTGGAACCACCTCTCAGACGTGCCAGAAGCACGTGGCGGACAGTCCGGAATCACCTGTTGGGCATACGCAACCACCTCTGACACGTACCAGAACCACGTGCCGTGCACGCCGGAGCCACCTACCAGACAGACCGGAATCAACTTTTGGGCATGCCGGAACCACCAGTCAGATGTGCCAGAAACACTTGCCGGAGACGCCGGAAGCACCTGCCGAGCACGTCGCAACCACCTGCTCAACTCGCCTGAACCACCTGCCGGACACGCCAAAATCACCTGCCCGCTACACCAGCACCACTTCGGGGACAAGCCGGAATCACGTGAGGGGCATGCCGGCACAGCCTCTCAGACTGAACCTCGTGCCGGACACCACAGAACCACCTGCCGGACAGACCGGAACCACCTGCCGGACACGCCGGAACCACCGGCTCGACCCGCCGGAACGACTGCTGGACATGCAAAATCACCTGCCGGCTACGCCGGAAACACTTGGCGAACACTCCGGAATCACCTGCCGGGCATGCCGGAACCACCTCTCAGATATGCCAGAACCACGTGCCAATGACCCCGGAAGCACCTGCCGAGCACGCCGGAACCACCTGCTCGACTCGCCAGAACCACCTGCCGGACACGCAAAAATCACCTGCCGGCTACGCCACAACCAGTTGGGGAACACTTCGGAATCACCTGCCGGGCTTGCTGGAACCACCTGCCAGTCATGCCAAAATCACCTGCCAACTACGCCAGTACCACTTGGCGGACACTGTGGAAACACCTGTCGGGCCGGCCGGAACCACATCTCAGACGTGCCAGAACCATGTGCATGAGATGCTGGAACCACACCCCGAACAGACGGAAAACACCGGCCAGACCCGTCTGAACAACCTGCCGAGCACGCCGGAGCCACCTGCTCGACTCGCCGGAACCACCTACCTGACATGCCCAAATCACCAGCCGGGTATGCCAGAACCACTTGGCGGACACTCCGGAATCATCTGCCGGACATGCCGGAACCAGCTCTCAGACACACCAGAACCACGTGTCGGAGACGCCGGAAGCACCTGCCGAGCATGCCGGAGCCACCTGCTCGACTCGCCAGAAACACCTGCCGGACACGCCAAAATCACCTGCCGGGTACGCCAGAACCACCTGGCGGACACTCCGAAATCACCTGTCGCGCATGCCGGAACCACCTCTCAGACGTGCCGGAAGCACGTGCCGGACACGCCGGAATCACCTACCGGACACACCGGAACCACCTGCCGAGCACGCCGGAGCCACCTGTTCGACTCGCTGGAACCACCTGACGGACAGGCCAATATCAACTGCTGGCTATGCCAGAACCACCTGGGGGACGGTCCGGAATCACCTGCCAGCCATGGCGGAACCACCTCTCAGACGTACCAGAACCACCTGCCGGAGAAGCTGGAAACACGTCCTGGACAGTCTGGAACCACCTGCCGGCCAAGCCTGAACCACCTGCCAAGCACAACGGAACAACCTGCCAGGCACGCCAAGATCACCTGCGTGTTATGCCAGAACCACATGGAGGACTCTCTGGGATGACCTGCCGGGCATGCCGGAACCACCTCTCAGACGTGCCAGAACCATGTGGCGGACAGTCCGGAATCACCTGTTGGGCATGCGCAACCACCTCTGAGACGTACCAGAACCACATGCCGTGCAGGCTGGAACCACCTACCGGACAGACTGGAATCACCTTTCGGGCATGCCGGAACCACCTGTCAGATGTGCCAGAAACACGTGCCGGAGACGCCGGAAGCACCTGCCAAGCACGTTGGAACCACCTGCTCAACTCGCCTGAACCACCTGCCGGACATGCCAAAATCACCTGCCGACTATGCCAGAACCCCTTGGCGAACACTCCGGAATCACTTGCCGTGCATGCAGGAACCACCTCTCAGACATGCCAGAACCCCGTGCCAATGACCCCGGAAGCACCAGCCGAGCACGCCGGGACCACTTGCTCGACTCGCCAGAACCACCTGCCGATCACGCAAAAATCACCTGCCGGCTACGCCACAACCAGTTGGTGAACACTTTGGAATCACCTGCCAGGCTTGCTGGAACCACCTGCCAGTCATGCGAAAATCACCTGCCAACTACGCCAGTACCACTTGGCGGACACTGTGGAAACACCTGTCGGGCCGGCCGGAACCACATCTCAGACGTGCCAGAACCATGTGCATGAGATGCTGGAACCACACCCCGAACAGACGGAAAACACCTGCCAGACCCGTCTGAACAACCTGCCGAGCACGCCGGAGCCACCTGCTCGACTCGCCGGAACCACCTACCTGACATGCAAAAATCACCAGCCGGGTATGCCAGAACCACTTGGCAGACACTCCGGAATCACCTGCCGGGCATGCCGGAACCACCTCTCAGATATGCCAGAACCACGTGCCGGAGACGCCGGAAGCACCTGCCGAGCACGCCGGAGCCACCTGCTCGACTCGCCAGAACCACCTGCCGGACACGCAAAAATCACCTGCCGGCTACGCCACAACCAGTTGGGGAACACTTCGGAATCACCTGCCGGGCTTGCTGGAACCACCTGCCGGTCATGCCAAAATCACCTGCCAACTACGCCAGTACTACTTGGCGGACACTGTGGAAACACCTGTCGGGCCGGCCGGAACCACATCTCAGACGGGCCAGAGCCATGTGCATGAGATGCTGGAAGCACACCCCGAACAGACGGAAAACACCTGCCAGACCCGTCTGAACAACCTGCCGAGCACGCCGGAGCCACCTGCTCGACTCGCCGGAACCACCTACCTGACATGCCCAAATCACCAGCCGGGTATGCCAGAACCACTTGCCGGACACTCCGGAATCATCTGCCGGACATGCCGGAACCAGCTCTCAGACACACCAGAACCACGTGCCGGAGACGCCGGAAGCACCTGCCGAGCATGCCGGAGCCACCTGCTCGACTCGCCAGAAACACCTGCCAGACACGCCAAAATCACCTGCCGGGTACGCCAGAACCACCTGGCGGACACTCCGAAACCACCTGTCGCGCATGACGGAACCACCTCTCAGACGTGCCGGAAGCACGTGCCGGACACGCCGGAATCACCTACCGGACAGACCGGAACCACCTGCCGAGCACGCCGGAGCCACCTGTTCGACTCGCTGGAACCACCTGCCGGACAGGCCAATATCAACTGCTGGCTATGCCAGAACCACCTGGGGGACGGTCCGGAATCACCTGCCAGCCATGGCGGAAGCACCTCTCAGACGTACCAGAACCACCTGCCGGAGAAGCTGGAAACACGTCCTGGACAGTCTGGAACCACCTGCCGGCCAAGCCTGAACCACCTGCCAAGCACAACGGAACAACCTGCCAGACACGCCAAAATCACCTGCGTGTTATGCCAGAACCACTTGGAGGACTCTCTGGGATGACCTGCCGGGCATGCCGGAACCACCTCTCAGACGTGCCAGAACCATGTGGCGGACAGTCCGGAATCACCTGTTGGGTATGCGCAACCACCTCTGAGACGTACCAGAACCACATGCCGTGCAGGCTGGAACCACCTACCGGACAGACTGGAATCACCTTTCGGGTATGCCGGAACCACCTGTCAGATGTGCCAGAAACACGTGCCGGAGACGCCGGAAGCACCTGCCAAGCACGTTGGAACCACCTGCTCAACTCGCCTGAACCACCTGCCGGACATGCCAAAATCACCTGCCGACTATGCCAGAACCACTTGGCGAACACTCCGGAATCACTTGCCGGGCATGCAGGAACCACCTCTCAGACATGCCAGAACCCCATGCCAATGACCCCTGAAGCACCAGCCGAGCACGCCGGGACCACCTGCTCGACTCGCCAGAACCACCTGCCGATCACGCAAAAATCACCTGCCGGCTACGCCACAACCAGTTGGTGAACACTTTGGAATCACCTGCCAGGCTTGCTGGAACCACCTGCCAGTCATGCCAAAATCACCTGCCAACTACTCCAGAACTGCTTGGCGGACACTGCGGAAACACCTGTCGGGCCGGCTGGAACCACATCTCAGACGTGCCAGAAACATGTTCATGAGATGCTGGAACCACACCCCGAACAGACGGATACCACCTGCCAGAACCGCCTGAACCACCTGCTGAGCACGCCGGAACCACCTGCTCGACTCACCGGTACCACCTCCCTGACACGCCAAAATCACCTGCTGGGTATGCCAGAACCACTTGGCGGACACTCCGGAATCATCTGCCGGACATGCCGGAACCAGCTCTCAGACACACCAGAACCAAGTGCCGGAGACGCCGTAAGCACCTGCCGAGCATGCCGGAGCCACCTGCTCGACTCGCCAGAAACACCTGCCGGACACGCCAAAATCACCTGCCGGGTATGCCAGAACCACCTGGCGGACACTACGGAATCACCTGCCGCGCATGCCGGAACCACCTCTCAGACGTGCCGGCAGCACGTGCCAGACACGCAGGAAACACCTACCGGACAGACCGGAACCACCTGCCAAGAACGCCGGAGCCACCTGTTCGACTCGCTGGAACCACCTGCCGGACAGGCCAATATCAACTGCTGGCTATGCCAGAACCACCTGGGGGACGGTCCGGGATCACCTGCCAGCCATGGCGGAACCACCTCTCAGACGTACCAGAACCACCTGCCGGAGAAGCTGGAAACACGTCCTGGACAGACTGGAACCACGTGACGGCCATGCCTGAACCACCTGCCGAGCACGGCGGAAGCACCTGCCGGACACGCCAAAATCACCTGTGGGCTACGCCAGAACCACTTGGACGACTCTCCGAAATGACCTGCCGGGCATGTTGGAACCACCTCTCAGACGTGCCAGAAGCACGTGGCGGACAGTCCGGAATCACCTGTTGGGCATACGCAACCACCTGTGAGACGAAACCGAACCACGTGCCGTGCACGCCGGAACCACCTACCGGACAGACCGGAATCAACTTTTGGGCATGCCGGAACCACCAGTCAGATGTGCCAGAAACACGTGCCGGAGACGCCGGAAGCACCTGCCGAGCACGTCGCAACCACCTGCTCAACTCGCCTGAACCACCTGCCGGACATGCCAAAATCACCTGCCCGCTACACCAGCACCACTTCGGGGACAAGCCGGAATCACGTGAGGGGCATGCCGGCACAGCCTCTCAGACTGAACCTCGTGCCGGACACCACAGAACCACCTGCCGGACAGACCGGAAACACCTGCCGGACACGCCGGAACCACCGGCTCGACCCGCCGGAACGACCGCTGGACATGCAAAATCACCTGCCGGCTACGCCGGAAACACTTGGCGAACACTCCGGAATCACCTGCCGGGCATGCCGGAACCACCTCTCAGATATGCCAGAACCACGTGCCAATGACCCCGGAAGCACCTGCTGAGCACGCCGGAACCACCTGCTCGACTCGCCAGAACCACCTGCCGGACACGCAAAAATCACCTGCCGGCTACGCCACAACCAGTTGGGGAACACTTCGGAATCACCTGCCGGGCTTGCTGGAACCACCTGCCGGTCATGCCAAAATCACCTGCCAACTACGCCAGTACCACTTGGCGGACACTGTGGAAACACCTGTCGGGCCCGCCGGAACCACATCTCAGACGGGCCAGAACCATGTGCATGAGATGCTGGAACCACACCCCGAACAGACGGAAAACCCCTGCCAGACCCGTCTGAACAACCTGCCGAGCACGCCGGAGCCACCTGCTCGACTCGCCGGAACCACCTACCTGACATGCCCAAATCACCAGCCGGGTATGCCAGAACCACTTGCCGGACACTCCGGCATCATCTGCCGGACATGCCGGAACCAGCTCTCAGACACACCAGAACCACGTGCCGGAGACGCCGGAAGCACCTGCCGAGCATGCCGGAGCCACCTGCTCGACTCGCCAGAAACACCTGCCGGACACGCCAAAATCACCTGCCGGGTACGCCAGAACCACCTGGCGGACACTCCAAAACCACCTGTCGCGCATGCCGGAACCACCTCTCAGACGTGCCGGAAGCACGTGCCGGACACGCCGGAATCACCTACCGGACAGACCGGAACCACCTGCCGAGCACGCCGGAGCCACCTGTTCGACTCGGTGGAACCACCTGCCGGACAGGCCAATATCAACTGCTGGCTATGCCAGAACCACTTGGGGGACGGTCCGGAATCACCTGCCAGCCATGGCGGAACCACCTCTCAGACGTACCAGAACCACCTGCCGGAGAAGCTGGAAACACGTCCTGGACAGTCTGGAACCACCTGCCGGCCAAGCCTGAACCACCTGCCAAGCACAACGGAACAACCTGCCAGACACGCCAAAATCACCTGCGTGTTATGCCAGAACCACTTGGAGGACTCTCTGGGATGACCTGCCGGGCATGCCGGAACCACCTCTCAGACGTGCCAGAACCATGTGGCGGACAGTCCGGAATCACCTGTTGGGCATGCGCAACCACCTCTGAGACGTAGCAGAACCACATGCCGTGCAGGCTGGAACCACCTACCGGACAGACTGGAATCACCTTTCGGGCATGCCGGAACCACCCTTCAGATGTACCAGAAACACGTGCCGGAGACGCCGGAAGCACCTGCCAAGCACGTTGGAACCACCTGCTCAACTCGCCTGAACCACCTGCCGGACATGCCAAAATCACCTGCCGACTATGCCAGAACCACTTGGCGAACACTCCGGAATCACTTGCCGTGCATGCAGGAACCACATCTCAGACATGCCAGAACCCCGTGCCAATGACCCCGGAAGCACCAGCCGAGCACGCCGGAACCACCTGCTCGACTCGCCAGAACCACCTGCCGATCACGCAAAAATCACCTGCCGGCTACGCCACAACCAGTTGGTGAACACTTTGGAATCACCTGCCAGGCTTGCTGGAACCACCTGCCAGTCATGCCAAAATCACCTGCCAACTACGCCAGAACCGCTTGGCGGACACTGCCGAAACACCTGTCGGGCCGGCTGGAACCACATCTCAGACGTGCCAGAAACGTGTTCATGAGATGCTGGAACCACACCCCGAACAGACGGATACCACCTGCCAGAACCGCCTGAACCACCTGCTGAGCACGCCGGAACCACCTGCTCGACTCACCGGTACCACCTCCCTGACACGCCAAAATCACCTGCTGGGTATGCCAGAACCACTTGGCGGACACTCCGGAATCATCTGCCGGACATGCCGGAACCAGCTCTCAGACACACCAGAACCAAGTGCCGGAGACGCCGGAAGCACCTGCCGAGCATGCCGGAGCCACCTGCTCGACTCGCCAGAAACACCTGCCGGACACGCCAAAATCACCTGCCGGGTACGCCAGAACCACCTGGCGGACACTACGGAATCACCTGCCGCGCATGCCGGAACCACCTCTCAGACGTGCCGGAAGCACGTGCCAGACACGCCGGAAACACCTACCGGACAGACCGGAACCACCTGCCAAGAACGCCGGAGCCACCTGTTCGACTCGCTGGAACCACCTGCCGGACAGGCCAATATCAACTGCTGGCTATGCCAGAACCACCTGGGGGACAGTCTGGGATCACCTGCCAGCCATGGCGGAACCACCTCTCAGACGTACCAGAACCACCTGCAGGAGAAGCTGGAAACACGTCCTGGACAGACTGGAACCACGTGACGGCCATGCCTGAACCACCTGCCGAGCACGGCGGAACCACCTGCCGGACACGCCAAAATCACCTGCGGGCTACGCTAGAACCACTTGGACGACTCTCCGAAATGACCTGCCGGGCATGTTGGAACCACCTCACAGACGTGCCAGAAGCACGTGGCGGACAGTCCGGAATCACCTGTTGGGCATACGCAACCACCTCTGAGACGTACCAGAACCACGTGCCGTGCACGCCGGAACCACCTACCGGACAGACCGGAATCAACTTTTGGGCATGCCGGAACCACCAGTCAGATGTGCCAGAAACACGTGCCGGAGACGCCGGAAGCACCTGCCGATCACGTCGCAACCACCTGCTCAACTCGCCTGAACCACCTGCCGGACACGCCAAAATCACCTGCCCGCTACACCAGCACCACTTCGGGGACAAGCCGGAATCACGTGAGGGGCATGCCGGCACAGCCTCTCAGACTGAACCTCGTGCCGGACACCACAGAACCACCTGCCGGACAGACCGGAACCACCTGCCGGACACGCCGGAACCACCGGCTCGACCCGCCGGAACGACTGCTGGACATGCAAAATCACCTGCCGGCTACGCCGGAAACACTTGGCGAACACTCCGGAATCACCTGCCGGGCATGCCGGAACCACCTCTCAGATATGCCAGAACCACGTGCCAATGACCCCGGAAGCACCTGCCGAGCACGCCGGAACCACCTGCTCGACTCGCCAGAACCACCTGCCGGACACGCAAAAATCACCTGCCGGCTACGCCACAACCAGTTGGGGAACACTTCGGAATCACCTGCCGGGCTTGCTGGAACCACCTGCCAGTCATGCCAAAATCACCTGCCAACTACGCCAGTACCACTTGGCGGACACTGTGGAAACACCTGTCGGGCCGGCCGGAACCACATCTCAGACGTGCCAGAACCATGTGCATGAGATGCTGGAACCACACCCCGAACAGACGGAAAACACCGGCCAGACCCGTCTGAACAACCTGCCGAGCACGCCGGAGCCACCTGCTCGACTCGCCGGAACCACCTACCTGACATGCCCAAATCACCAGCCGGGTATGCCAGAACCACTTGGCGGACACTCCGGAATCATCTGCCGGACATGCCGGAACCAGCTCTCAGACACACCAGAACCACGTGTCGGAGACGCCGGAAGCACCTGCCGAGCATGCCGGAGCCACCTGCTCGACTCGCCAGAAACACCTGCCGGACACGCCAAAATCACCTGCCGGGTACGCCAGAACCACCTGGCGGACACTCCGAAATCACCTGTCGCGCATGCCGGAACCACCTCTCAGACGTGCCGGAAGCACGTGCCGGACACGCCGGAATCACCTACCGGACACACCGGAACCACCTGCCGAGCACGCCGGAGCCACCTGTTCGACTCGCTGGAACCACCTGACGGACAGGCCAATATCAACTGCTGGCTATGCCAGAACCACCTGGGGGACGGTCCGGAATCACCTGCCAGCCATGGCGGAACCACCTCTCAGACGTACCAGAACCACCTGCCGGAGAAGCTGGAAACACGTCCTGGACAGTCTGGAACCACCTGCCGGCCAAGCCTGAACCACCTGCCAAGCACAACGGAACAACCTGCCAGGCACGCCAAGATCACCTGCGTGTTATGCCAGAACCACATGGAGGACTCTCTGGGATGACCTGCCGGGCATGCCGGAACCACCTCTCAGACGTGCCAGAACCATGTGGCGGACAGTCCGGAATCACCTGTTGGGCATGCGCAACCACCTCTGAGACGTACCAGAACCACATGCCGTGCAGGCTGGAACCACCTACCGGACAGACTGGAATCACCTTTCGGGCATGCCGGAACCACCTGTCAGATGTGCCAGAAACACGTGCCGGAGACGCCGGAAGCACCTGCCAAGCACGTTGGAACCACCTGCTCAACTCGCCTGAACCACCTGCCGGACATGCCAAAATCACCTGCCGACTATGCCAGAACCCCTTGGCGAACACTCCGGAATCACTTGCCGTGCATGCAGGAACCACCTCTCAGACATGCCAGAACCCCGTGCCAATGACCCCGGAAGCACCAGCCGAGCACGCCGGGACCACTTGCTCGACTCGCCAGAACCACCTGCCGATCACGCAAAAATCACCTGCCGGCTACGCCACAACCAGTTGGTGAACACTTTGGAATCACCTGCCAGGCTTGCTGGAACCACCTGCCAGTCATGCGAAAATCACCTGCCAACTACGCCAGTACCACTTGGCGGACACTGTGGAAACACCTGTCGGGCCGGCCGGAACCACATCTCAGACGTGCCAGAACCATGTGCATGAGATGCTGGAACCACACCCCGAACAGACGGAAAACACCTGCCAGACCCGTCTGAACAACCTGCCGAGCACGCCGGAGCCACCTGCTCGACTCGCCGGAACCACCTACCTGACATGCAAAAATCACCAGCCGGGTATGCCAGAACCACTTGGCAGACACTCCGGAATCACCTGCCGGGCATGCCGGAACCACCTCTCAGATATGCCAGAACCACGTGCCGGAGACGCCGGAAGCACCTGCCGAGCACGCCGGAGCCACCTGCTCGACTCGCCAGAACCACCTGCCGGACACGCAAAAATCACCTGCCGGCTACGCCACAACCAGTTGGGGAACACTTCGGAATCACCTGCCGGGCTTGCTGGAACCACCTGCCGGTCATGCCAAAATCACCTGCCAACTACGCCAGTACTACTTGGCGGACACTGTGGAAACACCTGTCGGGCCGGCCGGAACCACATCTCAGACGGGCCAGAGCCATGTGCATGAGATGCTGGAAGCACACCCCGAACAGACGGAAAACACCTGCCAGACCCGTCTGAACAACCTGCCGAGCACGCCGGAGCCACCTGCTCGACTCGCCGGAACCACCTACCTGACATGCCCAAATCACCAGCCGGGTATGCCAGAACCACTTGCCGGACACTCCGGAATCATCTGCCGGACATGCCGGAACCAGCTCTCAGACACACCAGAACCACGTGCCGGAGACGCCGGAAGCACCTGCCGAGCATGCCGGAGCCACCTGCTCGACTCGCCAGAAAAAGCTGCCAGACACGCCAAAATCACCTGCCGGGTACGCCAGAACCACCTGGCGGACACTCCGAAACCACCTGTCGCGCATGCCGGAACCACCTCTCAGACGTGCCGGAAGCACGTGCCGGACACGCCGGAATCACCTACCGGACAGACCGGAACCACCTGCCGAGCACGCCGGAGCCACCTGTTCGACTCGCTGGAACCACCTGCCGGACAGGCCAATATCAACTGCTGGCTATGCCAGAACCACCTGGGGGACGGTCCGGAATCACCTGCCAGCCATGGCGGAAGCACCTCTCAGACGTACCAGAACCACCTGCCGGAGAAGCTGGAAACACGTCCTGGACAGTCTGGAACCACCTGCCGGCCAAGCCTGAACCACCTGCCAAGCACAACGGAACAACCTGCCAGACACGCCAAAATCACCTGCGTGTTATGCCAGAACCACTTGGAGGACTCTCTGGGATGACCTGCCGGGCATGCCGGAACCACCTCTCAGACGTGCCAGAACCATGTGGCGGACAGTCCGGAATCACCTGTTGGGCATACGCAACCACCTCTGAGACGTACCAGAACCACGTGCCGTGCACGCCGGAAGCACCTACCGGACAGACCGGAATCAACTTTTGGGCATGCCGGAACCACCAGTCAGATGTGCCAGAAACACGTGCCGGAGACGCCGGAAGCACCTGCCGAGCACGTCGCAACCACCTGCTCAACTCGCCTGAACCACCTGCCGGACACGCCAAAATCACCTGCCCGCTACACCAGCACCACTTCGGGGACAAGCCGGAATCACGTGAGGGTCATGCCGGCACAGCCTCTCAGACTGAACCTCGTGCCGGACACCACAGAACCACCTGCCGGACAGACCGGAACCACCTGCCGGACACGCCGGAACCACCGGCTCGACCCGCCGGAACGACCGCTGCACATGCAAAATCACCTGCCGGCTACGCCGGAAACACTTGGCGAACACTCCGGAATCACCTGCCAGGCATGCCGGAACCACCTCTCAGATATGCCAGAACCACGTGCCAATGACCCCGGAAGCACCTGCCGAGCACGCCGGAACCACCTGCTCGACTCGCCAAAACCACCTGCCGGACACGCAAAAATCACCTGCCGGCTACGCCACAACCAGTTGGGGAACACTTCGGAATCACCTGCCGGGCTTGCTGGAACCACCTGCCGGTCATGCCAAAATCACCTGCCAACTACGCCAGTACCACTTGGCGGACACTGTGGAAACACCTGTCGGGCCGGCCGGAACCACATCTCAGACGTGCCAGAACCATGTGCATGAGATGCTGAAACCACACCCCGAGCAGACGGAAAACACCTGCCAGACACGTCTGAAAAACCTGCCGAGCACGCCGGAGCCACCTGCTCGACTCGCCGGAACCACCTACCTGACATGCCCAAATCACCAGCCGGGTATGCCAGAACCACTTGGCGGACACTCCGGAATCATCTGCCGGACATGCCGGAACCAGCTCTCAGACACACCAGAACCACGTGCCGGAGACGCCGGAAGCACCTGCCGAGCATGCCGGAGCCAACTGCTCGACTCGCTAGAAACACCTGCCGGACACGCCAAAATCACCTGCCGGGTACGCCAGAACCACCTGGCGGACACTCCGAAACCACCTGTCCCGCATGCCGGAACCACCTCTCAGACGTGCCGGAAGCACGTGCCGGACACGCCGGAATCACCTACCGGACAGAACGGAACCACCTGCCGAGCACGCCGGAGCCACCTGTTCGACTCGCTGGAACCACCTGCCGGACAGGCCAATATCAACTGCTGGCTATCCCAGAACCACCTGGGGGACGGTCAGGAATCACCTGCCAGCCATGGCGGAACCACCTCTCAGACATGCCAGAACCCCGTGCCAACGACCCCGGAAGCACCAGCCGAGCACGCCGGAACCACCTGCTCGACTCGCCAGAACCACCTGCCGATCACGCAAAAATCACCTGCCGGCTACGCCACAACCAGTTGGTGAACACTTTGGAATCACCTGCCAGGCTTGCTGGAACCACCTGCCAGTCATGCCAAAATCACCTGCCAACTACGCCAGAACCGCTTGGCGGACACTGCCGAAACACCTGTCGGGCCGGCTGGAACCACATCTCAGACGTGCCAGAAACGTGTTCATGAGATGCTGGAACCACACCCCGAACAGACGGATACCACCTGCCAGAACCGCCTGAACCACCTGCTGAGCACGCCGGAACCACCTGCTCGACTCACCGGTACCACCTCCCTGACACGCCAAAATCACCTGCTGGGTATGCCAGAACCACTTGGCGGACACTCCGGAATCATCTGCCGGACATGCCGGAACCAGCTCTCAGACACACCAGAACCAAGTGCCGGAGACGCCGGAAGCACCTGCCGAGCATGCCGGAGCCACCTGCTCGACTCGCCAGAAACACCTGCCGGACACGCCAAAATCACCTGCCGGGTACGCCAGAACCACCTGGCGGACACTACGGAATCACCTGCCGCGCATGCCGGAACCACCTCTCAGACGTGCCGGAAGCACGTGCCAGACACGCCGGAAACACCTACCGGACAGACCGGAACCACCTGCCAAGAACGCCGGAGCCACCTGTTCGACTCGCTGGAACCACCTGCCGGACAGGCCAATATCAACTGCTGGCTATGCCAGAACCACCTGGGGGACAGTCTGGGATCACCTGCCAGCCATGGCGGAACCACCTCTCAGACGTACCAGAACCACCTGCCGGAGAAGCTGGAAACACGTCCTGGACAGACTGGAACCACGTGACGGCCATGCCTGAACCACCTGCCGAGCACGGCGGAACCACCTGCCGGACACGCCAAAATCACCTGCGGGCTACGCCAGAACCACTTGGACGACTCTCCGAAATGACCTGCCGGGCATGTTGGAACCACCTCACAGACGTGCCAGAAGCACGTGGCGGACAGTCCGGAATCACCTGTTGGGCATACGCAACCACCTCTGAGACGTACCAGAACCACGTGCCGTGCACGCCGGAACCACCTACCGGACAGACCGGAATCAACTTTTGGGCATGCCGGAACCACCAGTCAGATGTGCCAGAAACACGTGCCGGAGACGCCGGAAGCACCTGCCGATCACGTCGCAACCACCTGCTCAACTCGCCTGAACCACCTGCCGGACACGCCAAAATCACCTGCCCGCTACACCAGCACCACTTCGGGGACAAGCCGGAATCACGTGAGGGGCATGCCGGCACAGCCTCTCAGACTGAACCTCGTGCCGGACACCACAGAACCACCTGCCGGACAGACCGGAACCACCTGCCGGACACGCCGGAACCACCGGCTCGACCCGCCGGAACGACTGCTGGACATGCAAAATCACCTGCCGGCTACGCCGGAAACACTTGGCGAACACTCCGGAATCACCTGCCGGGCATGCCGGAACCACCTCTCAGATATGCCAGAACCACATGCCAATGACCCCGGAAGCACCTGCCGAGCACGCCGGAACCACCTGCTCGACTCGCCAGAACCACCTGCCGGACACGCAAAAATCACCTGCCCGCTACGCCACAACCAGTTGGGGAACACTTCGGAATCACCTGCCGGGCTTGCTGGAACCACCAGCCGATCATGCCAAAATCACCTGCCAACTACGCCAGTACCACTTGGCAGACACTGTGGAAACACCTGTCGGGCCGGCCGGAACCACATCTCAGACGTGCCAGAACCATGTGCATGAGATGCTGGAACCACACCCCGAACAGACGGAAAACACCTGCCAGACCCGTCTGAACAACCTGCCGAGCACGCCGGAGCCACCTGCTCGACTCGCCGGAACCACCTACCTGACATGCAAAAATCACCAGCCGGGTATGCCAGAACCACTTGGCAGACACTCCGGAATCACCTGCCGGGCATGCCGGAACCACCTCTCAGATATGCCAGAACCACGTGCCGGAGACGCCGGAAGCACCTGCCGAGCACGCCGGAGCCACCTGCTCGACTCGCCAGAACCACCTGCCGGACACGCAAAAATCACCTGCCGGCTACGCCACAACCAGTTGGGGAACACTTCGGAATCACCTGCCGGGCTTGCTGGAACCACCTGCCGGTCATGCCAAAATCACCTGCCAACTACGCCAGTACTACTTGGCGGACACTGTGGAAACACCTGTCGGGCCGGCCGGAACCACATCTCAGACGGGCCAGAGCCATGTGCATGAGATGCTGGAAGCACACCCCGAACAGACGGAAAACACCTGCCAGACCCGTCTGAACAACCTGCCGAGCACGCCGGAGCCACCTGCTCGACTCGCCGGAACCACCTACCTGACATGCCCAAATCACCAGCCGGGTATGCCAGAACCACTTGCCGGACACTCCGGAATCATCTGCCGGACATGCCGGAACCAGCTCTCAGACACACCAGAACCACGTGCCGGAGACGCCGGAAGCACCTGCCGAGCATGCCGGAGCCACCTGCTCGACTCGCCAGAAAAAGCTGCCAGACACGCCAAAATCACCTGCCGGGTACGCCAGAACCACCTGGCGGACACTCCGAAACCACCTGTCGCGCATGCCGGAACCACCTCTCAGACGTGCCGGAAGCACGTGCCGGACACGCCGGAATCACCTACCGGACAGACCGGAACCACCTGCCGAGCACGCCGGAGCCACCTGTTCGACTCGCTGGAACCACCTGCCGGACAGGCCAATATCAACTGCTGGCTATGCCAGAACCACCTGGGGGACGGTCCGGAATCACCTGCCAGCCATGGCGGAAGCACCTCTCAGACGTACCAGAACCACCTGCCGGAGAAGCTGGAAACACGTCCTGGACAGTCTGGAACCACCTGCCGGCCAAGCCTGAACCACCTGCCAAGCACAACGGAACAACCTGCCAGACACGCCAAAATCACCTGCGTGTTATGCCAGAACCACTTGGAGGACTCTCTGGGATGACCTGCCGGGCATGCCGGAACCACCTCTCAGACGTGCCAGAACCATGTGGCGGACAGTCCGGAATCACCTGTTGGGCATGCGCAACCACCTCTGAGACGGACCAGAACCACATGCCGTGCAGTCTGGAACCACCTACCGCACAGACCGGAATCACCTTTCGGGCATGCCGGAACCACCTGTCAGATGTGCCAGAAACATGTGCCGGAGACGCCGGAAGCACCTGCCAAGCACGTTGGAACCACCTGCTCAACTCGCCTGAACCACCTGCCGGACATGCCAAAATCACCTGCCGACTATGCCAGAACCACTTGGCGAACACTCCGGAATCACTTGCCGGGCATGCAGGAACCACCTCTCAGACATGCCAGAACCCCGTGCCAATGACCCCGGAAGCACCAGCCGAGCACGCCGGAACCACCTGCTCGACTCGCCAGAACCACCTGCCGATCACGCAAAAATCACCTGCCGGCTACGCCACAACCAGTTGGTGAACACTTTGGAATCACCTGCCAGGATTGCTGGACCCACCTGCCAGTCATGCCAAAATCACCTGCCAACTATGCCAGAACCGCTTGGGGGACACTGCGGAAACACCTGTCGGGCCGGCTGGAACCAAATCTCAGACGTGCCAGAAACGTGTTCATGAGATGCTGGAACCACACCCCGAACAGACGGATACCACCTGCCAGAACCGCCTGAACCACCTGCTGAGCACGCCGGAACCACCTGCTCGACTCACCGGTACCACCTCCCTGACACGCCAAAATCACCTGCTGGGTATGCCAGAACCACTTGGCGGACACTCCGGAATCATCTGCCGGACATGCCGGAACCAGCTCTCAGACACACCAGAACCACGTGCCGGAGACGCCGGAAGCACCTGCCGAGCATGCCGGAGCCACCTGCTCGACTCGCCAGAAACACCTGCCGGACACGCCAAAATCACCTGCGGGCTACGCCAGAACCACTTGGACGACTCTCCGAAATGACCTGCCGGGCATGTTGGAACCACCTCTCAGACGTGCCAGAAGCACGTGGCGGACAGTCCGGAATCACCTGTTGGGCATACGCAACCACCTCTGAGACGTACCAGAACCACGTGCCGTGCACGCCGGAACCACCTACCGGACAGACCGGAATCAACTTTTGGGCATGCCGGAACCACCAGTCAGATGTGCCAGAAACACGTGCCGGAGACGCCGGAAGCACCTGCCGAGCACGTCGCAACCACCTGCTCAACTCGCCTGAACCACCTGACGGACACGCCAAAATCACCTGCCTGCTACACCAGCACCACTTCGGGGACAAGCCGGACTCACGTGAGGGGCATCCCGGCACAGCCTCTCAGACTGAACCTCGTGCCGGACACCACAGAACCACCTGCCGGACAGACCGGAACCACCTGCCGGACACGCCGGAACCACCGGCTCGACCCGCCGGAACGACCGCTGGACATGCAAAATCAACTGCCGGCTACGCCGGAAACACTTGGGGAACACTCCGGAAGCACCTGCCGGGCACGCCGGAACCACCTGCTCGACTCGCCAGAACCACCTGCCGGACACGCAAAAATCACCTGCCGGCTACGCCACAACCAGTTGGGGAACACTTCGGAATCACCTGCCGGGCTTGCTGGAACCACCTGCCAGTCATGCCAAAATCACCTACCAACTACGCCAGTACCACTTGGCGGACACTGCGGAAACACCTGTCGGGCCGGCTGGAACCACATCTCAGACGTGCCAGAAACGTGTTCATGAGATGCTGGAACCACACCATGAACGGACGGATACCACCTGCCAGAACCGCCTGAACCACCTGCTGAGCACGCCGGAACCACCTGCTCGACTCACCGGTACCACCTCCCTGACACGCCAAAATCACCTGCTGGGTATGCCAGAACCACTTGGCGGACACTCCGGAATCATCTGCCGGACATGCCGGAACCAGCTCTCAGACACACCAGAACCAAGTGCCGGAGAAGCCGGAAGCACCTGCCGAGCATGCCGGAGCCACCTGCTCGACTCACCAGAAACACCAGCCGGACACGCCAAAATCACCTGCCGGGTATGCCAGAACCACCTGGCGGACACTACGGAATCACCTGCCGCGCATGCCGGAACCACCTCTCAGACGTGCCGGAAGCACGTGCCAGACACGCCGGAAACACCTACCGGACAGACCGGAACCACCTGCCAAGAACACCGGAGCCAACTGTTCGACTCGCAGGAACCACATGCCGGACAGGCCAATATCAACTGTTGGCTATTCCAGAACCACCTGGGGGACAGTCCGGGATCACCTGCCAGCCATGGCGGAACCACCTCTCAGACGTACCAGAACCACCTGTCGGAGAAGCTGGAAACACGTCCTGGACAGACTGGAACCACGTGACGGCCATGCCTGAACCACCTGCCGAGCACGGCAGAACCACCTGCCGGACACGCCAAAATCACCTGCGGGCTACGCCAGAACCACTTGGACGACTCTCCGAAATGACCTGCCGGGCATGTTGGAACCACCTGTCAGACGTGCCAGAAGCACGTGGCGGACAGTCCGGAATCACCTGTTGGGCTTACGCAACCACCTCTGAGACATACCAGAACCACGTGCCGTGCACGCCGGAACCACCTACCGGACAGACCGGAATCAACTTTTGGGCATGCCGGAACCACCAGTCAGATGTGCCAGAAACACGTGCCGGAGACGCCGGAAGCACCTGCCGAGCACGTCGCAACCACCTTCTCAACTCGCCTGAACCACCTGCCGGACACGCCAAAATCACCTGCCCGCTACACCAGCACCACTTCGGGGACAAGCCGGAATCACGTGAGGGGCATGCCGGCACAGCCTCTCAGACTGAACCTCGTGCCGGACACCACAGAACCACCTGCCGGACAGACCGGAACCACCTGCCGGACACGCCGGAACCACCGGCTCGACCCGCCGGAACGACCGCTGGACGTGCAAAATCACCTGCCGGCTACGCCGGAAACACTTGGCGAACACTCCGGAATCACCTGCCGGGCATGCCGGAACCACCTCTCAGATATGCCAGAACCACGTGCCAATGACCCCGGAAGCACCTGCCGAGCACGCCGGAACCACCTGCTCGACTCGCCAGAACCACCTGCCGGACACGCAAAAATCACATGCCGGCTACGCCACAACCAGTTGGGGAACACTTCGGAATCACCTGCCGGGCTGGCTGCAACCACCTGCCGGTCATGCCAAAATCACCTGCCAACTACGCCAGTACCACTTGGCGGACACTGTGGAAACACCTGTCGGGCCGGCCGGAACCACATCTCAGACGTGCCAGAACCATGTGCATGAGATGCTGAAACCACACCCCGAACAGATGGAAAACACCTGCCAGACCCGTCTGAACAACCTGCCGAGCACGCCGGAGCCACCTGCTCGACTCGCCGGAACCACCTACCTGACATGCCCAAATCACCAGCCGGGTATGCCAGAACCACTTGGCGGACACTCTGGAATCATCTGCCGGACATGCCGGAACCAGCTCTCAGACACACCAGAACCACGTGCCGGAGACGCCGGAAGCACCTGCCGAGCATGCCGGAGCCACCTGCTCGACTCCCCAGAAACACCTGCCGGACACGCCAAAATCACCTGCCGGGTACGCCAGAACCACCTGGCAGACACTCCATAACCACCTGTCGCGCATGCCGGAACCACCTCTCAGACGTGCCGGAAGCACGTGCCGGACACGCCGGAATCACCTACCCGACAGACCGGAACCACCTGCCGAGCACGCCAGAGCCACCTGTTCGACTCGCTGGAACCACCTGCCGGACAGGCCAATATCAACTGCTGGCTATGCCAGAACCACCTGGGGGACGGTCCAGAATCGCCTGCCAGCCATGGCGGATCCACCTCTCAGACGTACCAGAACCACCTGCCGGAGAAGCTGGAAACACGTCCTGGGCAGTCTGGAACCACCTGCCGGCCAAGCCTGAACCACCTGCCAAGCACAACGGAACAACCTGCCAGACACGCCAAAATCACCTGCGTGTTATGCCAGAACCACTTGGAGGACTCTCTGGGATGACCTGCCGGGCATGCCGGAACCACCTCTCAGACGTGCCAGAACCATGTGGCGGAAAGTCCGGAATCACCTGTTGGGCATGCGCAACCACATCTGAGACGTACCAGAACCACATGCCGTGCAGGCTGGAACCACCTACCGGACAGACCGGAATCACCTTTCGGGCATGCCGGAACCACCTGTCAGATGTGCCAGAAACACGTGCCGGAGATACCGGAAGCACCTGCCGAGCACGTTGGAACCACCTGCTCAACTCGCCTGAACCACCTGCCTGACATGCCAAAATCACCTGCCGACTATGCCAGAACCACTTGGCGAACACTCCGGAATCACTTGCCGGGCATGCAGGAACCACCTCTCAGACATGCCAGAACCCCGTGCCAACGACCCCGGAAGCACCAGCCGAGCACGCCGGAACCACCTGCTCGACTCGCCAGAACCACCTGCCGATCACGCAAAAATCACCTGCCGGCTACGCCACAACCAGTTGGTGAACACTTTGGAATCACCTGCCAGGCTTGCTGGAACCACCTGCCAGTCATGCTAAAATCACCTGCCAACTACGCCAGAACCGCTTGGCGGACACTGCGGAAACACCTGTCGGGCCGGCTGGAACCACATCTCAGACGTGCCAGAAACGTGTTCATGAGATGATGGAACCACACCCCGAACAGACGGATACCACCTGCCAGAACCGCCTGAACCACCTGCTGAGCACGCCGGAACCACCTGCTCGACTCACCGGTACCACCTCCCTGACATGCCAAAATCACCTGCTGGGTATGCCAGAACCACTTGGCGGACACTCCGGAATCATCTTCCGGGCATGCCGGAAGCAGCTCTCAGACACACCAGAACCAAGTTCCGGAGACGCCGGAAGCACCTGCCGAGCATGCCGGAACCACATGCTCGACTCGCCAGACACACCTGCCGGACACGCCAAAATCAACTGCCGGGTATGCCAGAACCACCTGGCGGACACTACGGAATCACCTGCCGCTCATGCCGGAACCACCTCTCAGACGTGCTGGAAGCATGTGCCAGACACGCCGGAAACACCTACCGGACAGACCGGAACCACCTGCCAAGAACGCCGGAGCCACCTGTTCGACTCGCTGGAACCACCTGCCGGACAGGCCAATATCAACTGCTGGCTATGCCAGAACCACCTGGGGGACAGTCCGGGATCACCTGCCAGCCATGGCGGAACCACCTCTCAGACGTACCAGAACCACCTGCCGGAGAAGCTGGAAACACGTCCTGGACAGACTGGAACCACGTGACGGCCATGCCTGAACCACCTGCCGTGCACGGCGGAACCACCTGCCGGACACGCCAAAATCACCTGCGGGCTACGCCAGAACCACTTGGACGACTCTCCGAAATGACCTGCCGGGCATGTTGGAACCACCTCTCAGACGTACCAGAACCACCTGCCGGAGAAGCTGGAAACACGTCCTGGACAGTCTGGAACCACCTGCCGGCCAAGCCTGAACCACCTGCCAAGCACAACGGAACAACCTGCCAGACAAGCCAAAATCACCTGCGTGTTATGCCAGAACCACTTGGAGGACTCTCTGGGATGACCTGCCGGGCATGCCGGAACCACCTCTCAGACGTGCCAGAACCATGTGGCGGACAGTCCGGAATCACCTGTTGGGCATACGCAACCACCTCTGAGACGTACCAGAACCACGTGCCGTGCACGCCGGAAGCACCTACCGGACAGACCGGAATCAACTTTTGGGCATGCCGGAACCACCAGTCAGATGTGCCAGAAACACGTGCCGGAGACGCCGGAAGCACCTGCCGAGCACGTCGCAACCACCTGCTCAACTCGCCTGAACCACCTGCCGGACACGCCAAAATCACCTGCCCGCTACACCAGCACCACTTCGGGGACAAGCCGGAATCACGTGAGGGTCATGCCGGCACAGCCTCTCAGACTGAACCTCGTGCCGGACACCACAGAACCACCTGCCGGACAGACCGGAACCACCTGCCGGACACGCCGGAACCACCGGCTCGACCCGCCGGAACGACCGCTGCACATGCAAAATCACCTGCCGGCTACGCCGGAAACACTTGGCGAACACTCCGGAATCACCTGCCAGGCATGCCGGAACCACCTCTCAGATATGCCAGAACCACGTGCCAATGACCCCGGAAGCACCTGCCGAGCACGCCGGAACCACCTGCTCGACTCGCCAAAACCACCTGCCGGACACGCAAAAATCACCTGCCGGCTACGCCACAACCAGTTGGGGAACACTTCGGAATCACCTGCCGGGCTTGCTGGAACCACCTGCCGGTCATGCCAAAATCACCTGCCAACTACGCCAGTACCACTTGGCGGACACTGTGGAAACACCTGTCGGGCCGGCCGGAACCACATCTCAGACGTGCCAGAACCATGTGCATGAGATGCTGAAACCACACCCGGAGCAGACGGAAAACACCTGCCAGACACGTCTGAAAAACCTGCCGAGCACGCCGGAGCCACCTGCTCGACTCGCCGGAACCACCTACCTGACATGCCCAAATCACCAGCCGGGTATGCCAGAACCACTTGGCGGACACTCCGGAATCATCTGCCGGACATGCCGGAACCAGCTCTCAGACACACCAGAACCACGTGCCGGAGACGCCGGAAGCACCTGCCGAGCATGCCGGAGCCAACTGCTCGACTCGCTAGAAACACCTGCCGGACACGCCAAAATCACCTGCCGGGTACGCCAGAACCACCTGGCGGACACTCCGAAACCACCTGTCCCGCATGCCGGAACCACCTCTCAGACGTGCCGGAAGCACGTGCCGGACACGCCGGAATCACCTACCGGACAGAACGGAACCACCTGCCGAGCACGCCGGAGCCACCTGTTCGACTCGCTGGAACCACCTGCCGGACAGGCCAATATCAACTGCTGGCTATCCCAGAACCACCTGGGGGACGGTCAGGAATCACCTGCCAGCCATGGCGGAACCACCTCTCAGACATGCCAGAACCCCGTGCCAACGACCCCGGAAGCACCAGCCGAGCACGCCGGAACCACCTGCTCGACTCGCCAGAACCACCTGCCGATCACGCAAAAATCACCTGCCGGCTACGCCACAACCAGTTGGTGAACACTTTGGAATCACCTGCCAGGCTTGCTGGAACCCCCTGCCAGTCATGCCAAAATCACCTGCCAACTACGCCAGAACCGCTTGGCGGACACTGCGGAAACACCTGTCGGGCCGGCTGGAACCACAGCTCAGACGTGCCAGAAACGTGTTCATGAGATGCTGGAACCACACCCCGAACAGACGGATACCACCTGCCAGAACCGCCTGAACCACCTGCTGAGCACGCCGGAACCACCTGCTCGACTCACCGGTACCACCTCCCTGACACGCCAAAATCACCTGCTGAGTATGCCAGAACCACTTGGCGGACACTCCGGAATCATCTGCCGGACATGCCGGAACCAGCTCTCAGACACACCAGAACCAAGTGCCGGAGACGCCGGAAGCACCTGCCGAGCATGCCGGAGCCACCTGCTCGACTCGCCAGAAACACCTGCCGGACACGCCAAAATCAACTGCCTGGTATGCCAGAACCACCTGGCGGACACTATGGAATCACCTGCCGCGCATGCCGGAACCACCTGCTCGACTCGCCAGAACCACCTGCCGGACACGCAAAAATCACCTGCCCGCTACACCAGCACCACTTCGGGGACAAGCCGGAATAACGTGAGGGGCATGCCGGCACAGCCTCTCAGACTGAACCTCGTGCCGGACACCACAGGACCACCTGCCGGACAGACCGGAACCACCTGCCGGACACGCCGGAACCACCGCCTCGACCCGCCGGAACGACCGCTGGACATGCAAAATCACCTGCCGGCTACGCCGGAAACACTTGGCGAACACTCCGGAATCACCTGCCGGGCATGCCGGAACCACCTCTCAGATATGCCAGAACCACGTGCCTATGACCCCGGAAGCACCTGCCGAGCACGCTGGAACCACCTGCTCGACTCGCCAGAACCACCTGCCGGACACGCAAAAATCACCTGCCGGCTACGCCACAACCAGTTGGGGAACACTTCGGAATCACCTGCCGGGCTTGCTGGAACCACCTGCCGGTCATGCCAAAATCACCTGCCAACTACGCCAGTACCACTTGGCGGACACTGTGGAAACACCTGTCGGGCCGGCCGGAACCACATCTCAGACGTGCCAGAACCATGTGCATGAGATGCTGAAACCACACCCCGAACAGACGGAAAACACCTGCCAGACCCGTCTGAACAACCTGCCGAGCAC
The DNA here is from genome assembly GCF_041296265.1 of Equus caballus. Lineage (NCBI taxonomy): Eukaryota > Metazoa > Chordata > Mammalia > Perissodactyla > Equidae > Equus > Equus caballus. The sequence goes on from NC_091697.1 coordinate 5,853,282, forward strand.
GCCGGAGCCACCTGCTCGACTCGCCGGAACCACCTACCTGACATGCCCAAATCACCAGCCGGGTATGCCAGAACCACTTGGCGGACACTCTGGAATCATCTGCCGGACATGCCGGAACCAGCTCTCAGACACACCAGAACCACGTGCCGGAGACGCCGGAAGCACCTGCCGAGCATGCCGGAGCCACCTGCTCGACTCCCCAGAAACACCTGCCGGACACGCCAAAATCACCTGCCGGGTACGCCAGAACCACCTGGCAGACACTCCGAAACCACCTGTCGCGCATGCCGGAACCACCTCTCAGACGTGCCGGAAGCACGTGCCGGACACGCCGGAATCACCTACCCGACAGACCGGAACCACCTGCCGAGCACGCCAGAGCCACCTGTTCGACTCGCTGGAACCACCTGCCGGACAGGCCAATATCAACTGCTGGCTATGCCAGAACCACCTGGGGGACGGTCCGGAATCGCCTGCCAGCCATGGCGGAACCACCTCTCAGACGAACCAGAACCACCTGCCGGAGAAGCTGGAAACACGTCCTGGACAGTCTGGAACCACCTGCCGGCCAAGCCTGAACCACCTGCCAAGCACAACGGAACAACCTGCCAGACACGCCAAAATCACCTGCGTGTTATGCCAGAACCACTTGGAGGACTCTCTGGGATGACCTGCCGGGCATGCCGGAACCACCTCTCAGACGTGCCAGAAACATGTGGCGGACAGTCCGGAATCACCTGTTGGGCATGCGCAACCACCTCTGAGACGTACCAGAACCACATGCCGTGCAGGCTGGAGCCACCTAGCGGACAGACAGGAATCACCTTTCGGGCATGCCGGAACCACCTGTCAGATGTGCCAGAAACACGTGCCGGAGACACCGGAAGCACCTGCCAAGCACGTTGGAACCACCTGCTCGACTCGCCAGAACCACCTGCCGATCAGGCAAAAATCACCTGCCGGCTACGCCACAACCAGTTGGTGAACACTTTGGAATCACCTGCCAGGCTTGCTGGAACCACCTGCCAGTCATGCCAAAATCACCTGCCAACTACGCCAGAACCGCTTGGCGGACACTGCGGAAACACCTGTCGGGCCGGCTGGAACCACAGCTCAGACGTGCCAGAAACGTGTTCATGAGATGCTGGAACCACACCCCGAACAGACGGAAACCACCTGCCAGAACCGCCTGAACCACCTGCTGAGCACGCCGGAACCACCTGCTCGACTCACCGGTACCACCTCCCTGACACGCCAAAATCACCTGCTGGGTATGCCAGAACCACTTGGCGGACACTCCGGAATCATCTGCTGGACATGCCGGAACCAGCTCTCAGACACACCAGAACCAAGTGCCGGAGAAGCCGGAAGCACCTGACGAGCATGCCGGAGCCACCTGCTCGACTCGCCAGACACACCTGCCGGACACGCCAAAATCAACTGCCGGGTATGCCAGAACCACCTGGCGGACACTACGGAATCACCTGCCGCTCATGCCGGAACCACCTCTCAGACGTGCTGGAAGCATGTGCCAGACACGCCGGAAACACCTACCGGACAGACCGGAACCACCTGCCAAGAACGCCGGAGCCACCTGTTCGACTCGCTGGAACCACCTCCCGGACAGGCCAATATCAACTGCTGGCTATGCCAGAACCACCTGGGGGACAGTCCGGGATCACCTGCCAGCCATGGCGGAACCACCTCTCAGACGTACAAGAACCACCTGCCGGAGAAGCTGGAAACACGTCCTGGACAGACTGGAACCACGTGACGGCCATGCCTGAACCACCTGCCGTGCACGGCGGAACCACCTGCCGGACACGCCAAAATCACCTGCGGGCTACGCCAGAACCACTTGGACGACTCTCCGAAATGACCTGCCGGGCATGTTGGAACCACCTCTCAGACGTGCCAGAAGCACGTGGCGGACAGTCCGGAATCACCTGTTGGGCATACGCAACCACCTCTGACACGTACCAGAACCACGTGCCGTGCACGCCGGAACCACCTACCGGACAGACCGGAATCAACTTTTGGGCATGCCGGAACCACCAGTCAGATGTGCCAGAAACACGTGCCGGAGACGCCGGAAGCACCTGCCGAGCACGTCGCAACCACCTGCTCAACTCGCCTGAACCACCTGCCGGACACGCCAAAATCACCTGCCCGCTACACCAGCACCACTTCGGGGACAAGCCGGAATCACGTGAGGGGCATGCCGGCACAGCCTCTCAGACTGAACCTCGTGCCGGACACCACAGAACCACCTGCCGGACAGACCGGAACCACCTGCCGGACACGCCGGAACCACCGGCTCGACCCGCCGGAACGACCGCTGGACATGCAAAATCACCTTCCGGCTACGCCGGAAACACTTGGCGAACACTCCGGAATCACCTGCCGGGCATGCCGGAACCACCTCTCAGATATGCCAGAACCACGTGCCAATGACCCCGGAAGCACCTGCCGAGCACGCCGGAACCACCTGCTCGACTCGCCAGAACCACCTGCCGGACACGCAAAAATCACCTGCCGGCTACGCCACAAGCAGTTGGGGAACACTTCGGAAACACCTGCCAGGATTCCTGGAACCACATGCCGGTCATGCCAAAATCACCTGCCAACTACGCCAGTACCACTTGGCGGACACTGTGGAAACACCTGTCGGGCCGGCCGGAACCACATCTCAGAGGTGCCAGAACCATGTGCATGAGATGCTGGAACCACACCCCGAACAGACGGAAAACACCTGCCAGACCCGTCTGAAAAACCTGCCGAGCACGCCGGAGCCACCTGCTCGACTCGCCGGAACCACCTACCTGACATGCCCAAATCACCAGCCGGGTATGCCAGAACCACTTGGCGGACACTCCGGAATCATCTGCCGGACATGCCGGAACCAGCTCTCAGACACACCAGAACCACGTGTCGGAGACGCCGGAAGCACCTGCCGAGCATGCCGGAGCCACCTGCTCGACTCGCCAGAAACACCTGCCGGACACGCCAAAATCACCTGCCGGGTACGCCAGAACCACCTGGCGGACACTCTGAAACCACCTGTCGCGCATGCCGGAACCACCTCTCAGACGTGCCAGACGCACGTGCCGGACACGCCGGAATCACCTACCCGACTGACCAGAACCACCTGCCGAGCACGCCGGAGCCACCTGTTCGACTCGCTGGAACCACCTGCCGGACAGGCCAATATCAACTGCTGGCTATGCCAGAACCACCTGGGGGACGGTCCGGAATCACCTGCCAGCCATGGTGGAACCACCTCTCAGACGTACCAGAACCACCTGCCGGAGAAGCTGGAAACACGTCCTGGACAGTCTGGAACCACCTGCCGGCCAAGCCTGAACCACCTGCCAAGCACAACGGAACAACCTGCCAGACACGCCAAAATCACCTGCGTGTTATGCCAGAACCACTTGGAGGACTCTCTGGGATGACCTGCCGGGCATGCCGGAACCACGTATCAGACGTGCCAGAACCATGTGGCGGACAGTCTGGAATCACCTGTTGGGCATGCGCAACCACATCTGAGACGTACCAGAACCACATGCCGTGCAGGCTGGAACCACCTACCGGACAGACCGGAATCACCTTTCGGGCATGCCGGAACCACCTGTTAGATGTGACAGAAACACGTGCCGGAGACGCCGGAAGCACCTGCCGAGCACGTTGGAACCACCTGCTCAACTCGCCTGAACCACCTGCCGGACATGCCAAAATCACCTGCCGACTATGCCAGAACCACTTGGCGAACACTCCGGAATCACTTGCCGGGCATGCAGGAACCACCTCTCAGACATGCCAGAACCCCGTGCCAATGACCCCGGAAGCACCAGCCGAGCACGCCGGAACCACCTGCTCGACTCGCCAGAACCACCTGCCGATCACGCAAAAATCACCTGCCGGCTACGCCACAACCAGTTGGTGAACACTTTGGAATCACCTGCCAGGCTTGCTGGAACCACCTGCCAGTCATGCCAAAATCACCTGCCAACCACGCCAGAACCGCTTGGCGGACACTGCGGAAACACCTGTCGTGCCGGGTGGAACCACATCTCAGATGTGCCAGAAACGTGTTCATGAGATGCTGGAACCACACCCCGAACAGACGGATACCACCTGCCAGAACCGCCTGAACCACCTGCTGAGCACGCCGGAACCACCTGCTCGACTCACCGGTACCACCTCCCTGACACGCCAAAATCACCTGCTGGGTATGCCAGAACCACTTGGCGGACACTCCGGAATCATCTGCCGGACATGCCGGAACCAGCTCTCAGACACACCAGAACCAAGTGCCGGAGACGCCGGAAGCACCTGCCGAGCATGCCGGAGCCACGTGCTCGAATCGCGAGAAACACCTGCCGGACACGCCAAAATCACCTGCCGGGTATGACAGAACCACCTGGCGGACACTACGGAATCACCTGCCGCGCATGCCGGAACCACCTCTCAGACGTGCCGGAAGCACGTGCCAGACACGCCGGAAACACCTACCGGACAGACCGGAACCACCTGCCAAGAACGCCGGAGCCACCTGTTCGACTCGCTGGAACCACCTCCCGGACAGGCCAATATCAACTGCTGGCTATGCCAGAACCACCTGGGGGACAGTCCGGGATCACCTGCCAGCCATGGCGGAACCACCTCTCAGACGTACCAGAACCACCTGCCGGAGAAGCTGGAAACACGTCCTGGACAGACTGGAACCACGTGACGGCCATGCCTGAACCACCTGCCGTGCACGGCGGAACCACCTGCCGGACACGCCAAAATCACCTGCGGGCTACGCCAGAACCACTTGGACGACTCTCCGAAATGACCTGCCGGGCATGTTGGAACCACCTCTCAGACGTGCCAGAAGCACGTGGCGGACAGTCCGGAATCACCTGTTGGGCATACGCAACCACCTCAGAGACGTACCAGAACCACGTGCCGTGCACGCCGGAACCACCTACCGGACAGACCGGAATCAACTTTTGGGCATGCCGGAACCACCAGTCAGATGTGCCAGAAACACGTGCCGGAGACGCCGGAAGCACCTGCCGAGCACGTCGCAACCACCTGCTCAACTCGCCTGAACCACCTGCCGGACACGCCAAAATCACCTGCCCGCTACACCAGCACCACTTCGGGGACAAGCCGGAATCACGTGAGGGGCATGCCGGCACAGCCTCTCAGACTGAACCTCGTGCCGGACACCACAGAACCACCTGCCGGACAGACCGGAACCACCTGCCGGACACGCCGGAACCACCGGCTCGACCGGCTGGAACGACCGCTGGACATGCAAAATCACCTGCCGGCTACGCCGGAAACACTTGGCGAACACTCCGGAATCACCTGCCGGGCATGCCGGAACCACCTCTCAGATATGCCAGAACCACGTGCCAATGACCCCGGAAGCACCTGCCGAGCACGCCGGAACCACCTGCTCGACTCGCCGGAACCACCTGCCGGACACGCAAAAATCACCTGCCGGCTACGCCACAAGCAGTTGGTGAACACTTCGGAAACACCTGCCAGGATTCCTGGAACCACATGCCGGACATGCCAAAATCACCTGCCAACTACGCCAGTACCACTTGGCGGACACTGTGGAAACACCTGTCGGGCCGGCCGGAACCACATCTCAGAGGTGCCAGAACCATGTGCATGAGATGCTGGAACCACACCCCGAACAGACGGAAAACACCTGCCAGACCCGTCTGAACAACCTGCCGAGCACGCCGGAGCCACCTGCTCGACTCGCCGGAACCACCTACCTGACATGCCCAAATCACCAGCCGGGTATGCCAGAACCACTTGGCGGACACTCCGGAATCATCTGCCGGACATGCCGGAACCAGCTCTCAGACACACCAGAACCACGTGCCGGAGACGCCGGAAGCACCTGCCGAGCATGCCGGAGCCACCTGCTCGACTCGCCAGAAACACCTGCCGGACACGCCAAAATCACCTGCCGGGTACGCCAGAACCACCTGGCGGACACTCCGAAACCACCTGTCGCGCATGCCGGAACCACCTCTCAGACGTGCCGGAAGCACGTGCCGGACACGGCGGAATCACCTACCGGACAGACCGGAACCACCTGCCGAGCACGCCGGAGCCACCTGTTCAACTCGCTGGAACCACCTGCCGGACAGGCCAATATCAACTGCTGGCGATGCCAGAACCACCTGGGGGACGGTCCGGAATCACCTGCCAGCCATGGCGGAACCACCTCTCAGACGTACCAGAACCACCTGCCGGAGAAGCTGGAAACACGTCCTGGGCAGTCTGGAACCACCTGCTGACCAAGCCTGAACCACCTGCCAAGCACAACGGAACAACCTGCCAGACACGCCAAAATCACCTGCGTGTTATGCCAGAACCACTTGGAGGACTCTCTGGGATGACCTGCAGGGCATCCCGGAACCACCTCTCAGACGTGCCAGAACCATGTGGCGGACAGTCTGGAATCACCTGTTGGGCATGCGCAACCACATCTGAGACGTACCAGAACCACATGCCGTGCAGGCTGGAACCACCTACCGGACAGACCGGAATCAACTTTCGGGCATGCCGGAACCACCTGTCAGATGTGCCAGAAACACGTGCCGGAGACGCCGGAAGCACCTGCCGAGCACGTTGGAACCACCTGCTCAACTCGCCTGAACCACCTGCCGGACATGCCAAAATCACCTGCCGACTATGCCAGAACCACTTGGCGAACACTCCGGAATCACTTGCCGGGCATGCAGGAACCACCTCTCAGACATGCCAGAACCCCGTGCCAATGACCCCGGAAGCACCAGCCGAGCACGCCGGAACCACCTGCTCGACTCGCCAGAACCACCTGCCGATCACGCAAAAATCACCTGCCGGCTACGCCACAACCAGTTGGTGAACACTTTGGAATCACCTGCCAGGCTTGCTGGAACCACCTGCCAGTCATGCCAAAATCACCTGCCAACTACGCCAGAACCGCTTGGCGGACACTGCAGAAACACCTGTCGTGCCGGGTGGAACCACATCTCAGATGTGCCAGAAACGTGTTCATGAGATGCTGGAACCACACCCCGAACAGACGGATACCACCTGCCAGAACCGCCTGAACCACCTGCAGAGCACGCCGGAACCACCTACTCGACTCGCCGGTACCACCTCCCTGACACGCCAAAATCACCTGCTGGGTATGCCAGAACCACTTGGCGGACACTCCGGAATCATCTGCCGGACATGCCAGAACCAGCTCTCAGACACACCAGAACCACGTGCCAGACACGCCGGAAGCACCTGCTGAGCATGCCGGAGCCAAATGCTCGACTTGCAAGAATCACCGGCCAGACACGCCAAAATCACCTGCCGGGTACGCCAGAACCATGTTGCGGACACTCCGGAATCACCTGTCGGGCATGCCGGAACCGCCTCTCAGAATTGCCAGAACCATGTTCCGGACACGCTGGTACCACCTGCCGAGCTCGCCGGAACCACCTGCTGGACACGCCAAAATCAACTGCCGGCTACGCCAGAACCACTCGGCAGACACTCTGGAATCACATGCCGGGCTGGCTGGAACCACCTGCCGGTCTCGCCAACATCACCTTTCAGCTACGCCGGAACCAGTTGGCGGACACTCCGGAAACACCTGTCGGGCCGGCCGGAACTACCTCTCAGACGTGCCGGAAGCACGTGCCAGACACACCGGAAACACCTACCGGACAGACCGGAACCACCTGCCAAGAACGCCGGAGCCACCGGTTCGACTCGCTGGAACCACCTCCCGGACAGGCCAATATCAACTGCTGGCTATGCCAGAACCACCTGGGGGACAGTCCGGGATCACCTGCCAGCCATGGCGGAACCACCTCTCAGACGTACCAGAACGACCTGCCGGAGAAGCTGGAAACACGTCCTGGACAGACTGGAACCACGTGACGGCCATGCCTGAACCACCTGCCGAGCACGGCGGAACCACCTGCCGGACACGCCAAAATCACCTGCGGGCTACGCCAGAACCACTTGGACGACTCTCCGAAATGACCTGCCGGGCATGTTGGAACCACCTCTCAGACGTGCCAGAAGCACGTGGCGGACAGTCCGGAATCACCTGTTGGGCATACGCAACCACCTCAGAGACGTACCAGAACCACGTGCCGTGCACGCCGGAACCACCTACCGGACAGACCGGAATCAACTTTTGGGCATGCCGGAACCACCAGTCAGATGTGCCAGAAACACGTGCCGGAGACGCCGGAAGCACCTGCCGAGCACGTCGCAACCACCTGCTCAACTCGCCTGAACCACCTGCCGGACACGCCAAAATCACCTGCCCGCTACACCAGCACCACTTCGGGGACAAGCCAGAATCACGTGAGGGTCATGCGGGCACAGCCTCTCAGACTGAACCTCGTGCCGGACACCACAGAACCACCTGCCGGACAGACCGGAACCACCTGCCGGACACGCCGGAACCACCGCCTCGACCCGCCGGAACGACCGCTGGACATGCAAAATCACCTGCCGGCTACGCCGGAAACACTTGGCGAACACTCCGGAATCACCTGCCGGGCATGCCGGAACCACCTCTCAGATATGCCAGAACCACGTGCCAATGACCCCGGAAGCACCTGCCGAGCACGCCGGAACCACCTGCTCGACTCGCCAGAAACACCTGCCGGACACGCAAAAATCACCTGCCGGCTACGCCACAACCAGTTGGTGAACACTTTGGAATCACCTGCCAGGCTTGCTGGAACCACCTGCCAGTCATGCCAAAATCACCTGCCAACTACGCCAGAACCGCTTGGCGGACACTGCGGAAACACCTGTCGGGCTGGCTGGAACCACAGCTCAGACGTGCCAGAAACGTGTTCATGAGATGCTGGAACCACACCCCGAACAGACGGATACCACCTGCCAGAACCGCCTGAACCACCTGCTGAGCACGCCGGAACCACCTGCTCGACTCACCGGTACCACCTCCCTGACACGCCAAAATCACCTGCTGAGTATGCCAGAACCACTTGGCGGACACTCCGGAATCATCTGCCGGACATGCCGGAACCAGCTCTCAGACACACCAGAACCAAGTGCCGGAGACGCCGGAAGCACCTGCCGAGCATGCCGGAGCCACCTGCTCGACTCGCCAGAAACACCTGCCGGACACGCCAAAATCAACTGCCTGGTATGCCAGAACCACCTGGCGGACACTATGGAATCACCTGCCGCGCATGCCGGATCCACCTGCTCGACTCGCCAGAACCACCTGCCGGACACGCAAAAATCACCTGCCCGCTACACAAGCACCACTTCGGGGACAAGCCGGAATCACGTGAGGGGCATGCCGGCACAGCCTCTCAGACTGAACCTCGTGCCGGACACCACAGAACCACCTGCCGGACAGACCGGAACAATCTGCCGGACATGCCGGAACCACCGGCTCGACCCGCCGGAACGACCGCTGGACATGCAAAATCACCTGCCGGCTACGCCGGAAACACTTGGCGAACACTCCGGAATCACCTGCCGGGCATGCCGGAACCACCTCTCAGATATGCCAGAACCACGTGCCAATGACCCCGGAAGCACCTCCCGAGCACGCCGGAACCACCGGCTCGACTCGCCGGAACCATTGCCGGACATGCAAAATCACCTGCCGGCTACGCCAGAACCACTTGGCGAACACTCCGGTATCACCTGCAGGGCATGCCGGAACCACCTCTCAGAGGTGCCAGAACCACATGCCGGACACTCCGGAATCACCTGCCGGGCATGGCGGAACCACCTCTCAGACATGCCGGAACCACATTCAAATGACACCGGAAGCACCTGCCGAGCACGCCCGAACCTCCTGCTCGACTCGCCAAATCCACCTGCTGGACACGCCAAAATCACCTGCCGGCGACGCCACAACCATTTGGTGAATGCTTCGGAATCACCTGCCGGGCTGGCTGGAACCACCTGCCGGTCACGCCAGCATCACCTGCCAGCTATGCCAGAACCACTTGGCTGACACCATGGAAACACCTGTCGGGCCGGCCGGAACCACATCTCAGACGTGCCAGAACCATGTGCCTGAGATGCCGGAACCACACCCCGAACAGACCGAAACCACCTGCCAGACCCGCCTGAACCACCTGCCGAGCACGCCGGAACCACCTACTCGACTCGCCGGAACCACCTACCAGACACGCTAAAATCACCTGCCGGGTATGCCACAACCACTTGGTGGACACTCCGGAATCATCTGCCGGACATGCCAGAACCAGCTCTCAGACACACCAGAACCGCGTGCCAGAAACGCCGGAAGCACCTGCTGAGCATGCCTGAGCCAAATGCTCGACTTGCAAGAAACACCTGCCTGACAAGCCAAAATCACCTGCCAGGTATGCCAGAACCACGTGGCGGACACTCCGGAATCACCTGTCGGGCATGCCGGAACCAACTATCAGACGTACCAGAACCTCGTGCCGGTCACGCCAGAACCACCTGCCGGACAGACCGGAAACACCTGCTGGATACGCCGCAACCACCGGCTCGACTCGCCGGAACCACCGCCGGACATGCAAAATGACCTGCCGGCTACGCCAGAACCACTTGGCGAACACTCCGGAATCACCTGTCGGGCATGCCGGAACCACCTCTCAGACTTGCCAGAACCATGTTACGGACGCGCCGGTACGACCTGCCGAGTATGCCAGAACCACCTGATCCACTCCCCAGAACCACCTGCTGGATACGCCTGAATCACCTGCCGGCAACTCCAGAACCACTCGGCAGACACTCCGTAACCAACTGCCGGGAATGCCGGAACCACCTCTCAGAGGTGCCAGAACCACATGCCGGACACTCCGGAATCACCTGCCGGGCATGCCGGAACCATCTCTCAGACTTGCCAGAACCATGTTCCGGACATGCCGGAACCACCTGCCGAGCTTGCCGGAACCACCTGCTGGACACGCCAAAATCACCTGCCGGCTACGCCAGAACCACTCGGCAGACACTCGGGAATCACATGCCAGGCATTCCGGAACCACGTCTCAGAGGTGCCAGAACCAAATGCCGGACATCTCCGGAATCACCTGCCGGGCATGCCGGAACCACCTCTCAGAGGTGCCAGAACCACATGCCGGAGACTCCCGAATCACCTGCCGGGCATGCCGGAACCATCTGTCAGACGTGCCAGAACCATGTGCCTGAGATGCCGGAACCACTCCCCGAACAGACCGAAACCACCTGCCAGACCCGCCTGAAGCCCCTGGCGAGCACGCCTGATCCACCTGCTCAACTAGCCGGAACCAACTTCATGACATTCCAAAATCACCTGCCGGCTACGCCACAACCATTTGGTGAACTCTTCGGAATCACCTGCCGGGCTGGCTCCAGAACCACTCGGCAGACACTCCGGAACCCCCTGCCGGGCATGCCGGAACCACCTCTCAGACATGCCGGATCCACATGCCAATGACACCGGAAGCACCGGCCGAGCACGCCAGAACCACCTGCTCGACTCGCCAAAACCACCTGCTTGACACGCCAAAATCACCTGCCGGCTATGCCACAACCATTTGGTGAACTCTTCGGAATCACCTGCCGGGCTTGCTGGAACCACCTGCTGGTCACGCCAACATCACCTGCCAGCTATGCCAGAACCACTTGGTGGACACCTGGAAACACATGTCGGGCCGGCCGGAACTACCTCTCAGACGTGCCAGAACCATGAGCCTGAGATGCCGGAACCACTCCCCGAACAGACCGAAACCACCTGCCAGACCCGCCTGAACCCCCTGGCGAGCACGCCTGATCCACCTGCTCAACTAGCCGGAACCAACTTCCTGACACGCCAAAATCACCTGCCAGGTATACAAGAACCACTTGGTGGACACTCCGGAATCATCTGCCGGACATGCCAGAACCAGCTCTCAGACACACCAGAAGCACGTGCCAGAGACGCCGGAAGCACCAGCAGAGCATGCCTGAGCCACCTGCTCGACTCGCAAGAAACACCTGTCGGACATGCCAAAATCACCTGCCGGGTACGCCAGAAACACTTGGCGGACGCTCCAGACTCACCTGTCGGGCGGGCCAGAACCACCTCTCAGACTTGCCAGAACCATGTTCTGGACACGCCGGTACCACCTGCCGAGTATGCCGGAACCAGCTGATCCACTCCCCATAACCACCTAGTGGACACGCCAAAATCAATTGCCGGCTACGCCGGAACCACCGGCTCGACTCGCCGGAACCACCGCCGGACATGCAAAATGACCTGCCGGCTACGCCAGAACCACTTGGCGAACACTCCGGAATCACCTGTCGGGCATGCCGGAACCGCCTCTCAGACTTGCCAGAACCATGTGCCTGAGATGCCGGAACCACACCCCGAACAGACCGAAACCGCCTGCCAGACCTGCCTGAACCACCTGCCGAGCACGCTGGAACCACCTACACGGCTCGCTGGAACCATCTACCTGACACGCTAAAATCACCTGCCGGGTATGCCACAACCACTTGGTGGACACTCCGGAATCATCTGCCGGACAGGCCAGAACCAGGTCTCAGACACACCAGAACCACGTGCCAGACACGCCGGAAGCACCTGCTGAGCATGCCTGAGCCAAATGCTCGACTTGCAAGAAACACCTGCCAGACACGCCAAAATCACCTGGCGGGTACGCCAGAACCACGTGGCGGACACTCCGGAATCACCTGTCGGGCATGCCGGAACCAACTCTCAGACGTGCCAGAACCTCGTGCCGGTCACGCCATAACCACCTGCCGAGTATGCTGGAACCACCTGATCCTCTCCCCAGAACCACCTGCTGGACACGCCAGAATCACCTGCCGACTACGCCAGAACCACTCGGCAGACACTCCGGAACCACCTGCCGGGCATGCCGGACCCATATCTCAGAGGTGCCAGAACCACATACCGGACACTCCGGAATCACCTGCCTGGCATGCAGGAACCATCTCTCAGAGGTGCCAGAACCATGTTCCGGACACGCTGGTACCACCTGCCGAGCTCGCCGGAACCACCTGCTGGACACGCCAAAATCACCTGCCAGCTACGCCAGAACCACACGGCAGACACTCCAGAATCATCTGCCGGACATGCCAGAACCAGCTCTCAGACACACCAGAACCACGTGCCAGAGACGTCGGAAGCAACAGCTGAGCATGCCTGAGCCACCTGCTCGACTCGCTAGATACACCTGTCGGATGCCAAAATCACCTGCCGGGTACGCCAGAAATACTTGGCGGACGCTCCGGAATCACCTGTCGGGCGTGCCGGAACCTCCTCTCAGACTTGCCAGAACCATGTTCCGGACACGCCGGTACCACCTGCCGAGTATGCCGGAATAAGCTGATCCACTCCCCAGAACCACCTAGTGGACACGCCAAAATCAACTGCCGGCTACACCAGAACCACTCGTCAGAAACTCCGGAATCACAGGCCAGGCATTCCGGAACCACCTCTCTGAGGTGCCAGAACCACATGCCGGACACTCCGGAATGACCTGCCGGGTATGCTGGAACCACGTGCTGGACATGCCGGAACCACATGCCGGACATGCCGGAACCACCTTCGGGACATTCCGGAACCACCGGCTCGACTCGCCGGAACCATTGCCGGACATGCAAAATCACCTGCCGGCTACGCCAGAATCACTTGGCGAACACTCCGGAATCACCTCCCGGGCATGGCGGAACCACCTCTCAGACATGCCGGAACCACATGCCAATGACACCGGAAGCACCTGCCGAGCACGCCAGAACCACCTGCTCGACTCGCCAAAACCACCTGCTGGACACGCCAAAATCACCTGCCGGCTACGCCACAACCATTTGGTGAACTCTTCGGAATCACCTGCCCGGCTGGCTGGAACCACCTGCCGGTCACGCCAACATCACCTGCCAGCTATGCCAGGACCACTTGGCGGACACCATGGAAATACCTGTCGGGCCGGCCGGAACCACCTCTCAGACGTGCCAGAACCATGTGCCTGAGATGCCGGAACCACACCCCGAACAGACCGAAACCACCTGCCAGACCCGCCTGAACCACCTGCCGAGCACGCCGGAACCGCCTACTCGACTCGCCAGAACCACCTACCTGACACGCTAAAATCACCTGCCGGGTATGCCACAACCACTTGGTGGACACTCCGGAATCATCTGCCGGACATGCCAGAACCAGCTCTCAGACACACCAGAACCACGTGCCAGACACGCCGGAAGCACCTGCTGAGCATGCCTGAGCCAAATGCTCGACTTGCAAGAAACACCTGCCAGACACGCCAAAATCACCTGCCGGGTACGCCAGAACCACGTTGCGGACACTCCGGAATCACGTGTCGGGCATGCCGGAACCAACTCTCAGACGTGCCAGAACCTCGTGCCGGTCACGCCAGAACCACCTGCCGGACAGACCGGAAACACCTGATGGACACGCCGGAACCACCGGCTCGACTCGCCGGAACCACCACCGGACATGCAAAATGACCTGCCGGCTACACCAGAACCACTTGGCGAACACTCCGGAATCACCTGTCGGGCATGCCGGAACCACCTCTCAGACTTGCCAGAACCAAGTTCCGGACACGCCGGTACCACCTGCCGAGTATGCCGGAACCACCTGATCCACTCCCCAAAACCACCTGCTGGATACTCCAGAATCACCTGCCGACTACGCCAGAACCACTCGGCAGACACTCCATAACCAACTGCCGGGCATGCCGGAACCACCTCTCAGAGGCGCCAGAACCACATGAAGGACACTCCGGAATCACCTGCCGGGCATGACGGAACCACCTCTCAGAGGTGCCAGAACCACATGCCGGACACTCCGGAATCACCTGCCGGGCATGCCGGAAACATCTCTCAGACGTGCCAGAACAATGATCCGGACACGCTGGTACCACCTGCCGAGCTTGCTGGAACCACCTGCTGGACACGCCAAAATCACCTGCCGGCTACGCCAGAACCACTCGGCAGACACTCGGGAATCACATGCCAGGCATTCCGGAACCACGTCTCAGAGGTGCCAGAACCAAATGCCGGACACTCCGGAATCACCTGCCGGGCATGCCGGAACCACCTCTCAGAGGTGCCAGAACCACATGCCGGAGACTCCCGAATCACCTGCCGGGCATGCCGGAACCATCTGTCAGACGTGCCAGAACCATGTGCCTGAGATGCCGGAACCACACCCCGAACAGACGAAACCACCTGCCAGACCGGCCTGAACCACCTGCCGAGCACGCCGGAACCACCTACTCGACTCGCTGGAACCACCTACCTGACACGCTAAAATCACCTGCCGGGTATGCCACAACCACTTGGTGGACACTCCGGAATCATCTGCTGGACATGCCAGAACCAGCTCTCAGACACACCAGAACCACGTGCCAGACACGCCGGAAGCACCTGCTGAGTATGCCGGAGCCAAATGCTCGACTTGCAAGAAGCACCTGCCAGACACGCCAAAATCACCTGCCGGGTACGCCAGAACCATGTTGCGGACACTCCGGAATCACCTGTCGGGCATGCCGGAACCGCCTCTCAGACTTGCCAGAACCATGTTCCGGACACGCCGGTACCACCTGCCGAGTATGCCGGAGCCACCTTATCCACTCCCCACAACCACCAGCTGGACACGCCAGAATCACCTGCCGACTACGCCAGAACCACTCGGCAGACACTCCGGAACCACCTGACGGGCATGCCGGAACCACCTCGCAGAGGTGCCCGAACCACATGCCGGACACTCCGGAATCACCTGCCTGGCATGACGGAACCATCTCTCAGACGTGCCAGAACCATGTTCCGGACACGCTGGTACCACCTGCCGAGCTCTCCGGAACCACCTGCTGGACACGCCAAAATCTCCTGCCGGCTACGCCAGAACCTCTCGGCAGACACTCCGGAATCACCTGCCGGGCTGGCTGGAACTACCTGCCGGTCACGCCAACATCACCTTTCAGCTACGCCGGAACCACTTGGCGGATACTCCGGAAACACCTGTCGGGCCGGCCGGAACTACCTCTCAGACGTGCCAGAACCATGTGCCTGAGATGCCGGAACCACTCCCCGAACAGACCGAAACCACCTGCCAGACCCGCCTGAACCCCCTGGCGAGCACGCCTGATCCACCTGCTCAACTAGCCGGAACCACCTTCCTGACACGCCAAAATCACCTGCCAGGTATACAAGAACCACTTGGTGGACACTCCGGAATCATCTGCCGGACATGCCAGAACCAGCTCTCAGACACACCAGAAGCACGTGCCAGAGACGCCGGAAGCACCAGCAGAGCATGCCTGAGCCAACTGCTCGACTCGCAAGAAACACCTGTCGGACATGCCAAAATCACCTGCCGGGTACGCCAGAAACACTTGGCGGACGCTCCAGACTCACCTGTCGGGCGTGCCGGAACCACCTCTCAGACTTGCCAGAACCATGTTCTGGACACGCCGGTACCACCTGCCGAGTATGCCGGAACCAGCTGATCCACTCCCCAGAACCACCTAGTGGACACGCCAAAATCAACTGCCGGCTACGCCAGAACCACACGGCAGACACTCCGGAATCACCTGCCGGGCTGGCTGGAACCACCTGCCGGTCACGCCAACATCACCTTTCAGCTACGCCAGAACCACTTGGCGGACACTCCGGAAACACCTCTCCGGCCGGCCGGAACCACCTCTGAGACGTGCCAGAACCATGTGCCTGAGATGCCGGAACCACTCCCCGAAAAGACCGAAACCACCTGCCAGACCCGCCTGAACCACCTGGCGAGCACGCCTGATCCACCTGCTCAACTAGCCGGAACCAACTCCCTGACACACCAAAATCACCTGCCAGGTATACAAGAACCACTTGTGGACACTCCGGAATCATCTGCCGGACATACCAGAACCATCTCTCAGACACACCAGAACCACGTGCCAGAGTTGTCGGAAGCAACAGCTGAGCATGCCTGAGCCACCTGCTCGACTCGCTAGATACACCTGTCGGATGCCAAAATCACCTGCCGGGTACGCCAGAAATACTTGGCGGACGCTCCGGAATCACCTGTCGGGCGTGCCGGAACCTCCTCTCAGACTTGCCAGAACCATGTTCCGGACACGCCGGTACCACCTGCCGAGTATGCCGGAATAAGCTGATCCACTCCCCAGAACCACCTAGTGGACACGCCAAAATCAACTGCCGGCTACGCCAGAACCACTCGTCAGAAACTCCGGAATCACAGGCCAGGCATTCCGGAACCACCTCTCAGAGGTGCCAGAACCACATGCCGGACACTCCGGAATCACCTGCCGGGTATGCTGGAACCACGTGCTGGACATGCCGGAACCACCTGCCGGACATGCCGGAACCACCTTCGGGACATTCCGGAACCACCGGCTCGACTCGCCGGAACCATTGCCGGACATGCAAAATAACCTGCCGGCTACGCCAGAACCACTTGGGGAACACTCCGGTATCACCTGCCGGACATGCCGGAACCACCGGCTCGTCTCGCCGGAACCATTGCCGGACATGCAAAATCACCTGCCGGCTACGCCAGAATCACTTGGCGAACACTCCGGAATCACCTGCTGGGCATGGCGGAACCACCTCTCAGACATGCCGGAACCACATGCCAATGACTCCGGAAGCACCTGCCGAGCACGCCAGAACCACCTGCTCGACTCGCCAAAACCACCTGCTGGACACGCCAAAATCACCTGCCGGCTACGCCACAACCATTTAGTGAACTCTTCGGAATCACCTGCCCGGCTGGCTGGAACCACCTGCCGGTCACGCCAACATCACCTGCCAGCTATGCCAGAACCACTTGGCTGACACCATGGAAACACCTGTCGGGCTGGCCGGAACCACCTATCAGACGTGCCAGAACCATGTGCCTGAGATGCCGGAACCACACCCCGAACAGACCGAAACCACCTGCCAGACCCGCCTGAACCACCTGCCGAGCACGCCGGAACCACCTACTCGACTCGCCGGAACCACCTACCTGACACGCTAAAATCACCTGCCGGGTATGCCACAACCACTTGGTGGACACTCCGGAATCATCTGCCGGACATGCCAGAACCAGCTCTCAGTCACACCAGAACCGCGTGCCAGAAACGCCGGAATCACCTGCTGAGCATGCCTGAGCCAAATGCTCGACTTGCAATAAACACCTGCCAGACACGCCAAAATCACCTGCCGGGTACGCCAGAACCACGTGGCGGACACTCCGGAATCACCTTTCGGGCATGCCGGAACCAACTCTCAGACGTGCCAGAACGTCGTGCCGGTCACGCCAGAACCACCTGCCGGACAGACCGGAAACACTTGCTGGACACGCCGGAACCCCCGGCTCGACTCGCCGGAACCACCGCCGGACATGCAAAATGACCTGCCGGCTACGCCAGAACCACTTGGCGAACACTCCGGAATCACCTGTCGGGCATGCCGGAACCACCTCTCAGACTTGCCAGAACCAAGTTCCGGACACGCCGGTACCACCTGCCGAGTATGCCGGAACCACCTGATCCACTCTCCAAAACCACCTGCTGGATACTCCAGAATCACCTGCTGGCTATGCCAGAACCACTCGGCAGACACTCCATAACCAACTGCCGGGCATGCCGGAACCACCTCTCAGAGGTGCCAGAACCACATGCCGGACACTCCCGAATCACCTGCCGGGCATGCCGGAACCATCTCTCAGACGTGCCAGAACCATGTCCCGGACATGCCGGAACCACCTGCCGAGCTCGCCGGAACCACCTGCTCGACACGCCAAAATCACCTGCCGGCTACGCCAGAACCACTCGGCCGACACTCCGGAATCACATGCCGGGCATTCCGGAACCACCTCTCACAGGTGCCAGAACCAAATGCTGGACACTCCGGAAACACCTGCCGAGAATGCCGGAACCACCTGCTGGACATGCCGGAACCACCGGCTCGACTAGCCGTAACCATTGCCGGACATGCAAAATCACCTGCCGGCTACGCCAGATCCACTTGGCGAACACTCCGGAATCACCTGCCGGGCATGGCGGAACCACCTCTCAGACATGCCGGAACCACATGCCAATGACACCGGAAGCACCTGCCAAGCACGCCAGAACCACCTGCTCGACTCGCCAAAACCACCTGCTGGACACGCCAAAATCACCTGCCGGCTACGCCACAACCATTTGGTGAACTCTTCGGAATCACCTGCCGGGCTTGCTGGAACCACATGCCGGTCACCCCAATATCACCTGCCAGCTATGCCAGAACCACTTGGCGGACACCATGGAATCACCTGTCGGGCATGCCGGAACCGCCTCTCAGACTTGCCAGAACCATGTTCCTTACACGCCGGTACCACCTGCCGAGTATGCCGGAACCAACTGATCCACTCCCCAGAACCACCTGCTGGACACGCAAGAATCACCTGCCGACTACGCCAGAACCACTCGGCAGACACTCCGGAACCACCTGCCGGGCATGCCAGAACCACCTCTCAGAGGTTCCAGAACCACTTGCCGAACACTCCAGAATCACCTGCCTGGCATGCCGAAACCACCTCTCAGAGGTGCCAGAACCACATGCCGGACACTCCCGAATCACCTGCCGGGCATGCCGGAACCATCTCTCAGACGTGCCAGAACCATGTTCCGGACACGCTGGTACCACCTGCCGAGCTCGCCGGAACCACCTGCTGGACACGCCAAAATCACCTGCCAGCTACGCCAGAACCAAATGGCAGACACTCCGGAATCACCGGCCGGGCTGGCTGGAACCACCTGCCGGTCACGCCAATATCACCTGCCAGCTGTGCCAGAACCACTTGGCGGACACCATGGAAACACCTGTCGGGCCGGCCGGAACCACCTCTCAGACGTGCCAGAACCATGAGCCTGAGATGGCGGAACCACTCCCCGAACAGACCGAAACCACCTGCCAGACCCGCCTGAGGCCCCTGGCAAGCACGCCTGATCCACCTGCTCAACTAGCCGGAACCAACTTCCTGACACGCCAAAATCACCTGCCAGGTATACCAGAACCACTTGGTGGACACTCCGGAATCATCTGCCGGACATGCCAGAACCAGCTCTCAGACACACCAGAACCACGTGCCAGAGACGCCGGAAGCACCAGCTGAGCATGCCTGAGCCACCTGCTCGACTCGCAAGATACACCTGTCGGACATGCCAAAATCACCTGCCGGGTACGCCAGAAACACTGGGCGGACGCTCCGGAATCACCTGTCGGGCGTGCCGGAACCACCTCTCAGACTTGCCAGAACCATGTTCTGGACACGCCGGTACCACCTGCCGAGTATGCCGGAACCAGCTGATCCACTCCCCAGAACCACCTAGTGGACACGCCAAAATCAACTGCCGGCTACGCCAGAACCACTCGGCAGACACTCCGGAATCACATGCCAGGCATTCCGGAACCACCTCTCAGAGGTGCCAGAACCAAATGCCGGACACTCCGGAATCACCTGCAGGGCGTGCTGGAACCACGTGCTGCACATGCCGGAACCACCTGCCGGACATGCCGGAACCACCTGCCGGACATTCCGGAACCACCGGCTCGACTCGCCGGAACCATTGCCGGACATGCAAAATCACCTGCCGGCTACGCCAGAACCACCTGGCGAACACTCCGGTATCACCTGCCGGGCATGCTGGAACCACCTCTCAGAGGTGCCAGAACCCCATGCCGGACACTCCGGAATCACCTGCCGGGCATGCCGGAACCACCTGCCGGACATGCCGGAACCACCGGCTCGACTCGCCGGAACCATTGCCGGACATGCAAAATCACCTGCCGGCTACGGCAGAACGACTTGGGGAACACTCCGGAATCAACTGCCGGGAATGGCGGAACCACCTCTCAGGCATGCCGGAACCACATGCCAATGACACCGGAAGCACCTGCCGAGCACGCCAGAACCACCTACTCGACTCGCCAAAACCACCTGCTGGACATGCCAAAATCACCTTCTGGCTACGCCACAACCATTTGGTGAACACTTCGGAATCACCTGCCGCGCTGGCTGGAACCACCTGCCGGTCACGCCAACATCACCTGCCAGCTATGCCAGAACCACTTGGCGGACACCATGGAAACACCTGTCGGGCCGGCCGGAACCACCTCTCAGACGTGCCAGAACCATGTGCCTGAGTTGCCGGAACCACACCCCGAACAGACCGAAACCACCTGCCAGACCCGCCTGAACCACCTGCCGAGCACGCCGGAACCGCCTACTCGACTCGCCGGAACCACCTACCTGACACGCTAAAATCACCTGCCGGGTATGCCACAACCACTTGGTGGACACTCCGGAATCATTTGCCGGACATGCCAGAACCAGCTCTCAGACACACCAGAACCACGTGCCAGACACGCCGGAAGCACCTGCTGAGCATGCCTGAGCCAAATGCTCGACTTGCAAGAAACACCTGCCAGACACGCCAAAATCACCTGCCGGGTACGCCAGAACCACGTGGCGGACACTCCGGAATCACCTGTCGGGCATGCCGGAACCAACTCTCAGACGTGCCAGAACCTCGTGCCGGTCACGCCAGAACCACCTGCCGGACAGACCGGAAACACCTGATGGACACGCCGGAACCACCGGCTCGACTCGCCGGAACCACCGCCGGACATGCAAAATGACCTGCCGGCTACGCCAGAACCACTTGGCGAACACTCCGGAATCACCTGTCGGGCATGCCGGAACCACCTCTCAGACTTGCCAGAACCAAGTTCCGGACACGCCGGTACCACCTGCCGAGTATGCCGGAACCACCTGATCCACTCCCCAAAACCACCTGCTGGATACGCCAGAATCACCTGCCGGCTACGCCAGAACCACTCGGCAGACACTCCATAACCAACTGCCGGGCATGCCGGAACCACCTCTTAGAGGCGCCAGAACCACATGACGGACGCTTCGGAATCACCTGCCGGGCATGCCGGAACCATCTCTCAGACTTGCCAGAACCATGTTCCGGACATGCCGGAAGCACCTGCCGAGCTCGCCGGAACCACCTGCTCGACACGCCAAAATCACCTGCCGGCTACGCCAGAACCACTCGGCAGACACTCCGGAATCACATGCCGGGCATTCCGGAACCACCTCTCACAGGTGCCAGAACCAAATGCCGGAGACTCCCGAATCACCTGCCGGGCATGCCGGAACCATCTGTCAGACGTGCCAGAACCATGTGCCTGAGATGCCGGAACCACACCCCGAACAGACGAAACCACCTGCCAGACCGGCCTGAACCACCTGCCGAGCACGCCGGAACCACCTACTCGACTCGCTGGAACCACCTACCTGACACGCTAAAATCACCTGCCGGGTATGCCACAACCACTTGGTGGACACTCCGGAATCATCTGCTGGACATGCCAGAACC
Source organism: Equus caballus (assembly GCF_041296265.1). Lineage (NCBI taxonomy): Eukaryota > Metazoa > Chordata > Mammalia > Perissodactyla > Equidae > Equus > Equus caballus. The sequence continues at coordinate 5,875,712 of NC_091697.1, forward strand.
AGCTCTCAGACACACCAGAACCACGTGCCAGACACTCTGGAAGCACCTGCTGAGTATGCCGGAGCCAAATGCTCGACTTGCAAGAAGCACCTGCCAGACACGCCAAAATCACCTGCCGGGTACGCCAGAACCATGTTGCGGACACTCCGGAATCACCTGTCGGGCATGCCGGAACCGCCTCTCAGACTTGCCAGAACCATGTTCCGGACACGCCGGTACCACCTGCCGAGTATGCCGGAGCCACCTTATCCACTCCCCACAACCACCAGCTGGACACGCCAGAATCACCTGCCGACTACGCCAGAACCACTCGGCAGACACTCCGGAACCACCTGACGGGCATGCCGGAACCACCTATCAGAGGTGCCAGAACCAAATGCCGGACACTCCGGAATCACCTGCCGGGCATGCCGGAACCACCTCGCAGAGGTGCCCGAACCACATGCCGGACACTCCGGAATCACCTGCCTGGCATGACGGAACCATCTCTCAGACGTGCCAGAACCATGTTCCGGACACGCTGGTACCACCTGCCGAGCTCTCCGGAACCACCTGCTGGACACGCCAAAATCTCCTGCCGGCTACGCCAGAACCTCTCGGCAGACACTCCGGAATCACCTGCCGGGCTGGCTGGAACTACCTGCCGGTCACGCCAACATCACCTTTCAGCTACGCCGGAACCACTTGGCGGATACTCCGGAAACACCTGTCGGGCCGGCCGGAACTACCTCTCAGACGTGCCAGAACCATGTGCCTGAGATGCCGGAACCACTCCCCGAACAGACCGAAACCACCTGCCAGACCCGCCTGAACCCCCTGGCGAGCACGCCTGATCCACCTGCTCAACTAGCCGGAACCAACTTCCTGACACGCCAAAATCACCTGCCAGGTATACAAGAACCACTTGGTGGACACTCCGGAATCATCTGCCGGACATGCCAGAACCAGCTCTCAGACACACCAGAAGCACGTGCCAGAGACGCCGGAAGCACCAGCAGAGCATGCCTGAGCCAACTGCTCGACTCGCAAGAAACACCTGTCGGACATGCCAAAATCACCTGCCGGGTACGCCAGAAACACTTGGCGGACGCTCCAGACTCACCTGTCGGGCGTGCCGGAACCACCTCTCAGACTTGCCAGAACCATGTTCTGGACACGCCGGTACCACCTGCCGAGTATGCCGGAACCAGCTGATCCACTCCCCAGAACCACCTAGTGGACACGCCAAAATCAACTGCCGGCTACGCCAGAACCACACGGCAGACACTCCGGAATCACCTGCCGGGCTGGCTGGAACCACCTGCCTGTCACGCCAACATCACCTTTCAGCTACGCCAGAACCACTTGGCGGACACTCCGGAAACACCTCTCCGGCCGGCCGGAACCACCTCTGAGACGTGCCAGAACCATGTGCCTGAGATGCCGGAACCACTCCCCGAAAAGACCGAAACCACCTGCCAGACCCGCCTGAACCACCTGGCGAGCACGCCTGATCCACCTGCTCAACTAGCCGGAACCAACTCCCTGACACACCAAAATCACCTGCCAGGTATACAAGAACCACTTGTGGACACTCCGGAATCATCTGCCGGACATACCAGAACCATCTCTCAGACACACCAGAACCACGTGCCAGAGTTGTCGGAAGCAACAGCTGAGCATGCCTGAGCCACCTGCTCGACTCGCTAGATACACCTGTCGGATGCCAAAATCACCTGCCGGGTACGCCAGAAATACTTGGCGGACGCTCCGGAATCACCTGTCGGGCGTGCCGGAAACTCCTCTCAGACTTGCCAGAACCATGTTCCGGACACGCCGGTACCACCTGCCGAGTATGCCGGAATAAGCTGATCCACTCCCCAGAACCACCTAGTGGACACGCCAAAATCAACTGCCGGCTACGCCAGAACCACTCGTCAGAAACTCCGGAATCACAGGCCAGGCATTCCGGAACCACCTCTCAGAGGTGCCAGAACCACATGCCGGACACTCCGGAATCACCTGCCGGGTATGCTGGAACCACGTGCTGGACATGCCGGAACCACCTGCCGGACATGCCGGAACCACCTTCGGGACATTCCGGAACCACCGGCTCGACTCGCCGGAACCATTGCCGGACATGCAAAATAACCTGCCGGCTACGCCAGAACCACTTGGGGAACACTCCGGTATCACCTGCCGGACATGCCGGAACCACCGGCTCGTCTCGCCGGAACCATTGCCGGACATGCAAAATCACCTGCCGGCTACGCCAGAATCACTTGGCGAACACTCCGGAATCACCTGCCGGGCATGGCGGAACCACCTCTCAGACATGCCGGAACCACATGCCAATGACTCCGGAAGCACCTGCCGAGCACGCCAGAACCACCTGCTCGACTCGCCAAAACCACCTGCTGGACACGCCAAAATCACCTGCCGGCTACGCCACAACCATTTAGTGAACTCTTCGGAATCACCTGCCCGGCTGGCTGGAACCACCTGCCGGTCACGCCAACATCACCTGCCAGCTATGCCAGAACCACTTGGCTGACACCATGGAAACACCTGTCGGGCCGGCCGGAACCACCTATCAGACGTGCCAGAACCATGTGCCTGAGATGCCGGAACCACACCCCGAACAGACCGAAACCACCTGCCAGACCCGCCTGAACCACCTGCCGAGCACGCCGGAACCACCTACTCGACTCGCCGGAACCACCTACCTGACACGCTAAAATCACCTGCCGGGTATGCCACAACCACTTGGTGAACACTCCGGAATCATCTGCCGGACATGCCAGAACCAGCTCTCAGTCACACCAGAACCGCGTGCCAGAAACGCCGGAATCACCTGCTGAGCATGCCTGAGCCAAATGCTCGACTTGCAATAAACACCTGCCAGACACGCCAAAATCACCTTCCGGGTACGCCAGAACCACGTGGCGGACACTCCGGAATCACCTTTCGGGCATGCCGGAACCAACTCTCAGACGTGCCAGAACGTCGTGCCGGTCACGCCAGAACCACCTGCCGGACAGACCGGAAACACTTGCTGGACACGCCGGAACCCCCGGCTCGACTCGCCGGAACCACCGCCGGACATGCAAAATGACCTGCCGGCTACGCCAGAACCACTTGGCGAACACTCCGGAATCACCTGTCGGGCATGCCGGAAGCACCTCTCAGACTTGCCAGAACCAAGTTCCGGACACGCCGGTACCACCTGCCGAGTATGCCGGAACCACCTGATCCACTCTCCAAAACCACCTGCTGGATACTCCAGAATCACCTGCTGGCTATGCCAGAACCACTCGGCAGACACTCCATAACCAACTGCCGGGCATGCCGGAACCACCTCTCCGAGGTGCCAGAACCACATGCCGGACACTCCCGAATCACCTGCCGGGCATGCCGGAACCACCTCTCAGACGTGCCAGAACCATGTCCCGGACATGCCGGAACCACCTGCCGAGCTCGCCGGAACCACCTGCTCGACACGCCAAAATCACCTGCCGGCTACGCCAGAACCACTCGGCCGACACTCCGGAATCACATGCCGGGCATTCCGGAACCACCTCTCACAGGTGCCAGAACCAAATGCTGGACACTCCGGAAACACCTGCCGAGAATGCCGGAACCACCTGCTGGACATGCCGGAACCACCGGCTCGACTAGCCGTAACCATTGCCGGACATGCAAAATCACCTGCCGGCTACGCCAGATCCACTTGGCGAACACTCCGGAATCACCTGCCGGGCATGGCGGAACCACCTCTCAGACATGCCGGAACCACATGCCAATGACACCGGAAGCACCTGCCAAGCACGCCAGAACCACCTGCTCGACTCGCCAAAACCACCTGCTGGACACGCCAAAATCACCTGCCGGCTACGCCACAACCATTTGGTGAACTCTTCGGAATCACCTGCCGGGCTTGCTGGAACCACATGCCGGTCACGCCAACATCACCTGCCAGCTATGCCAGAACCACTTGGCGGACACCATGGAATCACCTGTCGGGCATGCCGGAACCGCCTCTCAGACTTGCCAGAACCATGTTCCTTACACGCCGGTACCACCTGCCGAGTATGCCGGAACCAACTGATCCACTCCCCAGAACCACCTGCTGGACACGCAAGAATCACCTGCCGACTACGCCAGAACCACTCGGCAGACACTCCGGAACCACCTGCCGGGCATGCCAGAACCACCTCTCAGAGGTTCCAGAACCACTTGCCGAACACTCCAGAATCACCTGCCTGGCATGCCGAAACCACCTCTCAGAGGTGCCAGAACCACATGCCGGACACTCCCGAATCACCTGCCGGGCATGCCGGAACCATCTCTCAGACGTGCCAGAACCATGTTCCGGACACGCTGGTACCACCTGCCGAGCTCGCCGGAACCACCTGCTGGACACGCCAAAATCACCTGCCAGCTACGCCAGAACCAAACGGCAGACACTCCGGAATCACCGGCCGGGCTGGCTGGAACCACCTGCCGGTCACGCCAATATCAACTGCCAGCTGTGCCAGAACCACTTGGCGGACACCATGGAAACACCTGTCGGGCCGGCCGGAACCACCTCTCAGACGTGCCAGAACCATGAGCCTGAGATGGCGGAACCACTCCCCGAACAGACCGAAACCACCTGCCAGACCAGCCTGAGGCCCCTGGCAAGCACGCCTGATCCACCTGCTCAACTAGCCGGAACCAACTTCCTGACACGCCAAAATCACCTGCCAGGTATACCAGAACCACTTGGTGGACACTCCGGAATCATCTGCCGGACATGCCAGAACCAGCTCTCAGACACACCAGAACCACGTGCCAGAGACGCCGGAAGCACCAGCTGAGCATGCCTGAGCCACCTGCTCGACTCGCAAGATACACCTGTCGGACATGCCAAAATCACCTGCCGGGTACGCCAGAAACACTGGGCGGACGCTCCGGAATCACCTGTCGGGCGTGCCGGAACCACCTCTCAGACTTGCCAGAACCATGTTCTGGACACGCCGGTACCACCTGCCGAGTATGCCGGAACCAGCTGATCCACTCCCCAGAACCACCTAGTGGACACGCCAAAATCAACTGCCGGCTACGCCAGAACCACTCGGCAGACACTCCGGAATCACATGCCAGGCATTCCGGAACCACCTCTCAGAGGTGCCAGAACCAAATGCCGGACACTCCGGAATCACCTGCAGGGCGTGCTGGAACCACGTGCTGCACATGCCGGAACCACCTGCCGGACATGCCGGAACCACCTGCCGGACATTCCGGAACCACCGGCTCGACTCGCCGGAACCATTGCCGGACATGCAAAATCACCTGCCGGCTACGCCAGAACCACCTGGCGAACACTCCGGTATCACCTGCCGGGCATGCTGGAACCACCTCTCAGAGGTGCCAGAACCCCATGCCGGACACTCCGGAATCACCTGCCGGGCATGCCGGAACCACCTGCCGGACATGCCGGAACCACCGGCTCGACTCGCCGGAACCATTGCCGGACATGCAAAATCACCTGCCGGCTACGGCAGAACGACTTGGGGAACACTCCGGAATCAACTGCCGGGAATGGCGGAACCACCTCTCAGGCATGCCGGAACCACATGCCAATGACACCGGAAGCACCTGCCGAGCACGCCAGAACCACCTACTCGACTCGCCAAAACCACCTGCTGGACATGCCAAAATCACCTTCTGGCTACGCCACAACCATTTGGTGAACACTTCGGAATCACCTGCCGCGCTGGCTGGAACCACCTGCCGGTCACGCCAACATCACCTGCCAGCTATGCCAGAACCACTTGGCGGACACCATGAAAGCACCTGTCGGGCCGGCCGGAACCACCTCTCAGACGTGCCAGAACCGCATGCCGGACACTCCGGAATCACCTGCCAGGCATGCCGGAACCACCTCTCAGAGGGGCCAGAACCACATGCCGGACACTCCCGAATCACCTGCCGGGCATGCCGGAACCATCTGTCAGACGTGCCAGAACCATGAGCCTGAGATGCCGGAACCACTCCCCGAACAGACCGAAACCACCTGCCAGACCCGCCTGAACCCCCTGGCGAGCACGCCTGATCCACCTGCTCAACCAGCCGGAACCACCTTCCTGACACGCCAAAATCACCTGCCAGGTATACAAGAACCACTTGGTGGACACTCCGGAATCATCTGCCGGACATGCCAGAACCAGCTCTCAGACACACCAGAACCACGTGCCAGAGACGCCGGAAGCACCAGCTGAGCATGCCTGAGCCACCTGCTCGACTCGCAATATACACCTGTCGAACAGGGGAAAATCACCTGCCGGGTACGCCAGAACCAAATGCCGGACACTCCGGTATCACCTGCCGGGCATGCCGGAACCACCTCTCAGAGGTGCCAGAACCACATGCCGGACAGTCCGGAATCACCTGCCGGGCATGCTGTAACCACATGCTGGACATGCCGGAACCACCTGCCGGACATGCCGGAACCACCTGCCGGACATTCCGGAACCACCGGCTCGACGCGCCGGAACCATTGCCGGACATGCAAAATCACCTGCCGGCTATGCCAGAACCACTTGGCGAACACTCCGGTATCACCTGCCGGGCATGCCGGAACCACCTCGCAGACTTGCCAGAACCAAGTTCCGGACACGCCGGTACCACCTGCCGAGTATGCCGGAACCACCTGTTCCACTCCCCAAAACCACCTGCTGGATACGCCAGAATCACCTGCCGGCTACGCCAGAACCACTCGGCAGACACTCCATAACCAACTGCCGGGCATGCCGGAACCACCTCTCAGAGGCGCCAGAACCACATGACGGACGCTTCGGAATCACCTGCCGGGCATGCCGGAACCATCTCTCAGACGTGCCAGAACCATGTTCCGGACATCCCGGAACCACCTGCTGAGCTCGCCGGAACCACCTGCTGGACACGCCAAAATCACCTGCCGGCTACGCCAGAACCACTCGGCAGACACTCTGGAATCACATGCCGGGCATTCCGGAACCACCTCTCACAGGTGCCAGAACCAAATGCTGGACACTCCGGTATCACCTGCCGGGCATGCCGGAACCACCTCTCAGAGGTGCCAGAACCACATGCCGGACACTCCGGAATCACCTGCCGGGCATGCCGGAACCACCTGCTGGACATGCCGGAACCACAGGCTCGACTCGCCGTAACCATTGCCGGACATGCAAAATCACCTGCCGGCTACGCCAGAACCACTTGGCGAACACTCCGGAATCACCTGCCGGGCATGGCGGAACCACCTCTCAGACATGCCAGAACCACATGCCAATGACACCGGAAGCACCTGCCTAGCACGCCAGAACCACCTGCTCGACTCGCCAAATCCACCTGCTGGACACGCCAAAATCACCTGCCGGCTATGCCACAACCATTTGGTGAACGCTTCGGAATCACCTGCCGGGCTGGCTGGAACCACCTGCCGGTCACGCCAACATCACCTGCCAGCTATGCCAGAACCACTTGGCGGACACCATGGAAACACCTGTCGGGCCGGCCGGAACCACCTATCAGACGTGCCAGAACCATGTGCCTGAGTTGCCGGAACCACACCCCGAACAGACCGAAACCACCTGCCAGACCCGCCTGAACCACCTGCCGAGCACGCCGGAACCGCCTACTCGACTCGCCGGAACCACCTACCTGACACGCTAAAATCACCTGCCGGGTATGCCACAACCACTTGGTGGACACTCCGGAATCATTTGCCGGACATGCCAGAACCAGCTCTCAGACACACCAGAACCACGTGCCAGACACGCCGGAAGCACCTGCTGAGCATGCCTGAGCCAAATGCTCGACTTGCAAGAAACACCTGCCAGACACGCCAAAATCACCTGCCGGGTACGCCAGAACCACGTGGCGGACACTCCGGAATCACCTGTCGGGCATGCCGGAACCAACTCTCAGACGTGCCAGAACCTCGTGCCGGTCACGCCAGAACCACCTGCCGGACAGACCGGAAACACCTGATGGACACGCCGGAACCACCGGCTCGACTCGCCGGAACCACCGCCGGACATGCAAAATGACCTGCCGGCTACGCCAGAACCACTTGACGAACACTCCGGAATCACCTGTCGGGCATGCCGGAACCACCTCTCAGACTTGCCAGAACCAAGTTCCGGACACGCCGGTACCACCTGCCGAGTATGCCGGAACCACCTGATCCACTCCCCAAAACCACCTGCTGGATACGCCAGAATCACCTGCCGGCTACGCCAGAACCACTCGGCAGACACTCCATAACCAACTGCCGGGCATGCCGGAACCACCTCTCAGAGGCGCCAGAACCACATGACGGACGCTTCGGAATCACCTGCCGGGCATGCCGGAACCATCTCTCAGACTTGCCAGAACCATGTTCCGGACATGCCGGAAGCACCTGCCGAGCTCGCCGGAACCACCTGCTCGACACGCCAAAATCACCTGCCGGCTACGCCAGAACCACTCGGCAGACACTCCGGAATCACATGCCGGGCATTCCGGAACCACCTCTCACAGGTGCCAGAACCAAATGCTGGACACTCCGGTATCACCTGCCTGGCATGCCGGAACCACCTCTCAGAGGTGCCAGAACCACATGCCGGACACTCCGGAATCACCTGCCGGGCATGCCGGAAACATCTCTCAGACGTGCCAGAACAATGATCCGGACACGCTGGTACCACCTGCCGAGCTTGCTGGAACCACCTGCTGGACACGCCAAAATCACCTGCCGGCTACGCCAGAACCACTCGGCAGACACTCGGGAATCACATGCCAGGCATTCCGGAACCACGTCTCAGAGGTGCCAGAACCAAATGCCGGACACTCCGGAATCACCTGCCGGGCATGCCGGAACCACCTCTCAGAGGTGCCAGAACCACATGCCGGAGACTCCCGAATCACCTGCCGGGCATGCCGGAACCATCTGTCAGACGTGCCAGAACCATGTGCCTGAGATGCCGGAACCACACCCCGAACAGACGAAACCACCTGCCAGACCGGCCTGAACCACCTGCCGAGCACGCCGGAACCACCTACTCGACTCGCTGGAACCACCTACCTGACACGCTAAAATCACCTGCCGGGTATGCCACAACCACTTGGTGGACACTCCGGAATCATCTGCTGGACATGCCAGAACCAGCTCTCAGACACACCAGAACCACGTGCCAGACACGCCGGAAGCACCTGCTGAGTATGCCGGAGCCAAATGCTCGACTTGCAAGAAGCACCTGCCAGACACGCCAAAATCACCTGCCGGGTACGCCAGAACCATGTTGCGGACACTCCGGAATCACCTGTCGGGCATGCCGGAACCGCCTCTCAGACTTGCCAGAACCATGTTCCGGACACGCCGGTACCACCTGCCGAGTATGCCGGAGCCACCTTATCCACTCCCCACAACCACCAGCTGGACACGCCAGAATCACCTGCCGACTACGCCAGAACCACTCGGCAGACACTCCGGAACCACCTGACGGGCATGCCGGAACCACCTATCAGAGGTGCCAGAACCAAATGCCGGACACTCCGGAATCACCTGCCGGGCATGCCGGAACCACCTCGCAGAGGTGCCCGAACCACATGCCGGACACTCCGGAATCACCTGCCTGGCATGACGGAACCATCTCTCAGACGTGCCAGAACCATGTTCCGGACACGCTGGTACCACCTGCCGAGCTCTCCGGAACCACCTGCTGGACACGCCAAAATCTCCTGCCGGCTACGCCAGAACCTCTCGGCAGACACTCCGGAATCACCTGCCGGGCTGGCTGGAACTACCTGCCGGTCACGCCAACATCACCTTTCAGCTACGCCGGAACCACTTGGCGGATACTCCGGAAACACCTGTCGGGCCGGCCGGAACTACCTATCAGACGTGCCAGAACCATGTGCCTGAGATGCCGGAACCACTCCCCGAACAGACCGAAACCACCTGCCAGACCCGCCTGAACCCCCTGGCGAGCACGCCTGATCCACCTGCTCAACTAGCCGGAACCACCTTCCTGACACGCCAAAATCACCTGCCAGGTATACAAGAACCACTTGGTGGACACTCCGGAATCATCTGCCGGACATGCCAGAACCAGCTCTCAGACACACCAGAAGCACGTGCCAGAGACGCCGGAAGCACCAGCTGAGCATGCCTGAGCCACCTGCTCGACTCGCTAGATACACCTGTCGGATGCCAAAATCACCTGCCGGGTACGCCAGAAACACTTGGCGGACGCTCCGGAATCACCTGACGGGCGTGCCGGAACCTCCTCTCAGACTTGCCAGAACCATGTTCCGGACACGCCGGTACCACCTGCCGAGTATGCCGGAATAAGCTGATCCACTCCCCAGAACCACCTAGTGGACACGCCAAAATCAACTGCCGGCTACGCCAGAACCACTCGTCAGAAACTCCGGAATCACAGGCCAGGCATTCCGGAACCACCTCTCAGAGGTGCCAGAACCACATGCCGGACACTCCGGAATCACCTGCCGGGTATGCTGGAACCACGTGCTGGACATGCCGGAACCACCTGCCGGACATGCCGGAACCACCTTCGGGACATTCCGGAACCACCGGCTCGACTCGCCGGAACCATTGCCGGACATGCAAAATAACCTGCCGGCTACGCCAGAACCACTTGGGGAACACTCCGGTATCACCTGCCGGACATGCCGGAACCACCGGCTCGTCTCGCCGGAACCATTGCCGGACATGCAAAATCACCTGCCGGCTACGCCAGAATCACTTGGCGAACACTCCGGAATCACCTGCCGGGCATGGCGGAACCACCTCTCAGACATGCCGGAACCACATGCCAATGACTCCGGAAGCACCTGCCGAGCACGCCAGAACCACCTGCTCGACTCGCCAAAACCACCTGCTGGACACGCCAAAATCACCTGCCGGCTACGCCACAACCATTTAGTGAACTCTTCGGAATCACCTGCCCGGCTGGCTGGAACCACCTGCCGGTCACGCCAACATCACCTGCCAGCTATGCCAGAACCACTTGGCTGACACCATGGAAACACCTGTCGGGCCGGCCGGAACCACCTATCAGACGTGCCAGAACCATGTGCCTGAGATGCCGGAACCACACCCCGAACAGACCGAAACCACCTGCCAGACCCGCCTGAACCACCTGCCGAGCACGCCGGAACCACCTACTCGACTCGCCGGAACCACCTACCTGACAGGCTAAAATCACCTGCCGGGTATGCCACAACCACTTGGTGGACACTCCGGAATCATCTGCCGGACATGCCAGAACCAGCTCTCAGTCACACCAGAACCGCGTGCCAGAAACGCCGGAATCACCTGCTGAGCATGCCTGAGCCAAATGCTCGACTTGCAATAAACACCTGCCAGACACGCCAAAATCACCTTCCGGGTACGCCAGAACCACGTGGCGGACACTCCGGAATCACCTTTCGGGCATGCCGGAACCAACTCTCAGACGTGCCAGAACGTCGTGCCGGTCACGCCAGAACCACCTACCGGACAGACCGGAAACACTTGCTGGACACGCCGGAACCCCCGGCTCGACTCGCCGGAACCACCGCCGGACATGCAAAATGACCTGCCGGCTACGCCAGAACCACTTGGCGAACACTCCGGAATCACCTGTCGGGCATGCCGGAACCACCTCTCAGACTTGCCAGAACCAAGTTCCGGACACGCCGGTACCACCTGCCGAGTATGCCGGAACCACCTGATCCACTCTCCAAAACCACCTGCTGGATACTCCAGAATCACCTGCTGGCTATGCCAGAACCACTCGGCAGACACTCCATAACCAACTGCCGGGCATGCCGGAACCACCTCTCCGAGGTGCCAGAACCACATGCCGGACACTCCCGAATCACCTGCCGGGCATGCCGGAACCACCTCTCAGACGTGCCAGAACCATGTCCCGGACATGCCGGAACCACCTGCCGAGCTCGCCGGAACCACCTGCTCGACACGCCAAAATCACCTGCCGGCTACGCCAGAACCACTCGGCCGACACTCCGGAATCACATGCCGGGCATTCCGGAACCACCTCTCACAGGTGCCAGAACCAAATGCTGGACACTCCGGAAACACCTGCCGAGAATGCCGGAACCACCTGCTGGACATGCCGGAACCACCGGCTCGACTAGCCGTAACCATTGCCGGACATGCAAAATCACCTGCCGGCTACGCCAGATCCACTTGGCGAACACTCCGGAATCACCTGCCGGGCATGGCGGAACCACCTCTCAGACATGCCGGAACCACATGCCAATGACACCGGAAGCACCTGCCAAGCACGCCAGAACCACCTGCTCGACTCGCCAAAACCACCTGCTGGACACGCCAAAATCACCTGCCGGCTACGCCACAACCATTTGGTGAACTCTTCGGAATCACCTGCCGGGCTTGCTGGAACCACATGCCGGTCACGCCAACATCACCTGCCAGCTATGCCAGAACCACTTGGCGGACACCATGGAATCACCTGTCGGGCATGCCGGAACCGCCTCTCAGACTTGCCAGAACCATGTTCCTTACACGCCGGTACCACCTGCCGAGTATGCCGGAACCAACTGATCCACTCCCCAGAACCACCTGCTGGACACGCAAGAATCACCTGCCGACTACGCCAGAACCACTCGGCAGACACTCCGGAACCACCTGCCGGGCATGCCAGAACCACCTCTCAGAGGTTCCAGAACCACTTGCCGAACACTCCAGAATCACCTGCCTGGCATGCCGAAACCACCTCTCAGAGGTGCCAGAACCACATGCCGGACACTCCCGAATCACCTGCCGGGCATGCCGGAACCATCTCTCAGACGTGCCAGAACCATGTTCCGGACACGCTGGTACCACCTGCCGAGCTCGCCGGAACCACCTGCTGGACACGCCAAAATCACCTGCCAGCTACGCCAGAACCAAACGGCAGACACTCCGGAATCACCGGCCGGGCTGGCTGGAACCACCTGCCGGTCACGCCAATATCACCTGCCAGCTGTGCCAGAACCACTTGGCGGACACCATGGAAACACCTGTCGGGCCGGCCGGAACCACCTCTCAGACGTGCCAGAACCATGAGCCTGAGATGGCGGAACCACTCCCCGAACAGACCGAAACCACCTGCCAGACCCGCCTGAGGCCCCTGGCAAGCACGCCTGATCCACCTGCTCAACTAGCCGGAACCAACTTCCTGACACGCCAAAATCACCTGCCAGGTATACCAGAACCACTTGGTGGACACTCCGGAATCATCTGCCGGACATGCCAGAACCAGCTCTCAGACACACCAGAACCACGTGCCAGAGACGCCGGAAGCACCAGCTGAGCATGCCTGAGCCACCTGCTCGACTCGCAAGATACACCTGTCGGACATGCCAAAATCACCTGCCGGGTACGCCAGAAACACTGGGCGGACGCTCCGGAATCACCTGTCGGGCGTGCCGGAACCACCTCTCAGACTTGCCAGAACCATGTTCTGGACACGCCGGTACCACCTGCCGAGTATGCCGGAACCAGCTGATCCACTCCCCAGAACCACCTAGTGGACACGCCAAAATCAACTGCCGGCTACGCCAGAACCACTCGGCAGACACTCCGGAATCACATGCCAGGAATTCCGGAACCACCTCTCAGAGGTGCCAGAACCAAATGCCGGACACTCCGGAATCACCTGCAGGGCGTGCTGGAACCACGTGCTGCACATGCCGGAACCACCTGCCGGACATGCCGGAACCACCTGCCGGACATTCCGGAACCACCGGCTCGACTCGCCGGAACCATTGCCGGACATGCAAAATCACCTGCCGGCTACGCCAGAACCACCTGGCGAACACTCCGGTATCACCTGCCGGGCATGCTGGAACCACCTCTCAGAGGTGCCAGAACCCCATGCCGGACACTCCGGAATCACCTGCCGGGCATGCCGGAACCACCTGCCGGACATGCCGGAACCACCGGCTCGACTCGCCGGAACCATTGCCGGACATGCAAAATCACCTGCCGGCTACGGCAGAACGACTTGGGGAACACTCCGGAATCAACTGCCGGGAATGGCGGAACCACCTCTCAGGCATGCCGGAACCACATGCCAATGACACCGGAAGCACCTGCCGAGCACGCCAGAACCACCTACTCGACTCGCCAAAACCACCTGCTGGACATGCCAAAATCACCTTCTGGCTACGCCACAACCATTTGGTGAACACTTCGGAATCACCTGCCGCGCTGGCTGGAACCACCTGCCGGTCACGCCAACATCACCTGCCAGCTATGCCAGAACCACTTGGCGGACACCATGGAAACACCTGTCGGGCCGGCCGGAACCACCTCTCAGACGTGCCAGAACCATGTGCCTGAGTTGCCGGAACCACACCCCGAACAGACCGAAACCACCTGCCAGACCCGCCTGAACCACCTGCCGAGCACGCCGGAACCGCCTACTCGACTCGCCGGAACCACCTACCTGACACGCTAAAATCACCTGCCGGGTATGCCACAACCACTTGGTGGACACTCCGGAATCATTTGCCGGACATGCCAGAACCAGCTCTCAGACACACCAGAACCACGTGCCAGACACGCCGGAAGCACCTGCTGAGCATGCCTGAGCCAAATGCTCGACTTGCAAGAAACACCTGCCAGACACGCCAAAATCACCTGCCGGGTACGCCAGAACCACGTGGCGGACACTCCGGAATCACCTGTCGGGCATGCCGGAACCAACTCTCAGACGTGCCAGAACCTCGTGCCGGTCACGCCAGAACCACCTGCCGGACAGACCGGAAACACCTGATGGACACGCCGGAACCACCGGCTCGACTCGCCGGAACCACCGCCGGACATGCAAAATGACCTGCCGGCTACGCCAGAACCACTTGGCGAACACTCCGGAATCACCTGTCGGGCATGCCGGAACCACCTCTCAGACTTGCCAGAACCAAGTTCCGGACACGCCGGTACCACCTGCCGAGTATGCCGGAACCACCTGATCCACTCCCCAAAACCACCTGCTGGATACGCCAGAATCACCTGCCGGCTACGCCAGAACCACTCGGCAGACACTCCATAACCAACTGCCGGGCATGCCGGAACCACCTCTTAGAGGCGCCAGAACCACATGACGGACGCTTCGGAATCACCTGCCGGGCATGCCGGAACCATCTCTCAGACTTGCCAGAACCATGTTCCGGACATGCCGGAAGCACCTGCCGAGCTCGCCGGAACCACCTGCTCGACACGCCAAAATCACCTGCCGGCTACGCCAGAACCACTCGGCAGACACTCCGGAATCACATGCCGGGCATTCCGGAACCACCTCTCACAGGTGCCAGAACCAAATGCTGGACACTCCGGTATCACCTGCCTGGCATGCCGGAACCACCTCTCAGAGGTGCCAGAACCACATGCCGGACACTCTGGAATCACCTGCCGGGCATGCCGGAAACATCTCTCAGACGTGCCAGAACAATGATCCGGACACGCTGGTACCACCTGCCGAGCTTGCTGGAACCACCTGCTGGACACGCCAAAATCACCTGCCGGCTACGCCAGAACCACTCGGCAGACACTCGGGAATCACATGCCAGGCATTCCGGAACCACGTCTCAGAGGTGCCAGAACCAAATGCCGGACACTCCGGAATCACCTGCCGGGCATGCCGGAACCACCTCTCAGAGGTGCCAGAACCACATGCCGGAGACTCCCGAATCACCTGCCGGGCATGCCGGAACCATCTGTCAGACGTGCCAGAACCATGTGCCTGAGATGCCGGAACCACACCCCGAACAGACGAAACCACCTGCCAGACCGGCCTGAACCACCTGCCGAGCACGCCGGAACCACCTACTCGACTCGCTGGAACCACCTACCTGACACGCTAAAATCACCTGCCGGGTATGCCACAACCACTTGGTGGACACTCCGGAATCATCTGCTGGACATGCCAGAACCAGCTCTCAGACACACCAGAACCACGTGCCAGACACGCTGGAAGCACCTGCTGAGTATGCCGGAGCCAAATGCTCGACTTGCAAGAAGCACCTGCCAGACACGCCAAAATCACCTGCCGGGTACGCCAGAACCATGTTGCGGACACTCCGGAATCACCTGTCGGGCATGCCGGAACCGCCTCTCAGACTTGCCAGAACCATGTTCCGGACACGCCGGTACCACCTGCCGAGTATGCCGGAGCCACCTTATCCACTCCCCACAACCACCAGCTGGACACGCCAGAATCACCTGCCGACTACGCCAGAACCACTCGGCAGACACTCCGGAACCACCTGACGGGCATGCCGGAACCACCTATCAGAGGTGCCAGAACCAAATGCCGGACACTCCGGAATCACCTGCCGGGCATGCCGGAACCACCTCGCAGAGGTGCCCGAACCACATGCCGGACACTCCGGAATCACCTGCCTGGCATGACGGAACCATCTCTCAGACGTGCCAGAACCATGTTCCGGACACGCTGGTACCACCTGCCGAGCTCTCCGGAACCACCTGCTGGACACGCCAAAATCTCCTGCCGGCTACGCCAGAACCTCTCGGCAGACACTCCGGAATCACCTGCCGGGCTGGCTGGAACTACCTGCCGGTCACGCCAACATCACCTTTCAGCTACGCCGGAACCACTTGGCGGACACTCCGGAATCACCTGTCGGGCCGGCCACAACCTCATCTCAGACGTGCCAGAACCACGTGCCTGAGATGCCGGAACCACTCCCCGAACAGACCGAAACCACCTGCCAGACCCGCCTGAACCCCCTGGCGAGCACGCCTGATCCACCTGCTCAACTAGCCGGAACCAACTTCCTGACACGCCAAAATCACCTGCCAGGTATACAAGAACCACTTGGTGGACACTCCGGAATCATCTGCCGGACATGCCAGAACCAGCTCTCAGACACACCAGAAGCACGTGCCAGAGACGCCGGAAGCACCAGCAGAGCATGCCTGAGCCAACTGCTCGACTCGCAAGAAACACCTGTCGGACATGCCAAAATCACCTGCCGGGTACGCCAGAAACACTTGGCGGACGCTCCAGACTCACCTGTCGGGCGTGCCGGGACCACCTCTCAGACTTGCCAGAACCATGTTCTGGACACGCCGGTACCACCTGCCGAGTATGCCGGAACCAGCTGATCCACTCCCCAGAACCACCTAGTGGACACGCCAAAATCAACTGCCGGCTACGCCAGAACCACACGGCAGACACTCCGGAATCACCTGCCGGGCTGGCTGGAACCACCTGCCTGTCACGCCAACATCACCTTTCAGCTACGCCAGAACCACTTGGCGGACACTCCGGAAACACCTCTCCGGCCGGCCGGAACCACCTCTGAGACGTGCCAGAACCATGTGCCTGAGATGCCGGAACCACTCCCCGAAAAGACCGAAACCACCTGCCAGACCCGCCTGAACCACCTGGCGAGCACGCCTGATCCACCTGCTCAACTAGCCGGAACCAACTCCCTGACACACCAAAATCACCTGCCAGGTATACAAGAACCACTTGTGGACACTCCGGAATCATCTGCCGGACATACCAGAACCATCTCTCAGACACACCAGAACCACGTGCCAGAGTTGTCGGAAGCAACAGCTGAGCATGCCTGAGCCACCTGCTCGACTCGCTAGATACACCTGTCGGATGCCAAAATCACCTGCCGGGTACGCCAGAAATACTTGGCGGACGCTCCGGAATCACCTGTCGGGCGTGCCGGAAACTCCTCTCAGACTTGCCAGAACCATGTTCCGGACACGCCGGTACCACCTGCCGAGTATGCCGGAATAAGCTGATCCACTCCCCAGAACCACCTAGTGGACACGCCAAAATCAACTGCCGGCTACGCCAGAACCACTCGTCAGAAACTCCGGAATCACAGGCCAGGCATTCCGGAACCACCTCTCAGAGGTGCCAGAACCACATGCCGGACACTCCGGAATCACCTGCCGGGTATGCTGGAACCACGTGCTGGACATGCCGGAACCACCTGCCGGACATGCCGGAACCACCTTCGGGACATTCCGGAACCACCGGCTCGACTCGCCGGAACCATTGCCGGACATGCAAAATAACCTGCCGGCTACGCCAGAACCACTTGGGGAACACTCCGGTATCACCTGCCGGACATGCCGGAACCACCGGCTCGTCTCGCCGGAACCATTGCCGGACATGCAAAATCACCTGCCGGCTACGCCAGAATCACTTGGCGAACACTCCGGAATCACCTGCCGGGCATGGCGGAACCACCTCTCAGACATGCCGGAACCACATGCCAATGACTCCGGAAGCACCTGCCGAGCACGCCAGAACCACCTGCTCGACTCGCCAAAACCACCTGCTGGACACGCCAAAATCACCTGCCGGCTACGCCACAACCATTTAGTGAACTCTTCGGAATCACCTGCCCGGCTGGCTGGAACCACCTGCCGGTCACGCCAACATCACCTGCCAGCTATGCCAGAACCACTTGGCTGACACCATGGAAACACCTGTCGGGCCGGCCGGAACCACCTATCAGACGTGCCAGAACCATGTGCCTGAGATGCCGGAACCACACCCCGAACAGACCGAAACCACCTGCCAGACCCGCCTGAACCACCTGCCGAGCACGCCGGAACCACCTACTCGACTCGCCGGAACCACCTACCTGACACGCTAAAATCACCTGCCGGGTATGCCACAACCACTTGGTGAACACTCCGGAATCATCTGCCGGACATGCCAGAACCAGCTCTCAGTCACACCAGAACCGCGTGCCAGAAACGCCGGAATCACCTGCTGAGCATGCCTGAGCCAAATGCTCGACTTGCAATAAACACCTGCCAGACACGCCAAAATCACCTTCCGGGTACGCCAGAACCACGTGGCGGACACTCCGGAATCACCTTTCGGGCATGCCGGAACCAACTCTCAGACGTGCCAGAACGTCGTGCCGGTCACGCCAGAACCACCTGCCGGACAGACCGGAAACACTTGCTGGACACGCCGGAACCCCCGGCTCGACTCGCCGGAACCACCGCCGGACATGCAAAATGACCTGCCGGCTACGCCAGAACCACTTGGCGAACACTCCGGAATCACCTGTCGGGCATGCCGGAACCACCTCTCAGACTTGCCAGAACCAAGTTCCGGACACGCCGGTACCACCTGCCGAGTATGCCGGAACCACCTGATCCACTCTCCAAAACCACCTGCTGGATACTCCAGAATCACCTGCTGGCTATGCCAGAACCACTCGGCAGACACTCCATAACCAACTGCCGGGCATGCCGGAACCACCTCTCCGAGGTGCCAGAACCACATGCCGGACACTCCCGAATCACCTGCCGGGCATGCCGGAACCACCTCTCAGACGTGCCAGAACCATGTCCCGGACATGCCGGAACCACCTGCCGAGCTCGCCGGAACCACCTGCTCGACACGCCAAAATCACCTGCCGGCTACGCCAGAACCACTCGGCCGACACTCCGGAATCACATGCCGGGCATTCCGGAACCACCTCTCACAGGTGCCAGAACCAAATGCTGGACACTCCGGAAACACCTGCCGAGAATGCCGGAACCACCTGCTGGACATGCCGGAACCACCGGCTCGACTAGCCGTAACCATTGCCGGACATGCAAAATCACCTGCCGGCTACGCCAGATCCACTTGGCGAACACTCCGGAATCACCTGCCGGGCATGGCGGAACCACCTCTCAGACATGCCGGAACCACATGCCAATGACACCGGAAGCACCTGCCAAGCACGCCAGAACCACCTGCTCGACTCGCCAAAACCACCTGCTGGACACGCCAAAATCACCTGCCGGCTACGCCACAACCATTTGGTGAACTCTTCGGAATCACCTGCCGGGCTTGCTGGAACCACATGCCGGTCACGCCAACATCACCTGCCAGCTATGCCAGAACCACTTGGCGGACACCATGGAATCACCTGTCGGGCATGCCGGAACCGCCTCTCAGACTTGCCAGAACCATGTTCCTTACACGCCGGTACCACCTGCCGAGTATGCCGGAACCAACTGATCCACTCCCCAGAACCACCTGCTGGACACGCAAGAATCACCTGCCGACTACGCCAGAACCACTCGGCAGACACTCCGGAACCACCTGCCGGGCATGCCAGAACCACCTCTCAGAGGTTCCAGAACCACTTGCCGAACACTCCAGAATCACCTGCCTGGCATGCCGAAACCACCTCTCAGAGGTGCCAGAACCACATGCCGGACACTCCCGAATCACCTGCCGGGCATGCCGGAACCATCTCTCAGACGTGCCAGAACCATGTTCCGGACACGCTGGTACCACCTGCCGAGCTCGCCGGAACCACCTGCTGGACACGCCAAAATCACCTGCCAGCTACGCCAGAACCAAACGGCAGACACTCCGGAATCACCGGCCGGGCTGGCTGGAACCACCTGCCGGTCACGCCAATATCAACTGCCAGCTGTGCCAGAACCACTTGGCGGACACCATGGAAACACCTGTCGGGCCGGCCGGAACCACCTCTCAGACGTGCCAGAACCATGAGCCTGAGATGGCGGAACCACTCCCCGAACAGACCGAAACCACCTGCCAGACCAGCCTGAGGCCCCTGGCAAGCACGCCTGATCCACCTGCTCAACTAGCCGGAACCAACTTCCTGACACGCCAAAATCACCTGCCAGGTATACCAGAACCACTTGGTGGACACTCCGGAATCATCTGCCGGACATGCCAGAACCAGCTCTCAGACACACCAGAACCACGTGCCAGAGACGCCGGAAGCACCAGCTGAGCATGCCTGAGCCACCTGCTCGACTCGCAAGATACACCTGTCGGACATGCCAAAATCACCTGCCGGGTACGCCAGAAACACTGGGCGGACGCTCCGGAATCACCTGTCGGGCGTGCCGGAACCACCTCTCAGACTTGCCAGAACCATGTTCTGGACACGCTGGTACCACCTGCCGAGTATGCCGGAACCAGCTGATCCACTCCCCAGAACCACCTAGTGGACACGCCAAAATCAACTGCCGGCTACGCCAGAACCACTCGGCAGACACTCCGGAATCACATGCCAGGCATTCCGGAACCACCTCTCAGAGGTGCCAGAACCAAATGCCGGACACTCCGGAATCACCTGCAGGGCGTGCTGGAACCACGTGCTGCACATGCCGGAACCACCTGCCGGACATGCCGGAACCACCTGCCGGACATTCCGGAACCACCGGCTCGACTCGCCGGAACCATTGCCGGACATGCAAAATCACCTGCCGGCTACGCCAGAACCACCTGGCGAACACTCCGGTATCACCTGCCGGGCATGCTGGAACCACCTCTCAGAGGTGCCAGAACCCCATGCCGGACACTCCGGAATCACCTGCCGGGCATGCCGGAACCACCTGCCGGACATGCCGGAACCACCGGCTCGACTCGCCGGAACCATTGCCGGACATGCAAAATCACCTGCCGGCTACGGCAGAACCACTTGGGGAACACTCCGGAATCAACTGCCGGGAATGGCGGAACCACCTCTCAGGCATGCCGGAACCACATGCCAATGACACCGGAAGCACCTGCCGAGCACGCCAGAACCACCTACTCGACTCGCCAAAACCACCTGCTGGACATGCCAAAATCACCTTCTGGCTACGCCACAACCATTTGGTGAACACTTCGGAATCACCTGCCGCGCTGGCTGGAACCACCTGCCGGTCACGCCAACATCACCTGCCAGCTATGCCAGAACCACTTGGCGGACACCATGAAAGCACCTGTCGGGCCGGCCGGAACCACCTCTCAGACGTGCCAGAACCGCATGCCGGACACTCCGGAATCACCTGCCAGGCATGCCGGAACCACCTCTCAGAGGGGCCAGAACCACATGCCGGACACTCCCGAATCACCTGCCGGGCATGCCGGAACCATCTGTCAGACGTGCCAGAACCATGAGCCTGAGATGCCGGAACCACTCCCCGAACAGACCGAAACCACCTGCCAGACCCGCCTGAACCCCCTGGCGAGCACGCCTGATCCACCTGCTCAACCAGCCGGAACCACCTTCCTGACACGCCAAAATCACCTGCCAGGTATACAAGAACCACTTGGTGGACACTCCGGAATCATCTGCCGGACATGCCAGAACCAGCTCTCAGACACACCAGAACCACGTGCCAGAGACGCCGGAAGCACCAGCTGAGCATGCCTGAGCCACCTGCTCGACTCGCAATATACACCTGTCGAACAGGGGAAAATCACCTGCCGGGTACGCCAGAACCAAATGCCGGACACTCCGGTATCACCTGCCGGGCATGCCGGAACCACCTCTCAGAGGTGCCAGAACCACATGCCGGACAGTCCGGAATCACCTGCCGGGCATGCTGTAACCACATGCTGGACATGCCGGAACCACCTGCCGGACATGCCGGAACCACCTGCCGGACATTCCGGAACCACCGGCTCGACGCGCCGGAACCATTGCCGGACATGCAAAATCACCTGCCGGCTATGCCAGAACCACTTGGCGAACACTCCGGTATCACCTGCCGGGCATGCCGGAACCACCTCGCAGACTTGCCAGAACCAAGTTCCGGACACGCCGGTACCACCTGCCGAGTATGCCGGAACCACCTGTTCCACTCCCCAAAACCACCTGCTGGATACGCCAGAATCACCTGCCGGCTACGCCAGAACCACTCGGCAGACACTCCATAACCAACTGCCGGGCATGCCGGAACCACCTCTCAGAGGCGCCAGAACCACATGACGGACGCTTCGGAATCACCTGCCGGGCATGCCGGAACCATCTCTCAGACGTGCCAGAACCATGTTCCGGACATCCCGGAACCACCTGCTGAGCTCGCCGGAACCACCTGCTGGACACGCCAAAATCACCTGCCGGCTACGCCAGAACCACTCGGCAGACACTCTGGAATCACATGCCGGGCATTCCGGAACCACCTCTCACAGGTGCCAGAACCAAATGCTGGACACTCCGGTATCACCTGCCGGGCATGCCGTAACCACCTCTCAGAGGTGCCAGAACCACATGCCGGACACTCCGGAATCACCTGCCGGGCATGCCGGAACCACCTGCTGGACATGCCGGAACCACAGGCTCGACTCGCCGTAACCATTGCCGGACATGCAAAATCACCTGCCGGCTACGCCAGAACCACTTGGCGAACACTCCGGAATCACCTGCCGGGCATGGCGGAACCACCTCTCAGACATGCCAGAACCACATGCCAATGACACCGGAAGCACCTGCCTAGCACGCCAGAACCACCTGCTCGACTCGCCAAATCCACCTGCTGGACACGCCAAAATCACCTGCCGGCTATGCCACAACCATTTGGTGAACGCTTCGGAATCACCTGCCGGGCTGGCTGGAACCACCTGCCGGTCACGCCAACATCACCTGCCAGCTATGCCAGAACCACTTGGCGGACACCATGGAAACACCTGTCGGGCCGGCCGGAACCACCTATCAGACGTGCCAGAACCATGTGCCTGAGTTGCCGGAACCACACCCCGAACAGACCGAAACCACCTGCCAGACCCGCCTGAACCACCTGCCGAGCACGCCGGAACCGCCTACTCGACTCGCCGGAACCACCTACCTGACACGCTAAAATCACCTGCCGGGTATGCCACAACCACTTGGTGGACACTCCGGAATCATTTGCCGGACATGCCAGAACCAGCTCTCAGACACACCAGAACCACGTGCCAGACACGCCGGAAGCACCTGCTGAGCATGCCTGAGCCAAATGCTCGACTTGCAAGAAACACCTGCCAGACACGCCAAAATCACCTGCCGGGTACGCCAGAACCACGTGGCGGACACTCCGGAATCACCTGTCGGGCATGCCGGAACCAACTCTCAGACGTGCCAGAACCTCGTGCCGGTCACGCCAGAACCACCTGCCGGACAGACCGGAAACACCTGATGGACACGCCGGAACCACCGGCTCGACTCGCCGGAACCACCGCCGGACATGCAAAATGACCTGCCGGCTACGCCAGAACCACTTGACGAACACTCCGGAATCACCTGTCGGGCATGCCGGAACCACCTCTCAGACTTGCCAGAACCAAGTTCCGGACACGCCGGTACCACCTGCCGAGTATGCCGGAACCACCTGATCCACTCCCCAAAACCACCTGCTGGATACGCCAGAATCACCTGCCGGCTACGCCAGAACCACTCGGCAGACACTCCATAACCAACTGCCGGGCATGCCGGAACCACCTCTCAGAGGCGCCAGAACCACATGACGGACGCTTCGGAATCACCTGCCGGGCATGCCGGAACCATCTCTCAGACTTGCCAGAACCATGTTCCGGACATGCCGGAAGCACCTGCCGAGCTCGCCGGAACCACCTGCTCGACACGCCAAAATCACCTGCCGGCTACGCCAGAACCACTCGGCAGACACTCCGGAATCACATGCCGGGCATTCCGGAACCACCTCTCACAGGTGCCAGAACCAAATGCTGGACACTCCGGTATCACCTGCCTGGCATGCCGGAACCACCTCTCAGAGGTGCCAGAACCACATGCCGGACACTCCGGAATCACCTGCCGGGCATGCCGGAAACATCTCTCAGACGTGCCAGAACAATGATCCGGACACGCTGGTACCACCTGCCGAGCTTGCTGGAACCACCTGCTGGACACGCCAAAATCACCTGCCGGCTACGCCAGAACCACTCGGCAGACACTCGGGAATCACATGCCAGGCATTCCGGAACCACGTCTCAGAGGTGCCAGAACCAAATGCCGGACACTCCGGAATCACCTGCCGGGCATGCCGGAACCACCTCTCAGAGGTGCCAGAACCACATGCCGGAGACTCCCGAATCACCTGCCGGGCATGCCGGAACCATCTGTCAGACGTGCCAGAACCATGTGCCTGAGATGCCGGAACCACACCCCGAACAGACGAAACCACCTGCCAGACCGGCCTGAACCACCTGCCGAGCACGCCGGAACCACCTACTCGACTCGCTGGAACCACCTACCTGACACGCTAAAATCACCTGCCGGGTATGCCACAACCACTTGGTGGACACTCCGGAATCATCTGCTGGACATGCCAGAACCAGCTCTCAGACACACCAGAACCACGTGCCAGACACGCCGGAAGCACCTGCTGAGTATGCCGGAGCCAAATGCTCGACTTGCAAGAAGCACCTGCCAGACACGCCAAAATCACCTGCCGGGTACGCCAGAACCATGTTGCGGACACTCCGGAATCACCTGTCGGGCATGCCGGAACCGCCTCTCAGACTTGCCAGAACCATGTTCCGGACACGCCGGTACCACCTGCCGAGTATGCCGGAGCCACCTTATCCACTCCCCACAACCACCAGCTGGACACGCCAGAATCACCTGCCGACTACGCCAGAACCACTCGGCAGACACTCCGGAACCACCTGACGGGCATGCCGGAACCACCTATCAGAGGTGCCAGAACCAAATGCCGGACACTCCGGAATCACCTGCCGGGCATGCCGGAACCACCTCGCAGAGGTGCCCGAACCACATGCCGGACACTCCGGAATCACCTGCCTGGCATGACGGAACCATCTCTCAGACGTGCCAGAACCATGTTCCGGACACGCTGGTACCACCTGCCGAGCTCTCCGGAACCACCTGCTGGACACGCCAAAATCTCCTGCCGGCTACGCCAGAACCTCTCGGCAGACACTCCGGAATCACCTGCCGGGCTGGCTGGAACTACCTGCCGGTCACGCCAACATCACCTTTCAGCTACGCCGGAACCACTTGGCGGATACTCCGGAAACACCTGTCGGGCCGGCCGGAACTACCTATCAGACGTGCCAGAACCATGTGCCTGAGATGCCGGAACCACTCCCCGAACAGACCGAAACCACCTGCCAGACCCGCCTGAACCCCCTGGCGAGCACGCCTGATCCACCTGCTCAACTAGCCGGAACCACCTTCCTGACACGCCAAAATCACCTGCCAGGTATACAAGAACCACTTGGTGGACACTCCGGAATCATCTGCCGGACATGCCAGAACCAGCTCTCAGACACACCAGAAGCACGTGCCAGAGACGCCGGAAGCACCAGCTGAGCATGCCTGAGCCACCTGCTCGACTCGCTAGATACACCTGTCGGATGCCAAAATCACCTGCCGGGTACGCCAGAAACACTTGGCGGACGCTCCGGAATCACCTGACGGGCGTGCCGGAACCTCCTCTCAGACTTGCCAGAACCATGTTCCGGACACGCCGGTACCACCTGCCGAGTATGCCGGAATAAGCTGATCCACTCCCCAGAACCACCTAGTGGACACGCCAAAATCAACTGCCGGCTACGCCAGAACCACTCGTCAGAAACTCCGGAATCACAGGCCAGGCATTCCGGAACCACCTCTCAGAGGTGCCAGAACCACATGCCGGACACTCCGGAATCACCTGCCGGGTATGCTGGAACCACGTGCTGGACATGCCGGAACCACCTGCCGGACATGCCGGAACCACCTTCGGGACATTCCGGAACCACCGGCTCGACTCGCCGGAACCATTGCCGGACATGCAAAATAACCTGCCGGCTACGCCAGAACCACTTGGGGAACACTCCGGTATCACCTGCCGGACATGCCGGAACCACCGGCTCGTCTCGCCGGAACCATTGCCGGACATGCAAAATCACCTGCCGGCTACGCCAGAATCACTTGGCGAACACTCCGGAATCACCTGCCGGGCATGGCGGAACCACCTCTCAGACATGCCGGAACCACATGCCAATGACTCCGGAAGCACCTGCCGAGCACGCCAGAACCACCTGCTCGACTCGCCAAAACCACCTGCTGGACACGCCAAAATCACCTGCCGGCTACGCCACAACCATTTAGTGAACTCTTCGGAATCACCTGCCCGGCTGGCTGGAACCACCTGCCGGTCACGCCAACATCACCTGCCAGCTATGCCAGAACCACTTGGCTGACACCATGGAAACACCTGTCGGGCCGGCCGGAACCACCTATCAGACGTGCCAGAACCATGTGCCTGAGATGCCGGAACCACACCCCGAACAGACCGAAACCACCTGCCAGACCCGCCTGAACCACCTGCCGAGCACGCCGGAACCACCTACTCGACTCGCCGGAACCACCTACCTGACAGGCTAAAATCACCTGCCGGGTATGCCACAACCACTTGGTGGACACTCCGGAATCATCTGCCGGACATGCCAGAACCAGCTCTCAGTCACACCAGAACCGCGTGCCAGAAACGCCGGAATCACCTGCTGAGCATGCCTGAGCCAAATGCTCGACTTGCAATAAACACCTGCCAGACACGCCAAAATCACCTTCCGGGTACGCCAGAACCACGTGGCGGACACTCCGGAATCACCTTTCGGGCATGCCGGAACCAACTCTCAGACGTGCCAGAACGTCGTGCCGGTCACGCCAGAACCACCTACCGGACAGACCGGAAACACTTGCTGGACACGCCGGAACCCCCGGCTCGACTCGCCGGAACCACCGCCGGACATGCAAAATGACCTGCCGGCTACGCCAGAACCACTTGGCGAACACTCCGGAATCACCTGTCGGGCATGCCGGAACCACCTCTCAGACTTGCCAGAACCAAGTTCCGGACACGCCGGTACCACCTGCCGAGTATGCCGGAACCACCTGATCCACTCTCCAAAACCACCTGCTGGATACTCCAGAATCACCTGCTGGCTATGCGAGAACCACTCGGCAGACACTCCATAACCAACTGCCGGGCATGCCGGAACCACCTCTCCGAGGTGCCAGAACCACATGCCGGACACTCCCGAATCACCTGCCGGGCATGCCGGAACCACCTCTCAGACGTGCCAGAACCATGTCCCGGACATGCCGGAACCACCTGCCGAGCTCGCCGGAACCACCTGCTCGACACGCCAAAATCACCTGCCGGCTACGCCAGAACCACTCGGCCGACACTCCGGAATCACATGCCGGGCATTCCGGAACCACCTCTCACAGGTGCCAGAACCAAATGCTGGACACTCCGGAAACACCTGCCGAGAATGCCGGAACCACCTGCTGGACATGCCGGAACCACCGGCTCGACTAGCCGTAACCATTGCCGGACATGCAAAATCACCTGCCGGCTACGCCAGATCCACTTGGCGAACACTCCGGAATCACCTGCCGGGCATGGCGGAACCACCTCTCAGACATGCCGGAACCACATGCCAATGACACCGGAAGCACCTGCCAAGCACGCCAGAACCACCTGCTCGACTCGCCAAAACCACCTGCTGGACACGCCAAAATCACCTGCCGGCTACGCCACAACCATTTGGTGAACTCTTCGGAATCACCTGCCGGGCTTGCTGGAACCACATGCCGGTCACGCCAACATCACCTGCCAGCTATGCCAGAACCACTTGGCGGACACCATGGAATCACCTGTCGGGCATGCCGGAACCGCCTCTCAGACTTGCCAGAACCATGTTCCTTACACGCCGGTACCACCTGCCGAGTATGCCGGAACCAACTGATCCACTCCCCAGAACCACCTGCTGGACACGCAAGAATCACCTGCCGACTACGCCAGAACCACTCGGCAGACACTCCGGAACCACCTGCCGGGCATGCCAGAACCACCTCTCAGAGGTTCCAGAACCACTTGCCGAACACTCCAGAATCACCTGCCTGGCATGCCGAAACCACCTCTCAGAGGTGCCAGAACCACATGCCGGACACTCCCGAATCACCTGCCGGGCATGCCGGAACCATCTCTCAGACGTGCCAGAACCATGTTCCGGACACGCTGGTACCACCTGCCGAGCTCGCCGGAACCACCTGCTGGACACGCCAAAATCACCTGCCAGCTACGCCAGAACCAAACGGCAGACACTCCGGAATCACCGGCCGGGCTGGCTGGAACCACCTGCCGGTCACGCCAATATCACCTGCCAGCTGTGCCAGAACCACTTGGCGGACACCATGGAAACACCTGTCGGGCCGGCCGGAACCACCTCTCAGACGTGCCAGAACCATGAGCCTGAGATGGCGGAACCACTCCCCGAACAGACCGAAACCACCTGCCAGACCCGCCTGAGGCCCCTGGCAAGCACGCCTGATCCACCTGCTCAACTAGCCGGAACCAACTTCCTGACACGCCAAAATCACCTGCCAGGTATACCAGAACCACTTGGTGGACACTCCGGAATCATCTGCCGGACATGCCAGAACCAGCTCTCAGACACACCAGAACCACGTGCCAGAGACGCCGGAAGCACCAGCTGAGCATGCCTGAGCCACCTGCTCGACTCGCAAGATACACCTGTCGGACATGCCAAAATCACCTGCCGGGTACGCCAGAAACACTGGGCGGACGCTCCGGAATCACCTGTCGGGCGTGCCGGAACCACCTCTCAGACTTGCCAGAACCATGTTCTGGACACGCCGGTACCACCTGCCGAGTATGCCGGAACCAGCTGATCCACTCCCCAGAACCACCTAGTGGACACGCCAAAATCAACTGCCGGCTACGCCAGAACCACTCGGCAGACACTCCGGAATCACATGCCAGGAATTCCGGAAGCACCTCTCAGAGGTGCCAGAACCAAATGCCGGACACTCCGGAATCACCTGCAGGGCGTGCTGGAACCACGTGCTGCACATGCCGGAACCACCTGCCGGACATGCCGGAACCACCTGCCGGACATTCCGGAACCACCGGCTCGACTCGCCGGAACCATTGCCGGACATGCAAAATCACCTGCCGGCTACGCCAGAACCACCTGGCGAACACTCCGGTATCACCTGCCGGGCATGCTGGAACCACCTCTCAGAGGTGCCAGAACCCCATGCCGGACACTCCGGAATCACCTGCCGGGCATGCCGGAACCACCTGCCGGACATGCCGGAACCACCGGCTCGACTCGCCGGAACCATTGCCGGACATGCAAAATCACCTGCCGGCTACGGCAGAACCACTTGGGGAACACTCCGGAATCAACTGCCGGGAATGGCGGAACCACCTCTCAGGCATGCCGGAACCACATGCCAATGACACCGGAAGCACCTGCCGAGCACGCCAGAACCACCTACTCGACTCGCCAAAACCACCTGCTGGGCATGCCAAAATCACCTTCTGGCTACGCCACAACCATTTGGTGAACACTTCGGAATCACCTGCCGCGCTGGCTGGAACCACCTGCCGGTCACGCCAACATCACCTGCCAGCTATGCCAGAACCACTTGGCGGACACCATGAAAGCACCTGTCGGGCCGGCCGGAACCACCTCTCAGACGTGCCAGAACCGCATGCCGGACACTCCGGAATCACCTGCCAGGCATGCCGGAACCACCTCTCAGAGGGGCCAGAACCACATGCCGGACACTCCCGAATCACCTGCCGGGCATGCCGGAACCATCTGTCAGACGTGCCAGAACCATGAGCCTGAGATGCCGGAACCACTCCCCGAACAGACCGAAACCACCTGCCAGACCCGCCTGAACCCCCTGGCGAGCACGCCTGATCCACCTGCTCAACCAGCCGGAACCACCTTCCTGACACGCCAAAATCACCTGCCAGGTATACAAGAACCACTTGGTGGACACTCCGGAATCATCTGCCGGACATGCCAGAACCAGCTCTCAGACACACCAGAACCACGTGCCAGAGACGCCGGAAGCACCAGCTGAGCATGCCTGAGCCACCTGCTCGACTCGCAATATACACCTGTCGAACAGGGGAAAATCACCTGCCGGGTACGCCAGAACCAAATGCCGGACACTCCGGTATCACCTGCCGGGCATGCCGGAACCACCTCTCAGAGGTGCCACAACCACATGCCGGACAGTCCGGAATCACCTGCCGGGCATGCTGTAACCACATGCTGGACATGCTGGAACCACCTGCCGGACATGCCGGAACCACCTGCCGGACATTCCGGAACCACCGGCTCGACGCGCCGGAACCATTGCCGGACATGCAAAATCACCTGCCGGCTATGCCAGAACCACTTGGCGAACACTCCGGTATCACCTGCCGGGCATGCCGGAACCACCTCGCAGACTTGCCAGAACCAAGTTCCGGACACGCCGGTACCACCTGCCGAGTATGCCGGAACCACCTGTTCCACTCCCCAAAACCACCTGCTGGATACGCCAGAATCACCTGCCGGCTACGCCAGAACCACTCGGCAGACACTCCATAACCAACTGCCGGGCATGCCGGAACCACCTCTCAGAGGCGCCAGAACCACATGACGGACGCTTCGGAATCACCTGCCGGGCATGCCGGAACCATCTCTCAGACGTGCCAGAACCATGTTCCGGACATCCCGGAACCACCTGCTGAGCTCGCCGGAACCACCTGCTGGACACGCCAAAATCACCTGCCGGCTACGCCAGAACCACTCGGCAGACACTCTGGAATCACATGCCGGGCATTCCGGAACCACCTCTCACAGGTGCCAGAACCAAATGCTGGACACTCCGGTATCACCTGCCGGGCATGCCGGAACCACCTCTCAGAGGTGCCAGAACCACATGCCGGACACTCCGGAATCACCTGCCGGGCATGCCGGAACCACCTGCTGGACATGCCGGAACCACAGGCTCGACTCGCCGTAACCATTGCCGGACATGCAAAATCACCTGCCGGCTACGCCAGAACCACTTGGCGAACACTCCGGAATCACCTGCCGGGCATGGCGGAACCACCTCTCAGACATGCCAGAACCACATGCCAATGACACCGGAAGCACCTGCCTAGCACGCCAGAACCACCTGCTCGACTCGCCAAATCCACCTGCTGGACACGCCAAAATCACCTGCCGGCTATGCCACAACCATTTGGTGAACGCTTCGGAATCACCTGCCGGGCTGGCTGGAACCACCTGCCGGTCACGCCAACATCACCTGCCAGCTATGCCAGAACCACTTGGCGGACACCATGGAAACACCTGTCGGGCCGGCCGGAACCACCTCTCAGACGTGCCAGAACCATGTGCCTGAGTTGCCGGAACCACACCCCGAACAGACTGAAACCACCTGCCAGACCCGCCTGAACCACCTGCCGAGCACGCCGGAACCGCCTACTCGACTCGCCGGAACCACCTA
Organism: Equus caballus; assembly: GCF_041296265.1. Classification (NCBI taxonomy): domain Eukaryota; kingdom Metazoa; phylum Chordata; class Mammalia; order Perissodactyla; family Equidae; genus Equus; species Equus caballus. The sequence continues at coordinate 5,907,824 of NC_091697.1, forward strand.
CCTGACACGCTAAAATCACCTGCCGGGTATGCCACAACCACTTGGTGGACACTCCGGAATCATTTGCCGGACATGCCAGAACCAGCTCTCAGACACACCAGAACCACGTGCCAGACACGCCGGAAGCACCTGCTGAGCATGCCTGAGCCAAATGCTCGACTTGCAAGAAACACCTGCCAGACACGCCAAAATCACCTGCCGGGTACGCCAGAACCACGTGGCGGACACTCCGGAATCACCTGTCGGGCATGCCGGAACCAACTCTCAGACGTGCCAGAACCTCGTGCCGGTCACGCCAGAACCACCTGCCGGACAGACCGGAAACACCTGATGGACACGCCGGAACCACCGGCTCGACTCGCCGGAACCACCGCCGGACATGCAAAATGACCTGCCGGCTACGCCAGAACCACTTGGCGAACACTCCGGAATCACCTGTCGGGCATGCCGGAACCACCTCTCAGACTTGCCAGAACCAAGTTCCGGACACGCCGGTACCACCTGCCGAGTATGCCGGAACCACCTGATCCACTCCCCAAAACCACCTGCTGGATACGCCAGAATCACCTGCCGGCTACGCCAGAACCACTCGGCAGACACTCCATAACCAACTGCCGGGCATGCCGGAACCACCTCTCAGAGGCGCCAGAACCACATGACGGACGCTTCGGAATCACCTGCCGGGCATGCCGGAACCATCTCTCAGACTTGCCAGAACCATGTTCCGGACATGCCGGAAGCACCTGCCGAGCTCGCCGGAACCACCTGCTCGACACGCCAAAATCACCTGCCGGCTACGCCAGAACCACTCGGCAGACACTCCGGAATCACATGCCAGGCATTCCGGAACCACCTCTCACAGGTGCCAGAACCAAATGCTGGACACTCCGGTATCACCTGCCTGGCATGCCGGAACCACCTCTCAGAGGTGCCAGAACCACATGCCGGACACTCCGGAATCACCTGCCGGGCATGCCGGAAACATCTCTCAGACGTGCCAGAACAATGATCCGGACACGCTGGTACCACCTGCCGAGCTTGCTGGAACCACCTGCTGGACACGCCAAAATCACCTGCCGGCTACGCCAGAACCACTCGGCAGACACTCAGGAATCACATGCCAGGCATTCCGGAACCACGTCTCAGAGGTGCCAGAACCAAATGCCGGACACTCCGGAATCACCTGCCGGGCATGCCGGAACCACCTCTCAGACGTGCCAGAACCATGTGCCTGAGATGCCGGAACCACACCCCGAACAGACCGAAACCTCCTGCCAGACCCGCCTGAACCACCTGCCGAGCACGCCGGAACCGCCTACTCGACTCACCGGAACCACCTACGTGACACGCTAAAATCACCTGCCGGGTATGCCACAACCACTTGGTGGACACTCCGGAATCATCTGCTGGACATGCCAGAACCAGCTCTCAGACACACCAGAACCACGTGCCAGACACGCCGGAAGCACCTGCTGAGTATGCCGGAGCCAAATGCTCGACTTGCAAGAAGCACCTGCCAGACACGCCAAAATCACCTGCCGGGTACGCCAGAACCATGTTGCGGACACTCCGGAATCACCTGTCGGGCATGCCGGAACCGCCTCTCAGACTTGCCAGAACCATGTTCCGGACACGCCAGTACCACCTGCCGAGTATGCCGGAGCCACCTTATCCACTCCCCACAACCACCAGCTGGACACGCCAGAATCACCTGCCGACTACGCCAGAACCACTCGGCAGACACTCCGGAACCACCTGACGGGCATGCCGGAACCACCTATCAGAGGTGCCAGAACCAAATGCCGGACACTCCGGAATCACCTGCCGGGCATGCCGGAACCACCTCGCAGAGGTGCCCGAACCACATGCCGGACACTCCGGAATCACCTGCCTGGCATGACGGAACCATCTCTCAGACGTGCCAGAACCATGTTCCGGACACGCTGGTACCACCTGCCGAGCTCTCCGGAACCACCTGCTGGACACGCCAAAATCTCCTGCCGGCTACGCCAGAACCTCTCGGCAGACACTCCGGAATCACCTGCCGGGCTGGCTGGAACTACCTGCCGGTCACGCCAACATCACCTTTCAGCTACGCCGGAACCACTTGGCGGATACTCCGGAAACACCTGTCGGGCCGGCCGGAACTACCTCTCAGACGTGCCAGAACCATGTGCCTGAGATGCCGGAACCACTCCCCGAACAGACCGAAACCACCTGCCAGACCCGCCTGAACCCCCTGGCGAGCACGCCTGATCCACCTGCTCAACTAGCCGGAACCAACTTCCTGACACGCCAAAATCACCTGCCAGGTATACAAGAACCACTTGGTGGACACTCCGGAATCATCTGCCGGACATGCCAGAACCAGCTCTCAGACACACCAGAAGCACGTGCCAGAGACGCCGGAAGCACCAGCAGAGCATGCCTGAGCCAACTGCTCGACTCGCAAGAAACACCTGTCGGACATGCCAAAATCACCTGCCGGGTACGCCAGAAACACTTGGCGGACGCTCCAGACTCACCTGTCGGGCGTGCCGGGACCACCTCTCAGACTTGCCAGAACCATGTTCTGGACACGCCGGTACCACCTGCCGAGTATGCCGGAACCAGCTGATCCACTCCCCAGAACCACCTAGTGGACACGCCAAAATCAACTGCCGGCTACGCCAGAACCACACGGCAGACACTCCGGAATCACCTGCCGGGCTGGCTGGAACCACCTGCCTGTCACGCCAACATCACCTTTCAGCTACGCCAGAACCACTTGGCGGACACTCCGGAAACACCTCTCCGGCCGGCCGGAACCACCTCTGAGACGTGCCAGAACCATGTGCCTGAGATGCCGGAACCACTCCCCGAAAAGACCGAAACCACCTGCCAGACCCGCCTGAACCACCTGGCGAGCACGCCTGATCCACCTGCTCAACTAGCCGGAACCAACTCCCTGACACACCAAAATCACCTGCCAGGTATACAAGAACCACTTGTGGACACTCCGGAATCATCTGCCGGACATACCAGAACCATCTCTCAGACACACCAGAACCACGTGCCAGAGTTGTCGGAAGCAACAGCTGAGCATGCCTGAGCCACCTGCTCGACTCGCTAGATACACCTGTCGGATGCCAAAATCACCTGCCGGGTACGCCAGAAATACTTGGCGGACGCTCCGGAATCACCTGTCGGGCGTGCCGGAACCTCCTCTCAGACTTGCCAGAACCATGTTCCGGACACGCCGGTACCACCTGCCGAGTATGCCGGAATAAGCTGATCCACTCCCCAGAACCACCTAGTGGACACGCCAAAATCAACTGCCGGCTACGCCAGAACCACTTGTCAGAAACTCCGGAATCACAGGCCAGGCATTCCGGAACCACCTCTCAGAGGTGCCAGAACCACATGCAGGACACTCCGGAATCACCTGCCGGGTATGCTGGAACCACGTGCTGGACATGCCGGAACCACCTGCCGGACATGCCGGAACCACCTTCGGGACATTCCGGAACCACCGGCTCGACTCGCCGGAACCATTGCCGGACATGCAAAATAACCTGCCGGCTACGCCAGAACCACTTGGGGAACACTCCGGTATCACCTGCCGGACATGCCGGAACCACCGGCTCGTCTCGCCGGAACCATTGCCGGACATGCAAAATCACCTGCCGGCTACGCCAGAATCACTTGGCGAACACTCCGGAATCACCTGCCGGGCATGGCGGAACCACCTCTCAGACATGCCGGAACCACATGCCAATGACTCCGGAAGCACCTGCCGAGCACGCCAGAACCACCTGCTCGACTCGCCAAAACCACCTGCTGGACACGCCAAAATCACCTGCCGGCTACGCCACAACCATTTAGTGAACTCTTCGGAATCACCTGCCCGGCTGGCTGGAACCACCTGCCGGTCACGCCAACATCACCTGCCAGCTATGCCAGAACCACTTGGCTGACACCATGGAAACACCTGTCGGGCCGGCCGGAACCACCTATCAGACGTGCCAGAACCATGTGCCTGAGATGCCGGAACCACACCCCGAACAGACCGAAACCACCTGCCAGACCCGCCTGAACCACCTGCCGAGCACGCCGGAACCACCTACTCGACTCGCCGGAACCACCTACCTGACAGGCTAAAATCACCTGCCGGGTATGCCACAACCACTTGGTGGACACTCCGGAATCATCTGCCGGACATGCCAGAACCAGCTCTCAGTCACACCAGAACCGCGTGCCAGAAACGCCGGAATCACCTGCTGAGCATGCCTGAGCCAAATGCTCGACTTGCAATAAACACCTGCCAGACACGCCAAAATCACCTTCCGGGTACGCCAGAACCACGTGGCGGACACTCCGGAATCACCTTTCGGGCATGCCGGAACCAACTCTCAGACGTGCCAGAACGTCGTGCCGGTCACGCCAGAACCACCTGCCGGACAGACCGGAAACACTAGCTGGACACGCCGGAACCCCCGGCTCGACTCGCCGGAACCACCGCCGGACATGCAAAATGACCTGCCGGCTACGCCAGAACCACTTGGCGAACACTCCGGAATCACCTGTCGGGCATGCCGGAACCACCTCTCAGACTTGCCAGAACCAAGTTCCGGACACGCCGGTACCACCTGCCGAGTATGCCGGAACCACCTGATCCACTCTCCAAAACCACCTGCTGGATACTCCAGAATCACCTGCTGGCTATGCCAGAACCACTCGGCAGACACTCCATAACCAACTGCCGGGCATGCCGGAACCACCTCTCAGAGGTGCCAGAACCACATGCCGGACACTCCCGAATCACCTGCCGGGCATGCCGGAACCATCTCTCAGACGTGCCAGAACCATGTCCCGGACATGCCGGAACCACCTGCCGAGCTCGCCGGAACCACCTGCTCGACACGCCAAAATCACCTGCCGGCTACGCCAGAACCACTCGGCCGACACTCCGGAATCACATGCCGGGCATTCCGGAACCACCTCTCACAGGTGCCAGAACCAAATGCTGGACACTCCGGAAACACCTGCCGAGAATGCCGGAACCACCTGCTGGACATGCCGGAACCACCGGCTCGACTAGCCGTAACCATTGCCGGACATGCAAAATCACCTGCCGGCTACGCCAGATCCACTTGGCGAACACTCCGGAATCACCTGCCGGGCATGGCGGAACCACCTCTCAGACATGCCGGAACCAAATGCCAATGACACCCGAAGCACCTGCCAAGCACGCCAGAACCACCTGCTCGACTCGCCAAAACCACCTGCTGGACACGCCAAAATCACCTGCCGGCTACGCCACAACCATTTGGTGAACTCTTCGGAATCACCTGCCGGGCTTGCTGGAACCACATGCCGGTCACGCCAACATCACCTGCCAGCTATGCCAGAACCACTTGGCGGACACCATGGAATCACCTGTCGGGCATGCCGGAACCGCCTCTCAGACTTGCCAGAACCATGTTCCTTACACGCCGGTACCACCTGCCGAGTATGCCGGAACCAACTGATCCACTCCCCAGAACCACCTGCTGGACACGCAAGAATCACCTGCCGACTACGCCAGAACCACTCGGCAGACACTCCGGAACCACCTGCCGGGCATGCCAGAACCACCTCTCAGAGGTTCCAGAACCACTTGCCGAACACTCCAGAATCACCTGCCTGGCATGCCGAAACCACCTCTCAGAGGTGCCAGAACCACATGCCGGACACTCCCGAATCACCTGCCGGGCATGCCGGAACCATCTCTCAGACGTGCCAGAACCATGTTCCGGACACGCTGGTACCACCTGCCGAGCTCGCCGGAACCACCTGCTGGACACGCCAAAATCACCTGCCAGCTACGCCAGAACCAAACGGCAGACACTCCGGAATCACCTGCCGGGCTGCCTGGAACCACCTGCCGGTCACGCCAATATCACCTGCCAGCTGTGCCAGAACCACTTGGCGGACACCATGGAAACACCTGTCGGGCCGGCCGGAACCACCTCTCAGACGTGCCAGAACCATGAGCCTGAGATGGCGGAACCACTCCCCGAACAGACCGAAACCACCTGCCAGACCCGCCTGAGGCCCCTGGCAAGCACGCCTGATCCACCTGCTCAACTAGCCGGAACCAACTTCCTGACACGCCAAAATCACCTGCCAGGTATACCAGAACCACTTGGTGGACACTCCGGAATCATCTGCCGGACATGCCAGAACCAGCTCTCAGACACACCAGAACCACGTGCCAGACACGCCGGAAGCACCAGCTGAGCATGCCTGAGCCACCTGCTCGACTCGCAAGATACACCTGTCGGACATGCCAAAATCACCTGCCGGGTACGCCAGAAACACTGGGCGGACGCTCCGGAATCACCTGTCGGGCGTGCCGGAACCACCTCTCAGACTTGCCAGAACCATGTTCTGGACACGCCGGTACCACCTGCCGAGTATGCCGGAACCAGCTGATCCACTCCCCAGAACCACCTAGTGGACACGCCAAAATCAACTGCCGGCTACGCCAGAACCACTCGGCAGACACTCCGGAATCACATGCCAGGAATTCCGGAACCACCTCTCAGAGGTGCCAGAACCAAATGCCGGACACTCCGGAATCACCTGCAGGGCGTGCTGGAACCACGTGCTGCACATGCCGGAACCACCTGCCGGACATGCCGGAACCACCTGCCGGACATTCCGGAACCACCGGCTCGACTCGCCGGAACCATTGCCGGACATGCAAAATCACCTGCCGGCTACGCCAGAACCACCTGGCGAACACTCCGGTATCACCTGCCGGGCATGCTGGAACCACCTCTCAGAGGTGCCAGAACCCCATGCCGGACACTCCGGAATCACCTGCCGGGCATGCCGGAACCACCTGCCGGACATGCCGGAACCACCGGCTCGACTCGCCGGAACCATTGCCGGACATGCAAAATCACCTGCCGGCTACGGCAGAACCACTTGGGGAACACTCCGGAATCAACTGCCGGGAATGGCGGAACCACCTCTCAGGCATGCCGGAACCACATGCCAATGACACCGGAAGCACCTGCCGAGCACGCCAGAACCACCTACTCGACTCGCCAAAACCACCTGCTGGACATGCCAAAATCACCTTCTGGCTACGCCACAACCATTTGGTGAACACTTCGGAATCACCTGCCGCGCTGGCTGGAACCACCTGCCGGTCACGCCAACATCACCTGCCAGCTATGCCAGAACCACTTGGCGGACACCATGAAAGCACCTGTCGGGCCGGCCGGAACCACCTCTCAGACGTGCCAGAACCGCATGCCGGACACTCCGGAATCACCTGCCAGGCATGCCGGAACCACCTCTCAGAGGGGCCAGAACCACATGCCGGACACTCCCGAATCACCTGCCGGGCATGCCGGAACCATCTGTCAGACGTGCCAGAACCATGAGCCTGAGATGCCGGAACCACTCCCCGAACAGACCGAAACCCCCTGCCAGACCCACCTGAACCCCCTGGCGAGCACGCCTGATCCACCTGCTCAACTAGCCGGAACCACCTTCCTGACACGCCAAAATCACCTGCCAGGTATACAAGAACCACTTGGTGGACACTCCGGAATCATCTGCCGGACATGCCAGAACCAGCTCTCAGACACACCAGAACCACGTGCCAGAGACGCCGGAAGCACCAGCTGAGCATGCCTGAGCCACCTGCTCGACTCGCAATATACACCTGTCGAACAGGGGAAAATCACCTGCCGGGTACGCCAGAACCAAATGCCGGACACTCCGGTATCACCTGCCGGGCATGCCGGAACCACCTCTCAGAGGTGCCAGAACCACATGCCGGACAGTCCGGAATCACCTGCCGGGCATGCTGTAACCACATGCTGGACATGCCGGAACCACCTGCCGGACATGCCGGAACCACCTGCCGGACATTCCGGAACCACCGGCTCGACGCGCCGGAACCATTGCCGGACATGCAAAATCACCTGCCGGCTATGCCAGAACCACTTGGCGAACACTCCGGTATCACCTGCCGGGCATGCCGGAACCACCTCGCAGACTTGCCAGAACCAAGTTCCGGACACGCCGGTACCACCTGCCGAGTATGCCGGAACCACCTGTTCCACTCCCCAAAACCACCTGCTGGATACGCCAGAATCACCTGCCGGCTACGCCACAACCACTCGGCAGACACTCCATAACCAACTGCCGGGCATGCCGGAACCACCTCTCAGAGGCGCCAGAACCACATGACGGACGCTTCGGAATCACCTGCCGGGCATGCCGGAACCATCTCTCAGACGTGCCAGAACCATGTTCCGGACATCCCGGAACCACCTGCTGAGCTCGCCGGAACCACCTGCTGGACACGCCAAAATCACCTGCCGGCTACGCCAGAACCACTCGGCAGACACTCTGGAATCACATGCCGGGCATTCCGGAACCACCTCTCACAGGTGCCAGAACCAAATGCTGGACACTCCGGTATCACCTGCCGGGCATGCCGGAACCACCTCTCAGAGGTGCCAGAACCACATGCCGGACACTCCGGAATCACCTGCCGGGCATGCCGGAACCACCTGCTGGACATGCCGGAACCACAGGCTCGACTCGCCGTAACCATTGCCGGACATGCAAAATCACCTGCCGGCTACGCCAGAACCACTTGGCGAACACTCCGGAATCACCTGCCGGGCATGGCGGAACCACCTCTCAGACATGCCAGAACCACATGCCAATGACACCGGAAGCACCTGCCTAGCACGCCAGAACCACCTGCTCGACTCGCCAAATCCACCTGCTGGACACGCCAAAATCACCTGCCGGCTATGCCACAACCATTTGGTGAACGCTTCGGAATCACCTGCCGGGCTGGCTGGAACCACCTGCCGGTCACGCCAACATCACCTGCCAGCTATGCCAGAACCACTTGGCGGACACCTTGGAAACACCTGTCGGGCCGGCCGGAACCACCTCTCAGACGTGCCAGAACCATGTGCCTGAGTTGCCGGAACCACACCCCGAACAGACCGAAACCACCTGCCAGACCCGCCTGAACCACCTGCCGAGCACGCCGGAACCGCCTACTCGACTCGCCGGAACCACCTACCTGACACGCTAAAATCACCTGCCGGGTATGCCACAACCACTTGGTGGACACTCCGGAATCATTTGCCGGACATGCCAGAACCAGCTCTCAGACACACCAGAACCACGTGCCAGACACGCCGGAAGCACCTGCTGAGCATGCCTGAGCCAAATGCTCGACTTGCAAGAAACACCTGCCAGACACGCCAAAATCACCTGCCGGGTACGCCAGAACCACGTGGCGGACACTCCGGAATCACCTGTCGGGCATGCCGGAACCAACTCTCAGACGTGCCAGAACCTCGTGCCGGTCACGCCAGAACCACCTGCCGGACAGACCGGAAACACCTGATGGACACGCCGGAACCACCGGCTCGACTCGCCGGAACCACCGCCGGACATGCAAAATGACCTGCCGGCTACGCCAGAACCACTTGGCGAACACTCCGGAATCACCTGTCGGGCATGCCGGAACCACCTCTCAGACTTGCCAGAACCAAGTTCCGGACACGCCGGTACCACCTGCCGAGTATGCCGGAACCACCTGATCCACTCCCCAAAACCACCTGCTGGATACGCCAGAATCACCTGCCGGCTACGCCAGAACCACTCGGCAGACACTCCTGAATCACATGCCGGGCATTCCGGAACCACCTCTCACAGGTGCCAGAACCAAATGCTGGACACTCCGGTATCACCTGCCTGGCATGCCGGAACCACCTCTCAGAGGTGCCAGAACCACATGCCGGACACTCCGGAATCACCTGCCGGGCATGCCGGAACCATCTCTCAGACGTGCCAGAACCATGTTCCGGACACGCTGGTACCACCTGCCGAGCTCGCCGGAACCACCTGCTGGACACGCCAAAATCACCTGCCAGCTACGCCAGAACCACACGGCAGACACTCCGGAATCACCTGCCGGGCTGGCTGGAACCACCTGCCGGTCACGCCAATATCACCTGCCAGCTGTGCCAGAACCACTTGGCGGACACCATGGAAACACCTGTCGGGCCGGCCGGAACCACCTCTCAGACGTGCCAGAACCATGAGCCTGAGATGGCGGAACCACTCCCCGAACAGACCGAAACCACCTGCCAGACCCGCCTGAGGCCCCTGGCAAGCACGCCTGATCCACCTGCTCAACTAGCCGGAACCAACTTCCTGACACGCCAAAATCACCTGCCAGGTATACCAGAACCACTTGGTGGACACTCCGGAATCATCTGCCGGACATGCCAGAACCAGCTCTCAGACACACCAGAACCACGTGCCAGAGACGCCGGAAGCACCAGCTGAGCATGCCTGAGCCACCTGCTCGACTCGCAAGATACACCTGTCGGACATGCCAAAATCACCTGCCGGGTACGCCAGAAACACTGGGCGGACGCTCCGGAATCACCTGTCGGGCGTGCCGGAACCACCTCTCAGACTTGCCAGAACCATGTTCTGGACACGCCGGTACCACCTGCCGAGTATGCCGGAACCAGCTGATCCACTCCCCAGAACCACCTAGTGGACACGCCAAAATCAACTGCCGGCTACGCCGGAACCACCGGCTCGACTCGCCGGAACCACCGCTGGACATGCAAAGTGACCTGCCGGCTACGCCAGAACCACTTGGCGAACACTCCGGAATCACCTGTCGGGCATGCCGGAACCGCCTCTCAGACTTGCCAGAACCATGTGGCTGAGATGCCGGAACCACAACCCGAACAGACCGAAACCACCTGCCAGACCTGCCTGAACCACCTGCCGAGCACGCTGGAACCGCCTACACGACTTGCTGGAACCATCTACCTGACACGCTAAAATCACCTGCCGTGTATGCCACAACCACTTGGTGGACACTCCGGAATCATCTGACGGACATGCCAGAACCAGCTCTCAGACACACCAGAACCACGTGCCAGACACGCCGGAAGCACCTGCTGAGCATGCCTGAGCCAAATGCTCGACTTGCAAGAAACACCTGCCAGACACGCCAAAATCACCTGCCGGGTACGCCAGAACCACGTGGCGGACACTCCGGAATCACCTGTCGGGCATGCCGGAACCAACTCTCAGACGTGCCAGAACCTCGTGCCGGTCACGCCAGAACCACCTGCCGAGTATGCTGGAACCACCTGATCCTCTCCCCAGAACCACCTGCTGGACACACCAGAATCACCTGCCGACTACGCCAGAACCACTCGGCAGACACTCCGGAACCACCTGCCGGGCATGCCGGACCCACATCTCAGAGGTGCCAGAACCACATCCCGGACACTCCGGAATCACCTGCCTGGCATGCAGGAACCATCTCTCAGAGGTGCCAGAACCATGTTCCGGACACGCTGGTACCACCTGCCGAGCTCGCCGGAACCACCTGCTGGACACGCCAAAATCACCTGCCAGCTACGCCAGAACCACACGGCAGACACTCCGGAATCACCTTCCGGGCTGGCTGGAACCACCTGCCTGTCACGCCAACATCACCTTTCAGCTACGCCAGAACCACTTGGCGGACACTCCGGAAACACCTCTCCAGCTGGCCGGAACCACCTCTCAGACGTGCCAGAACCATGTGCCTGAGATGCCGGAACCACTCCCCGAACAGACCGAAACCACCTGCCAGACCCGCCTGAAACACCTGGCGAGCACGCCTGATCCACCTGTCAACTAGCTGGAACCACCTTCCTGACACGCCAAAATCACCTGCCGGCTACGCCACAACCATTTGGTGAACTCTTCGGAATCACCTGCCGGGCTGGCTCCAGAACCACTCGGCAGACACTCCGGAACCACCTGCCGGGCATGCCGGAACCACCTCTCAGACATGCCGGAACCACATGCCAATGACACCGGAAGCACCTGCCGAGCACGCCAGAACCACCTGCTCGACTCGCCAAAACCGCCTGCTGGACACGCCAAAATCACCTGCCGGCTACGCCACAACCATATGGTGAACTCTTCGGAATCACCTGCCGGGCTTGCTGGAACCTCCTGCCGGTCACGCCAACATCACCTGCCAGCTATGCCAGAACCACTTCGCCGAGGCTCCGGAATCAACTGTCGGGCGTGCTGGAACCACATCACAGACTTGCCAGAACCATGTTCTGGACACGACGGTACCACCTGCCGAGTATGCCGGAACCAGCTGATCCACTCCCCAGAACCACCTAGTGAACACCCCAAAATCAACTGCCGGCTACGCCAGAACCACTCGGCAGACACTCCGGAATCACATGCCAGGCATTCCGGAACCACCTCTCAGAGGTGCCAGAACCAAATGCCAGACACTCCGGTATCACCTGCCGGGCATGCCGGAACCACCTCTCTGAGGTGCCAGAACCACATGCCGAACACTCCGGAATCACCTGCCGGGCATGCCGGAACCACCTCCCGGACATGCCGGAACCACCGGCTCGACTCGCCGGAACCATTGCCGGACATGCAAAATCACCTCCCTCCTACGCCAGAAAAACTAGGCGAACACCCGGAGTCACCTGTCGGGCATGGCGGAACCACCTCTCAGACATGCCGGAACCACATGCCAATGACACCGGAAGCACCTGCCGAGCACGCCAGAACCACCTGCTCGACTCGCCAAAACCACCCGCTGGACACGCCAAAATCACCTGCCGGCTATGCCACAACCATTTGGTGAACACTTCGGAATCACCTGCCGGGCTGGCTTGAACCACCTGCCGGTCACGCAAACATCACCTGCCAGCTATGCCAGAACCTCTTGGCGGACACCATGGAAACACCTGTCGGGCCGGCCGGAACCACCTATCAGACGTGCCAGAACCATGTGCCTGAGATGCCGGAACCACACCCCGAACAGACCGAAACCACGTGCCAGACCCGCCTGAACCAAATGCCGAGCACGCCGGAACCACCTACTCGACTCGCTGGAACCACCTACCTGACACCATAAAATCACCTGCCGGGTATGCCACAACCACTTGGTGGACACTCCGGAATCATCTGCCGGACATGCCAGAACCAGCTCTCAGACACACCACAACCACGTGCCAGACACGCCGGAAGCACCTGCTGAGCATGCCTGAGCCAAATGCTCGACTTGCAAGAAACACCTGCCAGACACGCCAAAATCACCTGCCGGGTACGCCACAACCACGTGGCGGACACTCCAGAATCACCTGTCGGGCATGCCGGAACCAACTCTCAGACGTGCCAGAACTTCGTGACGGTCACGCCAGAACAACCTGCCGGACAGACCAGAAACACCTGCTGGACACGCCGGTACCACCGGCTCGACTCGCCGGAACCACCGCCGGACATGCAAAATGACCTGCCGGCTATGCCAGAACCACTTGGCGAACACTCCGGAATCACCTCTCGGGCATGCCGGAACCACCTCTCAGACTTGCCAGAACCATGTTCCGGACACGCCAGTACCACCTGCCGAGTATGCCCGACCCACCTGATCCACTCCCCAGAACCACCAGCTGGATACGCCAGAATCACCTGCCGGCTACTCCAGAACCACTCGGCAGACACTCCGTAACCAACTGCCGGGCATGCCGGAACCATCTCTCAGACGTGCCAGAACAATGTTCCGGACATGCCGGAACCACCTGCTGAGCTCGCCGGAACCACGTTCTGGACACGCCAAAATCACCTGCCGGCTACGCCAGAACCACTCGGCAGACACTCCGGAATCACATGCCAGGCATTCCGGAACCACCTCTCAGAGGTGCCAGAACCAAATGCCGGACACTCCGGTATCACCTGCCGGGCATCCCAGAACCACCTCTCAGAGGTGCCAGAACCACATGCCGGACACTCCGGAATCACCTGCCGGGCATGCCGGAACCACCTCCCGGACATGCCGGAACCACCGGCTCGACTCCCTGGAACCATTGCCGGACATGCAAAATCACCTGCCGGCTACGCCAGAACCACTTGGCGAACACTCCGGAATCACCTGCCGGGCATGGCGGAACCACCTCTCAGACATGCCGGAACCACATGCCAATGACACCGGAAGCACCTGCCGAGCACGCCAGAACCACCAGCTCGACTCGCCAAAACCACCTCCTGGACATGCCAAAATCGTCTGCCGGCTACGCCACAACCATTTGGTGAACTCTTCAGAATCCCCTGCCGGACTGGCTGGAACCACCTGCCGGTCACGCCAACATCACCTGCCAGCTATGCCAGGACCACTTGGAGGACACCATGGAAATACCTGTCGGGCCGGCCGGAACCACCTCTCAGACGTGCCAGAACCATGTGCCTGAGATGCCGGAACCACACCCCGAACAGACCGAAACCACCTGCCAGACCCGCCTGAACCACCTGCCGAGCACGCCGGAACCACCTACTCGACTCGCCGGAACCACCTACCTGACACGCTAAAATCACCTGTCGGGTATGCCACAACCACTTGGTGGACACTCCGGAATCATCTGCCGGACATGCCAGAACCAGCTCTCAGACACACCACAACCACGTGCCAGACATGCCGGAAGCACCTGCTGAGCATGCCTGAGCCAAATGCTCGACTTGCAAGAAGCACCTGCCAGACACGCCAAAATAACCTGCCGGGTACGCCAGAACCACGCAGCGGACACTCCGGAATCACCTGTCGGGCATCCCGGAACCAAATCACAGACGTGCCAGAACCTCATGCCGGTCACGCCAGAACCACCTGCCGGACAGACCGGAAACACCTGGTGCATATGAAAAATCACCTGCCGGCTACGCCACAACCATTTGGTGAACTCTTCGGAATCACCTGCCGGACTGGCTGGAACCACCTGCCGGTCACGCCAACATCACCTGCCAGCTATGCCGGAACCACCTGACGGACACCATGGAAACACCTGCCGGGCCGGCCGGAACCACCTATCAGACGTGCCAGAACCATGTGCCTGAGATGCCGGAACCACACCCCAAAAAGTCCGAAACCACCTGCCAGACCCACCTGAACCCCCTGGCAAGCACGCCTGATCCACCTGCTCAACTAGCCGGAACCACCTACCTGACACGCTAGAATCACCTGCCAGGTACGCCAGAACCACGTGGCGGACACTCCGGAATCACCTGTCGGGCATGCCGGAACCAACTCTCAGACGTGCCAGAACCTCGTGCCGGACACGCCAGAAGCACCTGCCGGACAGACAGGAAACACCTGCTGGACACGCCGGAACCACCGGCTCGACTCGCCGGAACCACCACCGGACATGCAAAATGACCTGCCGGCTACGCCAGAACCACTTGGCGAACACTCCGGAATCACCTGTCGGGCATGCCGGAACCACCTCTCAGACTTGCCAGAACCATGTTCCAGACACGCCGGTACCACCTGCCGAGTATGCCGGAACCACCTGATCCACACTCCAGAACCACCTGCTGGACACGCCAGAATCACCTGCCGGCTATGCCAGAACCACTCGGCAGACACTCCGGAACCACCTGCCGGGCATGCCGGAACTATCTCTCAGACGTGCCAGAACCATGTTCTGGACACGCCGGTAGCACCTGCCGAGCTCGCCGGGACCACCTGCTGGACACGCCAAAATCACCTGCCGGCTACGCCAGAACCACTCAGCAGACACTCCGGAATCACCTGCCGGGCTGGCTGGAACCACCTGCCGGTCACGCCAACATCACCTTTCAGCTACGCAGGAACCACTTGGCGGACACTCCGGAAAACCTGTAGGGCCGGCCAGAAGCACATCTCAGACGTGCCAGAACCATGTGCCTGAGATGCCGGAACCACACCCCGAACAGACCGAAACCACCTGCCAGACCCGCCTGAACCCCCTGGCGAGCACGCCTGATCCACCTGCTCAACTAGCCGGAACCACGTTCCAGACACGCCAAAATCACCTGCCTGGTCTCCCAGAACCACTTGGTGGACACTCCAGAATCATCTGCCGGACATTCCAGAACCAGCTCTCAGACACACCAGAACCACGTGCCAGACACGCCGGAAGCAACTGCTGATCATGCCTGAGCCAAATGCTCGACTTGCAAGAAACACCTGCCAGACACGCCAAAATCACCTGCCGGCTACGCCAGAACCACTCGGCAGACACTCCGGAATCACATGCCAGGCATTCCGGAACCACCTCTTAAAGGTGCCAGAACCAAATGCCGGACATTCCGGTATAACCTGCTGGGCATGCCGGAACCACCTCTCAGAGGTGCCAGAACCACATGCCGGACACTCCGGAATCACCTGCCGGGCGTGCCGGAACCACCTGCTGGAGATGCCGGAACCACCGGCTCGACTCGCCGGAAGCATTGCCGGACATGCAAAATCACCTGCTGGCTACGCCAGAACCACTTGGCGAACACTCCGGAATCACCTGCCGGGCATGGCGGAACCACCTCTCAGACATGCCGGAACCACATGCCAATGACACCGGAAGCACCTGCCGAGCACGCCAGAACCACCTGCTCGACTCGCCAAAACCACCCGATGGACACGCCAAAATCACCTGCCGGCTATGACAGAACCACTCGGCAGACACTCCGGAATCACCTGCCGGGCTGGCTGGAACCACCTGCCGGTCACGCCAACATCACCTTTCAGCTACGCCAGAACCACTTGGCGGACACTCTGGAAACACCTGTCGGGACGGCCGGACCCACCTATCAGACGTGCCAGAACCATGTGCCTGAGATGCCGGAACCACTCCCCGAACAGACCGAAACCACCTGCCATACCTGCCTGAACCAACTGCCGAGCACGCCGGAACCACCTACTCGACTCGCTGGAACCACCTACCTGACACGCTAAAATCACCTGCCGGGTATGCCACAACCACTTGGTGGACACTCCGGAATCATCTGCCGGACATGCCAGAACCAGCTCTCACACACTCCAGAACTACGTGCCAGACACGCCGGAAGCACCGGTGAGCATGCCAGAGCCAAATGCTCGACTTGCAAGAAACACCTGCCAGACACGCCAAAATCACCTGCCGGGTACGCCAGAACCACATGCCAGACACTCCGGAATCAACTGCCGGGCTGGCTGGAACCACCTGCCTGTCTCGCCAACATCACCTTTCAGCTACGCCAGAACCACTTGGCGGACACTCCGGAAACACCTCTCCGGCCGGCCGGAACCACCTTTCAGACGTGCCAGAACCACATGCCGGACACTCTGGAATCACATGCCGGGCATGCTGGAACCAAATGCCGGACACTCCGGATCACCTGCCGGGCATGCCGGAACCACCTGCCGGACATGCCGGAACCACCGGATCGACACGCCGGAACCATTGCCGGACATGCAAAATCACCTGCCGGCTACGCCAGGACCACTTGGCGAACACTCCGGAATCACCTGTCGGGCGTGCCGGAACCGCCTCTCAGACTTGCCAGAACCATGTTCCGGACACGCCGGTACCACCTGCCGAGTACGCCGGAACCACCTGATCCACTCCCCAGAACCACCTGCTGGACACGCCAGAATCACCTGCCGACTACGCAAGAACCACTCGGCAGACACTCCGGAACCACCTTCCGGGCATGCCGGAACCACCTCTCAGAGGTGCCAGAACCACATGCCGGACACTCCGGAATCACCTGCTGGGCATGCCGGAACCACCTGCTGGACAAGCCGGAACCACCGGCTCGACTCGCCGGAACCATTGCCGGACATGCAAAATCACCTGCCGGCTACGCCAGAACCACTTGGCCAACACTCGGAATCACCTGCCGGGCATGGCGGAACCACCTCTCAGACATGCCGGAACCACATGCCAATGACACCGGAAGCACCTGCCGAGCACGCCAGAACCACCTGCTCGACTCGCCAAAACCACCCGATGGACACGCCAAAATCACCTGCCGGCTATGACAGAACCACTCGGCAGACACTCCGGAATCACCTGCCGGGCTGGCTGGAACCACCTGCCGGTCACGCCAACATCACCTTTCAGCTACGCCAGAACCACTTGGCGGACACTCTGGAAACACCTGTCGGGACGGCCGGACCCACCTATCAGACGTGCCAGAACCATGTGCCTGAGATGCCGGAACCACTCCCCGAACAGACCGAAACCACCTGCCATACCTGCCTGAACCAACTGCCGAGCACGCCGGAACCACCTACTCGACTCGCTGGAACCACCTACCTGACACGCTAAAATCACCTGCCGGGTATGCCACAACCACTTGGTGGACACTCCGGAATCATCTGCCGGACATGCCAGAACCAGCTCTCACACACTCCAGAACTACGTGCCAGACACGCCGGAAGCACCGGTGAGCATGCCAGAGCCAAATGCTCGACTTGCAAGAAACACCTGCCAGACACGCCAAAATCACCTGCCGGGTACGCCAGAACCACATGCCAGACACTCCGGAATCAACTGCCGGGCTGGCTGGAACCACCTGCCTGTCTCGCCAACATCACCTTTCAGCTACGCCAGAACCACTTGGCGGACACTCCGGAAACACCTCTCCGGCCGGCCGGAACCACCTCTCAGACGTGCCAGAACCACATGCCGGACACTCTGGAATCACATGCCGGGCATGCTGGAACCACATGCCGGACACTCCGGAATCACCTGCCGGGCATGCCGGAACCACCTGCCGGACATGCCGGAACCACCGGATCGACACGCCGGAACCATTGCCAGACATGCAAAATCACCTGCCGGCTACACCAGAACCACTTGGCGAACACTCCGGAATCACCTGTCGGGCGTGCCGGAACCGCCTCTCAGACTTGCCAGAACCATGTTCCGGACACGCCGGTACCACCTTCCGAGTACGCCGGAACCACCTTATCCACTCCCCAGAACCACCTGCTGGACACGCCAGAATCACCTGCCGCCTACGCCAGAACCACTCGGCAGACACTCCGGAACCACCTGCTGGGCATGCCGGAACCACCTCTCAGAGGTGCCAGAACCACATGCCGGACACTCCGGAATCACCTGCTGGGCATGCCGGAACCACCTGCTGGACAAGCCGGAACCACCGGCTCGACTCGCCGGAACCATTGCCGGACATGCAAAATCACCTGCCGGCTACGCCAGAACCACTTGGCCAACACTCGGAATCACCTGCCGGGCATGGCGGAACCACCTCTCAGACATGCCGGAACCACATGCCAATGACACCGGAAGCACCTGCCGAGCACGCCAGAACCACCTGCTCGACTCGCCAAAACCACCCTCTGGACACGCCAAAATCACCTGCCGGCTACGCCAGAACCACTCAGCAGACACTCCGGAATCACCTGCCGGGCTGGCTGGAACCACCTGCCGGTCACGCCAACATCACCTTTCAGCTACGCCAGAACCACTTGGCGGGCACTCCGGAAACACCTGTCGGGCCGGCCGGAACCACCTCTCAGACGTGCCAGAACCATGTGCCTGAGATGCCGGAACCACTCCCCGAACAGACCGAAACCACCTGCCAGACCCGCCTGAACCCCCTGGCGAGCACGCCTGATCCACCTGCTCAACTAGCCGGAACCACCTTCCTGACACGCCAAAATCACCTGCCAGGTATACAAGAACCACTTGGTGGACACTCCGGAATCATCTGCCGGACATGCCGGAACCAGCTCTCAGACACACCAGAACCACGGGCCAGAGATGCCGGAAGCACCAGCGGAGCATGCCTGAGCCACCTGCTCGACTCGCAAGAAACACCTGTCGGACATGCCAAAATCACCTGCCGGGTAAGCCAGAAACACTTGGCTGACGCTCCGGAATCACCTGTCGGGCGTGCTGGAACCACCTCTCAGACTTGCCAGAACCATGTTCTGGACACGCCGGTACCACCTGCCGAGTATGCCGGAACCACCTGATCCACTCCCCAGAACCACCTAGCTGACACGCCAAAATCAACTGCCGGCTACGCCAGAACCACTCGGCAGACACTCCGGAATCACATGCCAGGCATTCCGGAACCACCTCTCAGAGGTGCCAGAACCAAATGCCGGAGACTCCGGTATCACCTGCCGGGCATGCCAGAACCACCTCTCAGAGGTGCCAGAACCACATGCCGGAAACTCCGGAATCACCTGCCGTGCATGCCGGAACCACCTGCCGGACATTCCGGAACCACCGGCTCGACTCGCCGGAACCATTGCCGGACATGCAAAATCACCTGCCGGCTACGCCAGAACCACTTGGCGAACACTCCGGAATCACCTGCCGGGCATGGCGGAACCACCTCTCAGACATGCCGGAACCACATGCCAATGACACCGGAAGCACCTGCCGAGCACGCCAGAACCACCAGCTCGACTCGCCAAAACCACCTCCTGGACATGCCAAAATCGTCTGCCGGCTACGCCACAACCATTTGGTGAACTCTTCAGAATCCCCTGCCGGACTGGCTGGAACCACCTGCCGGTCACGCCAACATCACCTGCCAGCTATGCCAGGACCACTTGGAGGACACCATGGAAATACCTGTCGGGCCGGCCGGAACCACCTCTCAGACGTGCCAGAACCATGTGCCTGAGATGCCGGAACCACACCCCGAACAGACCGAAACCACCTGCCAGACCCGCCTGAACCACCTGCCGAGCACGCCGGAACCACCTACTCGACTCGCCGGAACCACCTACCTGACACGCTAAAATCACCTGTCGGGTATGCCACAACCACTTGGTGGACACTCCGGAATCATCTGCCGGACATGCCAGAACCAGCTCTCAGACACACCACAACCACGTGCCAGACATGCCGGAAGCACCTGCTGAGCATGCCTGAGCCAAATGCTCGACTTGCAAGAAGCACCTGCCAGACACGCCAAAATAACCTGCCGGGTACGCCAGAACCACGCAGCGGACACTCCGGAATCACCTGTCGGGCATCCCGGAACCAAATCACAGACGTGCCAGAACCTCATGCCGGTCACGCCAGAACCACCTGCCGGACAGACCGGAAACACCTGGTGCATATGAAAAATCACCTGCCGGCTACGCCACAACCATTTGGTGAACTCTTCGGAATCACCTGCCGGACTGGCTGGAACCACCTGCCGGTCACGCCAACATCACCTGCCAGCTATGCCGGAACCACCTGACGGACACCATGGAAACACCTGCCGGGCCGGCCGGAACCACCTATCAGACGTGCCAGAACCATGTGCCTGAGATGCCGGAACCACACCCCAAAAAGTCCGAAACCACCTGCCAGACCCACCTGAACCCCCTGGCAAGCACGCCTGATCCACCTGCTCAACTAGCCGGAACCACCTACCTGACACGCTAGAATCACCTGCCAGGTACGCCAGAACCACGTGGCGGACACTCCGGAATCACCTGTCGGGCATGCCGGAACCAACTCTCAGACGTGCCAGAACCTCGTGCCGGACACGCCAGAAGCACCTGCCGGACAGACAGGAAACACCTGCTGGACACGCCGGAACCACCGGCTCGACTCGCCGGAACCACCACCGGACATGCAAAATGACCTGCCGGCTACGCCAGAACCACTTGGCGAACACTCCGGAATCACCTGTCGGGCATGCCGGAACCACCTCTCAGACTTGCCAGAACCATGTTCCAGACACGCCGGTACCACCTGCCGAGTATGCCGGAACCACCTGATCCACACTCCAGAACCACCTGCTGGACACGCCAGAATCACCTGCCGGCTATGCCAGAACCACTCGGCAGACACTCCGGAACCACCTGCCGGGCATGCCGGAACTATCTCTCAGACGTGCCAGAACCATGTTCTGGACACGCCGGTAGCACCTGCCGAGCTCGCCGGGACCACCTGCTGGACACGCCAAAATCACCTGCCGGCTACGCCAGAACCACTCAGCAGACACTCCGGAATCACCTGCCGGGCTGGCTGGAACCACCTGCCGGTCACGCCAACATCACCTTTCAGCTACGCAGGAACCACTTGGCGGACACTCCGGAAAACCTGTAGGGCCGGCCAGAAGCACATCTCAGACGTGCCAGAACCATGTGCCTGAGATGCCGGAACCACACCCCGAACAGACCGAAACCACCTGCCAGACCCGCCTGAACCCCCTGGCGAGCACGCCTGATCCACCTGCTCAACTAGCCGGAACCACGTTCCAGACACGCCAAAATCACCTGCCTGGTCTCCCAGAACCACTTGGTGGACACTCCAGAATCATCTGCCGGACATTCCAGAACCAGCTCTCAGACACACCAGAACCACGTGCCAGACACGCCGGAAGCAACTGCTGATCATGCCTGAGCCAAATGCTCGACTTGCAAGAAACACCTGCCAGACACGCCAAAATCACCTGCCGGCTACGCCAGAACCACTCGGCAGACACTCCGGAATCACATGCCAGGCATTCCGGAACCACCTCTTAAAGGTGCCAGAACCAAATGCCGGACATTCCGGTATAACCTGCTGGGCATGCCGGAACCACCTCTCAGAGGTGCCAGAACCACATGCCGGACACTCCGGAATCACCTGCCGGGCGTGCCGGAACCACCTGCTGGAGATGCCGGAACCACCGGCTCGACTCGCCGGAAGCATTGCCGGACATGCAAAATCACCTGCTGGCTACGCCAGAACCACTTGGCGAACACTCCGGAATCACCTGCCGGGCATGGCGGAACCACCTCTCAGACATGCCGGAACCACATGCCAATGACACCGGAAGCACCTGCCGAGCACGCCAGAACCACCTGCTCGACTCGCCAAAACCACCCGATGGACACGCCAAAATCACCTGCCGGCTATGACAGAACCACTCGGCAGACACTCCGGAATCACCTGCCGGGCTGGCTGGAACCACCTGCCGGTCACGCCAACATCACCTTTCAGCTACGCCAGAACCACTTGGCGGACACTCTGGAAACACCTGTCGGGACGGCCGGACCCACCTATCAGACGTGCCAGAACCATGTGCCTGAGATGCCGGAACCACTCCCCGAACAGACCGAAACCACCTGCCATACCTGCCTGAACCAACTGCCGAGCACGCCGGAACCACCTACTCGACTCGCTGGAACCACCTACCTGACACGCTAAAATCACCTGCCGGGTATGCCACAACCACTTGGTGGACACTCCGGAATCATCTGCCGGACATGCCAGAACCAGCTCTCACACACTCCAGAACTACGTGCCAGACACGCCGGAAGCACCGGTGAGCATGCCAGAGCCAAATGCTCGACTTGCAAGAAACACCTGCCAGACACGCCAAAATCACCTGCCGGGTACGCCAGAACCACATGCCAGACACTCCGGAATCAACTGCCGGGCTGGCTGGAACCACCTGCCTGTCTCGCCAACATCACCTTTCAGCTACGCCAGAACCACTTGGCGGACACTCCGGAAACACCTCTCCGGCCGGCCGGAACCACCTTTCAGACGTGCCAGAACCACATGCCGGACACTCTGGAATCACATGCCGGGCATGCTGGAACCAAATGCCGGACACTCCGGATCACCTGCCGGGCATGCCGGAACCACCTGCCGGACATGCCGGAACCACCGGATCGACACGCCGGAACCATTGCCGGACATGCAAAATCACCTGCCGGCTACGCCAGGACCACTTGGCGAACACTCCGGAATCACCTGTCGGGCGTGCCGGAACCGCCTCTCAGACTTGCCAGAACCATGTTCCGGACACGCCGGTACCACCTGCCGAGTACGCCGGAACCACCTGATCCACTCCCCAGAACCACCTGCTGGACACGCCAGAATCACCTGCCGACTACGCAAGAACCACTCGGCAGACACTCCGGAACCACCTTCCGGGCATGCCGGAACCACCTCTCAGAGGTGCCAGAACCACATGCCGGACACTCCGGAATCACCTGCTGGGCATGCCGGAACCACCTGCTGGACAAGCCGGAACCACCGGCTCGACTCGCCGGAACCATTGCCGGACATGCAAAATCACCTGCCGGCTACGCCAGAACCACTTGGCCAACACTCGGAATCACCTGCCGGGCATGGCGGAACCACCTCTCAGACATGCCGGAACCACATGCCAATGACACCGGAAGCACCTGCCGAGCACGCCAGAACCACCTGCTCGACTCGCCAAAACCACCCGATGGACACGCCAAAATCACCTGCCGGCTATGACAGAACCACTCGGCAGACACTCCGGAATCACCTGCCGGGCTGGCTGGAACCACCTGCCGGTCACGCCAACATCACCTTTCAGCTACGCCAGAACCACTTGGCGGACACTCTGGAAACACCTGTCGGGACGGCCGGACCCACCTATCAGACGTGCCAGAACCATGTGCCTGAGATGCCGGAACCACTCCCCGAACAGACCGAAACCACCTGCCATACCTGCCTGAACCAACTGCCGAGCACGCCGGAACCACCTACTCGACTCGCTGGAACCACCTACCTGACACGCTAAAATCACCTGCCGGGTATGCCACAACCACTTGGTGGACACTCCGGAATCATCTGCCGGACATGCCAGAACCAGCTCTCACACACTCCAGAACTACGTGCCAGACACGCCGGAAGCACCGGTGAGCATGCCAGAGCCAAATGCTCGACTTGCAAGAAACACCTGCCAGACACGCCAAAATCACCTGCCGGGTACGCCAGAACCACATGCCAGACACTCCGGAATCAACTGCCGGGCTGGCTGGAACCACCTGCCTGTCTCGCCAACATCACCTTTCAGCTACGCCAGAACCACTTGGCGGACACTCCGGAAACACCTCTCCGGCCGGCCGGAACCACCTTTCAGACGTGCCAGAACCACATGCCGGACACTCTGGAATCACATGCCGGGCATGCTGGAACCAAATGCCGGACACTCCGGATCACCTGCCGGGCATGCCGGAACCACCTGCCGGACATGCCGGAACCACCGGATCGACACGCCGGAACCATTGCCGGACATGCAAAATCACCTGCCGGCTACGCCAGGACCACTTGGCGAACACTCCGGAATCACCTGTCGGGCGTGCCGGAACCGCCTCTCAGACTTGCCAGAACCATGTTCCGGACACGCCGGTACCACCTGCCGAGTACGCCGGAACCACCTGATCCACTCCCCAGAACCACCTGCTGGACACGCCAGAATCACCTGCCGACTACGCAAGAACCACTCGGCAGACACTCCGGAACCACCTTCCGGGCATGCCGGAACCACCTCTCAGAGGTGCCAGAACCACATGCCGGACACTCCGGAATCACCTGCTGGGCATGCCGGAACCACCTGCTGGACAAGCCGGAACCACCGGCTCGACTCGCCGGAACCATTGCCGGACATGCAAAATCACCTGCCGGCTACGCCAGAACCACTTGGCCAACACTCGGAATCACCTGCCGGGCATGGCGGAACCACCTCTCAGACATGCCGGAACCACATGCCAATGACACCGGAAGCACCTGCCGAGCACGCCAGAACCACCTGCTCGACTCGCCAAAACCACCCTCTGGACACGCCAAAATCACCTGCCGGCTACGCCAGAACCACTCAGCAGACACTCCGGAATCACCTGCCGGGCTGGCTGGAACCACCTGCCGGTCACGCCAACATCACCTTTCAGCTACGCCAGAACCACTTGGCGGACACTCCGGAAACACCTGTCGGGCCGGCCGGAACCACCTCTCAGACGTGCCAGAACCATGTGCCTGAGATGCCGGAACCACTCCCCGAACAGACCGAAACCACCTGCCAGACCCGCCTGAACCCCCTGGCGAGCACGCCTGATCCACCTGCTCAACTAGCCGGAACCACCTTCCTGACACGCCAAAATCACCTGCCAGGTATACAAGAACCACTTGGTGGACACTCCGGAATCATCTGCCGGACATGCCGGAACCAGCTCTCAGACACACCAGAACCACGGGCCAGAGATGCCGGAAGCACCAGCGGAGCATGCCTGAGCCACCTGCTCGACTCGCAAGAAACACCTGTCGGACATGCCAAAATCACCTGCCGGGTAAGCCAGAAACACTTGGCTGACGCTCCGGAATCACCTGTCGGGCGTGCTGGAACCACCTCTCAGACTTGCCAGAACCATGTTCTGGACACGCCGGTACCACCTGCCGAGTATGCCGGAACCACCTGATCCACTCCCCAGAACCACCTAGCTGACACGCCAAAATCAACTGCCGGCTACGCCAGAACCACTCGGCAGACACTCCGGAATCACATGCCAGGCATTCCGGAACCACCTCTCAGAGGTGCCAGAACCAAATGCCGGAGACTCCGGTATCACCTGCCGGGCATGCCAGAACCACCTCTCAGAGGTGCCAGAACCACATGCCGGAAACTCCGGAATCACCTGCCGTGCATGCCGGAACCACCTGCCGGACATTCCGGAACCACCGGCTCGACTCGCCGGAACCATTGCCGGACATGCCAAATCACCTGCCGGCTATGCCAGAACCACTTGGCGAACACTCCGGTATCACCTGCCGGGCATGCCGGAACCACATCTCAGAGGTGCCAGAACCACATGCCGGACTTTCCGGAATCACCTGCCGGGCATGCCGGAACCACCTGCTGGACATGCGGGAACCACCGGCTCGACTCAGCGGAACCATTGCCGGACATGCAAAATCACCTGCCGGCTACGCCAGAAACACTTGGCGAACACTCCGGAATCACCTGCCGGGCTGGCTGGAACCACCTGCCGGTCACGCCAACATCACCTTTCAGCTACGCCAGAACCACTTGGCGGACACTCCGTAAACACCTGTCGCGCCGGCCGCAACCACCTATCAGACGTGCCAGAACCATGTGCCTGAGATGCCGGAACCACTCCCCGAACACACCGAAACCACCTGCCAGACCCGCCTGAACCCCCTGGCGAGCACGCCTGATCCACCTGCTCAACTAGCCGGAACCACCTTCCTGACACGCCAAAATCAACTGCTGGCTACGCCTCAACCATTTGGTGAACTCTTCGGAATCACCTGCCGGGCTGGCTCCAGAACCACTCGGCAGACACTCCGGAACCACCTGCCGGGCATGCCGGAACCACCTCTCAGACATGCCGGAACCACATGCCAATGACACCGGAAGCACCTGCCGGGCACGCGAGAACCACCTGCTCGACTCGCCAAAACCACCTGCTGGACACGCCAAAATCACCTGCCAGGTATACCAGAACCACATGGTGGACACTCCGGAATCATCTGCCGGACATGTCAGAACCAGCTCTCAGACACACCAGAACCACGTGCCAGAGACGCCGGAAGCACCAGCTGAGCATGCCTCAGCCACCTGCTCGACTCGCAAGATACACCTGTCGGACATGCCAAAATCACCTGCCAGGTACGCCAGAAACACGTGGCGGACACTCCGGAATCACCTGTCGGGCATGCCGGAACCAACTCTCAGAGGTGCCAGAACCTCGTGCCGGTCACGCCGGAACCACCTGCCGGACAGACCGGAAACACCTCCTGGACACGCCGGAACCACCGGCTCGACTCGCCGGAACCATTGCCGGACATGCAAAATCACCTGCCGGTTACGCCAGAACCACTTGCGAACACTCCGGAATCACCTGCCGGGCATGGCGGAACCACCTCTCAGACATGCCGGAACCACATGCCAATGACACCGGAAGCACATGTGGAGCACGCCAGAACCACCTGCTCGACTCATCAAAACGAACTGCTGGACACGCGAAAATCACCTGCTGGCTACGCCACAACCATTTGGTGAACACTTCGGAATCACTGCCGGACTGGCTGGACCCACCTGCCGGTCACGCCAACATCACCTGCCAGCTATGCCAGAACCACTTGGCGGACACCATGGAAACACCTGTCGGGCCGGCCGGAACCACCTATCAGACGTGCCAGAACCATGTGCCTATGATGCCGGAACCACACCCCGAACAGACCGAAACCACCTGCCAGACCCGCCTGAACCACCTGCCGATCACGCCGGAACCACCTACTCGACTCGCTGGAACCACCTACCTGACACGCTAA
Source organism: Equus caballus (assembly GCF_041296265.1). Taxonomy (NCBI): domain Eukaryota; kingdom Metazoa; phylum Chordata; class Mammalia; order Perissodactyla; family Equidae; genus Equus; species Equus caballus. The sequence continues at coordinate 5,935,765 of NC_091697.1, forward strand.
AATCACCTGCCGGGTATGCCACAACCACTTGGTGGACACTCCTGAATCATCTGCCGGACATGCCAGAACCAGCTCTCAGAAACACCAGAACCACGTGCCAGACACGCCGGAAGCACCTGCTGAGCATGCCTGAGCCAAATGCTCGACTTGCAAGAAACACCTGCCAGACACGCCAAAATCACCTGCCGGGTACGCCAGAACCACGTGGCGGACACCCCGGAATCACCTGTCGGGCATGCCGGAACCACCTCTCAGACTTGCCATAACCATGTTCCGGACACGCCGGTAACACCTGCCGAGTATGCCGGAACCACCTGATACACTCCCCAGAACCACCTGCTGGATACGCCAGAATCACCTGCCGGCTACTCCAGAACCACTCGGCAGACACTCTGTAATCAACTGCCGGGCATGCCGGAACCACCTCTCAGAGGTGCCGGAACCACATGCCGGACACTCCAGAATCACCTGCCGGGCATGCCGGAACCATCTCTCAGACGTGCCAGAACCATGTTCCGGACATGCCGGAACCACCTGCCGAGCTCTCCGGAACCACCTGCTGGACACGCCAAAATCACAGGCCGGCTACGCCAGAACCACTCGGCAGACACTCCGGAATCACATGCCAGGCATTCCGGAACCACCTCTCAGAGGTGCCAGAATCAAATGCCGGAGACTCCGGTATCACGTGTCGGGCATGCCGGAACCACCTCTCAGAGGTGCCAGAAACACATGCCGGACACTCGGAATCACCTGCCGGGCATGCCGGAACCAACTGCCGGAGATGCCGGAACCACCGGCTCGACTCGCCTGAACCATTTCCAGACATGCAAAATCACCTGCCGGGTACGCCAGAACCACTTGGCGAACACTCCGGAATCACATGTCGGGCGTGCCGGAACCACCTCTCAGACGTGCCAGAACCATGTGCCTGAGATGCCGGAACCACTCCCCGACCAGACCGAAACCACCTGCCAGATCCGCCTGAACCCCTTGGGCGAGCACGCCTGATCCACCTGCTCAACTAGCCGGAACCACCTTCCTGAGACGCCAAAATCAACTGCCAGCTACGCCACAACCATTTGGTGAACTCTTCGGAATCACCAGCCGGGCTGGCTCCAGAGCCACTCGGCAGACACTCCGGAACCACCTGCCGGGCATGCCAGAACCACCTCTCAGACATGCCAGAACCACATGCCAATGACACCGGAAGCACCTGCCGAGCACGCCAGAACCACCTGCTCGACTCGCCAAAACCATTTTCTGGACACGCCAAAATCACCTGCCGGCTACGCCACAGCCATTTGGTGACCTCTTTGGAATCACCTGCCGGGCTTGCTGGAACCACCTGCAGGTCACGCCAACATCACCTGCCAGCTATGCCAGAACCACTTGGCGGACACCATGGAAACACCTGTCGGGCCGGCCGGAACCACCTCTCAGAGGTGCCAGAACCATGAGCCTGAGATGCCGGAACCACTCCCCGAACAGACCGAAACCACCTGCCAGACCCGCCTGAACCCCCTGGCGAGACCGCTTGATCCACCTGCTCAACTAGCCGGAACCACCTTCCAGACACGCCAAAATCACCTGCCAGGTCTACCAGTACCACTTGGTGGACACTCCGGAATCATCTGCCGGAAATGCCAGAACCAGCCCTCTGACACACCAGAACCACGTGCCGGACACGCCGGAAGCACCTGCTGATCATGCCTGAGCCACACGCTCGACTTGCAAGAAACACCTGGCGGACACGCCAAAATCACCTGCCGGGTACGCCAGAACCACGTGGCGGACACTCCGGAATCACCTGTCGGGCATGCCGGAACCAACTCTCAGACGTGCCAGAACCATGTTCCGGACACGCCGGTACCACCTGCCAAGTATGCCGGAACCACCTGATCCACTCCCCAGAACCACCTGCTGGACACGCCAGAATCACCTGCCGGCTACGCCAGAACCACTTGGCGGACACCATGGAAACACCTGTCGGGCCGGCCGGAACCACCTATCAGACGTGCCAGAACCATGTGCCTGAGATGCCGGAACCACACCCCGAACAGACCGAAACCACCTGCCAGACCCGCCTGAACCACCTGCCGAGCACTCCGGAAACACCTACTCGACTCGCCGGAACCACCTACCTGACACGCTAAAATCACCTGCCGGGTATGCCACAACCACTTGGTGGACACTCCGGAATCATCTGCCGGACATGCCAGAACAGGCTCTCAGACACACCAGAACCAAGTGCCGGACACGCCGGAAGCACCTGCTGAGCATGCCTGAGCCAAATGCTCGACTTGCAAGAAATACCTGCCAGACACGCCAAAATCACCTGCCGGGTACGCCAGAACCACGTGGCGGACACTCCGGAATCACCTGTCGGGCATGCTGGAACCAACACTCAGACGTGCCAGAATCTCGTGCCAGACACGCCAAAACCACCTGACGGAGAGACCAGAAACACCTGCTGGACATGCCGGAACCACCAGCTCGACTCGCCGGAACCACCGCCGGACATGCAAAATGACCTGCCGGCTATGCCAGAACCACTTGGTGAACACTCCGGAAACACCTCTAGGGCATGCCGGAACCACCTCTCAGACTTGCCGGAACCATATTCCGGACACGCCGGTACCACCTGCCGAGTATGCCGGAACACCTGATCCACTCCCCAGAACCACCTGCTGGACACGCCAGAATAACCTGCCAGCTACGTCAGAACCACTCGTCAGACACTCCGGAACCACCTGCCTGGCATGCCGGAACCACCTCACAGAGGTGCCAGAACCACATGCCGGAGACTCCGGAATCACCTGCCGGGCATGCCGGAACCATCTCTCAGACGTGCCAGAACCATGTTCCGGACACGCTGGTACCACCTGCCGAGCTCGCCGGAACCACCTGCTGGACACGCCAAAATCACCTGCCGGCTATGCCAGAACCACTCGGCAGACACTCCGGAATCACCTGCCGGGCTGGCTGGAACCACCTGCCGGTCACGCCATCATCACCTTTAGCTACGCCAGAACCACTTGGCGGACAGTCCAGAAACACCTGTCGGGCCGGCCGGAACCACCTCTCAGACGTGTTCAGAACCATGTTCCTGAGATGCCGGGACCACTCCCCGAACAGACTGAAACCACCTGCCAGACCGCCTGAACACACTGGCGAGCACGCCTGAACCACCTGCTCAACTAGCCGGAACCACCTTCCTGACACGCCAAAATCACCTGCCAGGTCTACCAGAACCACTTGGTGGACAGTCCGGAATCATCTGCCGGACATGCCAGAACCAGCTCTCAGACACACCAGAACCACGTGCCAGAGACGCCGGAAGCACCAGCTGAGCATGCCTGAGCCACCTGCTCGACTAGCAAGAAACACCTGTCGGACATGCAAAAATCACCAGCCGGGTACACCAGAACCATGTGGCAGACACTCCAGTATCACCTGTCGGGCATGCCGGAACCACGTCTCAGAGGTGCCAGAACCACATGCCGGACACCCCCGAAGCACCTGCCGAGCACTCCAGAACCACCTGCTCGACTCGCCAAAACCACCTGCTGGACACGCCAAAATCACCTGCCGGGTACGCCAGAACCACTTGGCAGACACTCTGGAATAACCTGCCCGGCTTGCTGGAACCACCTGCCGGTCACGCCAACATCACCTGCCGGCTACGCCAGAACCACTTGGCGAGCACTCCGGACCACCTGCCGAGCACGCCGGAACCACCTGCTCGACTCGTCTGAACCACCTGCCGGACATGCCAAAATCACCTTCCGGCTACGCCAAAACCAATTGGTGGACTCTCTGGAATCACCTGCCGGGCATCATAGAACCACCTCTCAGACGTGCCGGAACAACAGGCCGGAGACACCGGATCCCCCTCCCCGTAAGACCGGAACCACCTCTCAGAAGTGCCAGAAGCACGTGCCAGAGACGCCGGAAGCACCTGCCGAGCACGTCGGAACCACCTACTCGACTCACCGGAACAACCTACCTGACACGCCAAAATCACCTGCCGGGTATGACACAACCACTTGGTGGACACTCCAGAATAATCTGCCGGACATGCCAGAACCAGCTCTCAGACACACCAGAACCACGTGCCGGACACACCGGAAGCACCTGCTGAGCATGCCTGAGCCACATGCTCGACTTGCAAGAAACACCTGCCAGACACGCCAAAATCACCTGGCGAGCATGCTGGAACCACCTCTCAGAGGTGCCACAACCACATGCTGGAGACGGCGGAAGCACCTGCCCAGAATGCCGGAAGTTCCTGATCCACACCCCAGAACCACCTGCCGGACACGCCGATATCACCTGCCGGCTATGCCAGAACCACTCGGCGGACACTCCAGAATCACCTGCCGGGCATGCCAGCACAACCTCTCAGAAGTGCCAGAAGCATGTGCCGGACAGGCCGGAACCATCTCCCGGACAGACCGGAAACACAGGAAACAATCGCCGGAACCACCTGCTGGACTCACCGGTCCCACCTGCCGGACACGCCAAAATCACCTGCCCGCTACACCTGAACCGCTTGGCGGACAAGCCGGAATCACGTGAAGGGCATGCTGACACAACCTCTCAGACGTGCCAGAACCTCGTGCCGGACACCACAGAACCACCTGCCGTACAGACCGGAACCACCTGTCGGCCATGCCGGAACCACCTCTCAGACTTGCCAGAACCAAGTTTCGGACACGCCGGTACCACCTGCCGAGTATGCCGGAACCACCTGATCCACTCCCCAGAACCACCTGCTGGATACGCCAGAATCACCTGCCGGCTACTCCAGAAGCACTCGGCAGACACTCCGTAACCAACTGCCGGGCATGCCGGAACCACCTCTCAGAGGTGCCAGAACCACATGCCGGACACTCCAGAATCACCTGCCGGTCATGCCGGAACCATCTCTCAGACGTGCCAGAACCATGTTCCGGACATGCCGGAACCACCTGCCGAGCTCGCCGGAACCACCCGCTGTACACGCCAAAATCACCTGCCGGCTACGCCAGAACCACTCGGCAGACACTCCGGAATCACATGCCAGGCATTCCGGAACCACCTCTCAGACATGCCGGAACCACATTCCGGACACTCCGGAATCACCTGCCGGGCTGGCTGGAACCACCTGCCGGTCACGCCAACATCACCTTTCAGCTACGCCAGAACCACTTGGCGGACACTCCGGAAACACCTGTCGGGCCGGCCGTAACCACCTCTCAGACGTGCCAGAACCATGTGCCTGAGATGCCGGAACCACTCCCCGAACAGACCGAAACCACCTGCCAGACCCGCCTGAACCCCCTGGCGAGCACGCCTGATCCACCTGCTCAACTAGCCGGAACCACCTTCCTGACACGCCAAAATCACCTGCCAGGTATACAAGAACCACTTGGTGGACACTCCGGAATCATCTGCCGGACATGCCGGAACCAGCTCTCAGACACACCAGAACCACGGGCCAGAGATGCCGGAAGCACCAGCGGAGCATGCCTGAGCCACCTGCTCGACTCGCAAGAAACACCTGTCGGACATGCCAAAATCACCTGCCGGGTAAGCCAGAAACACTTGGCTGACGCTCCGGAATCACCTGTCGGGCGTGCTGGAACCACCTCTCAGACTTGCCAGAACCATGTTCTGGACACGCCGGTACCACCTGCCGAGTATGCCGGAACCACCTGATCCACTCCCCAGAACCACCTAGCTGACACGCCAAAATCAACTGCCGGCTACGCCAGAACCACTCGGCAGACACTCCGGAATCACATGCCAGGCATTCCGGAACCACCTCTCAGAGGTGCCAGAACCAAATGCCGGAGACTCCGGTATCACCTGCCGGGCATGCCAGAACCACCTCTCAGAGGTGCCAGAACCACATGCCGGAAACTCCGGAATCACCTGCCGTGCATGCCGGAACCACCTGCCGGACATTCCGGAACCACCGGCTCGACTCGCCGGAACCATTGCCGGACATGCCAAATCACCTGCCGGCTATGCCAGAACCACTTGGCGAACACTCCGGTATCACCTGCCGGGCATGCCGGAACCACATCTCAGAGGTGCCAGAACCACATGCCGGACTTTCCGGAATCACCTGCCGGGCATGCCGGAACCACCTGCTGGACATGCGGGAACCACCGGCTCGACTCAGCGGAACCATTGCCGGACATGCAAAATCACCTGCCGGCTACGCCAGAAACACTTGGCGAACACTCCGGAATCACCTGCCGGGCTGGCTGGAACCACCTGCCGGTCACGCCAACATCACCTTTCAGCTACGCCAGAACCACTTGGTGGACACTCCGTAAACACCTGTCGCGCCGGCCGCAACCACCTATCAGACGTGCCAGAACCATGTGCCTGAGATGCCGGAACCACTCCCCGAACACACCGAAACCACCTGCCAGACCCGCCTGAACCCCCTGGCGAGCACGCCTGATCCACCTGCTCAACTAGCCGGAACCACCTTCCTGACACGCCAAAATCAACTGCTGGCTACGCCTCAACCATTTGGTGAACTCTTCGGAATCACCTGCCGGGCTGGCTCCAGAACCACTCGGCAGACACTCCGGAACCACCTGCCGGGCATGCCGGAACCACCTCTCAGACATGCCGGAACCACATGCCAATGACACCGGAAGCACCTGCCGGGCACGCGAGAACCACCTGCTCGACTCGCCAAAACCACCTGCTGGACACGCCAAAATCACCTGCCAGGTATACCAGAACCACATGGTGGACACTCCGGAATCATCTGCCGGACATGTCAGAACCAGCTCTCAGACACACCAGAACCACGTGCCAGAGACGCCGGAAGCACCAGCTGAGCATGCCTCAGCCACCTGCTCGACTCGCAAGATACACCTGTCGGACATGCCAAAATCACCTGCCAGGTACGCCAGAAACACGTGGCGGACACTCCGGAATCACCTGTCGGGCATGCCGGAACCAACTCTCAGAGGTGCCAGAACCTCGTGCCGGTCACGCCGGAACCACCTGCCGGACAGACCGGAAACACCTCCTGGACACGCCGGAACCACCGGCTCGACTCGCCGGAACCATTGCCGGACATGCAAAATCACCTGCCGGTTACGCCAGAACCACTTGCGAACACTCCGGACTCACCTGCCGGGCATGGCGGAACCACCTCTCAGACATGCCGGAACCACATGCCAATGACACCGGAAGCACATGTGGAGCACGCCAGAACCACCTGCTCGACTCATCAAAACGAACTGCTGGACACGCGAAAATCACCTGCTGGCTACGCCACAACCATTTGGTGAACACTTCGGAATCACTGCCGGACTGGCTGGACCCACCTGCCGGTCACGCCAACATCACCTGCCAGCTATGCCAGAACCACTTGGCGGACACCATGGAAACACCTGTCGGGCCGGCCGGAACCACCTATCAGACGTGCCAGAACCATGTGCCTATGATGCCGGACCACACCCCGAACAGACCGAAACCACCTGCCAGACCCGCCTGAACCACCTGCCGATCACGCCGGAACCACCTACTCGACTCGCTGGAACCACCTACCTGACACGCTAAAATCACCTGCCGGGTATGCCACAACCACTTGGTGGACACTCCTGAATCATCTGCCGGACATGCCAGAACCAGCTCTCAGAAACACCAGAACCACGTGCCAGACACGCCGGAAGCACCTGCTGAGCATGCCTGAGCCAAATGCTCGACTTGCAAGAAACACCTGCCAGACACGCCAAAATCACCTGCCGGGTACGCCAGAACCACGTGGCGGACACCCCGGAATCACCTGTCGGGCATGCCGGAACCACCTCTCAGACTTGCCATAACCATGTTCCGGACACGCCGGTAACACCTGCCGAGTATGCCGGAACCACCTGATACACTCCCCAGAACCACCTGCTGGATACGCCAGAATCACCTGCCGGCTACTCCAGAACCACTCGGCAGACACTCTGTAATCAACTGCCGGGCATGCCGGAACCACCTCTCAGAGGTGCCGGAACCACATGCCGGACACTCCAGAATCACCTGCCGGGCATGCCGGAACCATCTCTCAGACGTGCCAGAACCATGTTCCGGACATGCCGGAACCACCTGCCGAGCTCTCCGGAACCACCTGCTGGACACGCCAAAATCACAGGCCGGCTACGCCAGAACCACTCGGCAGACACTCCGGAATCACATGCCAGGCATTCCGGAACCACCTCTCAGAGGTGCCAGAATCAAATGCCGGAGACTCCGGTATCACGTGTCGGGCATGCCGGAACCACCTCTCAGAGGTGCCAGAAACACATGCCGGACACTCGGAATCACCTGCCGGGCATGCCGGAACCAACTGCCGGAGATGCCGGAACCACCGGCTCGACTCGCCTGAACCATTTCCAGACATGCAAAATCACCTGCCGGGTACGCCAGAACCACTTGGCGAACACTCCGGAATCACATGTCGGGCGTGCCGGAACCACCTCTCAGACGTGCCAGAACCATGTGCCTGAGATGCCGGAACCACTCCCCGACCAGACCGAAACCACCTGCCAGATCCGCCTGAACCCCTTGGGCGAGCACGCCTGATCCACCTGCTCAACTAGCCGGAACCACCTTCCTGAGACGCCAAAATCAACTGCCAGCTACGCCACAACCATTTGGTGAACTCTTCGGAATCACCTGCCGGGCTGGCTCCAGAGCCACTCGGCAGACACTCCGGAACCACCTGCCGGGCATGCCAGAACCACCTCTCAGACATGCCAGAACCACATGCCAATGACACCGGAAGCACCTGCCGAGCACGCCAGAACCACCTGCTCGACTCGCCAAAACCATTTTCTGGACACGCCAAAATCACCTGCCGGCTACGCCACAGCCATTTGGTGACCTCTTTGGAATCACCTGCCGGGCTTGCTGGAACCACCTGCAGGTCACGCCAACATCACCTGCCAGCTATGCCAGAACCACTTGGCGGACACCATGGAAACACCTGTCGGGCCGGCCGGAACCACCTCTCAGAGGTGCCAGAACCATGAGCCTGAGATGCCGGAACCACTCCCCGAACAGACCGAAACCACCTGCCAGACCCGCCTGAACCCCCTGGCGAGACCGCTTGATCCACCTGCTCAACTAGCCGGAACCACCTTCCAGACACGCCAAAATCACCTGCCAGGTCTACCAGTACCACTTGGTGGACACTCCGGAATCATCTGCCGGAAATGCCAGAACCAGCCCTCTGACACACCAGAACCACGTGCCGGACACGCCGGAAGCACCTGCTGATCATGCCTGAGCCACACGCTCGACTTGCAAGAAACACCTGGCAGACACGCCAAAATCACCTGCCGGGTACGCCAGAACCACGTGGCGGACACTCCGGAATCACCTGTCGGGCATGCCGGAACCAACTCTCAGACGTGCCAGAACCATGTTCCGGACACGCCGGTACCACCTGCCGAGTATGCCGGAACCACCTGATCCACTCCCCAGAACCACCTGCTGGACACGCCAGAATCACCTGCCGGCTACGCCAGAACCACTTGGCGGACACCATGGAAACACCTGTCGGGCCGGCCGGAACCACCTATCAGACGTGCCAGAACCATGTGCCTGAGATGCCGGAACCACACCCTGAACAGACCGAAACCACCTGCCAGACCCGCCTGAACCACCTGCCGAGCACTCCGGAAACACCTACTCGACTCGCCGGAACCACCTACCTGACACGCTAAAATCACCTGCCGGGTATGCCACAACCACTTGGTGGACACTCCGGAATCATCTGCCGGACATGCCAGAACAGGCTCTCAGACACACCAGAACCAAGTGCCGGACACGCCGGAAGCACCTGCTGAGCATGCCTGAGCCAAATGCTCGACTTGCAAGAAATACCTGCCAGACACGCCAAAATCACCTGCCGGGTACGCCAGAACCACGTGGCGGACACTCCGGAATCACCTGTCGGGCATGCTGGAACCAACACTCAGACGTGCCAGAATCTCGTGCCAGACACGCCAAAACCACCTGACGGAGAGACCAGAAACACCTGCTGGACATGCCGGAACCACCAGCTCGACTCGCCGGAACCACCGCCGGACATGCAAAATGACCTGCCGGCTATGCCAGAACCACTTGGTGAACACTCCGGAAACACCTCTAGGGCATGCCGGAACCACCTCTCAGACTTGCCGGAACCATATTCCGGACACGCCGGTACCACCTGCCGAGTATGCCGGAACACCTGATCCACTCCCCAGAACCACCTGCTGGACACGCCAGAATAACCTGCCGGCTACGTCAGAACCACTCGTCAGACACTCCGGAACCACCTGCCTGGCATGCCGGAACCACCTCACAGAGGTGCCAGAACCACATGCCGGAGACTCCGGAATCACCTGCCGGGCATGCCGGAACCATCTCTCAGACGTGCCAGAACCATGTTCCGGACACGCTGGTACCACCTGCCGAGCTCGCCGGAACCACCTGCTGGACATGCCAAAATCACCTGCCGGCTATGCCAGAACCACTCGGCAGACACTCCGGAATCACCTGCCGGGCTGGCTGGAACCACCTGCCGGTCACGCCATCATCACCTTTAGCTACGCCAGAACCACTTGGCGGACAGTCCAGAAACACCTGTCGGGCCGGCCGGAACCACCTCTCAGACGTGTTCAGAACCATGTTCCTGAGATGCCGGGACCACTCCCCGAACAGACTGAAACCACCTGCCAGACCGCCTGAACACACTGGCGAGCACGCCTGAACCACCTGCTCAACTAGCCGGAACCACCTTCCTGACACGCCAAAATCACCTGCCAGGTCTACCAGAACCACTTGGTGGACAGTCCGGAATCATCTGCCGGACATGCCAGAACCAGCTCTCAGACACACCAGAACCACGTGCCAGAGACGCCGGAAGCACCAGCTGAGCATGCCTGAGCCACCTGCTCGACTAGCAAGAAACACCTGTCGGACATGCAAAAATCACCAGCCGGGTACACCAGAACCATGTGGCAGACACTCCAGTATCACCTGTCGGGCATGCCGGAACCACGTCTCAGAGGTGCCAGAACCACATGCCGGACACCCCCGAAGCACCTGCCGAGCACTCCAGAACCACCTGCTCGACTCGCCAAAACCACCTGCTGGACACGCCAAAATCACCTGCCGGGTACGCCAGAACCACTTGGCAGACACTCTGGAATAACCTGCCCGGCTTGCTGGAACCACCTGCCGGTCACGCCAACATCACCTGCCGGCTACGCCAGAACCACTTGGCGAGCACTCCGGACCACCTGCCGAGCACGCCGGAACCACCTGCTCGACTCGTCTGAACCACCTGCCGGACATGCCAAAATCACCTTCCGGCTACGCCAAAACCAATTGGTGGACTCTCTGGAATCACCTGCCGGGCATCATAGAACCACCTCTCAGACGTGCCGGAACAACAGGCCGGAGACACCGGATCCCCCTCCCCGTAAGACCGGAACCACCTCTCAGAAGTGCCAGAAGCACGTGCCAGAGACGCCGGAAGCACCTGCCGAGCACGTCGGAACCACCTACTCGACTCACCGGAACAACCTACCTGACACGCCAAAATCACCTGCCGGGTATGACACAACCACTTGGTGGACACTCCAGAATAATCTGCCGGACATGCCAGAACCAGCTCTCAGACACACCAGAACCACGTGCCGGACACACCGGAAGCACCTGCTGAGCATGCCTGAGCCACATGCTCGACTTGCAAGAAACACCTGCCAGACACGCCAAAATCACCTGGCGAGCATGCTGGAACCACCTCTCAGAGGTGCCACAACCACATGCTGGAGACGGCGGAAGCACCTGCCCAGAATGCCGGAAGTTCCTGATCCACACCCCAGAACCACCTGCCGGACACGCCGATATCACCTGCCGGCTATGCCAGAACCACTCGGCGGACACTCCAGAATCACCTGCCGGGCATGCCAGCACAACCTCTCAGAAGTGCCAGAAGCATGTGCCGGACAGGCCGGAACCATCTCCCGGACAGACCGGAAACACAGGAAACAATCGCCGGAACCACCTGCTGGACTCACCGGTCCCACCTGCCGGACACGCCAAAATCACCTGCCCGCTACACCTGAACCGCTTGGCGGACAAGCCGGAATCACGTGAAGGGCATGCTGACACAACCTCTCAGACGTGCCAGAACCTCGTGCCGGACACCACAGAACCACCTGCCGTACAGACCGGAACCACCTGTCGGCCATGCCGGAACCACCTCTCAGACTTGCCAGAACCAAGTTTCGGACACGCCGGTACCACCTGCCGAGTATGCCGGAACCACCTGATCCACTCCCCAGAACCACCTGCTGGATACGCCAGAATCACCTGCCGGCTACTCCAGAAGCACTCGGCAGACACTCCGTAACCAACTGCCGGGCATGCCGGAACCACCTCTCAGAGGTGCCAGAACCACATGCCGGACACTCCAGAATCACCTGCCGGTCATGCCGGAACCATCTCTCAGACGTGCCAGAACCATGTTCCGGACATGCCGGAACCACCTGCCGAGCTCGCCGGAACCACCCGCTGTACACGCCAAAATCACCTGCCGGCTACGCCAGAACCACTCGGCAGACACTCCGGAATCACATGCCAGGCATTCCGGAACCACCTCTCAGACATGCCGGAACCACATTCCGGACACTCCGGAATCACCTGCCGGGCTGGCTGGAACCACCTGCCGGTCACGCCAACATCACCTTTCAGCTACGCCAGAACCACTTGGCGGACACTCCGGAAACACCTGTCGGGCCGGCCGTAACCACCTCTCAGACGTGCCAGAACCATGTGCCTGAGATGCCGGAACCACTCCCCGAACAGACCGAAACCACCTGCCAGACCCGCCTGAACCCCCTGGCGAGCACGCCTGATCCACCTGCTCAACTAGCCGGAACCACCTTCCTGACACGCCAAAATCACCTGCCAGGTATACAAGAACCACTTGGTGGACACTCCGGAATCATCTGCCGGACATGCCGGAACCAGCTCTCAGACACACCAGAACCACGGGCCAGAGATGCCGGAAGCACCAGCGGAGCATGCCTGAGCCACCTGCTCGACTCGCAAGAAACACCTGTCGGACATGCCAAAATCACCTGCCGGGTACGCCAGAAACACTTGGCGGACGCTCCGGAATCACCTGTCGGGCGTGCCGGAACCACCTCTCAGACTTGCCAGAACCATGTTCTGGACACGCCGGTACCACCTGCCGAGTATGCCGGAACCAGCTGATCCACTCCCCAGAACCACCTAGTGGACACGCCAAAATCAACTGACGGCTACGCCAGAACCACTCGGCAGACACTCCGGAATCACATGCCAGGCATTCCGGAACCACCTCTCAGAGGGGCCAGAACCAAATGCCGGACACTCCGGTATCACCTGCTGGGCATGCCGGAACCACCTCTCAGAGGTGCCAGAACCACATGCCGGACACTCCGGAATCACCTGCCGGGCATGCTGGAACCACCTGCCGGACATGCCGGAACCACATCTCAGAGGTGCCAGGACCACATGCCGGACACTCCGGAATCACCTGCCGGGCATGCCGGAAACATCTCTCAGAGGTGACACAACCACGTGCCGCAGAGAACGGAAGCACCTGCCGAGCGCGCCAGAACCACCGGCCCGACTCGCCGGGACCATTGCCGGACATGAAAACTCACCTGCCGGCCACGCCAGAATCACTTGGCGAACACTCCGGAATCACCTGCCGGGCATGGCGGAATCACCTCTCAGACATGCCGGAACCACATGCCAATGACACTGGAAACACCTGACGAGCACGCCAGAACCACCTGCTCGACTCGCCAAAACCACCTGCTGGATACGCCAAAATCCCCTGCCGGCTATGCCACAACCATTTGGTGAACACGTCGGAATCGCCTGCCGGACTGGCTGGAACCACCTGCCGGTCACGCCAACATCACCTGCCAGCTATGCCAGAACCACTTGGCGGACACCATGGAAACACCTGCTGGGCCGGCCGGAGCCACCTATCAGACGCGCCAGAACCATGTGCCTGAGATGCCGGAACCACACCCCGAACAGCCCGAAAACACCTGCCAGACCCGCCTGAACCACCTGCCGAGCACGCAGGAACCACCTAATCGACTCGAAGGAACCACCTACCTGACACACCAAAATCACCTGCCGGGTATGCCACAACCACTTGGTGGACACTCCAGAATCATCTGCCGGACATGGCAGAACCAGCTCTCAGACACACCACAACCACGTGCCAGACACGCCGGAAGCACCTGCTGAGCATGCCTGAGCCAAATGCTCGACTTGCAATAACCACCTGCCAGACACGCCAAAATCACCTGCCGGGTACGCCAGAAGCACGTGGCGGACACTCTGGAATCACCTGTCGGGCATGCCGGAACCAACTCTCAGACGTGCCAGAACCTCGTGCCGGACACGCCAGAACCACCTGCTGGACAGACCAGAACCACCTGCTGGACACGCCAAAATCGCCTGCCGGCTACGCAAGAACCACTCGGCAGACACTCCGGAATCACCTGCCGGGCATGCCGGAACCATCTCTCAGACGTGCCAGAACCACATGCCGGACACTCCGGAATCACCTGCCGGGCATGCCGGAACCATCTGTCAGACGTGCCAGACCCATGTGCCTGAGATGCCGGAACCACACCCCGAACAGACGAATCCACCTGCCAGACCCGCCTGAACCAACTTCCGAGCACGCTGGAACCACCTACTCGACTCGCTGGAACCTCCTACCTGACACTCTAAAATCACCTGACGGGTATGCCACAACCACTTGGTGGACACGCCAGAACCACCTGCCGGACACGCCGGAACCACCGGCTCGACTCGCCGGAACCACCGCTGGACATGCAAAATGACCTGCCGGCTACGCCAGAACCACTTGGCGAACATTCCGGAATCACCTGTCGGGCATGCCGGAACCGCCTCTCAGACTTGCCAGAACCATGTTCCGGACACGCCGGTACCACCTGCCGAGTATGCCGGAACCACCTGATCCACTCCCCACAACCACCAGCTGGACACGCCAGAATCACCTGCCGACTACGCCAGAACCACTTGGCAGACACTCCGGAACCACCTGCCGGGCATGCCGGAACCACCTATCAGAGGTGCCAGAACCAAATGCCGGACACTCCGGAATCACCTGCCGGGCATGCCGGAACCACCTCTCAGAGGTGCCAGAACCACATGCCGGACACTCTGGAATCACCTGCCTGGCATGACGGAATCATCTCTCAGACATGCCAGAAGCATGTTCCGGACACGCTGGTACCACCTGCCGAGCTCGCCGGAACCACCTGCTGGACACGCCAAAATCACCTGCCGGCTACACCGGAACCACTCGGCAGACACTCCGGAATCACCCGCCGGGCTGGCTGGAACCACCTGCCGGTCACGCCAACATCACCTTTCAGCTACGCCGGAACCACTTGGCGGACACTCCGGAAACACCTGTCGGGCCGGCCGGAACTACCTCTCAGACGTGCGAGAACCATGTGCCTGAGATGCCGGAACCACTCCCCGAAAAGACCGAAACCACCTGCCAGACCCGCCTGAACCCCCTGGCGAGCACGCCTGATCCACCTGCTCAACTAGCCGGAACCAACTTCCTGACACGCCAAAATCACCTGCCAGGTATACAAGAACCACTTGGTGGACACTCCGGAATCATCTGCCGGACATGCCAGAACCAGCTCTCAGACACACCAGAACCACGTGCCAGAGACGCAGGAAGCACCAGCGGAGCATGCCTGAGCCAACTGATCGACTCGCAAGAAACACCTGTCGGACATGCCAAAATCACCTGCCGGGTACGCCAGAAACACTTGGCGGACGCTCCGGAATCACCTGTCGGGCGTGCCGGAACCACCTCTCAGACTTGCCAGAACCAAGTTCCGGACACGCCGGTACCACCTGCCGAGTATGCCGGAACCACCTGATCCACTCCCCAAAACCACCTGCTGGATACGCCAGAATCACCTGCCGGCTACGCCAGAACCACTCGGCAGACACTCCATAACCAACTGCCGGGCATGCCGGAACCACCTCTCAGAGGTGCCAGAACCACATGACGGACACTCCGGAATCACCTGCCGGGCATGCCGGAACCATCTGTCAGACGTGCCAGAACCATGTCCCGGACATGCCGGAACCACCTGCCGAGCTCGCCGGAACCACCTGCTGGACACGCCAAAATCACCTGCCGGCTATGCCAGAACCACTCGGCAGACACTCCGGAATCACATGCCGGGCATGCCGGAACCACCGGCTCGACTCGCCGAAACCATTGCCGGACATGCAAAATCACCTGCCGGCTACGCCAGAACCACTTGGCGAACATTCCGGAATCACCTGTCGGGCATGCAAAATGACCTGCCTCTCAGACATGCCGGAACCACATGACAATGACTCCGGAAGCACCTGCCGAGCACGCCAGAACCACCTGCTCGACTCACCAAAACCACCTGCTGGACACGCCAAAATCACCTGCCGGCTACGCCACAACCATTTGGTGAACTCTTCGGAATCTCCTGCCGGGCTTTCTGGAACCACCTGCCGGTCACGCCAACATCACCTGCCAGCTATGCCAGAACCACTTGGCGGACACCATGGAAACACCTTTCGGGCCGGCCGGAACCACCTGTCAGACGTGCCAGAACCATGTGCCTGAGATGCCGGAACCACACCCCGAACAGAGGAAACCACCTGCCAGACCCGCCTGAACCAACTTCTGAGCACGCCGGAACCACCGACTCGACTCGCTGGAACCACCTACCTGACACGCTAAAATCACCTGCCGGGTATGCCACAACCACTTGGTGGACACTCCGGAATGATCTTCCGGACATGCCAGAACCAGCTCTCAGACAAACCAGAACCACGTGCCAGACACGCCGGAAGCACCTGCTGAGCATGCCTGAGCCAAATGCTCGACTTGCAAGAAACACCTGCCAGACACGCCAAAATCACCTGCCGGGTACGACAGAACCACGTGGCGGACACTCTGGAATCACAAGTCGGGCATGCCGGTACCGCCTCTCAGACTTGCCAGAACCATGTTCCGGACACGCCGGTACCACCTGCCGAGTATGCCGGAACCACCTGATCCACTCCCCAGAACAACCTGCTGGACACGCCAGAATCACCTGCCGACTACTCCAGAACCACTTGGCAGACACTCGGGAACCACCTGCCGGGCATGCCGGAACCACCTCTCAGAGGTGCCAGAACCCCATGCCGAACACTCCGGAATCACCTGCCGGGCATGCCGGGAACCACCTCTCAGAGGTGCCAGAACCACATGCCGGACACTCCCGAATCAACTGCCGGGCATGCCGGAACCATCTCTCAGACGTGCAAGAACCTTGTTCCGGACAGGCTTCTACCACCTGCCAAGCTCGCCGGAACCACCTGCTGTACACGCGAAAATCACCTGCCAGCTATGCGACAACGACACGGCAGACACTCCGGAATCACCTGCCGGGCTGTCTGGAACCACCTGCCGGTCACGCCAACATCACCTTTCAGCTACGCCAGAATCACTTGGCGGACACTCCGGAAACACCTCTCCGGCCGGCCGGAACCACCTCTCAGACGTGCCAGAACCATGTGCCTGAGATGCCGGAACCACTCCCCGAACAGACCGAAACCTCCTGCCAGACCCGCCTGAACCCCCTGGCGAGCACACCTGATCCACCTGCTCAACTAGCCGGAACCAACTTCCTGACATTCCAAAATCACCTGCCGGCTACGCCACAACCATTTGGTGAACTCTTCGGAATCACCTGCCGGGCTGGCTCCAGAACCACTCGGCAGACACTCCGGAACCACCTGCCGGGCATGCCGGAACCACCTCTCAGACATGCCGGAACCACATGCCAATGACACCGGAAGCACCTGCCGAGCACGCCAGAACCACCTGCTCGACTCGCCAAAACCACCTGCTGGACACGCCA
This sequence comes from Equus caballus, assembly GCF_041296265.1. NCBI lineage: Eukaryota > Metazoa > Chordata > Mammalia > Perissodactyla > Equidae > Equus > Equus caballus. Next base: position 5,953,785 of record NC_091697.1, read on the forward strand.
AAATCACCTGCCGGCTACACCACAACTATTTGGTGAACTCTTCGGAATCACCTGCCGGGCTTGCTGGAACCACCTGCCGGTCACGCCAATATCACCTGCCTGCTGTGCCAGAACCACTTGGCGGACACCATGGAAACACCTGTCGGGCCGGCCGGAACCACCTCTCAGACGTGCCAGAACCATGAGCCTGAGATGGCCGAACCATTCCCCGAACAGACCGAAACCACCTGCCAGACCCGCCTGAAGCCCCTGGCAAGCACGCCTGATCCACCTGCTCACCTAGCCGGAACCAACTTCCTGACACTCCAAAATCTCCTGCCAGGTATACCAGAACCACTTGGTGGACACTCCGGAATCATCTGCCGGACATGCCAGAACCAGCTCTCAGACACACCAGAACCACGTGCCAGAGACGCCGGAAGCACCTGCTGAGCATGCCTGAGCCACCTGATCGACTCGCAAGAAACACCTGTCAGACATGCCAAAATCACCTGCCGGGTACGCCAGAAACACTTGGCGGACGCTCCGGAATCACCTGTCGGGCGTGCCGGAACCACCTCTCAGACTTGCCAGAACCATGTTCTGGACACGCCGGTACCACCTGCCGAGTATGCCGGAACCAGCTGATCCACTCCCCAGAACCACCTAGTGGACACGCCAAAATCAACTGCCGGCTACGCCTGAACCACCGGCTCGACTCGCCGGAACCACCGTCGGACATGCAAAATGACCTGCCGGCTACGCCAGAACCACTTGGCGAACACTCTGGAATCACCTGTCGGGCATGCCGGAACCGCCTCTCAGACTTGCCAGAACCATGTGCCTGAGATGCCGGAACCACACCCTGAACAGACCGAAACCACCTGCCAAACCTGCCTGAACCACCTGCCGAGCACGCTGGAACCACCTACACGACTCGCTGGAACCACCTACCTGACACGCTAAAATCACCTGCCGGGTATGCCACAACCACTTGGTGGACACTCCGGAATCATCTGCCGGACATGCCAGAACCAGCTCTCAGACACACCAGAACCACGTGCCAGAGACGTCGGAAGCAACAGCTGAGCATGCCTGAGCCACCTGCTCGATTCGCAAGATACACCTGTCGGATGCCAAAATCACCTGCCGGGTACGACAGAAATACTTGGCGGACGCTCCGGAATCACCTGTCGGGCATGCCGGAACCTCCTCTCAGACTTGCCAGAACCATGTTCCGGACACGCCGGTACCACCTGCCGAGTATGCCGGAACCAGCTGATCCACTCCCCAGAACCACCTAGTGGACACGCAAAAATCAACTGCCGGCTACACCAGAACCACTCGTCAGAAACTCCGGAATCACAGGCCAGGCATTCCGGAACCACCTCTCAGAGGTGCTAGAACCACATGCCGGACACTCTGGAATCACCTGCCGGGCATGCTGGAACCACGTGCTGGACATGCCGGAACCACCTGCCGGACATGCCGGAACCACCTTCGGGACATTCCGGAACCACCGGCTCGACTCGCCGGAACCATTGCCGGACATGCAAAATCACCGGCCGGCTACGCCAGAACCACTTGGCGAACACTCCAGTATCACCTGCCGGGCATGCCGGAACCACCTCTCAGAGGTGCCAGAACCACATGCCGGACACTCCAGAATCACCTGGCGGGCATGCTGGAACCGCATGCCGGACACTCCAGAATCACCTGCCGGGCATGCCGGAACCACCTGCCGGACATGCCGGAACCACCGGCTCAACTAGCCGGAACCAACTTCCTGACACGCCAAAATCACCTGCCAGGTATACCAGAACCACTTGGTGGACACTCCGGAATCATCTGCCGGACATGCCAGAACCAGCTCTCAGACACACCAGAACCACGTGCCAGAGACGCCGGAAGCAGCAGCTGAGCATGCCTGAGACACCTGCTCGACTCGCAAGATACACCTGTCGGACATGCCAACATCAACTGACGGGTACGCCAGAACCACGTGGCGGACACGCCGGAATCACCTGTCGGGCATGCCGGAACCAACTCTCAGACGTGCCAGAACCTCGTGCCGGTCACGCCAGAACCACCTGCCGGTCAGACTGGAAACACCTGCTGGATACGCCGCAACCACCGGCTCGACTCAACGGAACCACCGCCGGACATGCAAAATGACCTGCCGGCTATGCCAGAACCACTTGGCGAACACTCCGGAATCACCTGTCAGGCCTGCCGGAACCACCTCTCAGACTTGCCAGAACCATGTTCCGGACACGCCGGTACCACCTGCCGAGTATGCCGGAACCACCTGATCCACTCCCCAGAACCACCTGCTGGATACGCCAGAATCACCTGCCGGCTACTCCAGAACCACTTGGCAGACACTCCGTAACCAACTGCCGGGCATGCCGGAACCACCTCTCAGAGGTGCCAGAACCGCATGCCGGAGACTCCGGAATCAGCTGCCGGGCATGCCGGAACCACCTCTCAGAGGTGCCAGAACCACATGCCGGACACTCCCGAATCACCTGCCGGGCATGCCGGAGCCATCTGTCAGACGTGCCAGAACCATGTGCCTGAGATGCCGGAACCACACCCCGAACAGACGAAACCACCTGCCAGACCCGCCTGAACCACCTGCCGAGCACGCCGGAACCACCTACTCGACTCGCTGGAACCACCTACCTGACACGCTAAAATCACCTGCCGGGTATGCCACAACCACTTGGTGGACACTCCGGAATCATCTGCCGGACATGCCAGAACCAGCTCTCAGACACACCAGAACCATGTGCCAGACATGCCGGAAGCACCTGCTGAGCATGCCTGAGCCAAATGCTCGACTTGCAAGAAGCACCTGCCAGACATGCCAAAATCACCTGCCGGGTACGCCAGAACCACGTGGCGGACACTCCGGAATCCACTGTCGGGCATGCCGGAACCAACTCTCAGACGTGCCAGAACCTCGTACCGGTCACGCCAGAACCACCTGCCGAGTATGCTGGAACCACCTGATCCTCTCCCCAGAACCACCTGCTGGACACGCCAGAATCACCTGCCGGCTACGCCAGAACCACTCGGCAGACACTCCGGAACCACCTGCCGAGCATGCCGGAACCACCTCTCAGAGGTGCCAGAACCACATGCCGGACAGTCCGGGATCACCTGTCGGGCATGCCGGAACCATCTCTCAGATGTGCCAGAACCATGTTCCGTACACGCCGGTACCACCTGCCGAGCTCGCCGGAACCACCTGCTGGACACGCCAAAATCATGTGCCGGCCACGCCAGAACCACACGGCAGACACTCCGTAATCACCTGCCGGGCTGGCTGGAACCACCTGCCGGTCACGCCAACATCACCTTTCAGCTACGCCAGAACCACTTGGCGGACACTCCGGAATCACCTGTCGGGCAGGCCACAACCTCATCTCAGACGTGCCAGAACCACGTGCCTGAGATGCCGGAACCACTCCCCGAACAGACCGAAAACACCTGCCAGACGCGCCTGAACCCCCTGGCGAGCACGCCTGATCCACCTGCTCAACTAGCCGGAACCAACTTCCTGACACGCCAAAATCGCCTGACAGGTATACCAGAACCACTTGGTGGACACTCCGGAATCATCTGCCGGACATGCCAGAACCAGCTCTCAGACACACCACAACCACGTGCCAGAGAAGCCGGAAGCACCAGCTGAGCATGCCTGAGCCACCTGCTCGACTTGCAAGAAACACCTGTCGGACATGCCAAAATCAGCTGCCGGCTACGCCAGAAACAGTTGGCGGACGCTCCGGAATCACCTGTCGGGCGTGCTGGAACCACCTCTCAGAATTGCCAGAACCATGTTCTGGACAAGCCGGTACAACCTGCCGAGTATGCCGGAACCAGCTGATCCACTCCCCAGAACCACCTAGTGGACACGCCAAAATCAACTGCCGGCTACGCCAGAACCACTCGGCAGACACTCCGGAATCACATGCCAGGCATTCCGGAACCACCTCTCAGAGGTGCCAGAGCCAAATGCCGGAGACTCCGGTATCACCTGCCGGGCATGCCGGAACCACCTCTCAGAGGTGCCAGAACCACATTCCGGACACTCCGGAATCACCTGCCGGGCATGCTGGAACCATATGACGGACAATCCGGAATCACCTGCCGGGCATGCCGGAACCACCTGCCGGACATGCCGGAACCACCGGCTCGACTTGCCGGAACCATTGCCGGACATGCAAAATCACCTGCCGGCTATGCCAAAACCACTTGGGGAACACTCCGGAATCACCTGCCGGGCAAGGCGGAACCACCTCTCAGACATGCCGGAACCACATGCCAATGACACCGGAAGCACCTGCCGAGCACGCCAGAACCACCTGATTGACTCGCCAAAACCACCTGCTGGACATGCCAAAATGACCTTCCGGCTACGCCACAACAATTTGGTGAACACTTCGGAATCACCTGCCGGGCTGGCTGGAACAACCTGCCGGTCATGCCAACATCACCTGCCAGCTATGCCAGAACCACTTGGCGGACACCATGAAAACACCTGTCGGGCCGGCCGGAACCACCTATCAGACGTGCCAGAACCATGTGCCTGAGATGCCGGAACCACACCCCGAACAGAAGAAACCACCTGCCAGACCCGCCTGAACCACCTGCCGAGCACTCCGGAACCACCTAGTCGACTCGCTGGAACCACCTACCTGACACGCTAAAATCACATGCCGGGTATGCCACAACCACTTGGTGGACACTCCGGAATCATCTGCCGGACATGCCAGAACCAGCTCTCAGAATCACCAGAACCACGTGACAGACACGCCGGAAGCACCTGCTGAGCATGCCTGAGCCAAATGCTCGACTTGCAAGAAACACTTGCCTGACACGCCAAAATCACCTGCCGGGTACGCGAGAACCACGTTGCGGACACTCCGGAATCACCTGTCGGGCATGCCGGAACCAACTCTCAGACGTGCCAGAACCTCATGCCGGTCACGCCAGAACCACCTGCCGGACACGCCGGAACCAGCGGCTCGACTCGCCGGAACCACCGCCGGACATGCAAAATGACCTGCCGGCTACGCCAGACCCACTTGGCGAACACTCCGGAATCACATGTCGGGCATGCCAGAACCGCCTCTCAGACTTGCCAGAACCATGTTCCGGACACGCCGGTACCACCTGCCGAGTATGCCGGAACCACCTGATCCACTCCCCAGAACCACCTGCTGGACACGCCAGAATCACATGCCGACTACGCCAGAACCACTCGGCAGACACTCCGGAACCACCTACCAGGCATGCCCGAACCACCTCTCAGAGGTGCCAGAACCACATGCCGAACACTCCAGAATCACCTGCCGGGCATGCCGGAACCACCTCTCAGAGGTGCCAGAACCACATGCCGGACACTCCCGAATCACCTGCCGGGCATGCCGGAACCATCTCTCAGACGTGCCAGAACCATGATCCGGACACGCTGGTACCACCTGCCGCGCTCGCTGGAACCACCTGCTGGACACGCCCAAATCACCAGCCAGCTACGCCAGAACCACACGGCAGACACTCCGGAATCACATGCCAGGCATTCCGGAACCACCTCTCAGAGGTGCCAGAACCAAATGCCGGAGACTCCGGTATCACCTGCCGGGCATGCTGGAACCACCTCTCAGAGGTGCCAGAACCAAATGCCGGACACTCCGGAATCACCTGCCGGGCATGCCGGAACCACCTGCTGGACATGCAGGAATCACCTGCCGGACATGCCGGAACCACCGGCTCGACACGCCGGAACCATTCCCGGACATGCAAAATCACCTGCCGGCTACGCCAGAACCACTTGGCGAACACTCCGGAATCACCTGCCGGGCATGCAAAATGACCTGCCTCTCAGACATGCCGGAACCACATGCCAATGACTCCGGAAGCACCTGCCGAGCATGCCAGAACCACCTGCTCGACTCGCCAAAACCACCTGCTGGACACGCCAAAATCACCTGCCGGCTACGCCACAACCATTTGGTGAACTCTTCGGGATCACCTGCCGGGCTGTCTGGAACCACCTGCCGGTCACGCCAACATCACCTGCCAGCTATGCCAGAACCATTTGGCGGACACCATGGAAACACCTGTCGGGCCGGCCGGAACCACCTCTCAGACGTGCCAGAACCATGTGCCTGAGATGCCGGAACCACACCCCGAACAGAAGAAACCACCTGCCAGACCCGCCTGAACCCCCTGCCGAGCACGCTGGAACCACCTACTCGACTCGCTGGAACCACCTACCTGACACGCTAAAATCACCTGCCGGGTATGCCACAACCACTTGGTGGACACTCCGGAATCATCTGCCGGACATGCCAGAACCAGCTCTCAGACTCACCAGAACCACGTGACAGACACGCCGGAAGCACCTGCTGAGCATGCCTGAGCCAAATGCTCGATTTGCAAGAAACACCTGCCAGACACGCAAAAATCACCTGCCGGGTAAGCCAGAACCATGTTGCGGACACTCCGGAATCACCTGTCGGGCATGCCGGAACCAACTCTCAGACGTGCCAGAACCTCGTGCCGGTCACGCCAGAACCACCTGCCGGACACGCCGGAACCAGCGGCTCGACTCGCCGGAACCACCGCCGGACATGCAAAATGACCTGCCGGCTGCGCCAGAACCACTTGGTGAACACTCCGGAATCACATGTCGGGCATGCCAGAACCGCCTCTCAGACTTGCCAGAACCATTTTCCGGACACGCCGGTACCACCTGCCGAGTATGCCGGAACCACCTGATCCACTCCCCAGAACCACCTGCTGGACACGCCAGAATCACCTGCCGACTACGCCAGAACCACTCGGCAGACACTCCGGAACCACCTGGCGGGCATGCCCGAACCACCTCTCAGAGGTGCCAGAACCACATGCCGAACACTCCAGAATCACCTGCCGGGCATGCCGGAACCACCTCTCAGAGGTGCCAGAACCACATGCCGGACACTCCCTAATCACCTGCCGGGCATGCCGGAACCATCTCTCAGACGTGCCAGAACCATGATCCGGACACGCTGATACCACCTGCCGAGCTCGCTGGAACCACCTGCTGGACACGCCAAAATCACCAGCCAGCTACGCCAGAACCACACGGCAGACACTCCGGAATCACATGCCAGGCATTCCGGAACCACCTCTCAGAGGTGCCAGAACCAAATGCCGGAGACTCCGGTATCACCTGCCGGGCATGCTGGAACCACCTCTCAGAGGTGCCAGAACCACATGCCGGACACTCCGGAATCACATGCCGGGCATGCCGGAACCACCTGCTGGACATGCAGGAATCACCTGCCGGTCATGCCGGAACCACCGGCTCGACTCGCCGGAACCATTCCCGGACATGCAAAATCACCTGCCGGCTACGCCAGAACCACTTGGCGAACACTCCGGAATCACCTGCCGGGCATGCAAAAGAAGCTGCCTCTCAGACATGCCGGAACCACATGCCAATGCCTCCAGAAGCACCTGCCGAGCACGCCAGAACCACCTGCTCGACTCGCCAAAACCACCTGCTGGACACGCCAAAATCACCTGCCGGCTACACCACAACCATTTGGTGAACTCTTCGGAATCTCCTGCCGGGCTTTCTGGAACCACCTGCCGGTCACGCCAACATCACCTGCCAGCTATGCCAGAACCATTTGGCGGACACCATGGAAACACCTTTCGGGCCGTCCGGAACCACCTCTCAGACGTGCCAGAACCATGTGCCTGAGATGCCGGAACCACAATCCGAAGAGACCGAAACAACCTGCCAGACCCGCCTGAACCACCTGCCGAGCACGCTGGAACCACCTACTCGACTCGCTGGAACCACCTACCTGACACGCTAAAATCACCTGCCGGGTATGCCACAACCACTTTGTGGACACTCCGGAAAAATCTGCCGGACATGCCAGAACCAGCTCTCAGACACACCGGAACCACGTGACAGACACGCCGGAAGCACCTGCTGAGCATGCCTGAGCCAAATGCTCGACTTGCAAGAAACACCTGCCAGACACGCCAAAATCACCTGCCGGGTACGCCAGAACCACGTGGCGGACACGCCGGAATCACCTGTCGGGCATGCCGGAACCAACTCTCAGACGTGCCAGAACCTCGTGACGGTCACGCCAGAACCACCTGCCGGACAGACCGGAAACACCTGCTGGACACGCCGGAACCACCGGCTCGACTCGCCGGAACCACCGCCGGACATGCAAAATGACCTGCCGGCTACGCCAGGACCACTTGGCGAACACTCCGGAATCGCCTGTCGGGCATGCCGGAACCACCTCTCAGACTTGCCAGAACCAAGTTCCAGACACGCCGGTACCACCTGCCGAGTATGCCGGAACCACCTGATCCACTCCCCAAAACCACCTGCTGGATACGCCAGAATCACCTGCCGGCTACGCCAGAACCACTCGGCAGACACTCCATAACCAACTGCCTGGCATGCAGGAACCACCTCTCAGAGGTGCCAGAACCACATGCCGGACACTCCCGAATCACCTGCCGGGCATGCCGGAACCATCTCTCAGACGTGCCAGAACCATGTTCCGGACACGCTGGTACCACCTGCCGAGCTCGCCGGAACCACCTGCTGGACACGCCAAAATCACCTGCCGGCTACGCCACAACCATTTGGTGAACTCTTCGGAATCACCTGCCGGGCTGGCTCCAGAACCACTCGGCAGACACTCCGGAACCACCTGCCGTGCATGCCGGAACCACCTATCAGACATGCCGGAACCACATACCAATGACACCGGAAGCACCTGCCGAGCACGCCAGAACCACCTGCTCGACTCGCCAAAACCACCTGCTGGACACGCCAAAATCACCTGCCGGCTACGCCACAACCATTTGGTGAACACTTCTGAATCACCTGCCGGGCTGGCTGGAACCACCTGCCGGTCACGCCAACATCACCTTTCAGCTACGCCAAAACCACTTAGCGGAAACCATGGAAACACCTGTCGGGCTGGCCGGAACCACCTATCAGACGTGCCAGAACCATGTGCCTGAGATGCCGGAACCACTCCCCGAACAGACCGAAACCGCCTGCCAGACCCGCCTGAACCACCTGCCGAGCACGCCGGAACCACCTACTCGACTCGCTGGAACCACCTACCTGACACGCTAAAATCACCTGCCGGGTATGCCACAACCACTTGGTGGACACTCCGGAATCATCTGCCGGACATGCCAGAACCAGCTCTCAGAATCACCAGAACCACGTGACAGACACGCCGGAAGCCCCTGCTGAGCATGCCTGAGCCAAATGCTCGACTTGCAAGAACACCTGTCAGACACGCCAAAATCACCTGCAGGGTACGCCAGAACCATGTGGCGGACACTCCGGAATCACCTGTCGGGCATGCCGGAACCAACTCTCAGACGTGCCAGAACCTCGTGCCGGTCACGCCAGAACCACCTGCCGGACATGCCGGAACCACCGGCTCGACTCGCCGGAACCACCGCCGGACATGCAAAATGACCTGCCGGCTATGCCAGAACCACTTGGCGAACATTCCGGAATCACCTGCCGGGCATGCCGGAACCACCTCTCAGAGGTGCCAGAACCACATGCCGGACACTCTGGAATCACTTGCCTGGCATGACGGAATCATCTCTCAGACATGCCAGAACCATGTTCCGGACACGCTGGTACCACCTGCCGAGCTCGCCGGAACCACCTGCTGGACACGCCAAAATCACCTGCCGGCTACACCGGAACCACTCGGCAGACACTCCGGAATCACCTGAAGGGCTGGCTGGAACCACCTGCCGGTCACGCCAACATCAACTTTCAGCTACGCCGGAACCACTTGGCGGACACTCCGGAAACACCTGTCGGGCCGGCCGGAACTACCTCTCAGACGTGCCAGAACCATGTGCCTGAGATGCCGGAACCACTCCCCGAACAGACCGAAACCACCTGCCAGACCCGCCTGAACCCCCTGGCGAGCACGCCTGATCCACCTGCTCAACTAGCCGGAACCAACTTCCTGACACGCCAAAATCACCTGCCAGGTATACAAGAACCACTTGGTGGACACTCCGGAATCATCTGCCGGACATGCCAGAACCAGCTCTCAGACACACCAGAAGCACGTGCCAGAGACGCCGGAAGCACCAGCTGAGCATGCCTGAGCCAACTGCTCGACTCGCAAGAAACACCTGTCGGACATGCCAAAATCACCTGCCGGGTACGCCAGAAACACTTGGCGGACGCTCCGGAATCACCTGTCGGGCGTGCCGGAACCACCTCTCAGACTTGCCAGAACCATGTTCTGGACACGCCGGTACCACCTGCCGAGTATGCCGGAACCAGCTGATCCACTCCCCAGAACCACCTAGTGGACACGCCAAAATCAACTGCCGGCTACGCCGGAACCACCGGCTCGACTCGCCGGAACCACCGCTGGACATGCAAAATGACCTGCCGGCTACGCCAGAACCACTTGGCAGACACTCCGTAACCAACTGCCGGGCATGGCGGAACCACCTCTCAGAGGTGCCAGAACCGCATGCCGGACACTCCGGTATCACCTGCTGGGCATGCCGGAACCACCTCTCAGAGGTGCCAGAACGACATGCCGGACACTGCCGAATCACCTGCCGGGCATGCCGGAACCATCTGTCAGACGTGCCAGAACCATGTGCCTGAGATGCCGGAACCACACCCCGAACAGACGAAATCACCTGCCAGACCCGCCTGAACCACCTGCCGAGCACGCCGGAACCACCTACTCGACTCGCTGGAACCACCTACCTGACACGCTAAAATCACCTGCCGGGTATGCCACAACCACTTGGTGGACACTCCGGAATCATCTGCCGGACATGCCAGAACCAGCTCTCAGACACACCGGAACCACGTGACAGACACGCCGGAAGCACCTGCTGAGCATGCCTGAGCCAAATGCTCGACTTGCAAGAAACACCTGCCAGACACGCCAAAATCACCTGCCGGGTACGCCAGAACCACGTGGCGGACACTCCGGAATCACCTGTCGGGCATGCCGGAACCAACTCTCAGACGTGCCAGAACCTCGTGACGGTCACGCCAGAACCACCTGCCGGACAGACCGGAAATACCTGCTGGACATGCCGGAACCACCGGCTCGACTCGCCGGAACCACAGCCGGACATGCAAAATGACCTGCCGGCTACGCCAGAACCACTTGGCGAACACTCCGGAATCACCTGTCGGGCATGCCGGAACCACCTCTCAGACATGCCGGAACCACATGCCAATGACACCGGAAGCACCTGCCGAGCACGCCAGAACCACCTGCTCGACTCGCCAAAACCACCTGCTGGACACGCCAAAATCACCTGCCGGCTACGCCAGAACCACTCGGCAGACACTCCGGAATCACCTGCCGGGCTGGCTGGAACCACCTGCCGGTCACCCCATAATCACCTTTCACCTACGCCAGAACCACTTGGCGGACACTCCGGAAACACCTGTCGGGCCGGCCGCAACCACCTCTCAGACGTGCCAGAACCATGTGCCTGAGATGCCGGAACCACTCCCCGAACAGACCGAAACCACGTGCCAGACCCGCCTGAAGCCCCTGGCAAGCACGCCTGATCCACCTGCTCAACTAGCCAGAACCACCTTCCTGACACGCCAAAATCACCTGCCAGGTATACAAGAACCACTTGGTGGACACTCCGGAATCATCTGCCGGACATGCCAGAACCAGCTCTCAGACACACCAGAAGCACGTGCCAGAGACGCCGGAAGCACCAGGTGAGCATGCCTGAGCCACCTGCTCGACTCGCAAGAAACACCTGTCGGACATGCCAAAATCACCTGCCGGGTACGCCAGAAACACTTGGCGGACGCTCCGGAATCACCTGTCGGGCGTGCCGGAACCACCTCTCCGACTTGCCAGAACCATGTTCTGGACACGCCGGTACCACCTGCCGAGTATGCCGGAACCAGCTGATCCACTCCCCAGAACCACCTAGTGGACACGCCAAAATCACCTGCCGGCTACGCCACAACCATTTGGTGAACACTTCTGAATCTCCTGCCGGGCTGGCTGGAACCACCTGCCGGTCACGCCAACATCACCTTTCAGCTACGCCAAAACCACTTAGCGGAAACCATGGAAACACCTGTCGGGCTGGCCGGAACCACCTATCAGACGTGCCAGAACCATGTGCCTGAGATGCCGGAACCACTCCCCGAACAGACCGAAACCGCCTGCCAGACCCGCCTGAACCACCTGCCGAGCACGCCGGAACCACCTACTCGACTCGCTGGAACCACCTACCTGACACGCTAAAATCACCTGCCGGGTATGCCACAACCACTTGGTGGACACTCCGGAATCATCTGCCGGACATGCCAGAACCAGCTCTCAGAATCACCAGAACCACGTGACAGACACGCCGGAAGCCCCTGCTGAGCATGCCTGAGCCAAATGCTCGACTTGCAAGAACACCTGTCAGACACGCCAAAATCACCTGCAGGGTACGCCAGAACCATGTGGCGGACACTCCGGAATCACCTGTCGGGCATGCCGGAACCAACTCTCAGACGTGCCAGAACCTCGTGCCGGTCACGCCAGAACCACCTGCCGGACATGCCGGAACCACCGGCTCGACTCGCCGGAACCACCGCCGGACATGCAAAATGACCTGCCGGCTATGCCAGAACCACTTGGCGAACATTCCGGAATCACCTGCCGGGCATGCCGGAACCACCTCTCAGAGGTGCCAGAACCACATGCCGGACACTCTGGAATCACTTGCCTGGCATGACGGAATCATCTCTCAGACATGCCAGAACCATGTTCCGGACACGCTGGTACCACCTGCCGAGCTCGCCGGAACCACCTGCTGGACACGCCAAAATCACCTGCCGGCTACACCGGAACCACTCGGCAGACACTCCGGAATCACCTGAAGGGCTGGCTGGAACCACCTGCCGGTCACGCCAACATCAACTTTCAGCTACGCCGGAACCACTTGGCGGACACTCCGGAAACACCTGTCGGGCCGGCCGGAACTACCTCTCAGACGTGCCAGAACCATGTGCCTGAGATGCCGGAACCACTCCCCGAACAGACCGAAACCACCTGCCAGACCCGCCTGAACCCCCTGGCGAGCACGCCTGATCCACCTGCTCAACTAGCCGGAACCAACTTCCTGACACGCCAAAATCACCTGCCAGGTATACAAGAACCACTTGGTGGACACTCCGGAATCATCTGCCGGACATGCCAGAACCAGCTCTCAGACACACCAGAAGCACGTGCCAGAGACGCCGGAAGCACCAGCTGAGCATGCCTGAGCCACCTGCTCGACTCGCAAGAAACACCTGTCGGACATGCCAAAATCACCTGCCGGGTACGCCAGAAACACTTGGCGGACGCTCCGGAATCACCTGTCGGGCGTGCCGGAACCACCTCTCAGACTTGCCAGAACCATGTTCTGGACACGCCGGTACCACCTGCCGAGTATGCCGGAACCAGCTGATCCACTCCCCAGAACCACCTAGTGGACACGCCAAAATCAACTGCCGGCTACGCCGGAACCACCGGCTCGACTCGCCGGAACCACCGCTGGACATGCAAAATGACCTGCCGGCTACGCCAGAACCACTTGGCAGACACTCCGTAACCAACTGCCGGGCATGGCGGAACCACCTCTCAGAGGTGCCAGAACCGCATGCCGGACACTCCGGTATCACCTGCTGGGCATGCCGGAACCACCTCTCAGAGGTGCCAGAACGACATGCCGGACACTGCCGAATCACCTGCCGGGCATGCCGGAACCATCTGTCAGACGTGCCAGAACCATGTGCCTGAGATGCCGGAACCACACCCCGAACAGACGAAATCACCTGCCAGACCCGCCTGAACCACCTGCCGAGCACGCCGGAACCACCTACTCGACTCGCTGGAACCACCTACCTGACACGCTAAAATCACCTGCCGGGTATGCCACAACCACTTGGTGGACACTCCGGAATCATCTGCCGGACATGCCAGAACCAGCTCTCAGACACACCGGAACCACGTGACAGACACGCCGGAAGCACCTGCTGAGCATGCCTGAGCCAAATGCTCGACTTGCAAGAAACACCTGCCAGACACGCCAAAATCACCTGCCGGGTACGCCAGAACCACGTGGCGGACACTCCGGAATCACCTGTCGGGCATGCCGGAACCAACTCTCAGACGTGCCAGAACCTCGTGACGGTCACGCCAGAACCACCTGCCGGACAGACCGGAAATACCTGCTGGACATGCCGGAACCACCGGCTCGACTCGCCGGAACCACAGCCGGACATGCAAAATGACCTGCCGGCTACGCCAGGACCAATTGGCGAACACTCCGGAATCACCTGTCGGGCATGCCGGAACCACCTCTCAGACATGCCGGAACCACATGCCAATGACACCGGAAGCACCTGCCGAGCACGCCAGAACCAACTGCTCGACTCGCCAAAACCACCCGCTGGACACGCCAAAATCACCTGCCGGCTACACCAGAACCACTCGGCAGACACTCCGGAATCACCTGCCGGGCTGGCTGGAACCACCTGCCGGTCACCCCATAATCACCTTTCACCTACGCCAGAACCACTTGGCGGACACTCCGGAAACACCTGTCGGGCCGGCCGCAACCACCTCTCAGACGTGCCAGAACCATGTGCCTGAGATGCCGGAACCACTCCCCGAACAGACCGAAACCACGTGCCAGACCCGCCTGAAGCCCCTGGCAAGCACGCCTGATCCACCTGCTCAACTAGCCAGAACCACCTTCCTGACACGCCAAAATCACCTGCCAGGTATACAAGAACCACTTGGTGGACACTCCGGAATCATCTGCCGGACATGCCAGAACCAGCTCTCAGACACACCAGAAGCACGTGCCAGAGACGCCGGAAGCACCAGGTGAGCATGCCTGAGCCACCTGCTCGACTCGCAAGAAACACCTGTCGGACATGCCAAAATCACCTGCCGGGTACGCCAGAAACACTTGGCGGACGCTCCGGAATCACCTGTCGGGCGTGCCGGAACCACCTCTCCGACTTGCCAGAACCATGTTCTGGACACGCCGGTACAACCTGTCGAGTATGCCGGAACCAGCTGATCCACTCCCCAAAACCACCTAGTGGACACGCCAAAATCAACTGCCGGCAACGCCAGAACCACTCGGCAGACACTCTGGAATCACATGCCAGGCATTCCGGAACCACCTCTCAGAGGTGCCAGAACCAAATGCCGGACACTCCGGTATCACCTGCCGGGCATGCCGGAACCACCTCTCAGAGGTGCCAAACAACATGCCTGACACTGCGGAATCACCTGCCGGGCATGCCGGAACCACCTGCTGGACATGCCGGAACCACCGGCTCGACTCGCCGGAACCATTGCCGGACATCTAAAATCACCTGCCGGCTACGCCAGAACCACTTGGCGAACACTCCGGAATCACCTGCCGGGCATGGCGGAACCACCTCTCAGACATGCCGGAACCACATGCCAATGATACCGGAAGCACCTGCCGAGCACGCCTGAACCACCTGCTCGACTCGCCAAAACCACCCTCTGGACACGCCAAAATCACCTGCCGGCTACGCCAGAACCACTCAGCAGACACTCCGGAATCACCTGCCGGGCTGGGTGGAACCACCTGCCGGTCACGCCAAGAACACCTTTCAGCTACGCCAGAACCACTTGGCGGACACTCCGGAAACACCTGTCGAGCCGGCCGGAACCACCTATCAGACGTGCCAGAACGATGTGCCTGAGATGCCGGAACCACTCCCCGAACAGACCGAAACCACCTGCCAGACCCGCCTGAACCACCTGCCGAGCACGCCGGAACCACCGGCTCAACTCGCCGGAACCACCGCCGGACATGCAAAATGACCTGCCGGCTATGCCAGAACCACTTGGCGAACACTCCGGAATCACCTGTCAGGCATGCCGGAACCGCCTCTCAGACTTGCCAGAACCATGTTCCTTACACGCCGGTACCACCTGCCGAGTATGCCGGAACCAAGTGATAGACTCCCCAGAACCACCTGCTGGACACGCCAGAATCACCTGCTGACTACGCCAGAACCACTCGGCAGACACTCCGGAACCACATGCCGGGCATGCCGGAACCACCTCTCAGAGGTTCCAGAACCACTTGCAGAACACTCCAGAATCACCTGCCTGGCATGCCGGAACCACCTCTCAGAGGTGCCAGAACCACATGCCGGACACTCCCGAATCACCTGCCGGGCATGCCGGAACCATCTCTCAGACGTGCCAGAACCATGTTCCGGACACGCTGGTACCACCTGCCGAGCTCGCCAGAACCACCTGCTGGACACGCCAAAATCACCTGCCAGCTACGCCAGAACCACACGGCAGACACTCCGGAATCACCTGCCGGGCTGGCTGGAACCACCTGCCGGTCACGCCAATATCACCTGCCAGCTGTGCCAGAACCACTTGGCGGACACCATGGAAACACCTGTCGGGCCGGCCGGAACCACCTCTCAGACGTGCCAGAACCATGAGACTGAGATGGCGGAACCAGTCCCCGAACAGACAGAAACCACCTGCCAGACCCGCCTGAACCACCTGCCGAGCACGCCGGAACCGCCTAATCGACTCGCCGGAACCACCTACCTGACACGCTAAAATCACCTGCCGGGTATGCCACAACCACTTGGTGGACACTCCGGAATCAGCTGCCGGACATGCCAGAACCAGCTCTCAGACTCACCAGAACCACGGGCCAGACACGCCGGAAGCACCTGCTGAGCATGCCTGAGCCAAATGCTCGACTTGCCAGAAACACCTGCCAGACACGCCAAAATCACCTGCCGGGTACGCCAGAACCACGTGGCGGACACTCCGGAATCACCTGTCGGGCATGCCGGAACCAACTCTCAGACGTGCCACAACCTCGTGCCGGTCACGCCAGAACCACCTGCCGAGTATGCTGGAACCACCTGATCCTCTCCCCAGAACCACCTGCTGGACACGCCAGAATCACCTGCCGGCTACGCCAGAACCACTCGGCAGACACTCCGGAATCACCTGCCGGGCATGCAAAATGACCTGCCTCTCAGACATGCCGGAACCACATGCCAATGACTCCGGAAGCACCTTCCGAGCACGCCAGAACCACCTGCTCGACTCGCCAAAACCACCTGCTGGACACGCCAAAATCACCTGCCGGCTACGCCACAACCATTTGGTGAACTCTTCGGAATCACCTGCCGGGCTTGCTGGAACCACCTGCCGGTCACGCCAACATCACCTGCCAGCTATGCCAGAACCACTTGGCGGACACCATGGAAACACATGTCGGCCTGGTCGGAACCACCTCTCAGACGTGCCAGAACCATGTGCCTGAGATGCCGGAACCACACCCCGAAGAGACCGAAACAACCTGCCAGACCTGCCTGAACCACCTGCCGAGCACGCTGGAACCACCTCTTCGACTCGCTGGAACCACCTACCTGACACGCTATTATCACCTGCCGGGTATGCCACAAACACTTTGTGGACACTCCGGAAAAATCTGCCGGACATGCCAGAACCAGCTCTCAGACACACCAGAACCACGTGACAGACACGCCGGAAGCACCTGCTGAGCATGCCTGAGCCAAATGCTCGACTTGCAAGAAACACCTGCCAGACACGCCAAAATCACCTGCCGGGTACGCCAGAACCACGTGGCGGACACTCCGGAATCACCTGTCGGGCATGCCGGAACCAACTCTCAGACGTGCCAGAACCTCGTGACGGTCACGCCAGAACCACCTGCCGGACAGACCGGAAACACCTGCTGGACACGCCGGAACCACCGGCTCGACTCGCCGGAACCACCGCCAGACATACAAAATGACCTGCCGGCTACGCCAGAACCACTTGGCGAACACTCCGGAATCACCTGTCGGGCATGCCGGAACCACCTCTCAGACTTGCCAGAACCAAGTTCCGGACACGCCGGAACCACCGGCTCGACTCGCCGGAACCACCGCCGGACATGCAAAATGACCTGCCGGCTACGCCAGAACCACTTGGCGAACACTCCGGAATCACCTGTCGGGCATGCCGGAACCACCTCTCAGACTTGCCAGAACCAAGTTCCGGACATGCCGGAACCACCTGCCGAGCTCGCCGGAACCACCTGCTGGACACGCCAAAATAACCTGCCGGCTATGCCAGAACCACTCGGCAGACACTCCGGAATCACATGCCGGGCATTCCGGAACCACCTCTCACAGGTGCCAGAACCAAATGCTGGACACTCCGGTATCACCTGCCGGGCATGCCGGAACCACCTCTCAGAGGTGCCAAACAACATGCCTGACACTCCGGAATCACCTGCCGGGCATGCCGGAACCACCTGCTGGACATGCCGGAACCACCGGCTCGACTAGCCGTAACCATTGCCGGACATGCAAAATCACCTTCCGGCTACGCCAGAACCACTTGGCGAACACTCCGGAATCACCTGCCGGGCATGGCGGAACCACCTCTCAGACATGCCGGAACCACATGCCAATGACACCGGAAGCACCTGCCGAGCACGCCAGAACCACCTGCTCGACTCGCCAAAACCACCCGCTGGACACGCCAAAATCACCTGCCGGCTACACCAGAACCACTCGGCAGACACTCCGGAATCACCTGCCGGGCTGGCTGGAACCACCTGCCGGTCACCCCAACATCACCTTTCACCTACGCCAGAACCACTTGGCGGACACTCCGGAAACACCTGTCGGGCCGGCCGCAACCACCTCTCAGACGTGCCAGAACCATGTGCCTGAGATGCCGGAACCACTCCCCGAACAGACCGAAACCACGTGCCAGACCCGCCTGAAGCCCCTGGCAAGCACGCCTGATCCACCTGCTCAACTAGCCGGAAATACCTTCCTGACACGCCAAAATCACCTGCCAGGTATACAAGAACCACTTGGTGGACAGTCCGGAATCATCTGCCGGACATGCCAGAACCAGCTCTCAGACACACCAGAAGCACGTGCCAGAGACGCCGGAAGCACCAGCTGAGCATGCCTGAGCCACCTGCTCGACTCGCAAGAAACACCTGTCGGACATGCCAAAATCACCTGCCGGGTACGCCAGAAACACTTGGCGGACGCTCCGGAATCACCTGTCGGGCGTGCCGGAACCACCTCTCAGACTTGCCAGAACCATGTTCTGGACACGCCGGTACAACCTGTCGAGTATGCCGGAACCAGCTGATCCACTCCCCAAAACCACCTAGTGGACACGCCAAAATCAACTGCCGGCAACGCCAGAACCACTCGGCAGACACTCTGGAATCACATGCCAGGCATTCCGGAACCACCTCTCAGAGGTGCCAGAACCAAATGCCGGACACTCCGGTATCACCTGCCGGGCATGCCGGAACCACCTCTCAGAGGTGCCAAACAACATGCCTGACACTGCGGAATCACCTGCCGGGCATGCCGGAACCACCTGCTGGACATGCCGGAACCACCGGCTCGACTCGCCGGAACCATTGCCGGACATCTAAAATCACCTGCCGGCTACGCCAGAACCACTTGGCGAACACTCCGGAATCACCTGCCGGGCATGGCGGAACCACCTCTCAGACATGCCAGAACCACATGCCAATGATACCGGAAGCACCTGCCGAGCACGCCTGAACCACCTGCTCGACTCGCCAAAACCACCCTCTGGACACGCCAAAATCACCTGCCGGCTACGCCAGAACCACTCAGCAGACACTCCGGAATCACCTGCCGGGCTGGGTGGAACCACCTGCCGGTCACGCCAAGAACACCTTTCAGCTACGCCAGAACCACTTGGCGGACACTCCTGAAACACCTGACGGGCCGGCCGGAACCACCTCTCAGACGTGCCAGAACCATGAGACTGAGATGGCGGAACCAGTCCCCGAACAGACAGAAACCACCTGCCAGACCCGCCTGAACCACCTGCCGAGCACGCCGGAACCGCCTAATCGACTCGCCGGAACCACCTACCTGACACGCTAAAATCACCTGCCGGGTATGCCACAACCACTTGGTGGACACTCCGGAATCAGCTGCCGGACATGCCAGAACCAGCTCTCAGACTCACCAGAACCACGGGCCAGACACGCCGGAAGCACCTGCTGAGCATGCCTGAGCCAAATGCTCGACTTGCCAGAAACACCTGCCAGACACGCCAAAATCACCTGCCGGGTACGCCAGAACCACGTGGCGGACACTCCGGAATCACCTGTCGGGCATGCCGGAACCAACTCTCAGACGTGCCACAACCTCGTGCCGGTCACGCCAGAACCACCTGCCGAGTATGCTGGAACCACCTGATCCTCTCCCCAGAACCACCTGCTGGACACGCCAGAATCACCTGCCGGCTACGCCAGAACCACTCGGCAGACACTCCGGAATCACCTGCCGGGCATGCAAAATGACCTGCCTCTCAGACATGCCGGAACCACATGCCAATGACTCCGGAAGCACCTTCCGAGCACGCCAGAACCACCTGCTCGACTCGCCAAAACCACCTGCTGGACACGCCAAAATCACCTGCCGGCTACGCCACAACCATTTGGTGAACTCTTCGGAATCACCTGCCGGGCTTGCTGGAACCACCTGCCGGTCACGCCAACATCACCTGCCAGCTATGCCAGAACCACTTGGCGGACACCATGGAAACACATGTCGGCCTGGTCGGAACCACCTCTCAGACGTGCCAGAACCATGTGCCTGAGATGCCGGAACCACACCCCGAAGAGACCGAAACAACCTGCCAGACCTGCCTGAACCACCTGCCGAGCACGCTGGAACCACCTCTTCGACTCGCTGGAACCACCTACCTGACACGCTATTATCACCTGCCGGGTATGCCACAAACACTTTGTGGACACTCCGGAAAAATCTGCCGGACATGCCAGAACCAGCTCTCAGACACACCAGAACCACGTGACAGACACGCCGGAAGCACCTGCTGAGCATGCCTGAGCCAAATGCTCGACTTGCAAGAAACACCTGCCAGACACGCCAAAATCACCTGCCGGGTACGCCAGAACCACGTGGCGGACACTCCGGAATCACCTGTCGGGCATGCCGGAACCAACTCTCAGACGTGCCAGAACCTCGTGACGGTCACGCCAGAACCACCTGCCGGACAGACCGGAAACACCTGCTGGACACGCCGGAACCACCGGCTCGACTCGCCGGAACCACCGCCAGACATACAAAATGACCTGCCGGCTACGCCAGAACCACTTGGCGAACACTCCGGAATCACCTGTCGGGCATGCCGGAACCACCTCTCAGACTTGCCAGAACCAAGTTCCGGACACGCCGGAACCACCGGCTCGACTCGCCGGAACCACCGCCGGACATGCAAAATGACCTGCCGGCTACGCCAGAACCACTTGGCGAACACTCCGGAATCACCTGTCGGGCATGCCGGAACCACCTCTCAGACTTGCCAGAACCAAGTTCCGGACATGCCGGAACCACCTGCCGAGCTCGCCGGAACCACCTGCTGGACACGCCAAAATAACCTGCCGGCTATGCCAGAACCACTCGGCAGACACTCCGGAATCACATGCCGGGCATTCCGGAACCACCTCTCACAGGTGCCAGAACCAAATGCTGGACACTCCGGTATCACCTGCCGGGCATGCCGGAACCACCTCTCAGAGGTGCCAAACAACATGCCTGACACTCCGGAATCACCTGCCGGGCATGCCGGAACCACCTGCTGGACATGCCGGAACCACCGGCTCGACTAGCCGTAACCATTGCCGGACATGCAAAATCACCTTCCGGCTACGCCAGAACCACTTGGCGAACACTCCGGAATCACCTGCCGGGCATGGCGGAACCACCTCTCAGACATGCCGGAACCACATGCCAATGACACCGGAAGCACCTGCCGAGCACGCCAGAACCACCTGCTCGACTCGCCAAAACCACCCGCTGGACACGCCAAAATCACCTGCCGGCTACACCAGAACCACTCGGCAGACACTCCGGAATCACCTGCCGGGCTGGCTGGAACCACCTGCCGGTCACCCCAACATCACCTTTCACCTACGCCAGAACCACTTGGCGGACACTCCGGAAACACCTGTCGGGCCGGCCGCAACCACCTCTCAGACGTGCCAGAACCATGTGCCTGAGATGCCGGAACCACTCCCCGAACAGACCGAAACCACGTGCCAGACCCGCCTGAAGCCCCTGGCAAGCACGCCTGATCCACCTGCTCAACTAGCCGGAAATACCTTCCTGACACGCCAAAATCACCTGCCAGGTATACAAGAACCACTTGGTGGACAGTCCGGAATCATCTGCCGGACATGCCAGAACCAGCTCTCAGACACACCAGAAGCACGTGCCAGAGACGCCGGAAGCACCAGCTGAGCATGCCTGAGCCACCTGCTCGACTCGCAAGAAACACCTGTCGGACATGCCAAAATCACCTGCCGGGTACGCCAGAAACACTTGGCGGACGCTCCGGAATCACCTGTCGGGCGTGCCGGAACCACCTCTCAGACTTGCCAGAACCATGTTCTGGACACGCCGGTACAACCTGTCGAGTATGCCGGAACCAGCTGATCCACTCCCCAAAACCACCTAGTGGACACGCCAAAATCAACTGCCGGCAACGCCAGAACCACTCGGCAGACACTCTGGAATCACATGCCAGGCATTCCGGAACCACCTCTCAGAGGTGCCAGAACCAAATGCCGGACACTCCGGTATCACCTGCCGGGCATGCCGGAACCACCTCTCAGAGGTGCCAAACAACATGCCTGACACTGCGGAATCACCTGCCGGGCATGCCGGAACCACCTGCTGGACATGCCGGAACCACCGGCTCGACTCGCCGGAACCATTGCCGGACATCTAAAATCACCTGCCGGCTACGCCAGAACCACTTGGCGAACACTCCGGAATCACCTGCCGGGCATGGCGGAACCACCTCTCAGACATGCCAGAACCACATGCCAATGATACCGGAAGCACCTGCCGAGCACGCCTGAACCACCTGCTCGACTCGCCAAAACCACCCTCTGGACACGCCAAAATCACCTGCCGGCTACGCCAGAACCACTCAGCAGACACTCCGGAATCACCTGCCGGGCTGGGTGGAACCACCTGCCGGTCACGCCAAGAACACCTTTCAGCTACGCCAGAACCACTTGGCGGACACTCCTGAAACACCTGACGGGCCGGCCGGAACCACCTATCAGACGTGCCAGAACGATGTGCCTGAGATGCCGGAACCACTCCCCGAACAGACCGAAACCACCTGCCAGACCCGCCTGAACCACCTGCCGAGCACGCCGGAACCACCGGCTCAACTCGCCGGAACCACCGCCGGACATGCAAAATGACCTGCCGGCTATGCCAGAACCACTTGGCGAACACTCCGGAATCACCTGTCAGGCATGCCGGAACCGCCTCTCAGACTTGCCAGAACCATGTTCCGGACACGCCGGTACCACCTGCCGAGTATGCCGGAACCACCTGATAAACTCCCCAGAACCACCTGCTGGACACGCCAGAATCACCTGCCGACTATGCCAGAACCAATCGGCAGACACTACGGAACCAACTGCCGGGCATGCCGGAACCACCTCTCAGAGGTGCCAGAACCACATGCCGAACACTCCGGAATCACCTGCCGGGCATGCCGGAACCACCTCTCAGAGGTGCCAGAACCACATGCCGGACACTCCCGAATCACCTGCCGGGCATGCCGGAACCATCTCTCAGACGTGCAAGAACCTTGTTCCGGACATGCTGGTACCACCTGCCGAGCTCGCCGGAACCACCTGCTGTACACGCTAAAATCACCTGCCAGCTACGCAAGAACCACACGGCAGACACTCCGGAATCACCTGCCGGGCTGGCTGGAACCACCTGCCGGTCACGCCAACATCACCTTTCAGCTACGCCAGAACCACTTGGCGGACACTCCGGAAACACCTGTCGGGCCGGCCGGAACCACCTCTCAGACGTGCCAGAACCATGTGCCTGAGATGCCGGAACCACTCCCCGAACAGACCGAAACCACCTGCCAGACCCGCATGAACCCCCTGGCGAGCACGCCTGATCCACCTGCTCAACTAGTCGGAACCAACTTCCTGACATTCCAAAATCACCTGCCGGCTACGCCACAACCATTTGGTGAACTCTTCGGAATCACCTGCCGGGCTGGCTCCAGAACCACTCGGCAGACACTCCGGAACCACCTGCCGGACATGCCGGAACCACCGGCTCGACTCGCCGGAACCATTGCCGGACATGCAAAATCACCTGCCGGCTACGCCAGAACCACTTGGCGAACACTCCGGTATCACCTGTCGGGCATGCCGGAACCACCTCTCAGAGGTGCCAGAACCATATGCCGGACACTCCAGAATCACCTGCCGGGCATGCCGGAACCACCTGCCAGACATGCCGGAACCACATGCCGGTCATGCCGGAACCACCGGCTCGACTCTCCGGAACCATTGCCGGACATGCAAAATCACCTGCCGGCTACGCCAGAACCACTTGGCGAACACTCCGGAATCACCTGCCGGGCATGCAAAATGACCTGCCTCTCAGACATGCCAGAACCACATGCCAATGACTCCGGAAGCACCTGCCGAGCACGCCAGAACCACCTGCTCGACTCGCCAAAACCGCCTGCTGAACACGCCAAAATCACCTGCCGGCTACGCCACAACCATTTGGTGAACTCTTCGGAATCACCTGCCGGGCTGTCTGGAACCACCTGCCGGTCACGCCAATATCACCGGCCAGCTATGCCAGAACCACTTGGCGGACACCATGGAATCACCTGTCGGGCATGCCGGAACCGCCTCTCAGACTTGCCAGAACCATGTTCCTTACACGCCGGTACCACCTGCCGAGTATGCCGGAACCAACTGATCCACTCCCCAGAACCACCTGCTGGACACGCCAGAATCACCTGCCGACTACGCCAGAACCACTTGGCAGACACTCCGGAACCACCTGCCGGGCATTCCAGAACCACCTCTCAGAGGTTCCAGAACCACTTGCCGAACACTCCAGAATCACCTGCCTGGCATGCCGGAACCACCTCTCAGAGGTGCCAGAACCACATGCCGGACACTCCCGAATCACCTGCCGGGCATGCCGGAACCATCTCTCAGACGTGCCAGAACCATGTTCCGGACACGCTGGTACCACCTGCCGAGCTCGCCGGAACCACCTGCTGGACACGCGAAAATCACCTGCCAGCTACGCCAGAACCACACGGCAGACACTCCGGAATCACATGCCAGGCATTCCGGAACCACCTCTCAGAGGTGCCAGAACCAAATGCCGGAGACTCCGGTATCACCTGCCGGGCATGCTGGAACCACCTCTCAGAGGTGCCAGAACCACATGCCGGACACTCCGGAATCACCTGCCGGGCATGCCGGAACCACCTGCTGGACATGCAGGAATCACCTGCCGGACATGCCGGAACCACCGGCTCGACTCGCCGGAACCATTCCCGGACATGCAAAATCACCTGCCGGCTACGCCAGAACCACTTGGCGAACACTCCGGAATCACCTGCCGGGCATGCAAAATGACCTGCCTCTCAGACATGCCGGAACCACATGACAATGACTCCGGAAGCACCTGCCGAGCACGCCAGAACCACCTGCTCGACTCGCCAAAACCACCTGCTGGACACGCCAAAATCACCTGCCGGCTACGCCACAACCATTTGGTGAACTCTTCGGAATCACCTGCAGGGCTGTCTGGAACCACCTGCCGGTCACGCCAACATCAACTACCAGCTATGCCAGAACCATTTGGCGGACACCATGGAAACACCTGTCGGGCCGGCCGGAACCACCTCTCAGACGTGCCAGAACCATGAGCCTGAGATGGCGGAACCACTCCCCGAACAGACCGAAACCACCTACCAGACCCGCCTGAAGCCCCTGGCAAGCACGCCCGATCCACCTGCTCAACTAGCCGGAACCAACTTCCTGACACGCCAAAATCACCTGCCAGGTATACCAGAACCACTTGGTGGACACTCCGGAGTCATCTGCCGGACATGCCAGAACCAGCTCTCAGACACACCAGAACCACGT
Organism: Equus caballus; assembly: GCF_041296265.1. Classification (NCBI taxonomy): domain Eukaryota; kingdom Metazoa; phylum Chordata; class Mammalia; order Perissodactyla; family Equidae; genus Equus; species Equus caballus. The sequence goes on from NC_091697.1 coordinate 5,979,924, forward strand.
GCCAGAGACGCCGGAAGCACCAGCTGAGCATGCCTGAGGCACCTGCTCGACTCGCAAGATACACCTGTCGGACATGCCAAAATCACCTGCCGGGTACGCCAGAAACACTGGGCGGAGGCTCCGGAATCACCTGTCGGGCCTGCCCGAACCACCTCTCAGACTTGCCAGAACCATGTTCTGGACACGCCGGTACCACCTGCCGAGTATGCCGGAACCAGCTGATCCACTCCCCAGAAACACCTAGTGGACACGCCAAAATCAACTCCCGGCTACGCCAGAACCACTTGGCAGACACTCCGGAATCACATGCCAGGCATTCCGGAACCACCTCTCAGAGGTGCCAGAACCAAATGCATGAGACTCCGGTACACCTGCCGGGCATGCCGGAACGACTTCTCAGAGGTGCCAGAACCACATGCCGGACACTCCGGAACCACCGGCTCGACTCGCCGGAACCATTGCCGGACATGCAAAATCACCTGCCGGCTACGCCAGAACCACATGCCGGACACTCCGGAATCACCTGCCGGGCATGCCGGAACCACCTGCCGGACATGCCGGAACCACCGGCTTGACTCGCCGCACCCATTGCCGTACATGCAAAATCACCTGCCGGCTACGCCAGAACCACTTGGCGAACACTCCCGAATCACCTGCCGGGCATGGCGGAACCACCTCTCAGACATGCCGGAACCACATGCCAATGACACCGGATGCACCTGCCGAGCACGCCAGAACCACCTGCTCGACTCGCCAAATCCACCTGCTGGACACGCCAAAATCACCTGCCGGCTACGCCACAACCATTTGGTGAACGCTTCGGGATCACCTGCCGGGCTGGCTGGAACCACCTGCCGGTCACGCCAACATCACCTGCCAGCTATGCCAGAACCACTTGGCGGACACCATGGAAACACCTGTCGGGCCGGCCGGAACCACCTATCACACGTGCCAGAACCATGTGCCTGAGATGCCGGAACCACACCCCGAACAGACCGAAACCACCTGCCAGACCCGCCTGAACCACCTGCCGAGCACGCCGGAACCGCCTACTCGACTCGCCGGAACCACCTACCTGACACGCTAAAATCACCTGCCGGGTATGCCACAACCACTTGGTGGACACTCCGGAATCAACTGCCGGACATGCCAGAACCAGCTCTCAGACTCACCAGAACCACGTGCCAGACACGCCGGAAGCACCTGCTGAGCATGCCTGAGCCAAATGCTCGACTTGCAAGAAACACCTGCCTGACACGCCAAAATCACCTGCCGGGTACGCCAGAACCACGTGGCGGACATCCCGGAATCACCTGTCGGGCATGCCGGAACCACCTCTCAGACTTGCCATAACCATGTTCCGGACACGCCGGTAACACCTGCCGAGTATGCCGGAACCACCTGATACACTCCCCAGAACCAGCTGCTGGATACGCCAGAATCACCTGCCGGCTACTCCAGAAGCACTCGGCAGACACTCTGTAACCAACTGCCGGGCATGCCGGAACCACCTCTCAGAGGTGCCGGAACCACATGCCGGACACTCCAGAATCACCTCCCGGGCATGCCGGAACCATATCTCAGACGTGCCAGAACCATGTTCCGGACATGCCGGAACCACCTGCCGAGCTCGCCGGAACCACCTGCTGGACACGCCAAAATCACAGGCCGGCTACGCCAGAACCACTCGGCAGACACTCTGGAATCACGTGCCAGGCATTCCGGAACCACCTCTCAGAGGTGCCAGAATCAAATGCCGGACACTCCGGTATCACGTGTCGGGTATGCCGGAACCACCTCTCAGAGGTGCCAGAACCACATGCCGGACACTCGGAATCACCTGCCGGGCATGCCGGAACCACCTGCCGGAGATGCCAGAACCACCGGCTCGACTCGCTTGAACCATTTCCAGACATGCAAAATCACCTGCCGGGTACGCCAGAACCACTTGGCGAACACTCCGGAATCACCTGTCGGGCGTGCCGGAACCACCTCTCAGACGTGCCAGAACCATGTGCCTGAGATGCCGGAACCACTCCCCGACAAGACCGAAACCACCTGCCAGATCCGCCTGAACCCCTTTGGCGAGCACGCCTGATCCACCTGCTCAACTAGCCGGAACCACCTTCCTGAGACGCCAAAATCAACTGCCAGCTACGCCACAACCATTTGGTGAACTCTTCGGAATCACCTGCCGGGCTGGCTCCAGAGCCACTTGGCAGACACTCCGGAACCACCTGCCGGGCATGCCAGAACCACCTCTCAGACATGCCAGAACCACATGCCAATGACACCGGAAGCACCTGCCGAGCACGCCAGAACCACCTGCTCGACTCGCCAAAACCACCTTCTGGACACGCCAAAATCACCTGCTGGCTACGCCACAGCCATTTGGTGAACTCTTTGGAATCACCTGCCGGGCTGGCTGGAACCACCTGGCGGTCACGCCAACATCACCTGCCAGCTATGCCAGAACCACCTGGCGGACACCATGGAAACACCTGTCGGGCCGGCCGGAACCACCTTTCAGAGGTGCCAGAACCATGAGCCTGAGATGCCGGAACCACTCCCCGAACAGACCGAAACCACCTGCCAGACCCGCCTGAACCCCCTGGCGAGCACGCCTGATCCACCTGCTCAACTAGCCGGAACCACCTTCCAGACACGCCAAAATAACCTGCCAGGTCTACCAGTACTACTTGGTGGACACTCCGGAATCATCTGCCGGAAATGCCAGAACCAGCCCTCTGACACACCAGAACCACGTGCCGGACACGCCGGAAGCACCTGCTGATCATGCCTGAGCCACACGCTCGACTTGCAAGAAACACCTGGCAGACACGCCAAAATCACCTGCCGGGTACGCCAGAACCACTTGGTGAACACTCCGGAAACACCTCTAGGGCATGCCGGAACCACCTCTCAGACTTGCCGGAACCATATTCCGGACACGCCGGTACCACCTGCCGAGTATGCCGGAACACCTGATCCACTCCCCAGAACCACCTGCTGGATACGCCAGAATAACGTGCCGGCTACGTCAGAACCACTCGTCAGACACTCCGGAACCACCTGCCTGGCATGCCGGAACCACCTCACAGAGGTGCCAGAACCACATGCCGGAGACTCCAGAATCACCTGCCGGGCATGCCGGAACCATCTCTCAGACGTGCCAGAACCATGTTCCGGACACGCTGGTACCACCTGCCGAGCTCGCCGGAACCACCTGCTGGACACGCCAAAATCACCTGCCGGCTATGCCAGAACCACTCGGCAGACACTCCGGAATCACCTGCCGGGCTGGCTGGAACCACCTGCCGGTCACGCCAACATCACCTTTCAGCTACGCCAGAACCACTTGGCGGACACTCCGGAAACACCTGTCGGGCCGGCCGTAACCACCTCTCAGACGTGCCAGAACCATGTGCCTGAGATGCCGGAACCACTCCCCGAACAGACCGAAACCACCTGCCAGACCCGCCTGAACCCCCTGGCGAGCACGCCTGATCCACCTGCTCAACTAGCCGGAACCACCTTCCTGACACGCCAAAAGCACCTGCCAGGTATACCAGAACCACTTGGTGGACACTCCGGAATCATCTGCCGGACATGCCGGAACCAGCTCTCAGACACACCAGAACCACGGGCCAGAGATGCCGGAAGCACCAGCGGAGCATGCCTGAGCCACCTGCTCGACTCGCAAGAAACAACTGTCGGACATGCCAAAATCACCTGCCGGGTACGCCAGAAACACTTGGCGGACGCTCCGGAATCACCTGTCGGGCGTGCCGGAACCACCTCTCAGACTTGCCAGAACCATGTTCTGGACACGCCGGTAGCACCTGCCGAGTATGCCGGAACCAGCTGATCCACTCCCCAGAACCACCTAGTGGACACGCCAAAATCAACTGACGGCTACGACAGAACCACTCGGCAGACACTCCGGAATCACATGCCAGGCATTCCGGAACCACCTCTCAGAGGTGCCAGAACCAAATGCCGGACACTCCGGTATCACCTGCCGGGCATGCCGGAACCACCTCTCAGAGGTGCCAGAACCACATGCCGGACACTCCGGAATCACCTGCCGGGCATGCCGGAACCACCTGCCGGACATGCCGGAACCACATCTCAGAGGTGCCAGGACCACATGCCGGACACTCCGGAATCACCTGCCGGGCATGCCGGAACCATCTCTCAGAGGTGACACAACCACGTGCCGGAGAGAACGGAAGCACCTGCCGAGCGCGCCGGAACCACCGGCCCGACTCACCGGGACCATTGCCGGACATGAAAACTCACCTGCCGGCCACGCCAGAATCACTTGGCGAACACTCCGGAATCACCTGCCGGGCATGGCGGAACCACCTCTCAGACATGCCGGAACCACATGCCAATGACACTGGAAACACCTGACGAGCACGCCAGAACCACCTGCTCGACTCGCCAAAACCACCTGCTGGATACGTCAAAATCACCTGCCGGCTATGCCACAACCATTTGGTGAACACGTCGGAATCGCCTGCCGGACTGGCTGGAACCACCTGCCGGTCACGCCAACATCACCTGCCAGCTATGCCAGAACCACTTGGCGGACACCATGGAAACACCTGCTGGGCCGGCCGGAGCCACCTATCAGACGCGACAGAACCATGTGCCTGAGATGCCAGAACCACACACCGAACAGCCCGAAAACACTTGCCAAACCCGCCTGAACCACCTGCCGAGCACACAGGAACCACCTAATCGACTCGAAGGAACCACCTACCTGACACACCAAAATCACCTGCCGGGTATGCCGGAACCACCTCTCAGTCTTGCCAGAACCATGTTCTGGACACGCCGGTACGACCTGCCGAGTATGCTGGAACCACCTGATCCACTCCCCAGAACCACCTGCTGGACACGCCAGAATCACCTGCCGACTACGCCAGAACCACTTGGCAGACACTCCTAAACCACCTGCCGTGCATGCCGGAACCACCTCTCAGAGGTGCCAGAACCACATGCCGGACACTCCGGAATCACCTGTTGGGAATGCCGGAACCATCTCTCAGACGTGCCAGAACCATGTTCCGGACACGCCGGTACCACCTGCCGAGCTCGCCGGAACCACCTGCTGGACACGCCCAAATCACCTGCCGGCTACGTCAGAACCACTCGGCAGACACTCCGGAATCACCTGCCGGGCTTGCTGGAACCACGTGCCGGTTACGCCTACATCACCTGTCAGCTACGCCAGAACCACTTGGCGGACACTCCGGAAACACCTGTCGGGCCGGCCGCAACCACCTCTCAGACGTGCCAGAACCATGTGCCTGAGATGCCGGAACCACTCCCCAAACAGACCGAAACGACCTGCCAGACCCGCCTGAACCCCCTGGCGAGCACGCCTGATCCACCTGCTCAACTAGCCGGAACCACCTTCCTGACACGCCAAAATCACCTGCCAGGTATACCAGAACCGCTTGGTGGACACTCCGGAATCATCTGCCGGACATGCCAGAACCAGCTCTCAGACACACCAGAACCACGTGCCAGAGACGCCGGAAGCACCAGGTGAGCATGCCTGACCCACCTGCTCGACTCGCAAGAAACACCTGTCAGACATGCCAAAATCACCTGCCAGGTACGCCAGAAACACTTGGCGGACACTCCGGAATCACCTGTCGGGCATGCCGGAACCACCTCTCAAACTTGCCAGAACCATGTTCTGGACATGCCGGTACCACCTGCCGAGTATGCCGGAACCAGCTGATCCACTCCCCAGAACCACCTAGTGGACACGCCAAAATCAACTGCCGGCTACGCCAGAACCACTCGGCAGACACTCCGGAATCACATGCCAGGCATTCCGGAACCACCTCTCAGAGGTGCCAGAACCAAATGCCGGACACTCCGGTATCACCTGCCGGGCATGCGGGAACCACCTCTCAGAGGTGCCAGAACCACAATCCGGACACTCCGGAATCACCTGCCGGGCATGCCGGAACCACCTGCCGGACATGCCGGAACCACATCTCAGAGGTGCCAGGACCACATGCCGGACACTCCGGAATCAACTGCCGGGCATGCTGGAACCATCTTTCAGAGGTGACACAACCACGTGCCAGAGAGAACGGAAGCACCTGCCGAGCGCGCCGGAACCACCGGCCCGACTCGCCGGGACCATTGCCGGACATGAAAACTCACCTGCCGGCCACGCCAGAATCACTTGGCGAACACTCCGGAATCACCTGCCGGGCATGGCGGAACCACCTCTCAGACATGCCGGAACCACATGCCAATGACACTGGAAACACCTGACGAGCACGCCAGAACCACCTGCTCGACTCGCCAAAACCACCTGCTGGATACGCCAAAATCACCTGCCGGCTATGCCACAACCATTTGGTGAACACGTCGGAATCGCCAGCCGGACTGGCTGGAACCACCTGCCGGTCACGCCAACATCACCTGCCAGCTATGCCAGAACCACTTGGCGGACACCATGGAAACACCTGCTGGGCCGGCCGGAGCCACCTATCAGACGCGCCAGAACCATGTGCCTGAGATGCCGGAACCACACCCCGAACAGCCCGAAAACACCTGCCAGACCCGCCTGAACCACCTGCTGAGCACGCAGGAACCACCTAATCGACTCGAAGGAACCACCTACCTGACACACCAAAATCACCTGCCGGGTATGCCGGAACCACCTCTCAGTCTTGCCAGAACCATGTTCTGGACACGCTGGTACCACCTGCCGAGTATGCCGGAACCACCTGATCCACTCCCCAGAACCACCTGCTGGACACGCCAGAATCACCTGCCGGCTACGCCAGAACCACTAGGCAGACACTCCTAAACCACCTGCCGTGCATGCCGGAACCACCTCTCAGAGGTGCCAGAACCACATGCCGGACACTCCGGAATCACCTGTCGGGAATGCCGGAACCATCTCTCAGACGTGCCAGAACCATGTTCCGGACACGCCGGTACCACCTGCCGAGCTCGCCGGAACCACCTGCTGGACACGCCCAAATCACCTGCCGGCTACGTAAGAACCACTCGGCAGACACTCCGGAATCACCTGCCGGGCTTGCTGGAACCACGTGCCGGTTACGCCTACATCACCTGTCAGCTACGCCAGAACCACTTGGCGGACACTCCGGAAACACCTGTCGGGCTGGCCGGAACCACCTCTCAGACGTGCCAGAACCATGTGCCTGAGATGCCGGAACCACTCCCCGAACAGACCGAAACCACCTGCCAGACCCGCCTGAACCCCCTGGCGAGCACGCCTGATCCACCTGCTCAACTAGCCGGAACCACCTTCCTGACACGCCAAAATCACCTGCCGGATACGCCACAACCATTTGGTGAACTCTTCGGAATCACCTGCCGGGCTGGCTCCAGAACCACTCGGCAGACACTCCGGAACCACCTGCCGGGCATGCCGGAACCACCTCTCAGAGGTGCCAGAACCAAATGCCGGACACTCTGGTATCACCTGCCGGGCATGCCGGAACCACCTCTCAGAGGTACCAGAACCACATGCAGGACACTCCGGAATCACCTGCCGGGCATGCTGGAACCACATGCCGGACACTCCGGAATCACCTGCCGGGCATGCCGGAACCACCTGCCGGACATGCCGGAACCACCGGCTCGACTCGCCGGAACCATTGCTGGACATGCAAAATCACCTGCCGGCTATGCCAGAACCACTTGGGGAACACTCCGGAATCAACTGCCGGGCATGCCGGAACCACCTCTCAGACATGCCGGAACCACATGCCAATGACACCGGAAGCACCTGCCGAGCACGCCAGAACCACCTGATCGAGTCGCCAAAACCACCTGCTGGACATGCCAAAATCACCTTCCGGCTACGCCACAACCATTTGGTGAACACTTCGGAATCACCTGCCGGGCTGGCTGGAACCACCTGCCGGTCACGCCAACATCACCTGCCAGCTGTGCCAGAACCACTTGGCGGGCACCATGGAAACACCTGTCGGGCCGGCCGGAACCACCTATCAGACGTGCCAGAACCATGTGCCTGAGATGCCGGAACCACACCCCGAACAGAAGAAACCACCTGCCAGACCCGCCTGAACCACCTGCCGAGCACTCCGGAACCACCTACTCGACTCGCTGGAACCACCTACCTGACACGCTAAAATCACCTGCCGGGTAAGCCAGAACCACTTGGTGGACACTCCAGAATCATCTGCCGGACATGCCAGAACCAGATCTCAGACTCACCAGAACCACATGCCGGACACGCCGGAAGCACGTGATGAGCATGCCTGAGCCAAATGCTCGACTTGCAATAAACACCTGCCAGACACGCCAAAATCACCTGCCGGGTACGCCAGAACCACGTGGCCGACACTCCGGAATCACCTGTCGGGCATGCCAGAACCACCTCTCAGACGTGCCAGAACCTCGTGCCGGACACGCCAGAACCACCTGCCGGACAGACCGGAACCACCTGACGGACAAGCCGGAACCACCAGCTCGACTCGCCGGAACCACCGCCAGACATGCAAAATCACCTGCCGGCTACGCCAGATCCACTTGGCGAACACTCCCGAATCAGCTGCCGGGCATGCCGGAACCACCTATCAGGCTTGCCAGAACCATGTTCCGGACACGCCGGTACCACCTGCCGAGTATGCCGGAACCACCTGATCCACTCCCAAGAACCACCTGCTGGATACGCCAGAATCACCTGCCGTCTACGCCAGAACCACTCGGCAGACACTCCGGAATCACCTGCCGGGAATGCCGAAACCACCTGCTGGACATGCTGGAATCACCTGCCGGACATGCCGGAACCACCGGCTCGACTCGCCGGAACGATTGCCGGACATGCAAAATCACCTGCCAGCTATGCCAGAACCACACGGCAGACACTCCGGAATCACCTGCCAGGCTGGCAGGAACCACCTGCCGCTCACGCCAACATCACCTTTCAGCTACGCCAGAACCACTTGGCGGACACTCCGGAAACACCTCTCCGGCCAGCCGGAACCACCTCTCAGACATGCCGGAACCACATGCCAATGACACCGGAAGCATCTGCCAAGCACGCCAGAACCACCTGCTCGACTCGGCAAAACCAGCTGCTGAACACGCCAAAATCACCTGCCGGCAATGCCACAACCATTTGGTGAACTCTTCGGAATCACCTGTCGGGCATGCCGGAACCAACTCTCAGACGTGCCAGAACCTCGTGCCATGCACGCCAGAACCACCTGCCGGACAGACCGGAAACACCTGCTGGATACGCCGCAACCACCGGCTCGACTCTCCGGAACCACCGCCGGACATGCAAAATGACCTGCCGGCTATGCCAGAACCACTTGGCGAACACTCCGGAATCACCTGTCGGGCCTGCCCGAACCACCTCTCAGACTTGCCAAAACCATGTTCCGGACACGCCGGTACCACCTGCCGAGTATGCCGGAACCAACTGATCCACTCCCCAGAACCACCTGCTGGATACGCCAGAATCACCTGCCGGCTACTCCAGAACCACTCGGCAGACACTCCGTAACCAACTGCCGGGCATGCCGGAACCACCTCTCAGAGGTGCCAGAACCGCATGCCGGATACTCCGGAATCACCTGCCGGGCATGCCGGAACCACCTCTCAGAGGTGCCAGAACCACATGCCGGACACTCCCGAATCACCTGCCGGGCATGCCGGAACCATCTGTCAGACGTTCCAGAACCATGTGCCTGAGATGCCGGAACCACACCTCGAACAGACGAAACCACCTGCCAGACCCGCCTGAACCATCTTCCGAGCACGCCGGAACCACCTACTCGACTCGCTGGAACCACCTACCTGACACGCTAAAATCACCTGCCGGGTATGCCGCAACCACTTGGTGGACACTCCGGAATCATCTGCCGGACATGCCAGAACCAGCTCTCAGACACACCAGAACCACGTGCCAGACACGCCGGAAGCACCTGCTGAGAATGCCGGAGCCAAATGCTCGACTTGCAAGAAGCACCTGCCAGAAACGCCAAAATCACCTGCCGGGTACGCCAGAACCATGTTGCGGACACTACGGAATCACCTGTCGGGCATGCCGGAACCGCCTCTCAGACTTGCCAGAACCATGTTCTGGACACGCCGGTACCACCTGCCGAGTATGCCGGAAACACCTGATCCACTCCCCACAACCACCAGCTGGACATGACAGAATCACCTGCCGACTACACCAGAATCACTCGGCAGACACTCCAGAACCACCTGCCGGGCATGCCGGAACCGCCTCTCAGAGGTGCCAGAAACACATGCCGGAAACTCCGGAATCACCTGCTGTGAATGCTGGAACCATGTGCTGGAAATGCCGGAACCACCTGCCGGACATGCCGGAACCACCTGCCGGATATTCTGGAACCACCAGCTCGACTCGCCGGAACCATTGCCGGACATGCAAAATCACCTGCCGGCTACGCCAGAACCACTTGGCGAACACTCCGGTGTCACCTGCCGGGCATGCCGGAACCACCTCTCAGAGGTGCCAGAACCACATGCCGGACACTCCGGAATCACCTGCCGGGCATGCCGGAACCACCTGCCGGACATGCCGGAACCACCGTCTCGACTCGCCGGAACCATTGCCGGACATGGAAAATCACCTGCCGGCTAAGCCAGAACCACTTGGGGAACACTCCGGAATCACCTGCCTGGCATGGCGGAACCACCTCTCAGACATGCCGGAACCACATGCCAATGACACCGGAAGCACCTGCCGAGCACGTCAGAACCATCTGATCGAGTCGCCAAACCACCTGCTGGACACGCCAAAATCAGCTTCCGGCTACGCCACAACCATTTGGTGAACACTTCGGAATCACCTGCCGGGCTGGCTGGAACCACCTGTCGGTCACGCCAACATCACCTGCCAGCTATGCCAGAACCACTTGGCGGACACCATGGAAACACCTGTCGGGCCGGCCGGCAACACCTATCAGACTTGCCAGAACCATGTGCCTGAGATGCCGGAACCACACCCAGAACAGACCGAAACTACCTGCCAGACCCGCCTGAACCACCTGCCGAGCACGCCGGAACCACCTACTCGACTCGCTGGAACCACCTACCTGACACGCTAAAATCACCTGCCGGGTATGCCACAACCACTTGGTGGACACTCCGGAATCATCTGCCGGACATGCCAGAACCAGCTCTCAGACACACCAGAACCACGTGCCAGACACGCCGGAAGCACCTGCTGAGCATCCCTGAGCCAAATGCTCGACTTGCAAGAAGCACCTGCCAGACACGCCAAAATCACCTGCCGGGTACGTAGAACCACGTGGCGGACACTCCGGAATCACCTGTCGGGCATGCCGGAACCAACTCTCAGACGTGCCAGAACGGAGTGCCGGTCACGCCAGAAGCACCTGCCGGACACGCCGGAACCACCGGCTCGACTCGCCGGAACCACCGCCGGACATGCAAAATGACCTGCCGGCTATGCCAGAACCACTTGGCGAACACTCCGGAATCACCTGTCGGGCGTGCCGGAACCACCTCTCAGACTTGCCAGAACCATGTACTGGACACGCCGGTACCACCTGCCGAGTATGCCGGAACCACCTGATCCACTCCCCAGAACCACCTGCTGGATACGCCAGAATCACCTGCCGGCTACTCCAGAACCACTTGGCAGACACTCCGTAACCAACTGCCGGGCATGCCGGAACCAACTCTCAGAGGTGCCAGAACCGCATGCCGGACACTCCGGAATCACCTGCCAGGCATGCCGGAACCACCTCTCAGAGGTGCCAGAACCGCATTCCGGACACTCCCGAATCACCTGCCGGGCATGCCGGAACCATCTGTCAGACGTGCCAGAACCATGTGCCTGAGATGCCGGAACCACACCCCGAACAGACGAAACCACCTGCCAGACCCGCCTGAACCACCTTCCGAGCACGCCGGAACCACCTTCTCGACTCGCTGGAAACACCTACCTGACACGCTAAAATCACCTGCCGGGTATGCCACAACCACTTGGTGGACACTCCGGAATCATCTGCCGGACATACCAGAACCAGCTCTCAGACACACCAGAACCACGTGCCAGACATGCCGGAAGCACCTGCTGAGCATGCCTGAGCCAAATGCTCGACTTGCAAGAAGCACCTGCCAGACACGCCAAAATCACCTGCCGGGTACGACAGAACCACGTGGCGGACACTCCGGAATCCACTGTCGGGCATGCCGGAACCAACTCTCAGAGGTGCCAGAACCACATGCCGGACACTCCCGAATCACCTGCCGGGCATGCCGGAACCATCTCTCAGACGTGCCAGAACCATGTTCCGGACACACTGGTACCACCTGCCGAGCTCGCCGGAACCACCTGCTGGACACGCCAAAATCACCTGCCGGCTACGCCAGAACCACTCGGCAGACACTCCGGAATCACCTGCCGGGCTGGCTGGAACCACCTGCCGGTCACGCCAACATCACCTGCCAGCTGTGCCAGAACCACTTGGCGGACACCATGGAAACACCTGTCGGGCCGGCCGGAACCACCTCTCAGACGTGTTCAGAACCATGTTCCTGAGATGCTGGGACCACTCCCCTAACAGACTGAAACCACCTGCCAGACCCGCCTGAACACCCTGGCGAGCACGCCTGAACCACCTGCTCAACTAGCCGGAACCACCTTCCTGACACGCCAAAATCACCTGCCAGGTCTACCAGAACCACTTGGTGGACAGTCCGGAATCATCTGCCGGACATGCCAGAACCAGCTCTCAGACACACCAGAACCACGTGCCAGAGACGCCGGAAGCACCAGCTGAGCATGCCTGAGCCACCTGCTCGACTAGCAAGAAACACCTGTCGGACATGCAAAAATCACCAGCCGGGTACACCAGAACCATGTGGCAGACACTCCAGTATCACCTGTCGGGCATGCCGGAACCACGTCTCAGAGGTGCCAGAACCACATGCCGGACACCCCCGAAGCACCTGCCGAGCACTCCAGAACCACCTGCTCGACTCGCCAAAACCACCTGCTGGACACGCCAAAATCACCTGCCGGGTACGCCAGAACCACTCGGCAGACACTCTGGAATAACCTGCCCGGCTTGCTGGAACCACCTGCCGGTCACGCCAACATCACCTGCCGGCTACGCCAGAACCACTTGGCGAGCACTCCGGACCACCTGCCGAGCACGCCGGAACCACCTGCTCGACTCGTCTGAACCACCTGCCGGACATGCCAAAATCACCTTCCGGCTACGCCAAAACCAATTGGTGGACTCTCTGGAATCACCTGCCGGGCATCATAGAACCACCTCTCAGACGTGCCGGAACAACGGGCCGGAGACACCGGATCCCCCTCCCCGTAAGACCGGAACCACCTCTCAGAAGTGCCAGAAGCACGTGCCAGAGACGCCGGAAGCACCTGCCGAGCACGTCGGAACCACCTACTCGACTCACCGGAACAACCTACCTGACACGCCAAAATCACCTGCCGGGTATGACACAACCACTTGGTGGACACTCCGGAATAATCTGCCGGACATGCCAGAACCAGCTCTCAGACACACCAGAACCACGTGCCGGACACACCGGAAGCACCTGCTGAGCATGCCTGAGCCACATGCTCGACTTGCAAGAAACACCTGCCAGACACGCCAAAATCACCTGGCGAGCATGCTGGAACCACCTCTCAGAGGTGCCACAACCACATGCTGGAGACGGCGGAAGCACCTGCCAAGAATGCCGGAAGTTCCTGATCCACACCCCAGAACCACCTGCCGGACACGCCGATATCACCTGCCGGCTATGCCAGAACCACTCGGCGGACACTCCAGAATCACCTGCCGGGCATGCCAGCACAACCTCTCAGAAGTGCCAGAAGCATGTGCCGGACAGGCCGGAACCATCTCCCGGACAGACCGGAAACACAGGAAACAATCGCCGGAACCACCTGCTGGACTCACCGGTCCCACCTGCCGGACACGCCAAAATCACCTGCCCGCTACACCTGAACCGCTTGGCGGACAAGCCGGAATCACGTGAAGGGCATGCTGACACAACCTCTCAGACGTGCCAGAACCTCGTGCCGGACACCCCAGAACCACCTGCCGTACAGACCGGAACCACCTGTCGGCCATGCCGGAACCACCTCTCAGACTTGCCAGAACCAAGTTTCGGACACGCCGGTACCACCTGCCGAGTATGCCGGAACCACCTGATCCACTCCCCAGAACCACCTGCTGGATACGCCAGAATCACCTGCCGGCTACTCCAGAAGCACTCGGCAGACACTCCGTAACCAACTGCCGGGCATGCCGGAACCACCTCTCAGAGGTGCCAGAACCACATGCCGGACACTCCAGAATCACCTGCCGGTCATGCCGGAACCATCTCTCAGACGTGCCAGAACCATGTTCCGGACATGCCGGAACCACCTGCCGAGCTCGCCGGAACCACCCGCTGGACACGCCAAAATCACCTGCCGGCTACGCCAGAACCACTCGGCAGACACTCCGGAATCACATGCCAGGCATTCAGGAACCACCTCTCAGAGGTGCCAGAACCACATTCCGGACACTCCGGAATCACCTGCCGGGCTGGCTGGAACCACCTGCCGTTCACGCCAACATCACCTTTCAGCTACGCCAGAACCACTTGGCGGACACTCCGGAAACACCTGTCGGGCCGGCCGTAACCACCTCTCAGACGTGCCAGAACCATGTGCCTGAGATGCCGGAACCACTCCCCGAACAGACCGAAACCACCTGCCAGACCCGCCTGAACCCCCTGGCGAGCACGCCTGATCCACCTGCTCAACTAGCCGGAACCACCTTCCTGACACGACACTGCCGAGTATGCCGGAACCAGCTGATCCACTCCCCAGAACCACCTAGTGGACACGCCAAAATCAACTGACGGCTACGACAGAACCACTCGGCAGACACTCCAGAATCACATGCCAGGCATTCCGGAACCACCTCTCAGAGGTGCCAGAACCAAATGCCGGACACTCCGGTATCACCTGCCGGGCATGCCGGAACCACCTCTCAGAGGTGCCAGAACCACATGCCGGACACTCCGGAATCACCTGCCGGGCATGCCGGAACCACCTGCCGGACATGCCGGAACCACATCTCAGAGGTGCCAGGACCACATGCCGGACACTCCGGAATCACCTGCCGGGCATGCCGGAACCATCTCTCAGAGGTGACACAACCACGTGCCGGAGAGAACGGAAGCACCTGCCGAGCGCGCCGGAACCACCGGCCCGACTCGCCGGGACCATTGCCGGACATGAAAACTCACCTGCCGGCCACGCCAGAATCACTTGGCGAACACTCCGGAATCACCTGCCGGGCATGGCGGAACCACCTCTCAGACATGCCGGAACCACATGCCAATGACACTGGAAACACCTGACGAGCACGCCAGAACCACCTGCTCGACTCGCCAAAACCACCTGCTGGATACGTCAAAATCACCTGCCGGCTATGCCACAACCATTTGGTGAACACGTCGGAATCGCCAGCCGGACTGGCTGGAACCACCTGCCGGTCACGCCAACATCACCTGCCAGCTATGCCAGAACCACTTGGCGGACACCATGGAAACACCTGCTGGGCCGGCCGGAGCCACCTATCAGACGCGCCAGAACCATGTGCCTGAGATGCCGGAACCACACCCCGAACAGCCCGAAAACACCTGCCAGACCCGCCTGAACCACCTGCCGAGCACGCAGGAACCACCTAATCGACTCGAAGGAACCACCTACCTGACACACCAAAATCACCTGCCGGGTATGCCGGAACCACCTCTCAGTCTTGCCAGAACCATGTTCTGGACACGCTGGTACCACCTGCCGAGTATGCCGGAACCACCTGATCCACTCCCCAGAACCACCAGCTGGACACGCCAGAATCACCTGCCGGCTACGCCAGAACCACTAGGCAGACACTCCTAAACCACCTGCCGTGCATGCCGGAACCACCTCTCAGAGGTTCCAGAACCACATGCCGGACACTCCGGAATCACCTGTCGGGAATGCCGGAACCATCTCTCAGACGTGCCAGAACCATGTTCCGGACACGCCGGTACCACCTGCCGAGCTCGCCGGAACCACCTGCTGGACACGCCCAAATCACCTGCCGGCTACGTAAGAACCACTCGGCAGACACTCCGGAATCACCTGCCGGGCTTGCTGGAACCACGTGCCGGTTACGCCTACATCACCTGTCAGCTACGCCAGAACCACTTGGCGGACACTCCGGAAACACCTGTCGGGCTGGCCGGAACCACCTCTCAGACGTGCCAGAACCATGTGCCTGAGATGCCGGAACCACTCCCCGAACAGACCGAAACCACCTGCCAGACCCGCCTGAACCCCCTGGCGAGCACGCCTGATCCACCTGCTCAACTAGCCGGAACCACCTTCCTGACAAGCCAAAATCACCTGCCGGATACGCCACAACCATTTGGTGAACTCTTCGGAATCACCTGCCGGGCTGGCTCCAGAACCACTCGGCAGACACTCCGGAACCACCTGCCGGGCATGCCGGAACCACCTCTCAGAGGTGCCAGAACCAAATGCCGGACACTCCGGTATCACCTGCCGGGCATGCCGGAACCACCTCTCAGAGGTACCAGAACCACATGCCGGACACTCCGGAATCAACTGCCGGGCATGCTGGAACCACATGCCGGACACTCCGGAATCACCTGCCGGGCATGCCGGAACCACCTGCCGGACATGCCGGAACCACCGGCTCGACTCGCCGGAACCATTGCTGGACATGCAAAATCACCTGCCGGCTATGCCAGAACCACTTGGGGAACACTCCGGAATCACCTGCCGGGCATGGCGGAACCACCTCTCAGACATGCCGGAACCACATGCCAATGACACCGGAAGCACCTGCCGAGCACGCCAGAACCACCTGATCGAGTCGCCAAAACCACCTGCTGGACATGCCAAAATCACCTTCCGGCTACGCCACAACCATTTGGTGAACACTTCGGAATCACCTGCCGGGCATGCCGGAACCATCTCTCAGACGTGCCAGAACCATGTTCCGGACACGCTGGTACCACCTGCCGAGCTCGCCGGAACCACCTGCTGGACACGCCAAAATCACCTGCCAGCTACGCCAGAACCACACGGCAGACACTCCGGAATCACCTGCCGGGCTGGCTGGAACCACCTGCCGGTCACGCCAATATCACCTGCCAGCTGTGCCAGAACCACTTGGCGGACACCATGGAAACACCTGTCGGGCCGGCCGGAACCACCTCTCAGACGTGCCAGAACCATGAGCCTGAGATGCCGGAACCACTCCCCGAACAGACCGAAACCACCTGCCAGACCCGCCTGAAGCCCCTGGCAAGCACGCCTGATCCACCTGCTCAACTAGCCGGAACCAACTTCCTGACACGCCAAAATCACCTGCCAGGTATACCAGAACCACTTGGTGGACACTCCGGAATCATCTGCCGGACATGCCAGAACCAGCTCTCAGACACACCAGAACCACGTGCCAGAGACGCCGGAAGCACCAGCTGAGAATGCCTGAGCCACCTGCTCGACTCGCAAGATACACCTGTCGGACATGCCAAAATCACCTGCCGGGTACGCCAGAAACACTGGGCGGACGCTCCGGAATCACCTGTCGGGCATGCCGGAACCACCTCTCAGACTTGCCAGAACCATGTTCTGGACACGCCGGTACCACCTGCCGAGTATGCCGGAACCAGCTGATCCACTCCCCAGAACCACCTAGTGGACACGCCAAAATCAACTGCCGGCTACGCCAGAACCACTTGGCAGACACTCCGGAATCACATGCCAGGCATTCCGGAACCACCTCTCAGAGGTGCCAGAACCAAATGCCGGAGACTCCGGTATCACCTGCCGGGCATGCGGGAACCACCTCTCAGAGGTGCCAGAACCACATGCCGGACACTCCGGAATCACCTGCAGGGCATGCTGGAACCACGTGCTGGACATGCCGGAAACACCTGCCGGACATGCCGGAACCACCTGCCGGACATTCCGGAACCACCGGCTCGACTCGCCGGAACCATTGCTGGACATGCAAAATCAACTGCCGGCTACGCCAGAACCACTTGGCGAACACTCCGGAATCACCTGCCGGGCATGCCGGAACCACCTGCCGGACATGCCGGAACCACCAGCTCGACTCGCCGGAACCATTGCCGGACATGCAAAATCACCTGCCGGCTATGCCAGAACCACTTGGTGAACACTCCGGAATCAACTGCCGGGCATGCCGGAACCACCTCTCAGACATGCCGGAACCACATGCCAATGACACCGGAAGCACCTGCCGAGCACGCCAGAACCACCTGCTCGACTCGGCAAAACCACCTGCTGGACATGCCAAAATCACCTTCCGGCTACGCCACAACCATTTGGTGAACACTTCGGAATCACCTGCCGGGCTGGCTGGAACCACCTGTCCGTCACGCCAACATCACCTGCCAGCTATGCCAGAACCACTTGGCGGACACCATGGAAACACCTGTCGGGCCGGCCGGAACCACCTATCAGACTTGCCAGAACCATGTGCCTGAGATGCCGGAACCACACCCCGAACAGACCGAAACTACCTGCCAGACCCGCCTGAACCACCTGCCGAGCACGCCGGAACCACCTACTCGACTCGCTGGAACCACCTACCTGACACGCTAAAATCACCTGCCGGGTATGCCACAACCACTTGGTGGACACTCCGGAATCATCTGCCGGACATGCCAGAACCAGCTCTCAGACACACCAGAACCACGTGCCAGACATGCCGGAAGCACCTGCTGAGCATCCCTGAGCCAAATGCTCGACTTGCAAGAAGCACCTGCCAGACACGCCAAAATCACCTGCCGGGTACGTAGAACCACGTGGCGGACACTCCGGAATCACCTGTCGGGCATGCCGGAACAAACTCTCAGACGTGCCAGAACCTCGTGCCGGTCACGCCAGAAGCACCTGCCGGACACGCCGGAACCACCGGCTCGACTCGCCGGAACCACCGCCGGACATGCAAAATGACCTGCCGGCTATGCCAGAACCACTTGGCGAACACTCCGGAATCACCTGTCGGGCGTGCCGGAACCACCTCTCAGACTTGCCAGAACCATGTACTGGACACGCCGGTACCACCTGCCGAGTATGCAAGAACCACCTGATCCACTCCCCAGAACCACCTGCTGGATACGCCAGAATCACCTGCCGGCTACTCCAGAACCACTTGGCAGACACTCCGTAACCAACTGCCGGGCATGCCGGAACCACCTCTCAGAGGTGCCAGAACCGCATGCCGGACACTCCGGAATCACCTGCCAGGCATGCCGGAACCACCTCTCAGAGGTGCCAGAACCACATGCCGGACACTCCCGAATCACCTGCCGAGCATGCCGGAACCATCCGTCAGACGTGCCAGAACCATGTGCCTGAGATGCCGGAACCACACCCCGAACAGACGAAACCACCTGCCAGACCCGCCTGAACCACCTTCCGAGCACGCCGGAACCACCTTCTCGACTCGCTGGAAACACCTACCTGACACGCTAAAATCACCTGCCGGGTATGCCACAACCACTTGGTGGACACTCCGGAATCATCTGCCGGACATACCAGAACCAGCTCTCAGACACACCAGAACCACGTGCCAGACATGCCGGAAGCACCTGCTGAGCATGCCTGAGCCAAATGCTCGACTTGCAAGAAGCACCTGCCAGACACGCCAAAATCACCTGCCGGGTACGACAGAACCACGTGGCGGACACTCCGGAATCCACTGTCGGGCATGCCGGAACCAACTCTCAGAGGTGCCAGAACCACATGCCGGACACTCCCGAATCACCTGCCGGGCATGCCGGAACCATCTCTCAGACGTGCCAGAACCATGTTCCGGACACGCTGGTACCACCTGCCGAGCTCGCCGGAACCACCTGCTGGACACGCCAAAATCACCTGCCAGCTACGCCAGAACCACACGGCAGACACTCCGGAATCACCTGCCGGGCTGGCTGGAACCACCTGCCGGTCACGCCAATATCACCTGCCAGCTGTGCCAGAACCACTTGGCGGACACCATGGAAACACCTGTCGGGCCGGCCGGAACCACCTCTCAGACGTGCCAGAACCATGAGCCTGAGATGGCGGAACCACTCCCCGAACAGACCAAAACCACCTGCCAGACCCGCCTGAAGCCCCTGGCAAGCACACCTGATCCACCTGCTCAACTAGCCGGAACCAACTTCCTGACACGCCAAAATCACCTGCCAGGTATACCAGAACCACTTGGTGGACACTCCGGAATCATCTGCCGGACATGCCAGAACCAGCTCTCAGACACACCAGAACCACGTGCCAGAGACGCCGGAAGCACCAGCTGAGAATGCCTGAGCCACCTGCTCGACTCGCAAGATACACCTGTCGGACATGCCAAAATCACCTGCCGGGTACGCCAGAAACACTGGGCGGACGCTCCGGAATCACCTGTCGGGCATGCCGGAACCACCTCTCAGACTTGCCAGAACCATGTTCTGGACACGCCGGTACCACCTGCCGAGTATGCCGGAACCAGCTGATCCACTCCCCAGAACCACCTAGTGGACACACCAAAATCAACTGCCGGCTACGCCAGAACCACTTGGCAGACACTCCGGAATCACATGCCAGGCATTCCGGAACCACCTCTCAGAGCTGCCAGAACCAAATGCCGGAGACTCCGGTATCACCTGCCGGGCATGCGGGAACCACCTCTCAGAGGTGCCAGAACCACATGCCGGACACTCCGGAATCACCTGCAGGGCATGCTGGAACCACGTGCTGGACATGCCGGAAACACCTGCCGGACATGCCGGAACCACCTGCCGGACATTCCGGAACCACCGGCTCGACTCGCCGGAACCATTGCTGGACATGCAAAATCACCTGCCGGCTACGCCAGAACCACTTGGCGAACACTCCGGAATCACCTGCCGGGCATGCCGGAACCACCTGCCGGACATGCCGGAACCACCAGCTCGACTCGCCGGAACCATTGCCGGACATGCAAAATCACCTGCCGGCTATGCCAGAACCACTTGGTGAACACTCCGGAATCAACTGCCGGGCATGCCGGAACCACCTCTCAGACATGCCGGAACCACATGCCAATGACACCGGAAGCACCTGCCGAGCACGCCAGAACCACCTGCTCGACTCGGCAAAACCACCTGCTGGACATGCCAAAATCACCTTCCGGCTACGCCACAACCATTTGGTGAACACTTCGGAATCACCTGCCGGGCTGGCTGGAACCACCTGTCCGTCACGCCAACATCACCTGCCAGCTATGCCAGAACCACTTGGCGGACACCATGGAAACACCTGTCGGGCCGGCCGGAACCACCTATCAGACTTGCCAGAACCATGTGCCTGAGATGCCGGAACCACACCCCGAACAGACCGAAACTACCTGCCAGACCCGCCTGAACCACCTGCCGAGCACGCCGGAACCACCTACTCGACTCGCTGGAACCACCTACCTGACACGCTAAAATCACCTGCCGGGTATGCCACAACCACTTGGTGGACACTCCGGAATCATCTGCCGGACATGCCAGAACCAGCTCTCAGACACACCAGAACCACGTGCCAGACATGCCGGAAGCACCTGCTGAGCATCCCTGAGCCAAATGCTCGACTTGCAAGAAGCACCTGCCAGACACGCCAAAATCACCTGCCGGGTACGTAGAACCACGTGGCGGACACTCCGGAATCACCTGTCGGGCATGCCGGAACAAACTCTCAGACGTGCCAGAACCTCGTGCCGGTCACGCCAGAAGCACCTGCCGGACACGCCGGAACCACCGGCTCGACTCGCCGGAACCACCGCCGGACATGCAAAATGACCTGCCGGCTATGCCAGAACCACTTGGCGAACACTCCGGAATCACCTGTCGGGCGTGCCGGAACCACCTCTCAGACTTGCCAGAACCATGTACTGGACACGCCGGTACCACCTGCCGAGTATGCAAGAACCACCTGATCCACTCCCCAGAACCACCTGCTGGATACGCCAGAATCACCTGCCGGCTACTCCAGAACCACTTGGCAGACACTCCGTAACCAACTGCCGGGCATGCCGGAACCACCTCTCAGAGGTGCCAGAACCGCATGCCGGACACTCCGGAATCACCTGCCAGGCATGCCGGAACCACCTCTCAGAGGTGCCAGAACCACATGCCGGAC
This sequence comes from Equus caballus, assembly GCF_041296265.1. NCBI lineage: Eukaryota > Metazoa > Chordata > Mammalia > Perissodactyla > Equidae > Equus > Equus caballus. Next base: position 6,002,188 of record NC_091697.1, read on the forward strand.
ACTCCCGAATCACCTGCCGAGCATGCCGGAACCATCCGTCAGACGTGCCAGAACCATGTGCCTGAGATGCCGGAACCACACCCCGAACAGACGAAACCACCTGCCAGACCCGCCTGAACCACCTTCCGAGCACGCCGGAACCACCTTCTCGACTCGCTGGAAACACCTACCTGACACGCTAAAATCACCTGCCGGGTATGCCACAACCACTTGGTGGACACTCCGGAATCATCTGCCGGACATACCAGAACCAGCTCTCAGACACACCAGAACCACGTGCCAGACATGCCGGAAGCACCTGCTGAGCATGCCTGAGCCAAATGCTCGACTTGCAAGAAGCACCTGCCAGACACGCCAAAATCACCTGCCGGGTACGACAGAACCACGTGGCGGACACTCCGGAATCCACTGTCGGGCATGCCGGAACCAACTCTCAGAGGTGCCAGAACCACATGCCGGACACTCCCGAATCACCTGCCGGGCATGCCGGAACCATCTCTCAGACGTGCCAGAACCATGTTCCGGACACGCTGGTACCACCTGCCGAGCTCGCCGGAACCACCTGCTGGACACGCCAAAATCACCTGCCAGCTACGCCAGAACCACACGGCAGACACTCCGGAATCACCTGCCGGGCTGGCTGGAACCACCTGCCGGTCACGCCAATATCACCTGCCAGCTGTGCCAGAACCACTTGGCGGACACCATGGAAACACCTGTCGGGCCGGCCGGAACCACCTCTCAGACGTGCCAGAACCATGAGCCTGAGATGGCGGAACCACTCCCCGAACAGACCAAAACCACCTGCCAGACCCGCCTGAAGCCCCTGGCAAGCACACCTGATCCACCTGCTCAACTAGCCGGAACCAACTTCCTGACACGCCAAAATCACCTGCCAGGTATACCAGAACCACTTGGTGGACACTCCGGAATCATCTGCCGGACATGCCAGAACCAGCTCTCAGACACACCAGAACCACGTGCCAGAGACGCCGGAAGCACCAGCTGAGAATGCCTGAGCCACCTGCTCGACTCGCAAGATACACCTGTCGGACATGCCAAAATCACCTGCCGGGTACGCCAGAAACACTGGGCGGACGCTCCGGAATCACCTGTCGGGCATGCCGGAACCACCTCTCAGACTTGCCAGAACCATGTTCTGGACACGCCGGTACCACCTGCCGAGTATGCCGGAACCAGCTGATCCACTCCCCAGAACCACCTAGTGGACACACCAAAATCAACTGCCGGCTACGCCAGAACCACTTGGCAGACACTCCGGAATCACATGCCAGGCATTCCGGAACCACCTCTCAGAGCTGCCAGAACCAAATGCCGGAGACTCCGGTATCACCTGCCGGGCATGCGGGAACCACCTCTCAGAGGTGCCAGAACCACATGCCGGACACTCCGGAATCACCTGCAGGGCATGCTGGAACCACGTGCTGGACATGCCGGAAACACCTGCCGGACATGCCGGAACCACCTGCCGGACATTCCGGAACCACCGGCTCGACTCGCCGGAACCATTGCTGGACATGCAAAATCACCTGCCGGCTACGCCAGAACCACTTGGCGAACACTCCGGAATCACCTGCCGGGCATGCCGGAACCACCTGCCGGACATGCCGGAACCACCAGCTCGACTCGCCGGAACCATTGCCGGACATGCAAAATCACCTGCCGGCTATGCCAGAACCACTTGGGGAACACTCCGGAATCACCTGCCGGGCATGCCGGAACCACCTCTCAGACATGCCGGAACCACATGCCAATGACACCGGAAGCACCTGCCGAGCACGCCAGAACCACCTGCTCGACTCGGCAAAACCACCTGCTGGACATGCCAAAATCACCTTCCGGCTACGCCACAACCATTTGGTGAACACTTCGGAATCACCTGCCGGGCTGGCTGGAACCACCTGTCCGTCACGCCAACATCACCTGCCAGCTATGCCAGAACCACTTGGCGGACACCATGGAAACACCTGTCGGGCCGGCCGGAACCACCTATCAGACTTGCCAGAACCATGTGCCTGAGATGCCGGAACCACACCCAGAACAGACCGAAACTACCTGCCAGACCCGCCTGAACCACCTGCCGAGCACGCCGGAACCACCTACTCGACTCGCTGGAACCACCTACCTGACACGCTAAAATCACCTGCCGGGTATGCCACAACCACTTGGTGGACACTCCGGATTCATCTGCCGGACATGCCAGAACCAGCTCTCAGACACACCAGAACCACGTGCCAGACACGCCGGAAGCACCTGCTGAGCATCCCTGAGCCAAATGCTCGACTTGCAAGAAGCACCTGCCAGACACGCCAAAATCACCTGCCGGGTACGTAGAACCACGTGGCGGACACTCCGGAATCACCTGTCGGGCATGCCGGAACAAACTCTCAGACGTGCCAGAACCTCGTGCCGGTCACGCCAGAAGCACCTGCCGGACACGCCGGAACCACCGGCTCGACTCGCCGGAACCACCGCCGGACATGCAAAATGACCTGCCGGCTATGCCAGAACCACTTGGCGAACACTCCGGAATCACCTGTCGGGCGTGCCGGAACCACCTCTCAGACTTGCCAGAACCATGTACTGGACACGCCGGTACCACCTGCCGAGTATGCCGGAACCACCTGATCCACTCCCCAGAACCACCTGCTGGATACGCCAGAATCACCTGCCGGCTACTCCAGAACCACTTGGCAGACACTCCGTAACCAACTGCCGGGCATGCCGGAACCAACTCTCAGAGGTGCCAGAACCGCATGCCGGACACTCCGGAATCACCTGCCAGGCATGCCGGAACCACCTCTCAGAGGTGCCAGAACCACATGCCAGACACTCCGGAATCACCTGCCGGGCATGCTGGACCCACATGCCGGACACTCCGGAATCACCTGCCGGGCATGCCGGAACCACCTGCCGGGCATGCCGGAACCATCTCTCAGATGTGCCAGAACCATGGCCCGGAACATGCCGGAACCACCTGCCGAGCTCGCCGGAACAACCTGCTGGACACGCCAAAATCACCTGCCGGCTACGCCAGAACCACTCGGCAGACACTCCGGAATCACATGCCGGGCATTCCGGAACCACCTCTCACACGTGCCAGAACCAAATGCTGGACACTCCGGTATCACCTGCCGGGCATGCCGGAACCACCTCTCAGAGGTGCCAGAACCACATGCCGGACACTCCGGAATCATCTGCCGGGCATGCCGGAACCACCTGCTGGACATGCCGGAACCACCGGCTCGACTAGCCGTAACCATTGCCGGACATGCAAAATCACCTGCCGGCTACGCCAGAACCACTTGGCGAACACTCCGGAATCACCTGCCTGGCATGCCGGAACCACCTCTCAGAGGTGCCAGAACCATGTTCCGGACACGCTGGTACCACCTGCCGAGCTCGCCTGAACCACCTGCTGGACACGCCAAAATCATGTGCCGGCTACGCCAGAACCTCACGGCAGACACTCCGGAATCACCTGCCGGGCTGGCTGGAACCACCTGCCGGTCACGCCAATATCACCTGCCAGCTGTGCCAGAACCACTTGGCGGACACCATGGAAACACCTGTCGGGCCGGCCGGAATCACCTCTCAGACGTGCCAGAACCATGAGCCTGAGATGCCGGAACCACTCCCCGAACAGACCGAAACCACCTGCCAGACCCGCCTGAAGCCCCTGGCAAGCACACCTGATCCACCTGCTCAACTAGCCGGAACCAACTTCCTGACACGCCAAAATCACCTGCCAGGTATACCAGAACCACTTGGTGGACACTCCGGAATCATCTGCCGGACATGCCAGAACCAGCTCTCAGACACACCACAACCACGTGCCATAGACGCCGGAAGGACCAGCTGAGCATGCCTGAGCCACCTGCTCGACTCGCAAGATACACCTGTCGGACATGCCAAAATCACCTGCGGGGTACGCCAGAAACACTGGGCGGAAGCTCCGGAATCACCTGTCAGGCGTGCCGGAACCACGTCTCAGACTTGCCAGAACAATGTTCTGGACACGCTGGTACCACCTGCCGAGTATGCGGGAACCAGCTGATCCACTCCCCAGAACCACCTAGTGGACACGCCAAAATCAACTGCCCGCTACGCCAGAACCACTCGGCAGACACTCCGGAATCACAGGCCACGCATTCCGGAACCACCTCTCAGAGGTGCCAGAACCAAATGCCGGAGACTCCGGTACACCTGCCGGGCATGCCGGTACCACCTCTCAGAGGTGCCAGAACCACATGCCGGACACTCCGGAATCACCTGCAGGGCATGCTGGAACCACGTGCTGGACATGCCGGAACCACCTGCCGGACATGCCGGAACCACCTGCCGGACATTCCGGAACCACCGGCTCGACTCGCCGGAACCATTGCCGGACATGCAAAATCACCTGCCGGCTACGCCAGAACCACTTGGCGAACACTCCGGTATCACCTGCCGGGCATGCCGGAACCACCTGCCGGACAGACCGGAAACACCTGCTGGATACGCCGCAACCACCGGCTCGACTCGCCGGAAACACCGCCGGACATGCAAAATGACCTGCCGGCTATGCCAGAACCACGTGGCGAACACTCCGGAATCACCTGTCGGGCCTGCCCGAACCACCTCTCAGACTTGCCAAAACCATGTTCCGGACACGCCGGTACCACCTGCCGAGTATGCCGGAACCACCTGATCCACTCCCCAGAACCACCTGCTGGATATGCCAGAATCACCTGCCGGCTACTCCAGAACCACTTGGCAGACACTCCGTAACCAACAGCCGGGCATGCCGGAACCACCTCTCAGAGGTGCCAGAACCGCATGCCGGACTCTCCGGAGTCACCTGCCGGGCATGCCGGAACCACCTGATCCTCTACACAGAACCACCTGCTGGACACGCCAGAATCACCTGCCGGCTGCGCCAGAACCACTCGGCAGACACTCCGGAACCACCTGCCGGGCATGCCGGAACCACCTCTCAGACATCCCGGAAGCACATGCCAATGACACCGGAAGCACCTGCCAAGCGCGCCAGAACCACCTGCTCGACTCGCCAAAAGCACCTGCTGGACACGCCAAAATCACGTGCCGGCAATGCCACAACCATTTGGTGAATTCTTCGGAATCACCTGCCGGGCATGCCGGAACCACCTGCCGGACATCCCGGAACCACATGCCAATGACACTGGAGGCACCTGCCGAGCAAGCCCGAACCACCTGCTCGACTCGCCAAAACCACCTGCTGGACACGCCAAAATCACCTGCCGGCTACGCCACAACCATTTGGTGAACGCTTCGGAATCACCTGCCGGGCTGGCTGGAACCACCTGCCGGTCACGCCAACATCACCTGCCAGCTATGCCAGAACCACTTGGCGGACACCATGGAAACACCTGTCGGGCCGGCCGGAACCACCTATCAGACGTGCCAGAACCATGAGCCTGAGATGCCGGAACCACACCCCGAACAGACCGAAACCACCTGCCAGACCCGCCTGAACCACCTGCCGAGCACGGCGGAACCGCCTACTCGACTCGCCGGAACCACCTACCTGACACGCTAAAATCACCTGCCGGGTATGCCACAACCACCTTGTGGACACTTCGGAATCATCTGCCGGACATGCCAGAACCAGCTCTCAGACTCACCAGAACCACGTGCCAGACACGCCGGAAGCACCTGCTGAGCATGCCTGAGCCAAATGCTCGACTTGCAAGAAACACCTGCCTGACACGCCAAAATCACCTGCCGGGTATGCCAGAACCACGTGGCGGACACTCCGGAATCACCTGTCGGGCATGCCGGAACCAACTCTCAGACGTGCCAGAACCTCGTGCCGGTCACGCCAGAACCACCTGCCGGACAGACCGGAAACACCTGCTGGATACGCCGCAACCACCGGCTTGACTCGCCGGAACCACCGCCAGACATGCAAAATGACCTGCCGGCTATGCCAGAACCACTTGGCGGACACTCCGGAATCACCTGTCGGGCATGCCGGAACCAACTCTCAGACGTGCCAGAACCTCGTGCCGGTCACGCCAGAACCACCTGCTGAGTATGCTGGAACCACCTGATCCTCTCCCCAGAACCACCTGCTGGACACGCCAGAATCACCTGCCGACTACGCCAGAACCACTCGGCAGACACTCCGGAACCACCTGCCGGGCATGCCGGACCCACATCTCAGAGGTGCCAGAACCACATCCCGGACACTCCGGAATCACCTGCCTGGCATGCAGGAACCATCTCTCAGAGGTGCCAGAAGCATGTTCCGTACACGCCGGTACCACCTGCCGAGCTCGCCGGAACCACCTGCTGGACACGCCAAAATCACATGCCAGCTACGCCAGAACCACACGGCAGACACTTCGGAATCACCTGCCGGGCTGGCTGGAACCACCTGCCGGTCACGCCAACATCAACTTTCAGCTACGCCAGAACCACTTGGCGGACACTCCGGAAACACCTCTCCGGCCGGCCGGAACCACCTCTCAGACGTGCCAGAACCATGTGCCTGAGGTGCCGGAACCACTCCCCGAATAGACCGAAACCACCTGCCAGACCCGCCTTAACCACCTGGCGAGCACGCCTGATCCACCTGCTCAACTAGCCGGAACCAACTCACTGACACGCCAAAATCACCTGCCAGGTATACAAGAACCACTTGTGGACACTCCGGAATCATCTGCCGGACATGCCAGAACCAGCTCTCAGAACACCAGAACCACGTGCCAGAGACGTCGGAAGCAACAGCTGAGCATGCCTGAGCCACCTGCTCGACTCGCAAGATAGACCTGTCGGATGCCAAAATCACCTGCCGGGTACGCCAGAAATACTTGGCGGACGCTCCGGAATCACCTGTCGGGCGTGCCGGAACCTCCTCTCAGACTTGCCATAACCATGTTCCAGACACGCCGGTACCACCTGCCGAGTATGCCGGAACCAGCTGATCCACTCCCCAGAACCACCTAGTGGACACGCCAAAATCAACTGCCGGCTACACCAGAACCACTCGTCAGAAACTCCGGAATCACAGGACGGGCATTCCGGAACCACCTCTCAGAGGTGCCAGAACCACATGCCGGACACTCCGGAATCACCTGCCGGGCCTGCTGGAACCACGTGCTGGACATGCCGGAACCACCTGCCGGACATGCCGGAACCACCTTCGGGACATTCCGGAACCACCGGCTCGACTCGCCGGAACCATTGCCGGACATGCAAAATCACCTGCCGGCTACGCCAGAACCACTTGGCGAACACTCCGGAATCACCTGCCGGGCATGGCGGAACCACCTCTCAGAGGTGCCAGAACCAAATGCCGGAGACTCCGGTATCACCTGCCGGGCATGCCGGAACCACCTCTCAGAGGTGCCAGAACCACATGCCGGACACTCCGGAATCACCTGCAGGGCACGCTGGAACCACATGCTGGACATGCCGGAACCACCTGCCGGACATGCCGGAACCACATGCCGGACATTCCGGAACCACCGGCTCGACTCGCCGGAACCATTGCCGGACATGCAAAATCACCTGCCGGCTACACCAGAACCACTTGGCGAACACTCCGGTATCACCTGCCGGGCATGCCGGAACCACCTGCCGGACATGCCGGAACCAGATGCCAGACATGCCGGAACCACCGGCTCGACTCGCCGGAACAACCGCCGGACATGCAAAATCAGCTGCCGGCTAGGCCAGAACCACTTGGCGAACACTCCGGAATCACCTGCCGGGCATGGCGGAACCACCTCTCAGACATGCCAGAACCACATGCCAATGACACCGGAAGCACCTGCAGAGAACACCAGAACCACCCGCTCGACTCGCGAAAACCACCCGCTGGACACGCCAAAATCACCTGCCGGCTACGCCAGAACCACTCGGCAGACACTCCGGAATCACCTGCCGGGCTGGCTGGAACCACCTGCCGGTCACGCCAACATCACCTTTCACCTACGCCAGAACCACTTGGCGGACACTCCGGAAACACCTGCCGAGCACGCAGGAACCACCTACTCGACTCGCTGGAACCACCTACCTGACACGCTAAAATCACATGCCGGGTATGCCACAACCACTTGTTGGACACTCCGGAATCATCTGCCGGACATGCCAGAACCAGCTCTCAGACTCACCAGAACCACGTGCCAGACACGCCGGAAGCACCTGCTGAGCATGCCTGAGCCAAATGCTCGACTTGCAAGAAAGACCTGCCTGACACGCCAAAATCACCTGCCGGGTACGCCAGAACCACGTTGCGGACACTCCGGAATCACCTGCCGGGCATGCCGGAACCACCTCTCAGAGTCGCCAGAACCACATGCCGAACACTCCAGAATCACCTGCCGGGCATTCCGGAACCACCTCTCAGAGGTGCCAGAACCACATGCCGGACACTCCCGAATCACCTGCCAGGCATGCCGGAACCATCTGTCAGACGTGCCAGAACCATGTGCCTGAGATGCCGGAACCACACCCCGAACAGACGAACCCACCTGCCAGACCCGCCTGAACCACCTTCCGAGCACGCCGGAACCACCTACTCGACTCGCTGGAACCTCCTACATGACACTCTAAAATCACCTGACGGGTATGCCACAACCACTTGGTGGACACTCCGGAATCACCTGCCGGACATGCCGGAACCACCAGCTCGACTCGCCGGAACCATTGCCGGACATGCAAAATCACCTGCCGGCTACGCCAGAACCACTTGGCGAACACTCCGGAATCACCTGCCGGGCATGGCGGAACCACCTCTCAGACATGCCGGAACCACATGCCAATGACACCGGAAGCACCTGCCGAGCACGCCAGAACCACCTGCTCGACTCGCCAAAACCACCTGCTGGACACGCCAAAATCACCTGCCGGCTGTGCCACAACCATTTGGTGAACTCTTCGGAATCACCGCCTGGCTTGCTGGAACCACCTGCCGGTCACACCAACATCACCTGCCAGCTATGCCAGAACCACTTGGCGGACACCATGGAAACACCTGTCGGGCCGGCCGGAACCACCTATCAGACGTGCCAGAACGCTGTGCCTAAGATGCTGGAACCACACCCCAAACAGACCGAAACCACCTGCCAGACCCGCCTGAACCACCTGACGAGCACGCCGGAACCGACTACTCGACTCGCCGGAACCACCTACCTGACACGCTAAAATCACCTGCCGGGTATGCCACAACCACTTGGTGGACACTCCGGAATCATCTGCCAGACATGCCAGAACCAGCTCTCAGACACACCAGAACCACGTGCCAGACATGCCGGAAGCACCTGCTGAGCATGCCTGAGCCAAATGCTCGACTTGCAAGAAGCACCTGCCAGACATGCCAAAATCACCTGCCGGGTACGTAGAACCACGTGGCGGACACTCCGGAATCACCTGTCGGGCATGCCGGAACCAACTCTCAGACGTGCCAGAACGGAGTGCCGGTCACGCCAGAAGCACCTGCCGAGTATGCTGGAACCACCTGATCCTCTCCCCAGAACCACCTGCTGGACATGCCAGAATCACCTGCCGGCTACGCCAGAACCACTCGGCAGACACTCCGGATCCACCTGCCGAGCATGCCGGAACCACCTCTCAGAGGTGCCAGAACCACATGCCGGACACTCCGGAATCACCTGCCGGGCTTGCCGGAACCATCTCTCAGATGTGCCAGAACCATGTTCCGGACACGCTGGTACCACCTGCCGAGCTCGCAGGAACCACCTGCTGGACACGCCAAAATCATGTGCCGGCTACGCCAGAACCACTCGGCAGACACTCCGGAATCACCTGCCGGGCTGGCTGGAACCACCTGCCGGTCACGCCAACATCACCTTTCAGCTACGCCGGAACCACTTGGCGGACACTCCGGAATCAGCTGTCGGGCCGGCCACAACCTCATCTCACACGTGCCAGAAACATGTGCATGAGATGCCGGAACCACTCCCCGAACAGACCGAAACCACCTGCCAGACCCGCATGAACCCCCTGGCGAGCACGCCTGATCCACCTGCTCAACTAGCCGGAACCAACTTCCTGACATTCCAAAATCACCTGCCGGCTACGCCACAACCATTTGGTGAACTCTTCGGAATCACCTGCCGGGCTGGCTCCAGAACCACTCGGCAGACACTCCGGAACCACCTGCCGGGCATGCCGGAACCACCTCTCAGAGGTGCCAGAACCGCATGCCGGACACTCCGGAATCACCTGCCGGGCATGCTGGAACCACATGCCGGACACTCCGGAATCACCTGCCGGGCATGCCGGAACCACCTGCCGGACATGCCGGAACCACCGGCTCGACTCGCCGGAACCATTGCCGGACATGCAAAATCACCTGCCGGCTATGCCAGAACCACTTGGGGAACACTCCGGAATCACCTGCCGGGCATGGCGGAACCACCTCTCAGACATGCCGGAACCACATGCCAATGACACCGGAAGCACCTGCCGAGCACGCCAGAACCACATGATCGACTCGCCAAAACCACCTGCTGGACATGCCAAAATCACCTTCCGGCTACGCCACAACCATTTGGTGAACACTTCAGAATCACCTGCCGGGCTGGCTGGAACCACCTGCCGGTCACGCCAACATCACCTGCCAGCTATGCCAGAACCACTTGGCGGACACCATGGAAACACCTGTCGGGCCGGCCGGAACCACCTATCAGACGTGCCAGAACCATGTGCCTGAGATGCCGGAACCACACCCCGAACAGAAGTAACCACCTGCCAGACCCGCCTGAACCACCTCCCGAGCACTCCGGAACCACCTACTCGACTCTCTGGAACCACCTACCTGACACGCTAAAATCACCTGCCGGGTATGCCACAACCACTTGTTGGACATTCCGGAATCATCTGCCGGACATGCCAGAACCAGCTCTCAGACTCACCAGAACCACGTGCCAGACACGCCGGAAGCACCTGCTGAGCATGCCTGAGCCAAATGCTCGACTTCCAAGAAACACCTGCCAGACACGCCAAAATGACCTGCCGGGCACGCCAGAACCACGTTGCGGACACTCCGGAATCACCTGTCGGGCATGCCGGAACCAACTCTCAGACGTGCCAGAACCTCGTGCCGGTCACGCCAGAACCACCTGCCGGACACGCCGGAACCAGCGGCTCGACTCGCCGGAACCACCGCCGGACATGCAAAATCACCTGCCGGCTACGCCAGAACCACTTGGCGAACACTCCGGTATCACCTGCCGGGCATGCCGGAAGCACCTCTCAGAGGTGCCAGAACCACATGCCGGACACTCCGGAATCACCTGCCGGGCATGCCGGAACCACCTGCCGGACATGCCGGAACCACCTGCCGGACATTCCGGAACCACCTGCTCGACTCGCCGGAACCATTGCCGGACATGCAAAATCACCTGCCGGCTACGCCAGAACCACTTGGCGAACACTCCGGTATCACCTGCCGGGCATGCCGGAAGCACCTCTCAGAGGTGCCAGAACCACGTGCCGGACACTCCGGAATCACCTGCCGGGCATGCCGGAACCACCTGCCGGACATGCCGGAACCACCGGCTCGACTCGTCGGAACCATTGCCGGACATGCAAAATCATCTGCCGGCTACGCCAGAACCACTCGGCTGACACTCCGGAATCACATGCCGGGCATGGCGGAACCACCTCTCAGACATGCCGGAACCACATGCCAATGACACCGGAAGCACCTGCCAAGCACGCCAGAACAACCTGCTCGACACGCCAAAACCACCTGCTGGACACGCCGAAATCACCTGCCGGCTACTCCAGAACCACTCGGCTGACACTCCGGAATCACATGCCAGGCAATCCGGAACCACCTCTCCGAGGTGCCAGAACCAAATGCTGGACACTCCGGTATCAGCTGCCGGGCATGCCGGAACCACCTCTCAGAGGTGCCAGAACCAAATGCCGGAGACTCCGGTATCACCTGCCGGGCATGCTGGAACCACCTCTCAGAGGTGCCAGAACCACATGCCGGACACTCCGGAATCACCTGCCGGGCATGCCGGAACCACCTGCTGGACATGCAGGAATCACCTGCCGGACATGCCGGAACCACCGGCTCGACTCGCCGGAACCATTGCCGGACATGCAAAATCACCTGCCGGCTACGCCAGAACCACTTGGCGAACACTCCGGAATCACCTGCCGGGCATGGCGGAACCACCTCTCAGACATGCTGGAACCACATGCCATTGACACAGGAAGCAACTGCCAAGCACGCCAGAACCACCTGCTCGACTCGCCAAAACCACCTGCTGGACACGCCAAAATCACCTGCCGGCTACGCCACAACCATTTGGTGAACTCTTCGGAATCACCTGCCGGGCTTGCTGGAACCACCTGCCGGTCACGCCAATATCACCTGCCAGCTATGCCAGAACCACTTGGCGGACACCATGGAATCACCAGTCGGGCATGCCGGAACCGCCTCTCAGTCTTGCCAGAACCATGTTCCTTACACGCCGGTACCACCTGCCGAGTATGCCGGAACCAACTGATCCACTCCCCAGAACCCCCTGCTGGACACGCCAGAATCACCTGCCGACTACGCCAGAACCACTCAGCAGACACTCCGGAACCAACTGCCGGGCATGCCGGAACCACCTCTCAGAGGTTCCAGAACCACTTGCCGAACACTCCAGAGTCACCTGCCTGGCATGCCGGAACGACCTCTCAGAGGTGACAGAACCACATGCCGGACACTCGCGAATCACCTGCCGGGCATGCCGGAACCATCTCTCAGACGTGCCAGAACCATGTTCCGGACACGCTGGTACCACCTGCCGAGCTCGCCGGAACCACCTGCTGGACACGCCAAAATCATGTGCTGGCTACGCCAGAACCACACGGCAGACAATCCGGAAACACCTGCCGGGCTGGCTGGAACCACCTGTCGGTCACGCCAATATCACCTGCCAGATGTGCCAGAACCACTTGTCGGACACCATGGAAACACCTGTCGGGCCGGCTGGAACCACATCTCAGACGTGCCAAGACCATGAGCCTGAGATGGCGGAACCACTCCCCGAACAGACCGAAACCACCTGCCAGACCCGCCTGAAGCCCCTGGCGAGCACGCCTGATCCACCTGCTCAACTAGCCGGAACCAACTTCCTGACATTCCAAAATCACCTGCCGGCTACGCCACAACCATTTGGTGAACTCTTCTCAATCACCTGCCGGGCTGGCTCCAGAACCACTCGGCAGACACTCCGGAACCACCTGCCGGGCATGCCGGAACCACCTCTCAGACATGCCGGAACCACATGCCAATGACACCGGAAGCACCTGCCGAGCACGCCAGAACCACCTGCTCGACTAGGCAAAACCACCTGCTGGACACGTCAAAATCACCTGCCTGCTACGCCACAACCATTTGGTGAACTCTTCGGAATCACCTGCCGGGCTTGCTGGAACCACCTGCTGGTCACGCCAACATCACCTGCCAGCTATGCCAGAACCACTTGGCGGACACCATGGAAACACCTGTCGGGCCGGCCGGAACCACCTCTCAGACGTGCCAGAACCATGAGCCTGAGATGCCGGAACCACTCCCCGAACAGACCGAAACCACCTGCCAGACCCGCCTGAAGCCCCTGGCAAGCACGCCTGATCCACCTGCTCAACTAGCTGGAACCAACTTCCTGACACGCCAAAATCACCTGCCAGGTATACGAGAACCACTTGGTGGACACTCCGGAATCATCTGCCGGACATGCCAGAACCAGCTCTCAGACACACCACAACCACGTGCCAGAGACGCCGGAAGCACCAGCTGAGCATGCCTGAGCCACCTGATCGACTCGCAAGATACACCTGTCGGACATGCCAAAATCACCTGCCGGGTACGCCAGAAACACTGGGCGGACGCTCCGGAATGACCTATCGGGCGTGCCGGAACCACCTCTCAGACTTGCCAGAACCATGTTCTGGACACGCCGGTACCACCTGTCGAGTATGCCGGAACCAGCTGATCCACTCCCCAGAACCACCTAGTGGACACGCCAAAATCAACTGCCGGCTACGCCAGAACCACTCGGCAGACACTCCGGAATCACAGGCCAGCCGTTCCGGAACCACCTCTCAGAGGTGCCAGAACCAAATGTCGGACAATCCGGTATCACCTGCCGGGCATGCCGGAACCACCTCTCAGAGGTGCCAGAACCACATGCCGGACACTGCGGAATCACCTGCACGGCAAGCTGGAACCACATGCTGGACATGCCGGAACCACCTGCCGGACATGCCGGAACCACCTGCCGGACATTCCGGAACCACCGGCTCGACTCGCCGGAACCATTGCCGGACATGCAAAATCACCTGCCGGCTACGCCAGAACCACTTGGCGAACACTCCGGTATCACCTGCCGGGCATGCCGGAACCACATCTCAGAGGTGCCAGAACCACATGCCGGACACTCCGGAATCACATGCCGGGCATGCCCGAACCACCTGCCGGACATGCCGGAACCACCGGCTCGACTCGCCGAAACCATTGCCGGACATGCAAAATCACCTGCCGGCTACGCCAGAACCACTTGGCGAACAGTCCGGTATCACCTGCCGGGCATGCCGGAACCACCTCTCAGAGGTGCCAGAACCACATGCCGGACACTCCGGAATCACCTGCCGGGCATGCCGGAACCACCGGCTCGACTCACCGGAACCATTGCCGGACATGCAAAATCACCTGCCGGCTATGCCAGAACCACTTGGGGAACACTCCGGAATCACCTGCCGGGCATGGCGGAACCACCTCTCACACATGCCGGAACCACATGCCAATGACACCGGAAGCACCTAGCGAGCACGCCAGAACCACCTGCTCGACTCGACAAAACCACCTGCTGGACACGCCAAAATCACCTTCCGGCTACGCCACAACCATTTGGTGAACACTTCGGAATCACCTGCCGGGCTGGCTGGAACCACCTGCCGGTCACGCCAACATCACCTGCCAGCTATGCCAGAACCACTTGGCGGACACCATGGAAACACCTGTCGGGCCGGCCGGAACCACCTATCAGACGTGCCAGAACCATGTGCCTGAGATGCCGGAACCACACCCCGAACAGACCGAAACCACCTGCCATACCCGCCTGAACCACCTGCCGAGCACGCTGGAACCACCTACCTGACACGCTAAAATCACCTGCCGGGTATGCCACAACCACTTGGTGGACACTCCGGAATCATCTGCCGGACATGCCAGAACCAGCTCTCAGACACACCAGAACCACGTGTCAGACACGCCGGAAGCACCTGCTGAGAATGCCAGAGCGAAATGCTCGACTTGCAAGAAACACCTGCCAGACACGCCAAAATCACCTGCCGGGTACGCCAGAACCACCTGGCGGACACTCCGGAATCACCTGTCGGGCATGCCGGAACCAACTCTCAGACGTGCCAGAACCTCGTGCCGGTCACGCCAGAACCACCTGCCGGACACGCCGGAACCACCGGCTCGACTCGCCGGAACCACCGCCGGACATGCAAAATGACCTGCCGGCTACGCCAGAACCACTTGGCGAACACTCCGGAATCACCTGTCGGGTGTGCTGGAACCACCCCTCAGACTTGCCAGAACCATGTTCTGGACACGCCGGTACCACCTGCCGAGTTGCCGGAACCACCTGGTCCACTCCCCAGAACCACCTAGTGGACACGCCAGAATCACCTGCCGACTACGCCAGAACCACTCGGCAGACACTCCGGAACCACCTGCCGGGCATGCCGGAACCACCTCTCAGAGGTGCCAGAACCACATGCCGGAGACTCCGGTATCACCTGCCGGGCATGCCGGAACCACCTCTCAGAGGTGCCAGAACCACATGCCGGACACTCCGGAATCACCTGCCTGGCATGACGGAACCATCTGTCAGACGTGCCAGAACCATGTTCCAGACACGCTGGTACCACCTGCCGAGCTCGCCGGAACCACCTGCTGGACACGCCAAAATCACCTGCCAGCTACGCCAGAACCACACGGCAGACACTCCGGAATCACCTGCCGGGCTTGCTGGAAACACCTGCCGGTCACGCCAACATCACCTGCAAGCTAGGCCAGAACCACTTGGCGGGCACCATGGAAACACCCGTCGGGCCGGCCGGAACCACCTCTCAGACGTGCCAGAACCATGAGCCTGAGATGCCGGAACCACTCCCCGAACAGACGGAAACCACCTGCCAGACCCACCTGAACCCCCTGGCGAGCACGCCTGATCCACCTGCTCAACTAGCTGGAACCAACTTCCTGACACGCCAAAATCACCTGCCTGGTATACAAGAACCACTTGGTGGACACTCCGGAATCATCTGCCGGAGATGCCAGAACCAGCTCTCAGACACACCAGAAGCACGTGCCAGAGACACCGGAAGCACCAGCTGAGCATGCCTCAGCCACCTGCTCGACTGGCAAGAAACACCTGTCAGACAGGCGTAAATCACCTACCGGGTACGCCAGAAACACTTGGCGGACGCTCCGGAATCACCTGTCGGGCGTGACGGAACCACCTCTCAGACTTGCCAGAACCATGTTCTGGACACGCCGGTACCACCTGCCGAGTATGCGGGAACCAGCTGATCCACTCCCCAGAACCACCTAGTGGACATGCCAAAATAAACTGCCGGCTACGACAGAACCACTCGGCAGACACTCCGGAATAACAGGCCAGGCATTCCGGAACCACCTCTCAGAGGTGCCAGAACCACATGCCGGACACTCCGGAATCACCTGCCGGGCATGCCGGAACCACCTGCCGGACATGCCAGAACCACCGGCTCGACTCGCCGGAACCATTGCCGGACATGCAAAATCACCTGCCGGCTATGCCAGAACCACTTGGGGAACACTCCGGAATCACCTGCCGGGAATGGCGGAACCACCTCTCAGACATGCCGGAACCACATGCCAATGACACCGGAAGCACCTGCCGAGCACGCCAGAACCACCTGCTCGACTCGCCATAACCACCTGCTGGACACGCCAAAATCACCTGCCGGCTACGCCACAACCATTTGGTGAACAATTCGGAATCCCCTGCCGGGCTGGCTGGAACCACCTGCCAGTCACGCCAACATCACCTGCCAGCTATGCCAGAACCACTTGGCGGACACCATGGAAACACCTGTCGGGCCGGCCGGAACCACCTCTCAGACGTGCCAGAACCATGTGCCTGAGATGCCGGAACCACACACCGAACAGACCGAAACCACCTGCCAGACCCGCCTGAACCACCTGCCGAGCACGCCGGAACCACCTACTCGACTCGCTGGAACCACGTACCTGACACGCTAAAATCACCTGCCGGGTATGCCACAACCACTTGGTGGACACTCCGGAATCATCTGCCAGACATGCCCGAACCAGCTCTCAGACACACCAGAACCACGTGACAGACACGCCGGAAGCACCTGCTGAGCATGCCTGAGCCAAATGCTCGACTTGCAAGAAGCACCTGCCAGACACGCCAAAATAACCTGCCGGGTACGCCAGAACCACGCAGCGGACACTCCGGAATCACCTGTCGGGCATCCCGGAACCAAATCACAGACGTGCCAGAACCTCATGCCGGTCACGCCAGAACCACCTGCCGGACAGACCGGAAACACCTGGTGCACATGAAAAATCACCTGCCGGCTACGCCACAACCATTTGGTGAACTCTTCGGAATCACCTGCCGGACTGGCTGGAACCACCTGCCGGTCACGCCAACATCACCTGCCAGCTATGCCGGAACCACTTGACGGACACCATGGAAACACCTGCCGGGCCGGCCGGAACCACCTATCAGACGTGCCAGAACCATGTGCCTGAGATGCCGGAACCACACCCCGAAAAGTCCGAAACCACCTGCCAGACCCACCTGAACCCCCTGGCAAGCACGCCTGATCCACCTGCTCAACTAGCCGGAACCACCTACCTGACACGCTAGAATCACCTGCCAGGTACGCCAGAACCACGTGGCGGACACTCCGGAATCACCTGTCGGGCATGCCGGAACCAACTCTCAGACGTGCCAGAACCTCGTGCCGGACACGCCAGAAGCACCTGCCGGACAGACAGGAAACACCTGCTGGACACGCCGGAACCACCGGCTCGACTCGCCGGAACCACCGCCGGACATGCAAAATGACCTGCCGGCTACGCCAGAACCACTTGGCGAACACTCCGGAATCACCTGTCGGGCATGCCGGAACCACCTCTCAGACTTGCCAGAACCATGTTCCAGACACGCCGGTACCACCTGCCGAGTATGCCGGAACCACCTGATCCACACTCCAGAACCACCTGCTGGACACGCCAGAATCACCTGCCGGCTATGCCAGAACCACTCGGCAGACACTCCGGAACCACCTGCTGGGCATGGCGGAACCACCTCTCAGAGGTGCCAGAACCACATGCCGGAAACTCCGGAATCACCTGCCGGGCATGCCGGAACTATCTCTCAGACGTGCCAGAACCATGTTCTGGACACGCCGGTACCACCTGCCGAGCTCGTCGGCACCACCTGCTGGACACGCCAAAATCACCTGCCGGCTACGCCAGAACCACTCAGCAGACACTCCGGAATCACCTGCCGGGCTGGCTGGAACCACCTGCCGGTCACGCCAACATCACGTTTCAGCTACGCAGGAACCACTTGGCGGACACTCCGGAAACCCTGTAGGGCCGGCCAGAAGCACATCTCAGACGTGCCAGAACCATGTGCCTGAGATGCTGGAACCACACCCCGAACAGACCAAAACCACCTGCCAGACCCGCCTGAACCCCCTGGCGAGCACGCCTGATCCACCTGCTCAACTAGCCGGAACCACGTTCCAGACACGCCAAAATCACCTGCCAGGTCTCCCAGAACCACTTGGTGGACACTCCAGAATCATCTGCCGGACATGCCAGAACCAGCTCTCAGACACACCAGAACCACGTGCCAGACACGCCGGAAGCAACTGCTGATCATGCCTGAGCCAAATGCTCGACTTGCAAGAAACACCTGCCAGACACGCCAAAATCACCTGCCGGCTACGCCAGAACCACTCGGCAGACACTCCGGAATCACTTGCCAGGCATTTTGGAACCACCTCTTAAAGGTGCCAGAACCAAATGCCGGACATTCCGGTATAACCTGCTGGGCATGCCGGAACCACCTCTCAGAGGTGCCAGAACCACATGCCGGACACTCCGGTATCACCTGCCGGGCGTGCCGGAACCACCTGCTGGAGATGCCGGAACCACCGGCTCGACTCGCCGGAACCATTGCCGGACATGCAAAATCACCTGCTGGCTACGCCAGAACCACTTGGCGAACACTCCGGAATCACCTGCCGGGCATGGCGCAACCACCTCTCAGACATGCCGGAACCACATGCCAATGACACCGGAAGCACCTGCCGAGCACGTCAGAACCATCTGATCGAGTCGCCAAACCACCTGCTGGACACGCCAAAATCAGCTTCCGGCTACGCCACAACCATTTGGTGAACACTTCGGAATCACCTGCCGGGCTGGCTGGAAACACCTGTCGGTCACGCCAACATCACCTGCCAGCTATGCCAGAACCACTTGGCGGACACCATGGAAACACCTGTCGGGCCGGCCGGAACCACCTATCAGACTTGCCAGAACCATGTGCCTGAGATGCCGGAACCACACCCAGAAAAGACCGAAACTACCTGCCAGACCCGCCTGAATCACCTGCCGAGCACGCCGGAACCACCTACTCGACTCGCTGGAACCACCTACCTGACACGCTAAAATCACCTGCCGGGTATGCCACAACCACTTGGTGGACACTCCGGAATCATCTGCCGGACATGCCAGAACCAGCTCTCAGACACACCAGAACCACGTGCCAGACACGCCGGAAGCACCTGCTGAGCATCCCTGAGCCAAATGCTCGACTTGCAAGAAGCACCTGCCAGACACGCCAAAATCACCTGCCGGGTACGTAGAACCACGTGGCGGACACTCCGGAATCACCTGTCAGGCATGCCGGAAACAACTCTCAGACGTGCCAGAACGGAGTGCCGGTCACGCCAGAAGCACCTGCCGGACACGCCGGAACCACCGGCTCGACTCGCCGGAACCACCGCCGGACATGCAAAATGACCTGCCGGCTATGCCAGAACCACTTGGCGAACACTCCGGAATCACCTGTCGGGCGTGCCGGAACCACCTCTCAGACTTGCCAGAACCATGTACTGGACACGCCGGTACCACCTGCCGAGTATGCCGGAACCACCTGATCCACTCCCCAGAACCACCTGCTGGATACGCCAGAATCACCTGCCAGCTACTCCAGAACCACTTGGCAGACACTCCGTAACCAACTGCCGGGCATGCCGGAACCAACTCTCAGAGGTGCCAGAACCGCATGCCGGACACTCCGGAATCACCTGCCAGGCATGCCGGAACCACCTCTCAGAGGTGCCAGAACCACATGCCGGACACTCCCGAATCACCTGCCGGGCATGCCGGAACCATCTGTCAGACGTGCCAGAACCATGTGCCTGAGATGCCGGAACCACACCCCGAACAGACGAAACCACCCGCCAGACCCGCCTGAACCACCTTCCGAGCACGCCGGAACCACCTTCTCGACTCGCTGGAAACACCTACCTGACACGCTAAAATCACCTGCCGGGTATGCCACAACCACTTGGTGGACACTCCGGAATCATCTGCCGGACATACCAGAACCAGCTCTCAGACACACCAGAACCACGTGCCAGACATGCTGGAAGCACCTGCTGAGCATGCCTGAGCCAAATGCTCGACTTGCAAGAAGCACCTGCCAGACACGCCAAAATCACCTGCCGGGTACGACAGAACCACGTGGCGGACACTCCGGAATCCACTGTCGGGCATGCCGGAACCAACTCTCAGAGGTGCCAGAACCACATGCCGGACACTCCCGAATCACCTGCCGGGCATGCCGGAACCATCTCTCAGACGTGCCAGAACCATGTTCCGGACACACTGGTACCACCTGCCGAGCTCGCCGGAACCACCTGCTGGACATGCCAAAATCACCTGCCGGCTACGCCAGAACCACTCGGCAGACACTCCGGAATCACCTGCCGGGCTGGCTGGAACCACCTGCCGGTCACGCCAACATCGCCTGCCAGCTGTGCCAGAACCACTTGGCGGACACCATGGAAACACCTGTCGGGCCGGCCGGAACCACCTCTCAGACGTGTTCAGAACCATGTTCCTGAGATGCTGGGACCACTCCCCGAACAGACTGAAACCACCTGCCAGACCCGCCTGAACACCCTGGCGAGCACGCCTGAACCACCTGCTCAACTAGCCGGAACCACCTTCCTGACACGCCAAAATCACCTGCCAGGTCTACCAGAACCACTTGGTGGACAGTCCGGAATCATCTGCCGGACATGCCAGAACCAGCTCTCAGACACACCAGAACCACGTGCCAGAGACGCCGGAAGCACCAGCTGAGCATGCCTGAGCCACCTGCTCGACTAGCAAGAAACACCTGTCGGACATGCAAAAATCACCAGCCGGGTACACCAGAACCATGTGGCAGACACTCCAGTATCACCTGTCGGGCATGCCGGAACCACGTCTCAGAGGTGCCAGAACCACATGCCGGACACCCCCGAACCACCTGCCGAGCACTCCAGAACCACCTGCTCGACTCGCCAAAACCACCTGCTGGACACGCCAAAATCACCTGCCGGGTACGCCAGAACCACTCGGCAGACACTCTGGAATAACCTGCCCGGCTTGCTGGAACCACCTGCCGGTCACGCCAACATCACCTGCCGGCTACGCCAGAACCACTTGGCGAGCACTCCGGACCACCTGCCGAGCACGCCGGAACCACCTGCTCGACTCGTCTGAACCACCTGCCGGACATGCCAAAATCACCTTCCGGCTACGCCAAAACCAATTGGTGGACTCTCTGGAATCACCTGCCGGGCATCATAGAACCACCTCTCAGACGTGCCGGAACAACGGGCCGGAGACACCGGATCCCCCTCCCCGTAAGACCGGAACCACCTCTCAGAAGTGCCAGAAGCACGTGCCAGAGACGCCGGAAGCACCTGCCGAGCACGTCGGAACCACCTACTCGACTCACCGGAACAACCTACCTGACACGCCAAAATCACCTGCCGGGTATGACACAACCACTTGGTGGACACTCCGGAATAATCTGCCGGACATGCCAGAACCAGCTCTCAGACACACCAGAACCACGTGCCGGACACACCGGAAGCACCTGCTGAGCATGCCTGAGCCACATGCTCGACTTGCAAGAAACACCTGCCAGACACGCCAAAATCACCTGGCGAGCATGCTGGAACCACCTCTCAGAGGTGCCACAACCACATGCTGGAGACGGCGGAAGCACCTGCCCAGAATGCCGGAAGTTCCTGATCCACACCCCAGAACCACCTGCCGGACACGCCGATATCACCTGCCGGCTATGCCAGAACCACTCGGCGGACACTCCAGAATCACCTGCCGGGCATGCCAGCACAACCTCTCAGAAGTGCCAGAAGCATGTGCCGGACAGGCCGGAACCATCTCCCGGACAGACCGGAAACACAGGAAACAATCGCCGGAACCACCTGCTGGACTCACCGGTCCCACCTGCCGGACACGCCAAAATCACCTGCCCGCTACACCTGAACCGCTTGGCGGACAAGCCGGAATCACGTGAAGGGCATGCTGACACAACCTCTCAGACGTGCCAGAACCTCGTGCCGGACACCCCAGAACCACCTGCCGTACAGACCGGAACCACCTGTCGGCCATGCCGGAACCACCTCTCAGACTTGCCAGAACCAAGTTTCGGACACGCCGGTACCACCTGCCGAGTATGCCGGAACCACCTGATCCACTCCCCAGAACCACCTGCTGGATACGCCAGAATCACCTGCCGGCTACTCCAGAAGCACTCGGCAGACACTCCGTAACCAACTGCCGGGCATGCCGGAACCACCTCTCAGAGGTGCCAGAACCACATGCCGGACACTCCAGAATCACCTGCCGGTCATGCCGGAACCATCTCTCAGACGTGCCAGAACCATGTTCCGGACATGCCGGAACCACCTGCCGAGCTCGCCGGAACCACCCGCTGGACACGCCAAAATCACCTGCCGGCTACGCCAGAACCACTCGGCAGACACTCCGGAATCACATGCCAGGCATTCCGGAACCACCTCTCAGAGGTGCCAGAACCACATTCCGGACACTCCGGAATCACCTGCCGGGCTGGCTGGAACCACCTGCCGGTCACGCCAACATCACCTTTCAGCTACGCCAGAACCACTTGGCGGACACTCCGGAAACACCTGTCGGGCCGGCCGTAACCACCTCTCAGACGTGCCAGAACCATGTGCCTGAGATGCCGGAACCACTCCCCGAACAGACCGAAACCACCTGCCAGACCCGCCTGAACCCCCTGGCGAGCACGCCTGATCCACCTGCTCAACTAGCCGGAACCACCTTCCTGACACGCCAAAAGCACCTGCCAGGTATACCAGAACCACTTGGTGGACACTCCGGAATCATCTGCCGGACATGCCGGAACCAGCTCTCAGACACACCAGAACCACGGGCCAGAGATGCCGGAAGCACCAGCGGAGCATGCCTGAGCCACCTGCTCGACTCGCAAGAAACACCTGTCGGACATGCCAAAATCACCTGCCGGGTACGCCAGAAACACTTGGCGGACGCTCCGGAATCACCTGTCGGGCGTGCCAGAACCACCTCTCAGACTTGCCAGAACCATGTTCTGGAAACGCCGGTACCACCAGCCGAGTATGCCGGAACCAGCTGATCCACTCCCCAGAACCACCTAGTGGACACGCCAAAATCAACTGACGGCTACGCCAGAACCACTCGGCAGACACTCCGGAATCACATGCCAGGCATTCCGGAACCACCTCTCAGAGGTGCCAGAACCACATGCCGGACACTCCGGAATCACCTGCCGGGCATGCCGGAACCACCTGCCGGACATGCCGGAACCACATCTCAGAGGTGCCAGGACCACATGCCGGACACTCCGGAATCACCTGCCGGGCATGCCGGAAACATCTCTCAGAGGTGACACAACCACGTGCCGGAGAGAACGGAAGCACCTGCCGAGCGCGCCGGAACCACCGGCCCGACTCGCCGGGACCATTGCCGGACATGAAAACTCACCTGCCGGCCACGCCAGAATCACTTGGTGAACACTCCGGAATCACCTGCCGGGCATGGCGGAACCACCTCTCAGACATGCCGGAACCACATGCCAATGACACTGGAAACACCTGACGAGCACGTCAGAACGACCTGCTCGACTCGCCAAAACCACCTGCTGGATACGCCAAAATCACCTGCCGGCTATGCCACAACCATTTGGTGAACACGTCGGAATCGCCTGCCGGACTGGCCGGAACCACCTGCCGGTCACGCCAACATCACCTGCCAGCTATGCCAGAACCACTTGGCGGACACCATGGAAACACCTGCTGGGCCGGCCGGAGCCACCTATCAGACGCGCCAGAACCATGTGCCTGAGATGCCGGAACCACACCCCGAACAGCCCGAAAACACCTGCCAGACCCGCCTGAACCACCTGCCGAGCACGCAGGAACCACCTAATCGACTCGAAGGAACCACCTACCTGACACACCAAAATCACCTGCCGGGTATGCCGGAACCACCTCTCAGTCTTGCCAGAATCATGTTCTGGACACGCCGGTACGACCTGCCGAGTATGCTGGAACCACCTGATCCACTCCCCAGAACCACCTGCTGGACACGCCAGAATCAGCTGCCGGCTACGCCAGAACCACTCGGCAGACACTCCTAAACCACCTGCCGTGCATGCCGGAACCACCTCTCAGAGGTGCCAGAACCACATGCCGGACACTCCGGAATCACCTGTCGGGAATGCCGGAACCATCTCTCAGACGTGCCAGAACCATGTTCCGGACACGCCGGTACCACCTTCCGAGCTCGCCGGAACCACCTGCTGGACACGCCCAAATCACCTGCCGGCTACGTCAGAACCACTCGGCAGACACTCCGGAATCACCTGCCGGGCTTGCTGGAACCACGTGCCGGTTACGCCTACATCACCTGTCAGCTGCGCCAGAACCACTTGGCGGACACTCCGGAAACACCTGTCGGGCTGGCCGGAACCACCTCTCAGACGTGCCAGAACCATGTGCCTGAGATGCCGGAACCACTCCCCAAACAGACCGAAACGACCTGCCAGACCCGCCTGAACCCCCTGGCGAGCACGCCTGATCCACCTGCTCAACTAGCTGGAACCACCTTCCTGACACGCCAAAATCACCTGCCAGGTATACCAGAAACGCTTGGTGGACACTCCGGAATCACCTGCCGGACATGCCAGAACCAGCTCTCAGACACACCAGAACCACGTGCCAGAGACGCCGGAAGCACCAGCTGAGCATGCCTGACCCACCTGCTCGACTCGCAAGAAACACCTGTCAGACATGCCAAAATCACCTGCCAGGTACGCCAGAAACACTTGGCGGACACTCCGGAATCACCTGTCGGGCATGCTGGAACCACCTCTCAAACTTGCCAGAACCATGTTCTGGACATGCCGGTACCACCTGCCGAGTATGCCGGAACCAGCTGATCCACTCCCCAGAACCACCTAGTGGACACGCCAAAATCACAGGCCGGCTACGCCAGAACCACTCGGCAGACACTCCGGAATCACATGCCAGGCATTCCGGAACCACCTCTCAGAGGTGCCAGAATCAAATGCCGGACACTCCGGTATCACGTGTCGGGCATGCCGGAACCACCTCTCAGAGGTGCCAGAACCACATGCCGGACACTCGGAATCACCTGCCGGGCATGCCGGAACCACCTGCCGGAGATGCCAGAACCACCGGCTCGACTCGCCTGAACCATTTCCAGACATGCAAAATCACCTGCCGGGTACGCCAGAACCACTTGGCGAACACTCCGGAATCACCTGTCGGGCGTGCCGGAACCACCTCTCAGAGGTGCCAGAACCACATGCCGGACACTCCGGAACCACCTGCCGAGCACGCCGGAACCGCCTACTCGACTCGCCGGAACCACCTACCTGACACGCTAAAATCACCTGCCGGGTATGCCACTACCACTTGGTGGACACTCCGGAATCATCTGCCGGACATGCCAGAACCAGCTCTCAGACTCACCAGAACCACGTGCCAGACACGCCGGAAGCACCTGGTGAGCATGCCTGAGACAAATGCTTGACTTGCAAGAAACACCTGCCTGACACGCCAAAATCACCTGCCGGGTACGCCAGAACCACGTGGCGGACACTCCAGAATCACCTGTCGGGCATGCCGGAACCAACTCTCAGACGTGCCAGAACCTCGTGCCGGTCACGCCAGAACCACCTGCCGGACACGCCGGAAACACAGGCTCGACTCGTCGGAACCACTTCTGGATATGCAAAATGACCAGCCGGCTACGCCAGAACCACTTGGCGAACACTCCGGAATCACCTGTCGGGCATGCCGGAACCGCCTCTCAGAATTGCCAGAACCATGTTCCGGACACGCTGGTACCACCTGCCGGAACACCGGAAGCACCTGCCGAGCACGCCAGAACCACCTGCTCGACTCGCCAAAACCACCTGCTGGACACGCCAAAATCACCTGCCGGCTACGCCACAACCATTTGGTGAACGCTTCGGAATCACCTGCCGGGCTGGCTGGAACCACCTGCCGGTCACGCCAACATCACCTGCCAGCTATGCCAGAACCACTTGGCGGACACCATGGAAACACCTGTCGGGCCGGCCGGAACCACCTATCAGACGTGCCAGAACCATGTGCCTGAGATGCCGGAACCACACCCCGAACAGACCGAAACCACCTGCCAGACCTGCCTGAACCACCTGCCGAGCACGCCGGAACCGCCTACTCGACTCGCCGGAACCACCTACCTGACACGCTAAAATCACCTGCTGGGTATGCCACAACCACTTGGTGGACACTCCGGAATCATCTGCCGGACATGCCAGTACCAGCTCTCAGACTCACCAGAACCACGTGCCAGACACGCCGGAAGCACCAGCTGAGCATGCCTGAGCCAAATGCTCGACTTGCAAGAAACGCCTGCCTGACACGCCAAAATCACCTGCCGGTTACGCCAGAACCACGTGGCGGACACTCCGGAATCACCTGTTGGGCATGCCGGAACCAACTCTCAGACGTGCCAGAACCTCGTGCCGGTCACGCCAGAACCACCTGCCGGACAGACCGGAAACACCTGCTGGATACGCCGCAACCACCGGCTTGACTCACCGGAACCACCGCCAGACATGCAAAATGACCTGCCGGCTATGCCAGAACCACTTGGCGGACACTCCGGAATCACATGTCGGGCATGCCGGAACCAACTCTCAGACGTGCCAGAACCACCTGCTGAGTATGCTGGAACCACCTGATCCTCTCCCCAGAACCACCTGCTGGACACGCCAGAATCACCTGCCGACTACGCCAGAACCACTCGGCAGACACTCCGGAACCACCTGCCGGGCATGCCGGACCCACATCTCAGAGGTGCCAGAACCACATCCCGGACACTCCGGAATCACCTGCCTGGCATGCAGGAACCATCTCTCAGAGGTGCCAGAAGCATGTTCCGGACACGCTGGTACCACCTGCCGAGCTCGCCGGAACCACCTGCTGGACACGCCAAAATCACATGCCAGCTACGCCAGAACCACACGGCAGACACTCCGGAATCACATGCCGGGCTGGCTGGAACCACCTGCCGGTCACGCCAACATCAACTTTCAGCTACGCCAGAACCACTTGGCGGACACTCCGGAAACACCTCTCCGGCCAGCCGGAACCACCTCTCAGACGTGCCAGAACCATGTGCCTGAGGTGCCGGAACCACTCCCTGAACAGACCGAAACCACCTGCCAGACCCGCCTTAACCACCTGGCGAGCACGCCTCATCCACCTGCTCAACTAGCCGGAACCAACTCCCTGACACGCCAAAATCACCTGCCAGGTATACAAGAACCACTTGTGGACACTCCGGAATCATCTGCCGGACATGCCAGAACCAGCTCTCAGACACACCAGAACCACGTGCCAGAGACGCCGGAAGCAACAGCTGAGCATGCCTGAGCCACCTGCTCGACTCGCAAGATACACCTGTCGGATGCCAAAATCACCTGCCGGGTACGCCAGAAATACTTGGCGGACGCTCCGGAATCACCTGTCGGGCGTGCCGGAACCTCCTCTCAGACTTGCCATAACCATGTTCCAGACACGCCGGTACCACCTGCCGAGTATGCCGGAACCAGCTGATCCACTCCCCAGAACCACCTAGTGGACACGCCAAAATCAACTGCCGGCTACACCAGAACCACTCGTCAGAAACTCCGGAATCACAGGCCGGGCATTCCGGAACCACCTCTCAGAGGTGCCAGAACCACATGCCGGACACTCCGGAATCACCTGCCGGGCCTGCTGGAACCACGTGCTGGACATGCCGGAACCACCTGCCGGACATGACGGAACCACCTTCGGGACATTCCGGAACCACCGGCTCGACTCGCCGGAACCATTGCCGGACATGCAAAATCACCTGCCGGCTACGCCAGAACCACTTGGCGAACACTCCGGAATCACCTGCCGGGCATGGCGGAACCACCTCTCAGAGGTGCCAGAACCAAATGCCGGAGACTCCGGTATCACGTGCCGGGCATGCCGGAACCACCTCTCAGAGGTGCCAGAACCACATGCCGGACACTCCGGAATCACCTGCCGGGCATGCCGGAACCATCTGTCAGACGTGCCAGAACCATGTGCCTGAGATGCCGGAACCACACCCCGAACAGACGAACCCACCTGCCAGACCCGCCTGAACCACCTTCCGAGCACGCCGGAACCACCTACTCGACTCGCTGGAACCTCCTACATGACACTCTAAAATCACTTGACGGGTATGCCACAACCACTTGGTGGACACTCCGGAATCACCTGCCGGACATGCCGGAACCACCAGCTCGACTCGCCGGAACCATTGCCGGACATGCAAAATCACCTGCCGGCTACGCCAGAACCACTTGGCGAACACTCCGGAATCACCTGCCGGGCATGGCAGAACCACCTCTCGGACATGCCGGAACCATGTGCCTGAGATGCCGGAACCACACCCCGAACAAACCGAAGCCACCTGCCAGACATGCCTGAACCACCTGCCGAGCACGCTGGAACCACCTACTCGACTCGCTGGAACCACCTACCTGACACGCTAAAATCACCTGCCGGGTATGCCACAACCACTTGGTGGACACTCCGGAATCATCTGCCGGACATGCCAGAACCAGCTCTCAGACACACCACAACCACGTGCCAGACACGAAGGAAGCACCTGCTGAGCATGCCTGAGCCAAATGCTCGACTTGCAAGAAACACCTGCCAGACACGCCAAAATCACCTGCCGGGTACGCCAGAACCACGTGGCGGACACTCCGGAATCACCTGCCGGGCATGCCGGAACCACCTGCCGGACATGCCGGAACCACAGGCTCGACTCGCCGGAACCATTGCAGGACATGCAAAATCACCTGCCGGCTACGCCAGAACCACTTGGCGAACACTCCAGAATCACCTGCCGGGCCTGGCGGAACCACCTCTCAGACATGCCGGAACCACATGCCAATGACACCGGAAGCACCTGCCGAGCACGCCAGAACCACCTGCTCGACTCGCCAAATCCACCTGCTGGACACGCCAAAATCACCTGCCGGCTACGCCACAACCATTTGGTGAACGCTTCGGAATCACCTGCCGGGCTGGCTGGAACCACCTGCCGGTCATGCCAACATCACCTGCCAGCTATGCCAGAACCACTTGGCGGACACCATTGAAACACCTGTCGGGCCGGCCGGAACCACCTATAAGACGTGCCAGAACCATGTGCCTGAGATGCCGGAACCACACCCCGAACAGACCGAAACCACCTGCCAGACCCGCCTGAACCACCTGGAGAGCACGCCGGAACCGCCTACTCGACTCGCCGGAACCACCTACCTGACACGCTAAAATCACCTGCCGGGTATGCCACAACCACTTGGTGGACACTCCGGAATCATCTGCCGGACATGCCAGAACCAGCTCTCAGACACACCAGAACCACGTGCCAGACACGCCGGAAGCACCTGCTGAGCATGCCTGAGCCAAATGCTCGACTTGCAAGAAACACCTGCCAGACACGCCAAAATCACCTGCCGGGTACGCCAGAACCACGTGGCGGACACTCCGGAATCAGCTGTCGGGCATGCCGGAACCAACTCTCAGACGTGCCAGAACCTCGTGCCGGTCACGCCAGAACCACCTGCCGTACAGACCGGAAACACCTGCTGGATACGCCGCAACCACCGGCTCGACTCGCCGGAACCACCGCCGGACATGCAAAATGACCTGCCGGCTATGCCAGAACCACTTGGCGAACACTACGGAATCCCCTGTCGGGCCTGCCGGAACCACCTCTCAGACTTGCCAGAACCATGTTCCGGACACGCCGGTACCACCTGCCGAGTATGCCGGAACCACCTGATCCACTCCCCAGAACCACCTGCTGGATACGCCAGAATCACCTGCCGGCTACTCCAGAACCACTTGGCAGACACTCCGTAACCAACTGCCGGGCATGCCGGAACCACCTCTCAGAGGTGCCAGAACCGCATGCCGGAGACTCCGGAATCACCTGCCGGGCATGCCGGAACCACCTCTCAGAGGTGCCAGAACCACATGCCGGACACTCCCGAATCACCTGCCGAGCATGCCGGAACCATCTGTCAGACG
Source organism: Equus caballus (assembly GCF_041296265.1). Taxonomy (NCBI): domain Eukaryota; kingdom Metazoa; phylum Chordata; class Mammalia; order Perissodactyla; family Equidae; genus Equus; species Equus caballus. The sequence goes on from NC_091697.1 coordinate 6,033,061, forward strand.
TGCCAGAACCATGTGCCTGAGATGCCGGAACCACACCCCGAACAGACGAAACCACCTGCCAGACCCGCCTGAACCACCTGCCGAGCACGCCGGAACCACCTACTCGACTCGCTGGAACCACCTACCTGACACGCTAAAATCACCTGCCGGGTATGCCACAACCACTTGGTGGACACTCCGGAATCACCTGCCGGACATGCCGGAACCACCAGCTCGACTCGCCGGAACCATTGCCGGACATGCAAAATCACCTGCCGGCTACGCCAGAACCACTTGGCGAACACTCCGGAATCACCTGCCGGGCATGGCGGAACCACCTCTCAGACATGCCGGAACCACATGCCAATGACACCGGAAGCACCTGCCGAGCACGCCAGAACCACCTGCTCGACTCGCCAAAACCACCTGCTGGACACGCCAAAATCACCTGCCGGCTGTGCCACAACCATTTGGTGAACTCTTCCGAATCACCGCCTGGCTTGCTGGAACCACCTACCGGTCACGCCAACATCACCTGCCAGCTATGCCAGAACCACTTGGCGGACACCATGGAAACACCTGTCGGGCCGGCCGGAACCACCTATCAGACGTGCCAGAACGATGTGCCTGAGATGCTGGAACCACACCCCAAACAGACCGAAACCACCTGCCAGACCCGCCTGAACCACCTGCCGAGCACGCCGGAACCGCCTACTCGACTCGCCGGAACCACCTACCTGACACGCTAAAATCACCTGCCGGGTATGCCACAAACACTTGGTGGACACTCCGGAATCATCTGCCGGACATGCCAGAACCAGCTCTCAGACACACCACAACCACGTGCCAGACACGCCGGAAGCACCTGCTGAGCATGCCTGAGCAAAATGCTCGACTTGCAAGAAACACCTGCCAGACACGCCAAAATCACCTGCCGGGTACGCCAGAACCACGTGGCGGACACTCCGGAATCAGCTGTCGGGCATGCCGGAACCAACTCTCAGACGTGCCAGAACCTCGTGCCGGTGACGCCAGAACCACCTGCCGGACAGACCGGAAACACTGGCTGCACACGACAAAATCACCTGCCGGCTACACCACAACCATTTGGTGAACTATTCGGAATCACCTGCCGGGCTGGCTGGAACCACCTGCCGGTCACGCCAACATCACGTGTCAGCTATGCCAGAACCACTTGGCGGACACCATGGAAACACCTGTCGTGCCATCCGGCATCACCTATCAGACGTGCCAGAACCATGTGCTTGAGATGCCGGAACCACACCACGAACAGACCGAAACCACCTGCCAGACCCGCCTGAACCACCCTCCGAGCACGCCGGAACCGCCTACTCGACTCGCCGGAACCACCTACCTGACACGCTAAAATCACCTGCCGGGTATGCCACAACCACTTGGTGGACACTCCAGAATCATCTGCCGGACATGGCAGAACCAGCTCTCAGACACACCACAACCACGTGCCAGACACGCCGGAAGCACCTGCTGAGCATGCCTGAGCCAAATGCTCGACTTGCAAGAAACACCTGCCAGACACGCCAAAATCACCTGCCGGGTACGCCAGAACCACGTGGCGGACACTCCGGAATCACCTGTCGGGCATGCCGGAACCAACTCTCAGACGTGCCAGAACCTCGTGCCGGACACGCCAGAACCACCTGCCGGACAGACCAGAACCACCTGCCGGACACGCCGGAACCACCGGCTCGACTCGCCGGAACCACCGCCGGAGATGCAAAATGACCTGCCGGCTACGCCAGAACCACTTGGCGAACACTCCGGAATCACCTGTCGGGCATGCCGGAACCACCTCTCAGACTTGCCAGAACCAAGTACCGGACACGCCGGTACCACCTGCCGAGTATGCCGGAACCAGCTGATCCACTCCCCAGAACCACCTGCTGGACACGCCAGAATCACCTGCCGGCTACGCCAGAACCACTCGGCAGACAGTCCGGAACCACCTGCCGGGCATGCCGGAACCACCTCTCTGAGGTGCCAGAACCACATGCCGGACACTCCGGAATCACCTGCCGGGCATGCCGGAGCCATCTCTCAGACGTGCCAGAACCATGTTCCGGACACGCCGGTACCACCTGCCGAGCTCGCCGGAACCACCTGCTGGACACGCCAAAATCACCTGCCGGCTACGCCAGAACCAATCGGCAGACACTCCGGAACCACCTGCCGGGCATGCCGGAACCACCTGTCAGAGGTGCCAGAACCGCATGCCGGACACTCCGGAATCACCTGCCGGGCTGGCTGGAACCACCTGCCGGTCACGCCAACATCACCTTTCAGCTACGCCAGAACCACTTGGCGGACGCTCCGGAAACACCTGTCGGGCCGGCCGGAACCACCTCTCAGACGTGCCAGAACCATGTACCTGAGATGCCGGAACCACTCCCCGAACAGTCCGAAACCACCTGCCAGACCCGCCTGAACCCCCTGGCGAGCACGCCTGATCCACCTGCTCAGCTAGCCGGAACCACCATCCTGACACGCCAAAATCACCTGCCAGGTATACCAGAACCACTTGGTGGACACACCGGAATCATCTGCCGGACATGCCATAACCAGCTCTCAGACACACAAGAACCACGTGCCAGAGATGCCGGAAGCACCAGCTGAGCATGCCTGAGCCTCCTGCTCGACTCGCAAGAAACACCTGTCGGACATACCAAAATGACCTGCCGGGTACGCCAGAAAGACTTGGCGGACGCTCCGGAATCACCTGTCGGGCGTGCCGGAACCGCCTCTCAGACATGCCGGAACCACATGACAATGACACCGGAAGCACCTGCCGAGCACGCCAGTACCACCTGCTCGACTCGCCAAAACCACGTGCTGGACAGGCCAAAATCACCTTCCGCATACGCAACAACCATTTGGTGAACACTTCGGAATCACCTGCCTGACTGGCTGGAACCAACTGCCGGTCACGCATACATCACATGCCAGCTATGCCAGAACCACTTGGCGGACACTCCGGAATCACCTGTCGGGCGTGCGGGAACCACCTCTCAGACTTGCCAGAACCACATGCCGGACACTCCGGTATCACCTGCCGGGCATGCCGGAACCACCTCTCAGAAGTGCCAGAACCACATGCCGGACACTCCGGAATCACATGCCGGGCATGCCGGAACCATCTATCAGATGTGCCAGAACCATGTTCCGGACACGCCGGCCCACCTGCCGAGTTCGCCGGAACCACCTGCTGGACACGCCAAAATCACCTGCCGGCTACGCCACAACCATTTGGTGAACACTTCGGAATCACCTGCCGGGCTGGCTGGAACCACCTGCCGGTCACGCCAACATCACATGCCTGCTGTGCCAGAACCACTTGGCGGAAACCATGGAAACACCTGTCGGGCCGGCCGGAACCACCTATCAGACGTGCCAGAACCATGAGCCTGAGATGCCGGAACCACTCCCCGAACAGACCGAAACCACCTGCCAGACCCGCCTGAACCACCTGCCGAGCACGCCGGAACCACCTACTCGACTCGCTGGAACCACCTACCTGACACGCTAAAATCACCTGCCGGGTATGCCACAACCACTTGGTGGACACTCCGGAATCATCTGCCGGACATGCCACAACCAGCTCTCAGACACACCAGAACCACGTGCCAGACACGCCGGAAGCACCTGCTGAGCATGCCTGAGCCAAATGCTCGACTTGCAAGACCACCTGTCAGACACGCCAAAATCACCTGCCGGGTACGCCAGAACCACGTGGCGGAGACTCCGGAATCACCTGTCGGGCATGCCGGAACCACCTCTCAGACTTGCCAGAACCATGTTCTGGACACGCCGGTACCACCTGCCGAGTATGCTGGAACCACCTGATCCTCTCCCCAGAACCACCTGCTGGACACGCCAGAATCACCTGCCGGCTACGCCAGAACCACTCGGCAGACACTCCGGAACCACCTGCCGAGCATGCCGGAACCACCTCTCAGAGGTGCCAGAACCACATGCCGGACAGTCCGGGATCACCTGCCGGGCATGCCGGAACCATCTCTCAGATGTGCCAGAACCATGTTCCGGACACGCCGGTACCAACAGCCGAGCTCGCCGGAACCACCTGCTGGACACGCCAAAATCATGTGCCGGCTACGCCAGAACCACTCGGCAGACACTCCGGAATCACCTGCCGGGCTGGCTGGAACCACCTGCCGGTCACGCCAATATCACCTGCCAGCTGTGCCAGAACCACTTGGCGGACACCATGGAAACACCTGTCGGGGCGGCCGGAACCACCTCTCAGACGTGCCAGAACCATGAGACTGAGATGGCGGAACCAGTCCCCGAACAGACCGAAACCACCTGCCAGACCTGCCTGAAGCCCCTGGCAAGCACGCCTGATCCACCTGCTCAACTAGCCGGAACCAACTTCCTGACACGCCAAAATCACCTGGCAGTTATACCAGAACCACTTGGTGGACACTCCGGAATCATCTGCCGGACATGCCAGAACCAGCTCTCAGACACACCAGAACCACGTGCCAGAGACGCCGGAAGCACCAGCTGAGCATGCCTGAGCCACCTGCTCGACTCGCAAGATACGCCTGCCTGACACGCCAAAATCACCTGCCGGCTACGCCAGAACCACTCGGCAGACACTCCGGAACCACCTGCCGGGCATGCCAGAACCACCTCTCAGAGGTGCCAGAACCACATGCCGGACACTCCGGAATCACATGCCGGGCATGCCGGAACCATCTATCAGATGTGCCAGAACCATGTTCCGGACACGCCGGCCCACCTGCCGAGTTCGCCGGAACCACCTGCAGGACACGCCAAAATCACGTGCCGGCTACGCCAGAACCACTCGGCAGACACTCCGGAATCACCTGCTGGGCTGGCTGGAACCACCTGCCGGTCACGCCAACATCACCTTTCTGCTACGCCAGAACCACTTGGCGGACACTCCGGAATCACCTGTCGTGCCGGCCACTACTACCTCTCAGACGTGCCAGAACCATGTGCCTGAGATGCCGGAACCACACCCCGAACAGAGGAAACCACCTGCCAGACCCGCCTGAACCACCTTCTGAGCACGCCAGAACCACCGACTCGACTCGCTGGAACCACCTACCTGACACGCTAAAATCACCTGCCGGGTATGCCACAACCACTTCGTGGACACTCCGGAATCATCTTCCGGACATGCCAGAACCAGCTCTCAGACAAACCAGAACCACGTGCCAGAAACGCCGGAAGCACCTGCTGAGCATGCCTGAGCCAAATGCTCGACTTGCAAGAAACACCTGCCAGACACGCCAAAATCACCTGCCGGGTACGCCAGAACCACGTGGCGGACACTCCGGAATCACCTGTCGGGCATGCCGGTACCGCCTCTCAGACTTGCCAGAACCATGTTCCGGACACGCCGGTACCACCTGCCGAGTATGCCGGAACCACCTGATCCACTCCCCAGAACCACCTGCTGGACACGCCAGAATCACCTGCCGACTACGCCAGAACCACTCGGCAGACACTCCGGAACCACCTGCCGGGCATGCCGGAACCACCTCTCAGAGGTGCCAGAACCCCATGCCGAACACTCCGGAATCACCTGCCGGGCATGCCGGGAACCACCTCTCAGAGGTGCCAGAACCACATGCCGGACACTCCCGAATCAACTGCCGGGCATGCCGGAACCATCACTCAGACGTGCAAGAACTTTGTTCCGGACATGCTGGTACCACCTGCCAAGCTCGCCGGAACCACCTGCTGTATACGCCAAAATCTCCTGCCAGCTATGCCAGAACGACACGGCAGACACTCCGGAATCACCTGCCGGGCTGTCTGGAACCACCTGCCGGTCACCCCAACATCACCTTTCAGCTACGCCAGAACCACTTGGCGGACACTCCGGAAACACCTCTCCGGCCGGCCGGAACCACCTCTCAGACGTGCCAGAACCATGTGCCTGAGATGCCGGAACCACTCCCCGAACAGACCGAAACCACCTGCCAGACCCGCCTGAACCCCCTGGCGAGCACACCTGATCCACCTGCTCAACTAGCCGGAACCAACTTCCTGACATTCCAAAATCACGTGCCGGCTACGCCACAACCATTTGGTGAACTCTTCGGAATCACCTGCCGGGCTTGCTGGAACCACCTGCCGGTCACGCCAACATCACCTGCCAGCTATGCCAGAACCACTTGGCGGACACCATGGAAACACATGTCGGCCCGGCCGGAACCACCTCTCAGACGTGCCAGAACCATGTGCCTGAGATGCCGGAACCACACCCCGAACAGACCGAAAAAACCTGCCAGACCCGCCTGAACCACCTGCCGAGCACGCTGGAACCACCTACTCGACTCGCTGGAACCACCTACCTGACACGCTAAAATCACCTGCCGGGTATGCCACAAACACTTTGTGGACACTCCGGAAAAATCTGCCAGACATGCCAGAACCAGCTCTCAGACACACCAGAACCACGTGACAGACACGCCGGAAGCACCTGCTGAGCATGCCTGAGCCAAATGCTCGACTTGCAAGAAACACCTGCCAGACACGCCAAAATCACCTGCCGGGTACGCCAGAACCACGTGGCGGACACTCCGGAATCACCTGTCGGGCATGCCGGAACCAACTCTCAGACGTGCCAGAACCTCGTGCCGGTCACGCCAGAACCACCTGCCGGACAGACCGGAAACACCTGCTGGAGACGCCGGAACCACCGGCTCGACTCGCCGGAACCACCGCCGGACATGCAAAATGACCTGCCGGCTACACCAGAACCACTTGGCGGACACTCCGGAATCCACTGTCGGGCATGCCGGAACCAACTCTCAGGCGTGCCAGAACCTCGTGCCGGTCACGCCAGAACCACCTGCCGAGTATGCTGGAACCACCTGATCATCTCCCCAGAACCACCTGCTGGACACGCCAGAATCACCTGCCGGCTACGCCAGAACCACTCGGCAGACACTCCGGAACCACCTGCCGAGCATGCCGGAACCACCTCTCAGAGGTGCCAGAACCACATGCCGGACAGTCCGGGATCATCTGCCGGGCATGCCGGAACCATCTCTCAGATGTGCCAGAACCATGTTCCGGACACGCCGGTACCACCTGCCGAGCTCGCCGGAACCACCTGCTGGACACGCCAAAATCATGTGCAGGCTACGCCAGAACCACTCGGCAGACACTCCGGAATCACATGCCGGGCATTCCGGAACCACCTCTCACAGGTGCCAGAACCAAATGCTGGACACTCCGGTATCACCTGCCGGGCATGCTCGAACCACCTCTCAGAGGTGCCAGAACCACATGCCGGACACTCCGGAATCACCTGCCGGGCATGCCAGAACCACCTGCCGGACATGCCGGAACCACCGGCTCGACTAGCCGTAACCATTGCCGGACATGCAAAATCACCTTCCGGCTACGCCAGAACCACTTGGCGAACACTCCGGAATCACCTGCCGGGCATGGCGGAACCACCTCTCAGACATGCCGTAACCACATGCCAATGACACCGGAAGCACCTGCCGAGCACGCCAGAACCAACTGCTCGACTCGCCAAAACCACCCGCTGGACACGCCAAAATCACCTGCCGGCTACAACAGAACCACTCGGCAGACACTCCGGAATCACCTGCCGGGCTGGCTGGAACCACCTGCCGGTCACCCCAACATCACCTTTCACCTACGCCAGAACCACTTGGCGGACACTCCGGAAACACCTGTCGGGCCGGCCGCAACCACCTCTCAGACGTGCCAGAACCATGTGCCTGAGATGCCGGAACCACTCCCCGAACAGACCGAAACCACGTGCCAGACCCGCCTGAAGCCCCTGGCAAGCACGCCTGATCCACCTGCTCAACTAGCCGGAACCAACTTCCTGACACGCCAAAATCACCTGCCAGGTATACAAGAACCACTTGGTGGACACTCCGGAATCATCTGCCGGACATGCCAGAACCAGCTCTCAGACACACCAGAAGCACGTGCCAGAGACGCCGGAAGCACCAGCTGAGCATGCCTGAGCCACCTGCTCGACTCGCAAGAAACACCTGTCGGACATGCCAAAATCACCTGCCGGGTACGCCAGAAACACTTGGCGGACGCTCCGGAATCACCTGTCGGGCGTGCCGGAACCACCTCTCCGACTTGCCAGAACCATGTTCTGGACACGCCGGTACAACCTGTCGAGTATGCCGGAACCAGCTGATCCACTCCCCAAAACCACCTAGTGGACACGCCAAAATCAACTGCCGGCAACGCCAGAACCACTCGGCAGACACTCTGGAATCACATGCCAGGCAATCCGGAACCACATCTCAGAGGTGCCAGAACCAAATGCCGGACACTCCGGTATCACCTGCCGGGCATGCCGGAACCACCTCTCAGAGGTGCCAAACAACATGCCTGACACTGCGGAATCACCTGCCGGGCATGCCGGAACCACCTGCTGGACATGCCGGAACCACCGGCTCGACTCGCCGGAACCATTGCCGGACATCTAAAATCACCTGCCGGCTACGCCAGAACCACTTGGCGAACACTCCGGAATCACCTGCCGGGCATGGCGGAACCACCTCTCAGACATGCCGGAACCACATGCCAATGATACCGGAAGCACCTGCCGAGCACGCCTGAACCACCTGCTCGACTCGCCAAAACCACCCTCTGGACACGCCAAAATCACCTGCCGGCTACGCCAGAACCACTCAGCAGACACTCCGGAATCACCTGCCGGGCTGGGTGGAACCACCTGCCGGTCACGCCAAGAACACCTTTCAGCTACGCCAGAACCACTTAGCGGACACTCCGGAAACACCTGTCGAGCCGGCCGGAACCACCTATCAGACGTGCCAGAACGATGTGCCTGAGATGCCGGAACCACTCCCCGAACAGACCGAAACCACCTGCCAGACCCGCCTGAACCACCTGCCGAGCACGCCGGAACCACCGGCTCAACTCGCCGGAACCACCGCCGGACATGCAAAATGACCTGCCGGCTACGCCAGAACCACTTGGCGAACACTCCGGAATCACCTGTCAGGCATGCCGGAACCGCCTCTCAGACTTGCCAGAACCATGTTCCTTACACGCCGGTACCACCTGCCGAGTATGCCGGAAATAAGTGATAGACTCCCCAGAACCACCTGCTGGACACGCCAGAATCACCTGCTGACTACGCCAGAACCCCTCGGCAGACACTCTGGAACCACATGCCGGGCATGCCGGAACCACCTCTCAGAGGTTCCAGAACCACTTGCAGAACACTCCAGAATCACCTGCCTGGCATGCCGGAACCACCTCTCAGAGGTGCCAGAACCACATGCCGGACACTCCCGAATCACCTGCCGGGCATGCCGGAACCATCTCTCAGACGTGCCAGAACCATGTTCCGGACACGCTGGTACCACCTGCCGAGCTCGCCAGAGCCACCTGCTGAACACGCCAAAATCACCTGCCAGCTACGCCAGAACCACACGGCAGACACTCCGGAATCACCTGCCGGGCTGGCTGGAACCACCTGCCGGTCACGCCAATATCGCCTCCCAGCTGTGCCAGAACCACTTGGCGGACACCATGGAAACACCTGTCGGGCCGGCCGGAACCACCTCTCAGACGTGCCAGAACCATGAGCCTGAGATGGCGGAACCACTCCCCGAACAGACCGAAACCACCTGCCAGACCCGCCTGAAGCCCCTGGCAAGCACGCCTGATCCACCTGCTCAACTAGCCGAAACCAACTTCCTGACACACCAAAATCACCTGCCAGGTATACCAGAACCACTTGGTGGACACTCCGGAATCATCTGCCGGACATGCCAGAACCAGCTCTCAGACACACCAGAACCACGTGCCAGAGACGCCGGAAGCACCAGCTGAGCATGCCTGAGCCACCTGCTCGACTCGCAAGATACACCTGTCGGACATGCCAAAATCACCTGCCGGGTACGCCAGAAACACTGGGCGGACGCTCCGGAATCACCTGTCGGGCGTGCCGGAACCACCTCTCAGACTTGCCAGAACCATGTTCTGGACTCGCCGGTACCACCTGCCGAGTATGCCGGAACCAGCTGATCCACTCCCCAGAACCACCTAGTGGACACGCCAAAATCAACTGCCGGCTACGCCAGAACCAATCGGCAGACACTCCGGAATCACATGCCAGGCATTCCGGAACCACCTCTCAGAGGTGCCAGAACCAAATGCCGGAGACTCCGGTATCACCTGCCGGGCATGCCGGAACCACCTCTCAGAGGTGACAGAACCCCATGCCGGACACTCCGGAATCACCTGCAGGGCATGCTGGAACCACGTGCTGGACATGCCGGAACCACCTGCGGGACATGCCGGAACCACCTGCCGGTCATTCCGGAACCACCGGCTCGACTCGCCGGAACCATTGCCGGACATGCAAAATCACCTGCCGGCTACGCCAGAACCACTTGGCGAACACTCCGGTATCACCTGCCGGGCATGCTTGAACCACCTCTCAGAGGTGCCAGAACCCCATGCCGGACACTCCGGAATCACCTGCCGGGCATGCCGGAACCACCTCTCAGACTTGCCAGAACCATGTTCCGGACACGCCGGTAGCACCTGCCGAGTATGCCGGAACCACCTGATCCACTCCCCAGAACCACCTGCTGGACACGCCAGAATCACCTGCCGACTACGCCAGAACCACTCGGCAGACACTCCGGAACCACCTGCCGGGCATGCCCAAACCACCTCTCAGAGGTGCCAGAACCACATGCCGAACACTCCAGAATCACCTGCCAGGCATTCGGGAACCACCTCTCAGAGGTGCCAGAACCACATGCCGGACACTCCCGAATCACCTGCCGGGCATGCCGGAACCATCTCTCAGACGTGCCAGAACCATGATCCGGACACGCTGGTACCACCTGCCGAGCTCGTAGGAACTACCTGCTGGACACGCCAAAATCACCTGCCAGCTACGCCAGAAACACACGGCAGACACTCCGGAATCACATGCCAGGCATTCCGGAACCACCTCTCACAGGTGCCAGAACCAAATGCCGGAGACTCCGGTATCACCTGCCGGGCATGCTGGAACCACCTCTCAGAGGTGCCAGAACCACATGCCGGACACTCCGGAATCACCTGCCGGGCATGCCGGAACCACCTGCTGGACATGCAGGAATCACCTGCCGGACATGCCGGAACCACCGGCTTGACTTGCCGGAACCATTGCCGGACATGCAAAATCACCTGCCGGCTACGCCAGAACCACTTGGCGAACACTCCGGAATCACCTGGCGGGCATGCAAAATGACCTGCCTCTCAGACATGCCGCAACCACATGCCAATGACTCCGGAAGCACCTGCCGAGCACGCCAGAACCACCTGCTCGACTCGCCAAAACCACCTGCTGAACACGCCAAAATCACCTGCCGGCTACGCCACAACCATTTGGTGAACTCTTCGGAATCACCTGCCGGGCTGTCTGGAACCACCTGCCGGTCACGTCAACATCACCTGCCAGGTATGCCAGAACCACTTGGCGGACACCATGGAAACACCTGTCGGGCCGGCCGGAACCACCTCTCAGACGTGCCAGAACCATGTGCCTGAGATGCCGGAACCACACCCCGAACAGACCGAAACAACCTGCCAGACCCGCCTGAACCACCTGCCGAGCACGCTGGAACCACCTACTCGACTCGCTGGAACCACCTACCTGACACGCTAAAATCACCTGCTGGGTCTGCAACAACCACTTTGTGGACACTACGGAAAAATCTGCCGGACATGCCAGAACCAGCTCTCAGACACACCAGAACCACGTGACAGACACGCCGGAAGCACCTGCTGAGCATGCCTGAGCCAAATGCTCGACTTGCAAGAAACACCTGCCAGACATGCCAAAATCACCTGCCGGGTACGCCAGAACCACGTGGCGGACACTCCGGAATCACCTGTCGGGCATGCCGGAACCAACTCTCAGACGTGCCAGAACCTCGTGCCGGTCACGCCAGAACCACCTGCCGTACAGACCGGAAACACTTGCTGGACACGCCGGAACCACCGGCTCGACGTGCCGGAACCACCGCCGGACATGCAAAATGACCTGCCGGCTACGCCAGAACCACTTGGCGAACACTCCGGAATCACCTGTCGGGCATGCCAGAACCACCTCTCAGACTTGCCAGAACCAAGTTCCGGACACGCCGGTACCACCTGCCGAGTATGCCGGAACCACCTGATCCACTCCCCAGAACCACCTGCTGGATATACCAGAATCACCTGCCGGCTATTCCAGAACCACTTGGAAGACACTCCGTAAGCAAGTGACGGGCATGCCGGAACCGCCTCTCAGAGGTGCCAGAACTGCATGCCGGACACTTCGGAATCACCTGCCGGGCATGCCGGAACCACCTCTCAGAGGTGCCAGAACGACATGCCAACACTCCCGAATCACCTGCCGGGCATGCCGGAACCATCTGTCAGACGTGCCAGAACCATGTGCCTGAGATGCCGGAACCACACCCCGAACAGACGAAACCACCTGCCAGACCCGCCTGAACCACCTTCCGAGCACGCCGGAACCACCTACTCGACTCGCTGGAACCACCTACCTGACACGCTAAAATCACCTGCCGGGTATGCCACAACCACTTGGTGGACACTCCGGAATCATCTGCCGGACATGCCAGAACCAGCTCTCAGACACACCAGAACCGCGTGCCAGACATGCCGGAAGCACCTGCTGAGCATGCCTGAGCCAAATGCTCGACTTGCAAGAAGCACCTGCCAGACACGCCAAAATCACCTGCCGGGTACGCCAGAACCACGTGGCGGACACTCCGGAATCCACTGTCGGGCATGCCGGAACCAACTCTCAGACGTGCCAGAACCTCGTGCCGGTCACGCCAGAACCACCTGCCGAGTATGCTGGAACCACCTGATCCTCTCCCCAGAACCACCTGCTGGACACGCCAGAATCACCTGCCGGCTACGCCAGAACCACTCGGCAGACACTCCGGAATCACCTGCCGGGCATGCAAAATGACCTGCCTCTCAGACATGCCAGAACCACATGCGAATGACTCCGGAAGCACCTGCCGAGCACGCCAGAACCATCTGCTCGACTCGCCAAAACCACCTGCTGGACACGCCAAAATCACCTGCCGGCTACGCCACAACCATTTGGTGAAATCTTCGGAATCACCTGCCGGGCTTGCTGGAACCACCTGCCGGTCACGCCAACATCACCTGCCAGCTATGCCAGAACCACTTGGCGGACACCATGGAAACACCTGTCGGTCCGGCTGGAACCACCTCTCAGACGTGCCAGAACCATGTGCCTGAGATGCCGGAACCACACCCCGAACAGACCGAAACAACCTGCCAGACCCGCCTGAACCACCTGCCGAGCACTCTGGAACCACCTACTCGACTCGCTGGAACCACCTACCTGACACGCTAAAATCACCTGCCGGGTATGCCACAAACACTTTGTGGACACTCCGGAAAAATCTGCCGGACATGCCAGAACCAGCTCTCAGACACACCAGAACCACGTGACAGACACGCCGGAAGCACCCGCTGAGCATGCCTGAGCCAAATGCTCGACTTGCAAGAAACACCTGCCAGACACGCCAAAATCAACTGCCGGGTACGCCAGAACCACGTGGCGGACACTCCGGAATCACCTGTCGGGCATGCCGGAACCAACTCTCAGACGTGCCAGAACCTCGTGCCGGTCACGCCAGAAACACCTGCCGGACACGCCGGAACCAGCGGCTCTACTCGCCGGAACCACCGCCGGACATGCAAAATTACCTGCCGGCTACGCCAGAACCACTTGGCGAATACTCCGGAATCACATGTCGGGCATGCCAGAACCGCCTCTCAGACTTGCCAGAACCATGTTCCGGACACGCCGGTACCACCTGCCGAGTATGCCGGAACCACCTGATCCACTCCCCAGAACCACCTGCTGGACACGCCAGAATCACCTGCCGGCTACGCCAGAACCACTCGGCAGACACTCCGAAATCACATGCCGGGCATTCCGGAACCACCTCTCACAGGTGCCAGAACCAAATGCTGGACACGCCGGTACCACCTGCCGAGTATGCCGGAACCACCTGATCCACTCCCCAAAACCACCTGCTGGATACGCCAGAATCACCTGCCGGCTACGCCAGAACCACTCGGCAGACACTCCATAACCAACTGCCGGGCATGCCGGAACCACCTCTCAGAGGTGCCAGAACCACATGACGGACACTCCGGAATCACCTGCCGGGCATGCCGGAACCATCTGTCAGACGTGCCAGAACCATGTCCCGGACATGCCGGAACCACCTGCCGAGCTCGCCGGAACCACCTGCTGGACACGCCAAAATCACCTGCCGGCTATGCCAGAACCACTCGGCAGACACTCCGGAATCACATGCCGGGCATTCCGGAACCACCTCTCACAGGTGCCAGAACCAAATGCTGGACACTCCGGTATCACCTGCCGGGCATGCCGGAACCACCTCTCAGAGGTGCCAGAACCACATGCCGGACACTCCGGTATCACCTGCCGAGCATGCCAGAACCACCTGCTGGACATGCCGGAACCACCGGCTCGACTATCCGTAACCATTGCCGGACATGCAAAATCACCTGCCGGCTACGCCAGAACCACTTGGCGAACACTCCGGAATCACCTGCCGGGCATGGCGGAACCAGCTCTCAGACATGCCAGAACCACATGCCAATGACACCGGAAGCACCTGCCAAGCACGCCAGAACCACCTGCTCGACTCGCCAAAACCACCTGCTGGACACGCCAAAATCACCTGCCGGCTACGCCACAACCATTTGGTGAACTCTTCGGAATCACCTGCCGGGCTTGCTGGAACCACCTGCCGGACACGCCAATATCACCTGCCAGCTATGCCAGAACCACTTGGCGGACACCATGGAATCACCTGTCGGGCATGCCGGAACCGCCTCTCAGACTTGCCAGAACCCTGTTCCTTACACGCCGGTACCACCTGCCGTGTATGCCGGAACCAACTGATCCACTCCCCAGAACCACCTGCAGGACACGCCAGAATCACCTGCCGACTACGCCAGAACCACTTGGCAGACACTCCGGAACCACCTGCCGGGCATTCCAGAACCACCTCTCAGAGGTTCCAGAACCACTTACCGAACACTCCAGAATCACCTGCCTGGCATGCCGCAACCACCTCTCAAAGGTGCCAGAACCACATGCCGGACACTCCCGAATCACCTGCCGGGCATGCCGGAACCATCTCTCAGACGTGCCAGAACCATGTTCCGGACACGCTGGTACGACCTGCAGAGCTCGCCGGAACCACCTGCTGGACACGCCAAAATCACCTGCCAACTACGCCAGAACCACACGGCAGACACTCCGGAATCACCTGCCGGGCTGGCTGGAACCACCTGCCGGTCACGCCAATATCGCCTCCCAGCTGTGCCAGAACCACTTGGCGGACACCATGGAAACACCTGTCGGGCCGGCCGGAACCACCTCTCAGACGTGCCAGAACCATGAGCCTGAGATGGCGGAACCACTCCCCGAACAGACCGAAACCACCTGCCAGACCCGCCTGAAGCCCCTGGCAAGCACGCCTGATCCACCTGCTCAACTAGCCGAAACCAACTTCCTGACACACCAAAATCACCTGCCAGGTATACCAGAACCACTTGGTGGACACTCCGGAATCATCTGCCGGACATGCCAGAACCAGCTCTCAGACACACCAGAACCACGTGCCAGAGACGCCGGAAGCACCAGCTGAGCATGCCTGAGCCACCTGCTCGACTCGCAAGATACACCTGTCGGACATGCCAAAATCACCTGCCGGGTACGCCAGAAACACTGGGCGGACGCTCCGGAATCACCTGTCGGGCGTGCCGGAACCACCTCTCAGACTTGCCAGAACCATGTTCTGGACTCGCCGGTACCACCTGCCGAGTATGCCGGAACCAGCTGATCCACTCCCCAGAACCACCTAGTGGACACGCCAAAATCAACTGCCGGCTACGCCAGAACCAATCGGCAGACACTCCGGAATCACATGCCAGGCATTCCGGAACCACCTCTCAGAGGTGCCAGAACCAAATGCCGGAGACTCCGGTATCACCTGCCGGGCATGCCGGAACCACCTCTCAGAGGTGACAGAACCCCATGCCGGACACTCCGGAATCACCTGCAGGGCATGCTGGAACCACGTGCTGGACATGCCGGAACCACCTGCGGGACATGCCGGAACCACCTGCCGGTCATTCCGGAACCACCGGCTCGACTCGCCGGAACCATTGCCGGACATGCAAAATCACCTGCCGGCTACGCCAGAACCACTTGGCGAACACTCCGGTATCACCTGCCGGGCATGCTTGAACCACCTCTCAGAGGTGCCAGAACCCCATGCCGGACACTCCGGAATCACCTGCCGGGCATGCCGGAACCACCTCTCAGACTTGCCAGAACCATGTTCCGGACACGCCGGTAGCACCTGCCGAGTATGCCGGAACCACCTGATCCACTCCCCAGAACCACCTGCTGGACACGCCAGAATCACCTGCCGACTACGCCAGAACCACTCGGCAGACACTCCGGAACCACCTGCCGGGCATGCCCAAACCACCTCTCAGAGGTGCCAGAACCACATGCCGAACACTCCAGAATCACCTGCCAGGCATTCGGGAACCACCTCTCAGAGGTGCCAGAACCACATGCCGGACACTCCCGAATCACCTGCCGGGCATGCCGGAACCATCTCTCAGACGTGCCAGAACCATGATCCGGACACGCTGGTACCACCTGCCGAGCTCGTAGGAACTACCTGCTGGACACGCCAAAATCACCTGCCAGCTACGCCAGAAACACACGGCAGACACTCCGGAATCACATGCCAGGCATTCCGGAACCACCTCTCACAGGTGCCAGAACCAAATGCCGGAGACTCCGGTATCACCTGCCGGGCATGCTGGAACCACCTCTCAGAGGTGCCAGAACCACATGCCGGACACTCCGGAATCACCTGCCGGGCATGCCGGAACCACCTGCTGGACATGCAGGAATCACCTGCCGGACATGCCGGAACCACCGGCTTGACTTGCCGGAACCATTGCCGGACATGCAAAATCACCTGCCGGCTACGCCAGAACCACTTGGCGAACACTCCGGAATCACCTGGCGGGCATGCAAAATGACCTGCCTCTCAGACATGCCGCAACCACATGCCAATGACTCCGGAAGCACCTGCCGAGCACGCCAGAACCACCTGCTCGACTCGCCAAAACCACCTGCTGAACACGCCAAAATCACCTGCCGGCTACGCCACAACCATTTGGTGAACTCTTCGGAATCACCTGCCGGGCTGTCTGGAACCACCTGCCGGTCACGTCAACATCACCTGCCAGGTATGCCAGAACCACTTGGCGGACACCATGGAAACACCTGTCGGGCCGGCCGGAACCACCTCTCAGACGTGCCAGAACCATGTGCCTGAGATGCCGGAACCACACCCCGAACAGACCGAAACAACCTGCCAGACCCGCCTGAACCACCTGCCGAGCACGCTGGAACCACCTACTCGACTCGCTGGAACCACCTACCTGACACGCTAAAATCACCTGCTGGGTCTGCAACAACCACTTTGTGGACACTACGGAAAAATCTGCCGGACATGCCAGAACCAGCTCTCAGACACACCAGAACCACGTGACAGACACGCCGGAAGCACCTGCTGAGCATGCCTGAGCCAAATGCTCGACTTGCAAGAAACACCTGCCAGACATGCCAAAATCACCTGCCGGGTACGCCAGAACCACGTGGCGGACACTCCGGAATCACCTGTCGGGCATGCCGGAACCAACTCTCAGACGTGCCAGAACCTCGTGCCGGTCACGCCAGAACCACCTGCCGTACAGACCGGAAACACTTGCTGGACACGCCGGAACCACCGGCTCGACGTGCCGGAACCACCGCCGGACATGCAAAATGACCTGCCGGCTACGCCAGAACCACTTGGCGAACACTCCGGAATCACCTGTCGGGCATGCCAGAACCACCTCTCAGACTTGCCAGAACCAAGTTCCGGACACGCCGGTACCACCTGCCGAGTATGCCGGAACCACCTGATCCACTCCCCAGAACCACCTGCTGGATATACCAGAATCACCTGCCGGCTATTCCAGAACCACTTGGAAGACACTCCGTAAGCAAGTGACGGGCATGCCGGAACCGCCTCTCAGAGGTGCCAGAACTGCATGCCGGACACTTCGGAATCACCTGCCGGGCATGCCGGAACCACCTCTCAGAGGTGCCAGAACGACATGCCAACACTCCCGAATCACCTGCCGGGCATGCCGGAACCATCTGTCAGACGTGCCAGAACCATGTGCCTGAGATGCCGGAACCACACCCCGAACAGACGAAACCACCTGCCAGACCCGCCTGAACCACCTTCCGAGCACGCCGGAACCACCTACTCGACTCGCTGGAACCACCTACCTGACACGCTAAAATCACCTGCCGGGTATGCCACAACCACTTGGTGGACACTCCGGAATCATCTGCCGGACATGCCAGAACCAGCTCTCAGACACACCAGAACCGCGTGCCAGACATGCCGGAAGCACCTGCTGAGCATGCCTGAGCCAAATGCTCGACTTGCAAGAAGCACCTGCCAGACACGCCAAAATCACCTGCCGGGTACGCCAGAACCACGTGGCGGACACTCCGGAATCCACTGTCGGGCATGCCGGAACCAACTCTCAGACGTGCCAGAACCTCGTGCCGGTCACGCCAGAACCACCTGCCGAGTATGCTGGAACCACCTGATCCTCTCCCCAGAACCACCTGCTGGACACGCCAGAATCACCTGCCGGCTACGCCAGAACCACTCGGCAGACACTCCGGAATCACCTGCCGGGCATGCAAAATGACCTGCCTCTCAGACATGCCAGAACCACATGCGAATGACTCCGGAAGCACCTGCCGAGCACGCCAGAACCATCTGCTCGACTCGCCAAAACCACCTGCTGGACACGCCAAAATCACCTGCCGGCTACGCCACAACCATTTGGTGAAATCTTCGGAATCACCTGCCGGGCTTGCTGGAACCACCTGCCGGTCACGCCAACATCACCTGCCAGCTATGCCAGAACCACTTGGCGGACACCATGGAAACACCTGTCGGTCCGGCTGGAACCACCTCTCAGACGTGCCAGAACCATGTGCCTGAGATGCCGGAACCACACCCCGAAGAGACCGAAACAACCTGCCAGACCCGCCTGAACCACCTGCCGAGCACTCTGGAACCACCTACTCGACTCGCTGGAACCACCTACCTGACACGCTAAAATCACCTGCCGGGTATGCCACAAACACTTTGTGGACACTCCGGAAAAATCTGCCGGACATGCCAGAACCAGCTCTCAGACACACCAGAACCACGTGACAGACACGCCGGAAGCACCCGCTGAGCATGCCTGAGCCAAATGCTCGACTTGCAAGAAACACCTGCCAGACACGCCAAAATCAACTGCCGGGTACGCCAGAACCACGTGGCGGACACTCCGGAATCACCTGTCGGGCATGCCGGAACCAACTCTCAGACGTGCCAGAACCTCGTGCCGGTCACGCCAGAAACACCTGCCGGACACGCCGGAACCAGCGGCTCTACTCGCCGGAACCACCGCCGGACATGCAAAATTACCTGCCGGCTACGCCAGAACCACTTGGCGAACACTCCGGAATCACATGTCGGGCATGCCAGAACCGCCTCTCAGACTTGCCAGAACCATGTTCCGGACACGCCGGTACCACCTGCCGAGTATGCCGGAACCACCTGATCCACTCCCCAGAACCACCTGCTGGACACGCCAGAATCACCTGCCGGCTACGCCAGAACCACTCGGCAGACACTCCGAAATCACATGCCGGGCATTCCGGAACCACCTCTCACAGGTGCCAGAACCAAATGCTGGACACGCCGGTACCACCTGCCGAGTATGCCGGAACCACCTGATCCACTCCCCAAAACCACCTGCTGGATACGCCAGAATCACCTGCCGGCTACGCCAGAACCACTCGGCAGACACTCCATAACCAACTGCCGGGCATGCCGGAACCACCTCTCAGAGGTGCCAGAACCACATGACGGACACTCCGGAATCACCTGCCGGGCATGCCGGAACCATCTGTCAGACGTGCCAGAACCATGTCCCGGACATGCCGGAACCACCTGCCGAGCTCGCCGGAACCACCTGCTGGACACGCCAAAATCACCTGCCGGCTATGCCAGAACCACTCGGCAGACACTCCGGAATCACATGCCGGGCATTCCGGAACCACCTCTCACAGGTGCCAGAACCAAATGCTGGACACTCCGGTATCACCTGCCAGGCATGCCGGAACCACCTCTCAGAGGTGCCAGAACCACATGCCGGACACTCCGGTATCACCTGCCGAGCATGCCGGAACCACCTGCTGGACATGCCGGAACCACCGGCTCGACTATCCGTAACCATTGCCGGACATGCAAAATCACCTGCCGGCTACGCCAGAACCACTTGGCGAACACTCCGGAATCACCTGCCGGGCATGGCGGAACCAGCTCTCAGACATGCCAGAACCACATGCCAATGACACCGGAAGCACCTGCCAAGCACGCCAGAACCACCTGCTCGACTCGCCAAAACCACCTGCTGGACACGCCAAAATCACCTGCCGGCTACGCCACAACCATTTGGTGAACTCTTCGGAATCACCTGCCGGGCTTGCTGGAACCACCTGCCGGACACGCCAATATCACCTGCCAGCTATGCCAGAACCACTTGGCGGACACCATGGAATCACCTGTCGGGCATGCCGGAACCGCCTCTCAGACTTGCCAGAACCCTGTTCCTTACACGCCGGTACCACCTGCCGTGTATGCCGGAACCAACTGATCCACTCCCCAGAACCACCTGCTGGACACGCCAGAATCACCTGCCGACTACGCCAGAACCACTTGGCAGACACTCCGGAACCACCTGCCGGGCATTCCAGAACCACCTCTCAGAGGTTCCAGAACCACTTACCGAACACTCCAGAATCACCTGCCTGGCATGCCGCAACCACCTCTCAAAGGTGCCAGAACCACATGCCGGACACTCCCGAATCACCTGCCGGGCATGCCGGAACCATCTCTCAGACGTGCCAGAACCATGTTCCGGACACGCTGGTACGACCTGCAGAGCCCGCCGGAACCACCTGCTGGACACGCCAAAATCACCTGCCAACTACGCCAGAACCACACGGCAGACACTCCGGAATCACCTGCCGGGCTGGCTGGAACCACCTGCCGGTCACGCCAATATCGCCTCCCAGCTGTGCCAGAACCACTTGGCGGACACCATGGAAACACCTGTCGGGCCGGCCGGAACCACCTCTCAGACGTGCCAGAACCATGAGCCTGAGATGGCGGAACCACTCCCCGAACAGACCGAAACCACCTGCCAGACCCGCCTGAAGCCCCTGGCAAGCACGCCTGATCCACCTGCTCAACTAGCCGAAACCAACTTCCTGACACACCAAAATCACCTGCCAGGTATACCAGAACCACTTGGTGGACACTCCGGAATCATCTGCCGGACATGCCAGAACCAGCTCTCAGACACACCAGAACCACGTGCCAGAGACGCCGGAAGCACCAGCTGAGCATGCCTGAGCCACCTGCTCGACTCGCAAGATACACCTGTCGGACATGCCAAAATCACCTGCCGGGTACGCCAGAAACACTGGGCGGACGCTCCGGAATCACCTGTCGGGCGTGCCGGAACCACCTCTCAGACTTGCCAGAACCATGTTCTGGACTCGCCGGTACCACCTGCCGAGTATGCCGGAACCAGCTGATCCACTCCCCAGAACCACCTAGTGGACACGCCAAAATCAACTGCCGGCTACGCCAGAACCAATCGGCAGACACTCCGGAATCACATGCCAGGCATTCCGGAACCACCTCTCAGAGGTGCCAGAACCAAATGCCGGAGACTCCGGTATCACCTGCCGGGCATGCCGGAACCACCTCTCAGAGGTGACAGAACCCCATGCCGGACACTCCGGAATCACCTGCAGGGCATGCTGGAACCACGTGCTGGACATGCCGGAACCACCTGCGGGA
Source organism: Equus caballus (assembly GCF_041296265.1). Taxonomy (NCBI): domain Eukaryota; kingdom Metazoa; phylum Chordata; class Mammalia; order Perissodactyla; family Equidae; genus Equus; species Equus caballus. The sequence goes on from NC_091697.1 coordinate 6,055,227, forward strand.
CATGCCGGAACCACCTGCCGGTCATTCCGGAACCACCGGCTCGACTCGCCGGAACCATTGCCGGACATGCAAAATCACCTGCCGGCTACGCCAGAACCACTTGGCGAACACTCCGGTATCACCTGCCGGGCATGCTTGAACCACCTCTCAGAGGTGCCAGAACCCCATGCCGGACACTCCGGAATCACCTGCCGGGCATGCCGGAACCACCTCTCAGACTTGCCAGAACCATGTTCCGGACACGCCGGTAGCACCTGCCGAGTATGCCGGAACCACCTGATCCACTCCCCAGAACCACCTGCTGGACACGCCAGAATCACCTGCCGACTACGCCAGAACCACTTGGCAGACACTCCGGAACCACCTGCCGGGCATGCCCAAACCACCTCTCAGAGGTGCCAGAACCACATGCCGAACACTCCAGAATCACCTGCCAGGCATTCGGGAACCACCTCTCAGAGGTGCCAGAACCACATGCCGGACACTCCCGAATCACCTGCCGGGCATGCCGGAACCATCTCTCAGACGTGCCAGAACCATGATCCGGACACGCTGGTACCACCTGCCGAGCTCGTAGGAACTACCTGCTGGACACGCCAAAATCAACTGCCAGCTACGCCAGAAACACACGGCAGACACTCCGGAATCACATGCCAGGCATTCCGGAACCACCTCTCACAGGTGCCAGAACCAAATGCCGGAGACTCCGGTATCACCTGCCGGGCATGCTGGAACCACCTCTCAGAGGTGCCAGAACCACATGCCGGACACTCCGGAATCACCTGCCGGGCATGCCGGAACCACCTGCTGGACATGCAGGAATCACCTGCCGGACATGCCGGAACCACCGGCTTGACTTGCCGGAACCATTGCCGGACATGCAAAATCACCTGCCGGCTACGCCAGAACCACTTGGCGAACACTCCGGAATCACCTGGCGGGCATGCAAAATGACCTGCCTCTCAGACATGCCGGAACCACATGCCAATGACTCCGGAAGCACCTGCCGAGCACGCCAGAACCACCTGCTCGACTCGCCAAAACCACCTGCTGAACACGCCAAAATCACCTGCCGGCTACGCCACAACCATTTGGTGAACTCTTCGGAATCACCTGCCGGGCTGTCTGGAACCACCTGCCGGTCACGTCAACATCACCTGCCAGGTATGCCAGAACCACTTGGCGGACACCATGGAAACACCTGTCGGGCCGGCCGGAACCACCTCTCAGACGTGCCAGAACCATGTGCCTGAGATGCCGGAACCACACCCCGAACAGACCGAAACAACCTGCCAGACCCGCCTGAACCACCTGCCGAGCACGCTGGAACCACCTACTCGACTCGCTGGAACCACCTACCTGACACGCTAAAATCACCTGCCGGGTCTGCAACAACCACTTTGTGGACACTACGGAAAAATCTGCCGGACATGCCAGAACCAGCTCTCAGACACACCAGAACCACGTGACAGACACGCCGGAAGCACCTGCTGAGCATGCCTGAGCCAAATGCTCGACTTGCAAGAAACACCTGCCAGACATGCCAAAATCACCTGCCGGGTACGCCAGAACCACGTGGCGGACACTCCGGAATCACCTGTCGGGCATGCCGGAACCAACTCTCAGACGTGCCAGAACCTCGTGCCGGTCACGCCAGAACCACCTGCCGTACAGACCGGAAACACTTGCTGGACACGCCGGAACCACCGGCTCGACGTGCCGGAACCACCGCCGGACATGCAAAATGACCTGCCGGCTACGCCAGAACCACTTGGCGAACACTCCGGAATCATCTGTCGGGCATGCCAGAACCACCTCTCAGACTTGCCAGAACCAAGTTCCGGACATGCCGGTACCACCTGCCGAGTATGCCGGAACCACCTGATCCACTCCCCAGAACCACCTGCTGGATATACCAGAATCACCTGCCGGCTATTCCAGAACCACTTGGCAGACACTCCGTAAGCAAGTGACGGGCATGCCGGAACCGCCTCTCAGAGGTGCCAGAACTGCATGCCGGACACTTCGGAATCACCTGCCGGGCATGCCGGAACCACCTCTCAGAGGTGCCAGAACGACATGCCGGACACTCCCGAATCACCTGCCGGGCATGCCGGAACCATCTGTCAGACGTGCCAGAACCATGTGCCTGAGATGCCGGAACCACACCCCGAACAGACGAAACCACCTGCCAGACCCGCCTGAACCACCTTCCGAGCACGCCGGAACCACCTACTCGACTCGCTGGAACCACCTACCTGACACGCTAAAATCACCTGCCGGGTATGCCACAACCACTTGGTGGACACTCCGGAATCATCTGCCGGACATGCCAGAACCAGCTCTCAGACACACCAGAACCGCGTGCCAGACATGCCGGAAGCACCTGCTGAGCATGCCTGAGCCAAATGCTCGACTTGCAAGAAGCACCTGCCAGACACGCCAAAATCACCTGCCGGGTACGCCAGAACCACGTGGCGGACACTCCGGAATCCACTGTCGGGCATGCCGGAACCAACTCTCAGACGTGCCAGAACCTCGTGCCGGTCACGCCAGAACCACCTGCCGAGTATGCTGGAACCACCTGATCCTCTCCCCAGAACCACCTGCTGGACACGCCAGAATCACCTGCCGGCTACGCCAGAACCACTCGGCAGACACTCCGGAATCACCTGCCGGGCATGCAAAATGACCTGCCTCTCAGACATGCCAGAACCACATGCGAATGACTCCGGAAGCACCTGCCGAGCACGCCAGAACCATCTGCTCGACTCGCCAAAACCACCTGCTGGACACGCCAAAATCACCTGCCGGCTACGCCACAACCATTTGGTGAAATCTTCGGAATCACCTGCCGGGCTTGCTGGAACCACCTGCCGGTCACGCCAACATCACCTGCCAGCTATGCCAGAACCACTTGGCGGACACCATGGAAACACCTGTCGGTCCGGCTGGAACCACCTCTCAGACGTGCCAGAACCATGTGCCTGAGATGCCGGAACCACACCCCGAAGAGACCGAAACAACCTGCCAGACCCGCCTGAACCACCTGCCGAGCACTCTGGAACCACCTACTCGACTCGCTGGAACCACCTACCTGACACACTAAAATCACCTGCCGGGTATGCCACAAACACTTTGTGGACACTCCGGAAAAATCTGCCGGACATGCCAGAACCAGCTCTCAGACACACCAGAACCACATGACAGACACGCCGGAAGCACCCGCTGAGCATGCCTGAGCCAAATGCTCGACTTGCAAGAAACACCTGCCAGACACGCCAAAATCAACTGCCGGGTATGCCAGAACCACGTGGCGGACACTCCGGAATCACCTGTCGGGCATGCCGGAACCAACTCTCAGACGTGCCAGAACCTCGTGCCGGTCACGCCAGAAACACCTGCCGGACACGCCGGAACCAGCGGCTCTACTCGCCGGAACCACCGCCGGACATGCAAAATTACCTGCCGGCTACGCCAGAACCACTCGGCAGACACTCCGGAATCACATGCCAGGCATTCCGGAACCACCTCTCAGAGGTGCCAGAATCAAATGCCGGACACTACGGTATCACGTGTCGGGCATGCCGGAACCACCTCTCAGAGGTGCCAGAACCACATGCCGGACACTCGGAATCACCTGCCGGGCATGCCGGAACCACCTGCCGGAGATGCCGGAACCACCGGCTCGACTCGCCTGAAGCATTTCCAGACATGCAAAATCACCTGCCGGGTACGCCAGAACCACTTGGCGAACACTCCGAAATCACCTGTCGGGCGTGCCGGAACCACCTCTCAGACGTGCCAGAACCATGTGCCTGAGATGCCGGAACCACACCCCGAACACACCGAAACCACCTGCCAGACCCGCCTGAACCACCTGCCGAACACGCCGGAACCGCCTACTCGACTCGCCAGAACCACCTACCTGACATGCTAAAATCACCTGCCGGGTATGCCACTACCACTTGGTGGACACTCCGGAATCATCTGCCGGACATGCCAGAACAGGCTCTCAGACACACCAGAACCACGTGCCGGACACGCCGGAAGCACCTGCTGAGCATGCCTGAGCCAAATGCTCGACTTGCAAGAAGCACCTGCCAGACACGCCAAAATCACCTGCAGGGTACGCCAGAACCACGTGGCGGACACTCCGGAATCACCTGTCGGGCATGCCGGAACCAACTCTCAGACGTGCCAGAATCTCGTGCCAGACACGCCAAAACCACCTGACGGAGAGACCAGAAACACCTGCTGGACATGCCGGAACCACCGGCTCGACTCGCCGGAACCACCGCCGGACATGCAAAATGACCTGCCGGCTATGCCAGAACCACTTAGTGAACACTCCGGAAACACCTCTAGGGCATGCCGGAACCACCTCTCAGACTTGCCGGAACCATATTCCGGACACGCCGGTACCACCTGCCGAGTATGCCGGAACACCTGATCCACTCCCCAGAACCACCTGCTGGACACGCCAGAATAACCTGCCGGCTACGTCAGAACCACTCGTCAGACACTCCGGAACCACCTGCCTGGCATGCCGGAACCACCTCACAGAGGTGCCAGAACCACATGCCGGAGACTCCGGAATCACCTGCCGGGCATGCCGGAACCATCTCTCAGACGTGCCAGAACCATGTTCCGGACACGCTGGTACCACCTGCCGAGCTCGCCGGAACCACCTGCTGGACACGCCAAAATCACCTGCCGGCTATGCCAGAACCACTCGGCAGACACTCCGGAATCACCTGCCGGGCTGGCTGGAACCACCTGCCGGTCACGCCATCATCACCTTTAGCTACGCCAGAACCACTTGGCGGACACTCCAGAAACACCTGTCGGGCCGGCCGAAACCACCTCTCAGACGTGTTCAGAACCATGTTCCTGAGATGCCGGGACCACTCCCCGAACAGACTGAAGCCACCTGCCAGACCCGCCTGAACACCCTGGTGAGCACACCTGAACCACCTGCTCAACTAGCCAGAACCACCTTCCTGACACGCCAAAATCACCTGCCAGGTCTACCAGAACCACTTGGTGGACAGTCCGGAATCATCTGCCGGACATGCCAGAACCAGCTCTCAGACACACCAGAACCATGTGCCAGAGACGCCGGAAGCACCAGCTGAGCATGCCTGAGCCACCTGCTCGACTAGCAAGAAACACCTGTCGGACATGCAAAAATCACCAGCCGGGTACACCAGAACCATGTGGCAGACACTCCAGTATCACCTGTCGGGCATGCCGGAACCACGTCTCAGAGGTGCCAGAACCACATGCCGGACACCCCCGAAGCACCTGCCGAGCACTCCAGAACCACCTGCTCGACTCGCCAAAACCACCTGCTGGACACGCCAAAATCACCTGCCGGGTACGCCAGAACCACTCGGCAGACACTCTGGAATAACCTGCCCGGCTTGCTGGAACCACCTGCCGGTCACGCCAACATCACCTGCCGGCTACGCCAGAACCACTTGGCGAGCACTCCGGACCACCTGCCGAGCACGCCGGAACCACCTGCTCGACTCGTCTGAACCACCTGCCGGACATGCCAAAATCACCTTCCGGCTACGCCAAAACCAATTGGTGGACTCTCTGGAATCACCTGCCGGGCGTCATAGAACCACCTCTCAGACGTGCCGGAACAACGGGCCGGAGACACCGGATCCCCCTCCCCGTAAGACCGGAACCACCTCTCAGAAGTGCCAGAAGCACGTGCCAGAGACGCCGGAAGCACCTGCCGAGCACGTCGGAACCACCTACTCGACTCACCGGAACAACCTACCTGACACGCCAAAATCACCTGCCGGGTATGACACAACCACTTGGTGGACACTCCGGAATAATCTGCCGGACATGCCAGAACCAGCTCTCAGACACACCAGAACCACGTGCCGGACACACCGGAAGCACCTGCTGAGCATGCCTGAGCCACATGCTCGACTTGCAAGAAACACCTGCCAGACACGCCAAAATCACCTGGCGAGCATGCTGGAACCACCTCTCAGAGGTGCCACAACCACATGCTGGAGACGGCGGAAGCACCTGCCAAGAATGCCGGAAGTTCCTGATCCACACCCCAGAACCACCTGCCGGACACGCCGATATCACCTGCCGGCTATGCCAGAACCACTCGGCGGACACTCCAGAATCACCTGCCGGGCATGCCAGCACAACCTCTCAGAAGTGCCAGAAGCATGTGCCGGACAGGCCGGAACCATCTCCCGGACAGACCGGAAACACAGGAAACAATCGCCGGAACCACCTGCTGGACTCACCGGTCCCACCTGCCGGACACGCCAAAATCACCTGCCCGCTACACCTGAACCGCTTGGCGGACAAGCCGGAATCACGTGAAGGGCATGCTGACACAACCTCTCAGACGTGCCAGAACCTCGTGCCGGACACCCCAGAACCACCTGCCGTACAGACCGGAACCACCTGTCGGCCATGCCGGAACCACCTCTCAGACTTTCCAGAACCAAGTTTCGGACACGCCGGTACCACCGGCCGAGTATGCCGGAACCACCTGATCCACTCCCCAGAACCACCTGCTGGATACGCCAGAATCACCTGCCGGCTACTCCAGAAGCACTCGGCAGACACTCCGTAACCAACTGCCGGGCATGCCGGAACCACCTCTCAGAGGAGCCAGAACCACATGCCGGACACTCCAGAATCACCTGCCGGTCATGCCGGAACCATCTCTCAGACGTGCCAGAACCATGTTCCGGACATGCCGGAACCACCTGCCGAGCTCGCCGGAACCACCTGCATGTCACGCCAACATCACCTTTCAGCTATGCCAGAACCACTTGGCGGACACTCCGGAAACACCTGTCGGGCCGGCCGTAACCACCTCTCAGACGTGCCAGAACCATGTGCCTGAGATGCCGGAACCACTCCCCGAACAGACCGAAAACACCTGCCAGACCCGCCTGAACCCCCTGGCAAGCACGCCTGATCCACCTGCTCAACTAGCCGGAACCACCTTCCTGACACGCCAAAAGCACCTGCCAGGTATACCAGAACCACTTGGTGGACACTCCGGAATCATCTGCCGGACATGCCGGAACCAGCTCTCAGACACACCAGAACCACGGGCCAGAGACGCCGGAAGCACCTGCTGAGAATGCCGGAGCCAAATACTCGACTTGCAAGAAGCACCTGCCAGAAACGCCAAAATCACCTGCCGGGTACGCCAGAACCATGTTGCGGACACTACGGAATCACCTGTCGGGCATGCCGGAACCGCCTCTCAGACTTGCCAGAACCATGTTCTGGACACGCCGGTACCACCTGCCGTGTATGCCGGAAACACCTGATCCACTCCCCACAACCACCAGCTGGACATGCCAGAATCACCTGCCAACTACACCAGAATCACTCGGCAGACACTCCAGAACCACCTGCCGGGCATGCCGGAACCGCCTCTCAGAGGTGCCAGAACCACATGCCGGAAACTCCGGAATCACCTGCTGGGAATGCTGGAACCACGTGCTGGACATGCCGGAACCACCTGCCGGACATGCCGGAACCACCTGCCGGATATTCTGGAACCACAGGCTCGACTCGCCGGAACCATTGCCGGACATGCAAAATCACCTGCCGGCTACGCCAGAACCACTTGGCGAACACTCCGGTGTCACCTGCCGGGCATGCCAGAACCACCTCTCAGAGGTGCCAGAACCACATGCCGGACACTCCGGAATCACCTGCCGGGCATGCCGGAACCACCTGCCGGACATGCCGGAACCACCGTCTCGACTCGCCGGAACCATTGCCGGACATGGAAAATCACCTGCCGGCTAAGCCAGAACCACTTGGGGAACACTCCGGAATCACCTGCCGGGCATGGCGGAACCACCTCTCAGACATGCCGGAACCACATGCCAATGACACCGGAAGCACCTGCCGAGCACGTCAGAACCATCTGATCGACTCGCCAAACCACCTGCTGGACATGCCAAAATCACCTTCCGGCTACGCCACAACCATTTGGTGAACGCTTCGGAATCACCTGCCGGGCTGGCTGGAACCACCTGCCGGTCACGCCAACATCACCTGCCAGCTGTGCCAGAACCACTTGGCGGACACCATGGAAACAACTGTCGGGCCGGCCGGAACCACCTATCAGACGTGCCAGAACCATGTGCCTGAGATGCCGGAACCACACCCCGAACAGAAGTAACCACCTGCCAGACCCGCCTGAACCACCTGCCGAGCACTCCGGAACCACCTACTCGACTCGCTGGAACCACCTACCTGAGACGCTAAAATCACCTGCCGGGTATGCCACAACCACTTGGTGGACACTCCGGAATCATCTGCCGGACATGCCAGAACCAGCTCTCAGACTCACCAGAACCACGTGCCAGACACGCCGGAAGCACCTGCTGAGCATGCCTGAGCCAAATGCTCGACTTGCAAGAAACAACTGCCAGACACGCGAAAATCACCTGCCGGGTACGCCAGAACCACGTTGTGGACACTCCGGAATCAGCTGTCGGGCATGCCGGAACAAACTCTCAGACGTGCCAGAACCTCGTGCCGGTCACGCCAGAATCACCTGCCGGACACGCCGGAATCAGCGGCTCGACTCGCCGGAACCACCGCCGGACATGCAAAATGACCTGCCGGCTACGCCAGAACCACTTGGTGAACACTCCGGAATCACATGTCGGGCATGCCGGAACCGCCTCTCAGACTTGCCAGAACCATGTTCCGGACATGCCGGTACCACCTGCCGAGTATGCCGGAACCACCTGATCCACTCCCCGGAACCACCTGCTGGACACGCCAGAATCACCTGCCGACTACGCTAGAACCACTCGGCAGACACTCCGGAACCACCTGCCGGGCATGCCGGAACCAACTCTCACAGGCGCCAGAACCACATGCCGAACACTCCAGAATCACCTGCCGGGCATGCCGGAACCACCTCTCAGAGGTGCCAGAACCACGTGCCGGACACTCCCGAATCACCTGCCGGGCATGCCGGAACCATCTCTCAGACGTGCCAGAACCATGATCCGGACACGCTGGTACCACCTGCCGAGCTCGCTGGAACCACCTGCTGGACACGCCAAAATCACCTGCCAGCTACGCCAGAACCACACGGCAGACACTCCGGAATCACATGCCAGGCATTCCGGAACCACCTCTCAGAGGTGCAGAACCAAATGCCGGAGACTCCGGTATCACCTGCCGGGCATGCTGGAACCACCTCTCAGAGGTGCCACAACCACATGCCGGACACTCCGGAATCACCTGCCGGGCATGCCGGAACCACCTGCTGGACATGCAGGAATCACCTGCCGGACATGCCGGAACCACCGGCTCGACTCGCCGGAACCATTGCCGGACATGCAAAATCACCTGCCGGCTACGCCAGAACCACTTGGCGAACACTCCGGAATCACCTGCCGGGCATGCAAAATGACCTGCCTCTCAGACATGCCGGAACCACATGCCAATGACTCCGGAAGCACCTGCCGAGCACGCCAGAACCACCTGCTCGACTCGCCAAAACCACCTGCTGGACACGCCAAATTCACCTGCCGGCTACACCACAACCATTTGGTGAACTCTTCGGAATGACCTGCCGGGCTGTCTGGAACCACCTGCGGGTCACGCCAACATCACCTGCCAGCTATGCCAGAACCACTTGGCGGACACCATGGAAACACCTCTCGGGCCAGCCGGAACCACCTCTCAGACGTGCCAGAACCATGTGCCTGAGATGCCGGAACCACACCCCGAAGAGACCGAAACCACCTGCCATACCCGCCTGAACCACCTGCCGAGCACGCTGGAACCACCTACTCGACTCGCTGGAACCACCTACCTGACACGCTAAAATCACCTGCCGGGTATGCCACAACCACTTGGTGGACACTCCGGAATCATCTGCCGGACATGCCAGAACCAGCTCTGAGACACACCAGAACCACGTGCCAGAGACGCCGGAAGCACCAGCTGAGCATGCCTGAGCCACCTGCTCGACTCGCAAGATTCACCTTTCGGACATGCCAAAATCACCTGCCGGGTACGCCAGAAACACTGGGCGGACGCTCCGGAATCACCTGTCGGGCGTGCCGGAACCACCTCTCAGACTTGCCAGAACCATGTTCTGGACACGCCGGTACCCCTGCCGAGTATGCCGGAACCAGCTGATCCACTCCCCAGAACCACCTAGTGGACACGCCAAAATCAACTGCCGGCTACGCCAGAACCATTTGGCAGACACTCCGGAATCACATGCCAGGCATTCCGGAACCACCTCTCAGAGGTGCCAGAACCAAATGCCGGAGACTCCGGTATCACCTGCCGGGCATGCGGGAACCACCTCTCAGAGGTGCCAGAACCACATGCCGGACACTCCGGAATCACCTGCAGGGCATGCTGGAACCACGTGCTGGACATGCCGGAACCACCTGCCGGACATGCCGGAACCACCTGCCGGACATTCCGGAACCACCGGCTCGACTCGCCGGAACCATTGCCGGACATGCAAAATCACCTGCCGGCTTCGCCAGAACCACTTGGCGAACACTCCGGTATCACCTGCCGTGCATGCCGGAACCACCTGCCAGACATGCAGGAACCACATGCCGGACATGCCGGAACCACCGGCTCGACTCGCCGGAACCATTGCCGGACATGCAAAATCACCTGCTGGCTACGACAGAACCACTTGGCGAACACTCCGGAATCACCTGCCGGGCATGGCGGAACCACCTCTAAGACATGCCGGAACCACATGCCAATGACACCGGAAGCACCTGCCGGGCAAGCCAGAACCACCTGCTCGACTCGCCAAAACCACCTGAAGGACACGCCAAAATCACCTGCCAGATACGGTACAACCATTTGGTGAACGCTTCGGAATCACCAGTCGGGCCGGCCGGAACCACCTATAAGACGTGCCAGAACCATGTGCCTGAGATGCCGGAACCACACCCCGAACACACCGAAACCACCTGCCAGACCCGCCTGAACCACCTGCCGAACACGCCGGAACCGCCTACTCGACTCGCCGGAACCACCTACCTGACATGCTAAAATCACCTGCCGGGTATGCCACTACCACTTGGTGGACACTCCGGAATCATCTGCCGGACATGCCAGAACCAGCTCTCAGACTCACCAGAACCACGTGCCAGACACGCCGGAAGCACCTGCTGAGCATGCCTGAGCCAAATGCTTGACTTGCAAGAAACACCTGACTGACACGCCAAAATCACCTGCCGGGTACGCCAGAACCACGTGGCGGACACTCCGGAATCACCTGTCGGGCATGCCGGAACCAACTCTCAGACGTGCCAGAACCTCGTGCCGGTCACGCCAGAACCACCTGCCGGACAGACCGGAAACACCTGCTGGATACGCCGCAACCACCGGCTCGACTCGCCGGAACCACCGCCGGACATGCAAAATGACCTGCCGGCTATCTCAGAACCACTTGGCGAACACTCCGGAATCACCTGTCGGGCCTGCCCGAACCACCTCTCAGACTTGCCAAAGCCATGTTCCGGACACGCCGGTACCACCTGCCGAGTATGCCGGAACCAGCTGATCCACTCCCCAGAACCACCTAGTGGACACGCCAAAATCAACTGCCGGCTACGCCAGAACCACTCGGCAGACACTCCGGATTCACAGGCCAGGCATTCTGGAACCACCTCTCAGAGGTGCCAGAATCAAATGCCGGAGACTCCGGTATCACCTGCCCGGCATGCCGGAACCACCTGTCAGAGGTGCCAGAACCACATGCCGGACACTCCGGAATCACCTGCTGGGCATGCTGGAACCACATGCTGGACATGCCGGAACCACCTGCCGGACATGCCGGAACCACTTGCCGGACATTCCGGAACCACAGGCTCGACTCGCCGGAACCATTGCTGGACATGCAAAATCACCTGCCGGCTACGCCAGAACCACTTGGCGAACACTCCGATATCACCTGCCGGGCATGCCGGAACCACCTCTCAGAGGTGCCAGAACCACATGCCGGACACTCCGGAATCACCTTCCGGGCATGCCGGAACCACCTGCCGGACATGCCGGAACCACATGCCAGACATGCCGGAACCACCGGCTCGACTCGCCGGAACCATTGCCGGACATGCAAAATCACCTGCTGGCTACGACAGAACCACTTGGCGAACACTCCGGAATCACCTGCCGGGCATGGCGGAACCACCTCTCAGACATGCCGGAACCACATGCCAATGACACCGGAAGCACCTGCCGAGCAAGCCAGAACCACCTGCTCGACTCGCCAAAACCACCTGTTGGACACGCCAACATCACCTGCCAGCTATGCCAGAACCACTTGGCGGACACCATGGAAACACCTCTCGGGCCGGCCGGAATCACCTCTCAGACGTGCCAGAACCATGAGCCTGAGATGCCGGAACCACTCCCCGAACAGACAGAAACCACCTGCCAGACCCGCCTGAAGCCCCTGGCAAGCACGCCTGATCCACCTGCTCAACTAGCCGGAACCAACTTCCTGACACGCCAAAATCACCTGCCAGGTATACCAGAACCACTTGGTGGACACTCCGGAATCATCTGCCGGACATGCCAGAACCAGCTCTCAGACACACCACAACCACGTGCCATAGACGCCGGAAGCACCAGCTGAGCATGCCTGAGCCACCTGTTCGACGCGCAAGATACACCTGTCGGACATGCCAAAATCACCTGCGGGGTACGTCAGAAACACTGGGCGGAAGCTCCGGAATCACCTGTCAGGCGTGCCGGAACCACCTCTCAGACTTGCCAGAACCATGTTCTGGACACGCCGGTACCACCTGCCGAGTATGCCGGAACCAGCTGATCCACTCCCCAGAACCACCTAGTGGACACGCCAAAATCAACTGCCCGCTACGCCAGAACCACTCGGCAGACACTCCGGAATCACAGGCCACGCATTCCGGAACCACCTCTCAGAGGTGCCAGAACCAAATGCCGGAGACTCCGGTACACCTGCCGGGCATGCCGGTACCACCTCTCAGAGGTGCCAGAACCACATGCCGGACACTCCCGAATCACCTGCAGGGCATGCTGGAACCACGTGCTGGACATGACGGAACCACCTGACGGACATGCCGGAACCACCTGCCGGATATTCCGGAACCACCGGCTCGACTCGCCAGAACCATTGCCGGACATGCAAAATCACCTGCCGGCTACGCCAGAACCACTTGGCGAACACTCCGGTATCACCTGCCGGCATGCCGGAACCACCTCTCAGAGGTGCCAGAACCACATGCCGGACACTCCGGAATCACCTGCAGGGCATGCTGGAACCACGTGCTGGACATGCCGGAACCACCTGCCGGACATGCCGGAACCACCTGCCGGACATTCCGGACCACCGGCTCGACTCGCCGGAACCATTGCCGGACATGCAAAATCACCTGCCGGCTACGCCAGAACCACTTGGCGAACACTCCGGTATCACCTGCCGGGCATGCCGGAACCACCTGCCGGACAGACCGGAAACACCTGCTGGATACGCCGCAACCACCGGCTCGACTCGCCGGAACCACCGCTGGACATGCAAAATGACCTGCCGGCTATGCCAGAACCACTTGGCGAACACTCCGGAATCACCTGTCGGGCCTGCCCGAACCACCTCTCAGACTTGCCAAAACCATGTTCCGGACACGCCGGTACCACCTGCCGAGTATGCCGGAACCACCTTATCCACTCCCCAGAACCACCTGCTGGATACGCCAGAATCACCTGCCGGCTACTCCAGAACCACTTGGCAGACACTCCGTAACCAACTCTCGGGCATGCCGGAACCACCTCTCAGAGGTGCCAGAACCGCATGCCGGACTCTCCGGAATCACCTGCCGGGCATGCCGGAACCACCTGATCCTCTCCACAGAACCACCTGCTGGACACGCCAGAATCACCTGCCGGCTACGCCAGAACCACTCGGCAGACACTCCGGAACCACCTGCCGGGCATGCCGGAACCACCTCTCAGACATGCCGGAACCACATGCCAATGACACCGGAAGCACCTGCCAAGCGCGCCAGAACCACCTGCTCGACTCGCCAAAAGCACCTGCTGGACACGCCAAAATCACGTGCCGGCAATGCCACAACCATTTGGTGAATTCTTCGGAATCACCTGCCGGGCTTGCTGGAACCACCTGCCGGTCACGCCAACATCACCTGCCAGCTATGCCAGAACCACTTGGCGGACACCATGGAAACACCTGTCGGGCTGGACGGAACCACCTATCAGACATGCCAGAACCATGTGCCTGAGATGCCGGAACCACACCCCGAACAGACCGAAACCACCTGCCAGACCCGCCTGAACCACCTGCCGAGCACGCCGGAACCACCTACTCGACTCGCTGCAACCACCTACCTGACACGCTAAAATCACCTGCCGGGTATGCCACAACCACTTGGTGGACACTCCGGAATCATCTGCCGGACATGCCACAACCAGCTCTCAGACACACCAGAACCACGTGCCAGACACGCCGGAAGCACCTGCTGAGCATGCCTGAGCCAAATGCTCGACTTGCAAGAAGCACCTGCCAGACACGCCAAAATCACCTGCCGGGTACGCCAGAACCACGTGGCGGACACTCCGGAATCACCTGTCGGGCATGCCGGAACCAACTCTCAGACGTGCCAGAACCTCGTGCCGGTCACGCCAGAACCACCTGCCGGACACGCCGGAAACACAGGCTCGACTCGTCGGAACCACCGCTGGACATGCAAAATGACCAGCCGGCTACGCCAGAACCACTTGGCGAACACTCCAGAATCACCTGTCGGGCATGCCGGAACCGCCTCTCAGACTTGCCAGAAACATGTTCCGGACACGCTGGTACCACCTGCCGGAACACCGGAAGCACCTGCCGAGCACGCCAGAACCACCTGCTCGACTCGCTAAAACCACCTGCTGGACACGCCAAAATCACCTGCCGGCTACGCCACAACCATTTGGTGAACGCTTCGGAATCACCTGCCGGGCTTGCTGGAACCACCTGCCGGTCACGCCAATATCACCTGCCAGCTATGCCAGAACCACTTGGCGGACACCATGGAAACACCTGTCGGGCCGGCCGGAACCACCTCTCAGACGTGCCAGAACCATGAGCCTGAGATGCCGGAACCACTCCCCGAACAGACCGAAACCACCTGCCAGACCCGCCTGAAGCCCCTGGCAAGCACGCCTGATCCACCTGCTCAACTAGCTGGAACCAACCTGCCAGACACGCTGGAAGCACCTGCTGAGCATGCCTGAGCCAAATGCTCGACTTGCGAGAAACACCTGCCTGACACGCCAAAATCACCTGCCGGGTACGCCAGAACCACGTGGCGGACACTCCGGAATCACCTGTCGGGCATGCCGGAACCAACTCTCAGACGTGCCAGAACCTCGTGCCGGTCACGCCAGAACCACCTGCCGGACAGACCGGAAACACCTGCTGGATACGCCGCAACCACCGGCTCGACTCGCCGGAACCACCGCCGGACATGCAAAATGACCTGCCGGCTATGCCAGAACCACTTGGCGAACACTCCGGAATCACCTGTTGGGCCTGCCCGAACCAACTCTCAGACGTGCCAGAACCTCATGCCGGTCACGCCAGAACCACCTGCTGAGTATGCTGGAACCACCTGATCCTCTCCCCAGAACCACCTGCTGGACACGCCAGAATCACCTGCCGACTACGCCAGAACCACTCGGCAGACACTCCGCAACCACCTGCCGGGCATGCCGGACCCACATCTCAGAGGTGCCAGAACCACATCCCGGACACTCCGGAATCACCTGCCTGGCATGCAGGAACCATCTCTCAGAGGTGCCAGAAGCATGTTCCGGACACGCTGGTACCACCTGCCGAGCTCGCCGGAACCACCTGCTGGACACGCCAAAATCACATGCCAGCTACGCCAGAACCACACGGCAGACACTCCGGAATCACCTGCCGGGCTGGCTGGAACCACCTGCCGGTCACGCCAACATCAACTTTCAGCTACGCCAGAACCACTTGGCGGACACTCCGGAAACACCTCTCCGGCCGGCCGGAACCACCTCTCAGACGTGCCAGAACCATGTGCCTGAGGTGCCGGAACCACTCCCCGAACAGACCGAAACCACCTGCCAGACCCGCCTTAACCACCTGGCGAGCACGCCTGATCCACCTGCTCAACTAGCCGGAACCAACTCCCTGACACGCCAAAATCACCTGCCAGGTATACAAGAACCACTTGTGGACACTCCGGAATCATCTGCCGGACATGAGAGAACCAGCTCTCAGACACACCAGAACCACGTGCCAGAGACGTCGGAAGCAACAGCTGAGCATGACTGAGCCACCTGCTCGACTCGCAAGATACACCTGTCGGATGCCAAAATCACCTGCCGGGTACGCCAGAAATACTTGGCGGACGCTCCGGAATCACCTGTCGGGCGTGCCGGAACCTCCTCTCAGACTTGCCATAACCATGTTCCAGACACGCCGGTACCACCTGCCGAGTATGCCGGAACCAGCTGATCCACTCCCCAGAACCACCTAGTGGACACGCCAAAATCAACTGCCGGCTACACCAGAACCACTCGTCAGAAACTCCGGAATCACAGGCCGGGCATTCCGGAACCACCTCTCAGAGGTGCCAGAACCACATGCCGGACACTCCAGAATCACCTGCCGGGCCTGCTGGAACCACGTGCTGGACATGCCGGAACCACCTGCCGGACATGCCGGAACCACCTTCGGGACATTCCGGAACCACCGGCTCGACTCGCCGGAACCATTGCCGGACATGCAAAATCACCTGCCGGCTACGCCAGAACCACTTGGCGAACACTCCGGAATCACCTGCCGGGCATGGCGGAACCACCTCTCAGAGGTGCCAGAACCAAATGCCGGAGACTCCGGTATCACCTGCCGGGCATGCCGGAACCACCTCTCAGAGGTGCCAGAACCACATGCCGGACACTCCGGAATCACCTGCAGGGCCTGCTGGAACCACGTGCTGGACATGCCGGAACCACCTGCAGGACATGCCGGAACCACCTTCGGGACATTCCGGAACCACCGGCTCGACTCGCCGGAACCATTGCCGGACATGCAAAATCACCTGCCGGCTACGCCAGAACCACTTGGCGAACACTCCGGTATCACCTGCCGGGCATGCCGGAACCACCTGCCGGACATGCCGGAACCAGATGCCACACATGCCGGAACCACCGGCTCGACTCGCCGGAACAACCGCCGGACATGCAAAATCAGCTGCCGGCTACGCCAGAACCACTTGGCGAACACTCCGGAATCACCTGCCAGGCATGGCGGAACCACCTCTCAGACATGCCAGAACCACATGCCAATGACACCGGAAGCACCTGCAGAGAACGCCAGAACCACCCGCTCGACTCGCCAAAACCACCCGCTGGACACGCCAAAATCACCTGCCGGCTACGCCAGAACCACTCGGCAGACACTCCGGAATCACCTGCCGGGCTGGCTGGAACCACCTGCCGGTCACGCCAACATCACCTTTCACCTACGCCAGAACCACTTGGCGGACACTCCGGAAACACCTGCCGAGCACGCCGGAACCACCTACTCGACTCGCTGGAACCACCTACCTGACACGCTAAAATCACCTGCCGGGTATGCCACAACCACTTGTTGGACACTCCGGAATCATCTGCCGGACATGCCAGAACCAGCTCTCAGACTCACCAGAACCACGTGCCAGACACGCCGGAAGCACCTGCTGAGCATGCCTGAGCCAAGTGCTCGACTTGCAAGAAACACCTGCCTGACACGCCAAAATCACCTGCCGGGTACGCCAGAACCACGTTGCGGACACTCCGGAATCACCTGTCGGGCATGCCGGAACCAACTCTCAGACGTGCCAGAACCTCGTGCCGGTCACGCCAGAACCACCTGCCGGACACGCCGGAAGCAGCGGCTCGACTCGCCGGAACCACCGCCGGACATGCAAAATGACCTGCCAGCTACGCCAGAACCACTTGGCGAACACTCCGGAATCACATGTAGGGCATGCCAGAACCGCCTCTCAGACTTGCCAGAACCATGTTCCGGACACGCCGGTACCACCTGCCGAGTATGCCGGAACCACCTGATCCACTCCCCAGAACCACCTGCTGGACACGCCAGAATCACCTGCCGACTACGCCAGAACCACTCGGCAGACACTCCGGAACCACCTGCCGGGCATGCCCAAACCACCTCTCAGAGTCACCAGAACCACATGCCGAACACTCCAGAATCACCTGCCGGGCATTCCGGAACCACCTCTCAGAGGTGCCAGAACCACATGCCGGACACTCCCGAATCACCTGCCGGGCATGCCGGAACCATCTCTCAGACGTGCCAGAACCATGATCCGGACACGCTGGTACCACCTGCCGAGCTCGCTGGAACCACCTGCTGGACACGCCAAAATCACCTGCCAACTATGCCAGAACCACACGGCAGACACTCCGGAATCACATGCCAGGCATTCCGGAACCACCTCTCACAGGTGCCAGAACCAAATGCCGGAGACTCCGGTATCACCTGCCGGGCATGCTGGAACCACCTCTCAGAGGTGCCAGAACCACATGCCGGACACTCCGGAATCACCTGCCGGGCATGCCGGAACCATCTGTCAGACGTGCCAGAACCATGTGCCTGAGATGCCGGAACCACACCCCGAACAGACGAAACCACCTGCCAGACCCGCCTGAACCACCTTCCGAGCACGCCGGAACCACCTACTCGACTCGCTGGAACCTCCTACCTGACACTCTAAAATCACCTGCCGGGTATGCCACAACCACTTGGTGGACACTCCGGAATCACCTGCCGGACATGCCGGAACCAACTCTCAGACGTGCCAGAACCTCGTGACGGTCACGCCAGAACCACCTGCCGAGTATGCTGGAACCACCTGATCCTCTCCCCAGAACCATCTGCTGGACACGCCAGAATCACCTGCCGACTACGCCAGAACCACTCGGCAGACACTCCGGAACCACCTGCCGGGCATGCCGGACCCACATCTCAGAGGTGCCAGAACCACATGCCGGACACTCTGGAATCACCTGCCTGGCATGCAGGAACCATCTCTCAGAGGTGCCAGAACCATGTTCCGGACACGCTGGTACCACCTGCCGAGCTCGCCGGAACCACCTGCTGGACACGCCAAAATCAACTGCCGGCTATGCCAGAACCACTCGTCAGAAACTCCGGAATCACAGGCCAGGAATTCTGGAACCACCTCTCAGAGGTGCCAGAACCACATGCCGGACACTCCGGAATCACCTGCCGGGCATGCTGGAACCACGTGCTGGACATGCCGGAACCACCTGCCGGACATGCCGGAACCACCTTCGGGACATTCCGGAACCACCGGCTCGACTCGCCGGAACCATTGCCGGACACGCAAAATCACCTGCCGGCTACGCCAGAACCACTTGGCGAACACTCCGGTATCACCTGCCGGGCATGGCGGAACCACCTCTCAGACATGCCGGAACCACATGCCAATGACACCGGAAGCACCTGCCGAGCACGCCAGAACCACCTGCTCGACTCGCCAAATCCACCTGCTGGACACGCCAAAATCACCTGCCGGCTACGCCACAACCATTTGGTGAACGCTTCGGAATCACCTGCCGGGCTGGCTGGAACCACCTGCCGGTCACGCCAACATCACCTGCCAGCTATGCCAGAACCACTTGGCGGACACCGTGGAAACACCTGTCGGCCCGGCCGGAACCACCTCTCAGACGTGACAGAACCATGTGCCTGAGATGCCGGAACCACACCCCGAACAGACTGAAACCACCTGCCAGACCCGCCTGAACCACCTGCCGAGCACGCCGGAACCGCCTACCTGACACGCTAAAATCACCTGCCGGGTATGCCACAACCACTTGGTGGACACTCCGGAATCATCTGCCGGACATGCCAGAACCAGCTCTCAGACACACCAGAACCACGTGCCAGACACGCCGGAAGCACCTGCTGAGCATGCCTGAGCCAAATGCTCGACTTGCAAGAAGCACCTGCCAGACACGCCAAAATCACCTGCCGGGTACGACAGAACCACGTGGCGGACACTCCGGAATCACCTGTCGGGCATGCCGGAACCAACTCTCAGACGTGCCAGAACCTCGTGCCGGTCACGCCAGAACCACCTGCCGGACAGACCGGAAACACTTGCTGGACACGCCGGAACCACCGGCTCGACTCGCCGGTACCACCGCCGGACATGCAAAATGACCTGCCGGCTACGCCAGAACCACTTGGCGAACACTCCGGAATCACCTGTCGGGCATGCCAGAACCACCTCTCAGACTTGCCAGAACCAAGTTCCGGACACGCCGGTACCACCTGCCGAGTATGCCACAACCACCTGATCCACTCCCCAAAACCACCTGCTGGATACGCCAGAATCACCTGCCGGCTACGCCAGAACCAATCGGCAGACACTCCATAACCAAATGCCGGGCATGCCGGAACCACCTCTCAGAGGTGCCAGAACCACATGACGGACACTCCGGAATCACCTGCCGGGCATGCCGGAACCATCTCTCAGATGTGCCAGAACCCTGGCCCGGACATGCCGGAACCACCTGCCGAGCTCGCCGGAACCACCTGCTGGACACGCCAAAATCACCTACAGGCTACGCCAGAACCACTCGGCAGACACTCCGGAATCACATGCCGGGCATTCCGGAACCACCTCTCACACGTGCCAGAACCAAATGCTGGACACTCCGGTATCACCTGCCGGGCATGCCGGAACCACCTCTCAGAGGTGCCAGAACCACATGTCGGACACTCCGGAATCACCTGCTGGGCATGCCGGAACCACCTGCTGGACATGCCGGAACCACCGGCTCGACTAGACGTAACCATTGCCGGACATGCAAAATCACCTGCCGGCTACGCCAGAACCACTTGGCGAACACTCCGGAATCACCTGCCTGGCATGCCGGAACCACCTCTCAGAGGTGCCAGAACCACATGCCGGACACTCCCGAAACGCCTGCCGGGCATGCCGGAACCATCTCTCAGACGTGCCAGAACCATGTTCCGGACACGCTGGTACCACCTGCCGAACTCGCCGGAACCACCTGCTGGACACGCCAAAATCATGTGCCGGCTACGCCAGAACCTCACGGCAGACACTCCGGAATCCCCTGCCGGGCTGGCTGGAACCACCTGCCGGTCACGCCAATATCACCTGCCAGCTGTGCCAGAACCACTTGGCGGACACCATGGAAACACCTCTCGGGCCGGCCGGAATCACCTCTCAGACGTGCCAGAACCATGAGCCTGAGATGCCGGAACCACTCCCCGAACAAACAGAAACCACCTGCCAGACCCGCCTGAAGCCCCTGGCAAGCACGCCTGATCCACCTGCTCAACTAGCCGGAACCAACTTCCTGACACGCCAAAATCACCTGCCAGGTATACCAGAACCACTTGGTGGACACTCCGGAATCATCTGCCGGACATGCCAGAACCAGCTCTCAGACACACCACAACCACGTGCCATAGACGCCGGAAGCACCAGCTGAGCATGCCTGAGCCACCTGTTCGACGCGCAAGATACACCTGTCGGACATGCCAAAATCACCTGCGGGGTACGTCAGAAACACTGGGCGGAAGCTCCGGAATCACCTGTCAGGCGTGCCGGAACCACCTCTCAGACTTGCCAGAACCATGTTCTGGACACGCCGGTACCACCTGCCGAGTATGCCGGAACCAGCTGATCCACTCCCCAGAACCACCTAGTGGACACGCCAAAATCAACTGCCCGCTACGCCAGAACCACTCGGCAGACACTCCGGAATCACAGGCCACGCATTCCGGAACCACCTCTCAGAGGTGCCAGAACCAAATGCCGGAGACTCCGGTACACCTGCCGGGCATGCCGGTACCACCTCTCAGAGGTGCCAGAACCACATGCCGGACACTCCCGAATCACCTGCAGGGCATGCTGGAACCACGTGCTGGACATGACGGAACCACCTGACGGACATGCCGGAACCACCTGCCGGATATTCCGGAACCACCGGCTCGACTCGCCAGAACCATTGCCGGACATGCAAAATCACCTGCCGGCTACGCCAGAACCACTTGGCGAACACTCCGGTATCACCTGCCGGCATGCCGGAACCACCTCTCAGAGGTGCCAGAACCACATGCCGGACACTCCGGAATCACCTGCAGGGCATGCTGGAACCACGTGCTGGACATGCCGGAACCACCTGCCGGACATGCCGGAACCACCTGCCGGACATTCCGGAACCACCGGCTCGACTCGCCGGAACCATTGCCGGACATGCAAAATCACCTGCCGGCTACGCCAGAACCACTTGGCGAACAATCCGGTATCACATGCCGGGCATGCCGGAACCACCTGCCGGACAGACCGGAAACACCTGCTGGATACGCCGCAACCACCGGCTCGACTCGCCGGAACCACCGCTGGACATGCAAAATGACCTGCCGGCTATGCCAGAACCACTTGGCGAACACTCCGGAATCACCTGTCGGGCCTGCCCGAACCACCTCTCAGACTTGCCAAAACCATGTTCCGGACACGCCGGTACCACCTGCCGAGTATGCCGGAACCACCTGATCCACTCCCCAGAACCACCTGCTGGATACGCCAGAATCACCTGCCGGCTACTCCAGAACCACTTGGCAGACACTCCGTAACCAACTCTCGGGCATGCCGGAACCACCTCTCAGAGGTGCCAGAACCGCATGCCGGACTCTCCGGAATCACCTGCCGGGCATGCCGGAACCACCTGATCCTCTCCACAGAACCATCTGCTGGACACGCCAGAATCACCTGCCGGCTACGCCAGAACCACTTGGCAGACACTCCGGAACCACCTGCCGGGCATGCCGGAACCACCTCTCAGACATGCCGGAACCACATGCCAATGACACCGGAAGCACCTGCCAAGCGCGCCAGAACCACCTGCTCGACTCGCCAAAAGCACCTGCTGGACACGCCAAAATCACGTGCCGGCAATGCCACAACCATTTGGTGAATTCTTCGGAATCACCTGCCGGGCTTGCTGGAACCACCTGCCGGTCACGCCAACATCACCTGCCAGCTATGCCAGAACCACTTGGCGGACACCATGGAAACACCTGTCGGGCCGGACGGAACCACCTATCAGACGTGCCAGAACCATGTGCCTTAGATGCCGGAACCACACCCCGAACAGACCGAAACCACCTGCCAGACCCGCCTGAACCACCTGCCGAGCACGCCGGAACCACCTACTCGACTCGCTGCAACCACCTACCTGACACGCTAAAATCACCTGCCGGGTATGCCACAACCACTTGGTGGACACTCCGGAATCATCTGCCGGACATGCCACAACCAGCTCTCAGACACACCAGAACCACGTGCCAGACACGCCGGAAGCACCTGCTGAGCATGCCTGAGCCAAATGCTCGACTTGCAAGAAGCACCTGCCAGACACGCCAAAATCACCTGCCGGGTACGCCAGAACCACGTGGCGGACACTCCGGAATCACCTGTCGGGCATGCCGGAACCAACTCTCAGACGTGCCAGAACCTCGTGCCGGTCACGCCAGAACCACCTGCCGGACACGCCGGAAACACAGGCTCGACTCGTCGGAACCACCGCTGGACATGCAAAATGACCAGCCGGCTACGCCAGAACCACTTGGCGAACACTCCAGAATCACCTGTCGGGCATGCCGGAACCGCCTCTCAGACTTGCCAGAAACATGTTCCGGACACGCTGGTACCACCTGCCGGAACACCGGAAGCACCTGCCGAGCACGCCAGAACCACCTGCTCGACTCGCTAAAACCACCTGCTGGACACGCCAAAATCACCTGCCGGCTACGCCACAACCATTTGGTGAACGCTTCGGAATCACCTGCCGGGCTTGCTGGAACCACCTGCCGGTCACGCCAATATCACCTGCCAGCTATGCCAGAACCACTTGGCGGACACCATGGAAACACCTGTCGGGCCGGCCGGAACCACCTCTCAGACGTGCCAGAACCATGAGCCTGAGATGCCGGAACCACTCCCCGAACAGACCGAAACCACCTGCCAGACCCGCCTGAAGCCCCTGGCAAGCACGCCTGATCCACCTGCTCAACTAGCTGGAACCAACCTGCCAGACACGCTGGAAGCACCTGCTGAGCATGCCTGAGCCAAATGCTCGACTTGCGAGAAACACCTGCCTGACACGCCAAAATCACCTGCCGGGTACGCCAGAACCACGTGGCGGACACTCCGGAATCACCTGTCGGGCATGCCGGAACCAACTCTCAGACGTGCCAGAACCTCGTGCCGGTCACGCCAGAACCACCTGCCGGACAGACCGGAAACACCTGCTGGATACGCCGCAACCACCGGCTCGACTCGCCGGAACCACCGCCGGACATGCAAAATGACCTGCCGGCTACGCCAGAACCACTTGGCGAACACTCCGGAATCACCCGTTGGGCCTGCCCGAACCAACTCTCAGACGTGCCAGAACCTCGTGCCGGTCACGCCAGAACCACCTGCTGAGTATGCTGGAACCACCTGATCCTCTCCCCAGAACCACCTGCTGGACACGCCAGAATCACCTGCCGACTACGCCAGAACCACTCGGCCGACACTCCGGAACCACCTGCCGGGCATGCCGGACCCACATCTCAGAGGTGCCAGAACCACATCCCGGACACTCCGGAATCACCTGCCTGGCATGCAGGAACCATCTCTCAGAGGTGCCAGAAGCATGTTCCGGACACGCTGGTACCACCTGCCGAGCTCGCCGGAACCACCTGCTGGACACGCCAAAATCACATGCCAGCTACGCCAGAACCACACGGCAGACACTCCGGAATCACCTGCCGGGCTGGCTGGAACCACCTGCCGGTCACGCCAACATCAACTTTCAGCTACGCCAGAACCACTTGGCGGACACTCCGGAAACACCTCTCCGGCCGGCCGGAACCACCTCTCAGACGTGCCAGAACCATGTGCCTGAGGTGCCGGAACCACTCCCCGAACAGACCGAAACCACCTGCCAGACCCGCCTTAACCACCTGGCGAGCACGCCTGATCCACCTGCTCAACTAGCCGGAACCAACTCCCTGACACGCCAAAATCACCTGCCAGGTATACAAGAACCACTTGTGGACACTCCGGAATCATCTGCCGGACATGCCAGAACCAGCTCTCAGACACACCAGAACCACGTGCCAGAGACGTCGGAAGCAACAGCTGAGCATGACTGAGCCACCTGCTCGACTCGCAAGATACACCTGTCGGATGCCAAAATCACCTGCCGGGTACGCCAGAAATACTTGGCGGACGCTCCGGAATCACCTGTCGGGCGTGCCGGAACCTCCTCTCAGACTTGCCATAACCATGTTCCAGACATGCCGGTACCACCTGCCGAGTATGCCGGAACCAGCTGATCCACTCCCCAGAACCACCTAGTGGACACGCCAAAATCAACTGCCGGCTACACCAGAACCACTCGTCAGAAACTCCGGAATCACAGGCCGGGCATTCCGGAACCACCTCTCAGAGGTGCCAGAACCACATGCCGGACACTCCGGAATCACCTGCCGGGCCTGCTGGAACCACGTGCTGGACATGCCGGAACCACCTGCCGGACATGCCGGAACCACCTTCGGGACATTCCGGAACCACCGGCTCGACTCGCCGGAACCATTGCCGGACATGCAAAATCACCTGCCGGCTACGCCAGAACCACTTGGCGAACACTCCGGAATCACCTGCCGGGCATGGCGGAACCACCTCTCAGAGGTGCCAGAACCAAATGCCGGAGACTCCGGTATCACCTGCCGGGCATGCCGGAACCACCTCTCAGAGGTGCCAGAACCACATGCCGGACACTCCGGAATCACCTGCAGGGCATGCTGGAACCACGTGCTGGACATGCCGGAACCACCTGCCGGACATTCCGGAACCACCGGCTCGACTCGCCGGAACCATTGCCGGACATGCAAAATCACCTGCCGGCTACGCCAGAACCACTTGGCGAACACTCCGGTATCACCTGCCGGGCATGCCGGAACCACCTGCCGGACATGCCGGAACCAGATGCCACACATGCCGGAACCACCGGCTCGACTCGCCGGAACAACCGCCGGACATGCAAAATCAGCTGCCGGCTACGCCAGAACCACTTGGCGAACACTCCGGAATCACCTGCCAGGCATGGCGGAACCACCTCTCAGACATGCCAGAACCACATGCCAATGACACCGGAAGCACCTTCAGAGAACGCCAGAACCACCCGCTCGACTCGCCAAAACCACCCGCTGGACACGCCAAAATCACCTGCCGGCTACGCCAGAACCACTCGGCAGACACTCCGGAATCACCTGCCGGGCTGGCTGGAACCACCTGCCGGTCACGCCAACATCACCCTTCACCTACGCCAGAACCACTTGGCGGACACTCCGGAAACACCTGCCGAGCACGCCGGAACCACCTACTCGACTCGCTGGAACCACCTACCTGACACGCTAAAATCACCTGCCGGGTATGCCACAACCACTTGGTGGACACTCCGGAATCATCTGCCGGACATGCCAGAACCAGCTCTCAGACTCACCAGAACCACGTGCCAGACACGCCGGAAGCACCTGCTGAGCATGCCTGAGCCAAATGCTCGACTTGCAAGAAACACCTGCCTGACACGCCAAAATCACCTGCCGGGTACGCCAGAACCACGTTGCGGACACTCCGGAATCACCTGTCGGGCATGCCGGAACCAACTCTCAGACGTGCCAGAACCTCGTGCCGGTCACGCCAGAACCACCTGCCGGACACGCCGGAAGCAGTGGCTCGACTCGCCGGAACCACCGCCGGACATGCAAAATGACCTGCCAGCTACGCCAGAACCACTTGGCGAACACTCCGGAATCACATGTAGGGCATGCCAGAACCGCCTCTCAGACTTGCCAGAACCATGTTCCGGACACGCCGGTACCACCTGCCGAGTATGCCGGAACCACCTGATCCACTCCCCAGAACCACCTGCTGGACACGCCAGAATCACCTGCCGACTACGCCAGAACCACTCGGCAGACACTCCGGAACCACCTGCCGGGCATTCCCAAACCACCTCTCAGAGTCGCCAGAACCACATGCCGAACACTCCAGAATCACCTGCCGGGCATTCCGGAACCACCTCTCAGAGGTGCCAGAACCACATGCCGGACACTCCCGAATCACCTGCCGGGCATGCCGGAACCATCTCTCAGACGTGCCAGAACCATGATCCGGACACGCTGGTACCACCTGCCGAGCTCGCTGGAACCACCTGCTGGACACGCCAAAATCACCTGCCAGCTATGCCAGAACCACACGGCAGACACTCCGGAATCACATGCCAGGCATTCCGGAACCACCTCTCACAGGTGCCAGAACCAAATGCCGGAGACTCCGGTATCACCTGCCGGGCATGCTGGAACCACCTCTCAGAGGTGCCAGAACCACATGCCGGACACTCCGGAATCACCTGCCGGGCATGCCGGAACCATCTGTCAGACGTGCCAGAACCATGTGCCTGAGATGCCGGAACCACACCCCGAACAGACGAAACCACCTGCCAGACCCGCCTGAACCACCTTCCGAGCACGCCGGAACCACCTACTCGACTCGCTGGAACCTCCTACCTGACACTCTAAAATCACCTGCCGGGTATGCCACAACCACTTGGTGGACACTCCGGAATCACCTGCCGGACATGCCGGAACCAACTCTCAGACGTGCCAGAACCTCGTGACGGTCACGCCAGAACCACCTGCCGAGTATGCTGGAACCACCTGATCCTCTCCCCAGAACCATCTGCTGGACACGCCAGAATCACCTGCCGACTACGCCAGAACCACTCGGCAGACACTCCGGAACCACCTGCCGGGCATGCCGGACCCACATCTCAGAGGTGCCAGAACCACATGCCGGACACTCTGGAATCACCAGCCTGGCATGCAGGAACCATCTCTCAGAGGTGCCAGAAGCATGTTCCGGACACGCTGGTACCACCTGCCGAGCTCGCCGGAACCACCTGCTGGACACGCCAAAATCAACTGCCGGCTACGCCAGAACCACTCGTCAGAAACTCCGGAATCACAGGCCAGGAATTCCGGAACCACCTCTCAGAGGTGCCAGAACCACATGCCGGACACTCCGGAATCACCTGCCGGGCATGCTGGAACCACGTGCTGGACATGCCGGAACCACCTGCCGGACATGCCGGAACCACCTTCGGGACATTCCGGAACCACCGGCTCGACTCGCCGGAACCATTGCCGGACACGCAAAATCACCTGCCGGCTACGCCAGAACCACTTGGCGAACACTCCGGTATCACCTGCCGGGCATGGCGGAACCACCTCTCAGACATGCCGGAACCACATGCCAATGACACCGGAAGCACCTGCCGAGCACGCCAGAACCACCTGCTCGACTCGCCAAATCCACCTGCTGGACACGCCAAAATCACCTGCCGGCTACGCCACAACCATTTGGTGAACGCTTCGGAATCACCTGCCGGGCTGGCTGGAACCACCTGCCGGTCACACCAACATCACCTGCCAGCTATGCCAGAACCACTTGGCGGACACCGTGGAAACACCTGTCGGGCCGGCCGGAACCACCTCTCAGACGTGACAGAACCATGTGCCTGAGATGTCGGAACCACACCCCGAACAGACTGAAACCACCTGCCAGACCCGCCTGAACCACCTGCCGAGCACGCCGGAACCGCCTACTCGACTCGCCGGAACCACCTACCTGACACGCTAAAATCACCTGCCGGGTATGCCACAACCACTTGGTGGACACTCCGGAATCATCTGCCGGACATGCCAGAACCAGCTCTCAGACACACCAGAACCACGTGCCAGACACGCCGGAAGCACCTGCTGAGCATGCCTGAGCCAAATGCTCGACTTGCAAGAAACACCTGCCTGACACGCCAAAATCACTTGCCGGGTACGCCAGAACCACGTGGCGGACACTCCGGAATCACCTGTCGGGCATGCCGGAACCAACTCTCAGACGTGCCAGAACCTCGTGCCGGTCACGCCAGAACCACCTGCCGGACAGACCGGAAACAGCTGCTGGATACGCCGCAACCACCGGCTCGACTCGCCGGAACCACCGCCTGACATGCAAAATGACCTGCCGGCTATGCCAGAACCACTTGGCGAACACTCCGGAATCACCTGTCAGGCCTGCCGGAACCACCTCTCAGACTTGCCAGAACCATGTTCCGGACACGCCGGTACCACCTGCCGAGTACGCCGGAACCACCTGATCCACTCCCCAGAACCACCTGCTGGATACGCCAGAATCACCTGCCGGCTACTCCAGAACCACTTGGCAGACACTCCGTAACCAACTGCCGGGCATGCCGGAACCACCTCTCAGAGGTGCCAGAACCGCATGCCGGACACTCCGGAATCACCTGCCGGGCATGCCGGAACCACCTCTCAGAGGTGCCAGAACCACATGCCGGACACTCCCGAATCACCTGCCGGGCATGCCGGAACCATCTGTCAGACGTGCCAGAACCATGTGCCTGAGATGCCGGAACCACACCCCGAACAGACGAAACCACCTGCCAGACCCGCCTGAACCACCTGCCGAGCACGCCGGAACCACCTACTCGACTCGCTGGAACCACCTACCTGACACGCTAAAATCACCTGCCGGGTATGCCACAACCACTTGGTGGACACTCCGGAATCATCTGCCGGACATGCCAGAACCAGCTCTCAGACACACCAGAACCACGTGCCAGACATGCCGGAAGCACCTGCTGAGCATGCCTGAGCCAAATGCTCGACTTGCAAGAAGCACCTGCCAGACACGCCAAAATCACCTGCCGGGTACGACAGAACCACGTGGCGGACACTCCGGAATCCACTGTCGGGCATGCCGGAACCAACTCTCAGACGTGCCAGAACCTCGTGCCGGTCACGCCAGAACCACCTTCCGAGTATGCTGGAACCACCTGATCCTCTCCCCAGAACCAACTGCTGGACACGCCAGAATCACCTGCCGGCTACGCCAGAACCACTCGGCAGACACTCCGGAACCACCTGCCGAGCATGCCGGAACCACCTCTCAGAGGTGCCAGAACCACATGCTGGACAGTCCGGGATCACCTGCCGGGCATGCCGGAACCATCTCTCAGATGTGCCAGAACCATGTTCCGGACACGCCGGTACCAACAGCCGAGCTCGCCGGAACCACCTGCTGGACACGCCAAAATCATGTGCCGGCTACGCCAGAACCACTCGGCAGACACTCCGGAATCACCTGCCGGGCTGGCTGGAACCACCTGCCGGTCACGCCAATATCACCTGCCAGCTGTGCCAGAACCACTTGGCGGACACCATGGAAACACCTGTCGGGCCGGCCGGAACCACCTCTCAGACGTGCCAGAACCATGAGACTGAGATGGCGGAACCAATCCCCGAACAGACCGAAACCACCTGCCAGACCTGCCTGAAGCCCCTGGCAAGCACGCCTGATCCACCTGCTCAACTAGCCGGAACCAACTTCCTGACACGCCAAAATCGCCTGACAGGTATACCAGAACCACTTGGTGGACACTCCGGAATCATCTGCCGGACATGCCAGAACCAGCTCTCAGACACACCACAACCACGTGCCAGAGAAGCCGGAAGCACCAGCTGAGCATGCCTGAGCCACCTGCTCGACTTGCAAGAAACACCTGTCGGACATGCCAAAATCAGCTGCCGGGTACGCCAGAAACACTTGGCGGACACTCCGGAATCACCTGTCGGGCGTGCCGGAACCACCTCTCAGACTTGCCAGAACCATGTTCTGGACACGCCGGTACAACCTGCCGAGTATGCCGGAACCAGCTGATCCACTCCCCAGAACCACCTAGTGGACACGCCAAAATCAACTGCCGGCTACGCCAGAACCATTTGGCAGACACTCCGGAATCACATGCCAGGCATTCCGGAACCACCTCTCAGAGGTGCCAGAGCCAAATGCCGGAGACTCCGGTATCACCTGCCGGGCATGCCGGAACCACCTCTCAGAGGTGCCAGAACCACATGCCGGACACTCCGGAATCACCTGCCGGGCATGCTGGAACCACATAACGGACACTCCGGAACCACCTAGTCGACTCGCTGGAACCACCTACCTGACACGCTAAAATCACATGCCGGGTATGCCACAACCACTTGGTGGACACTCCGGAATCATCTGCCGGACATGCCAGAACCAGCTCTCAGACTCACCAGAACCACGTGACAGACACGCCGGAAGCACCTGCTGAGCATGCCTGAGCCAAATGGCCGACTTGCAAGAAACACCTGCCTGACACGCCAAAATCACCTGCCGGGTACGCCAGAACCACGTGGCGGACACTCCGGAATCACCTGTCGGGCATGCCGGAACCAACTCTCAGACGTGCCAGAACCTCGTGCCGGTCACGCCAGAACCACCTGCCGGACACGCCGGAACCAGCGGCTCGACTCTCCTGAACCACCGCCGGACATGCAAAATGACCTGCCGGCTGCGCCAGAACCACTTGGCGAACACTCCGGAATCACCTGTCGGGCATGCCAGAACCGCCTCTCAGACTTGCCAGAACCATGTTCCGGACACGCCGGTACCACCTGCCGGGCATGCCGGAACCATCTCTCAGACGTGCCAGAACCTGATCCGGACACGCTGGTACCACCTGCCGAGCTCGCCGGAACCACCTGCTGTACACGCCAAAATCACCTGCCAGCTACGCCAGAACCACACGGCAGACACTCCGGAATCCCATGCCAGGCATTCCGGAACGACCTCTCAGAGGTGCCAGAACCAAATGCCGGAGACTCCGGTATCACCTGCCGGGCATGCTGGAACCACCTCTCAGAGGTGCCAGAACCACATGCCGGACACTCCGGAATCACCTGCCGGGCATGCCGGAACCACCTGCTGGACATGCAGGAATCACCTGCCGGACATGCCGGAACCACCGGCTCGACTCGCCGGAACCATTGCCGGACATGCAAAATCACCTGCCGGCTACGCCAGAACCACTTGGCGAACACTCCGGAATCACCTGCCGGGCATGCAAAATGACCTGCCTCTCAGACATGCCGGAACCACATGCCAATGACTCCGGAAGCACCTGCCGAGCACGCCAGAACCACCTGCTCGACTCGCCAAAACCACCTGCTGGACACGCCAAAATCACCTGCCGGCTACGCCACAACCATTTGGTGAACTCTTCGGAATCTCCTGCCGGGCTTTCTGGAACCACCTGCCGGTCACGCCAACATCACCTGCCAGGTATGCCAGAACCACTTGGCGGACACCATGGAAACACCTGTCGGGCCGGCCGGAACCACCTCTCAGACGTGCCAGAACCATGTGCCTGAGATGCCGGAACCACACCCCGAAGAGACCGAAGCAACCGGCCAGTCCCGCCTGAACCACCTGCCGAGCACGCTGGGACCACCTACTCGACTCGCTGGAACCACCTACCTGACACGCTAAAATCACCTGCCGGGTCTGCCACAAACACTTTGTGGACACTCCGGAAAAATCTGCCGGACATGCCAGAACCAGCTCTCAGACACACCAGAACCACGTGACAGACACGCCGGAAGCACCTGCTGAGCATGCCTGAGCCAAATGCTCGACTTGCAAGAAACACCTGCCAGACACGCCAAAATCACCTGCCGGGTACGCCAGAACCACGTGGCGGACACTCCGGAATCACCTGTCGGGCATGCCGGAACCAACTCTCAGACGTGCCAGAACCATGTCCCGGACATGCCGGAACCACCTGTCGAGTTCGCCGGAACCACCTGCTGGACACGCCAAAATCACCTGCTGGCTATGCCAGAACCACTCGGCAGACACTCCGGAATCACATGCCGGGCATTCCGTAACCACCTCTCACAGGTGCCAGAACCAAATGCTGGACACTCCGGTATCACCTGCCGGGCATGCCGGAACCACCTCTCAGAGGTGCCAGAACCACATGTCGGACACTCCGGAATCACCTGCCGGGCATGCCGGAACCACCTGCTGGACATGCCGGAACCACCGGCTCGACTAGCCGTAATCATTGCCGGACATGCAAAATCACCTGCCGGCTACGCCAGAACCACTTGGCGAACACTCCGGAATCACCTGCCGGGCATGCAAAATGACCTGCCTCTCAGACATGCCGGAACCACATGCCAATGACACCGGAAGCACCTGCCGTGCACGCCAGAACCACCTGATCGACTCGCCAAAACCACCTGCTGGACATGCCAAAATCACCTTCCGGCTACGCCACAACCATTTGGTGAACACTTCGGAATCACCTGCCGGGCTGGCTGGAACCACCTGCCGGTCACGCCAACATCACCTGCCAGCTATGCCAGAACCACTTGGCGGACACCATGGAAACACCTGTCGGGCCGGCCGGAACCACCTCTCAGACGTGCCAGAACCATGTGCCTGAGATGCCGGAACCACACCCCGAACAGAAGAAACCACCTGCCAGACCCGCCTGAACCACCTGCCGAGCACGCTGGAACCACCTACTCGACTCGCTGGAACCACCTACCTGACACGCTAAAATCACCTGCCGGGTATGCCACAACCACTTGGTGGACACTCCGGAATCATCTGCCGGACATGCCAGAACCAGCTCTCAGACTCACCAGAACCACGTGCCAGACACGCCGGAAGCACCTGCTGAGCATGCCTGAGCCAAATGCTCGACTTGCAAGAAACACCTGCCAGACACGCCAAAATCACCTGCCGGGTAAGCCAGAACCACGTTGCGGACACTCCGGAATCACCTGTCGGGCATGCCGGAACCAACTCTCAGACGTGCCAGAACCTCGTGCCGGTCACGCCAGAACCACCTGCCGGACACGCCGGAACCAGCGGCTCGACTCGCCGGAACCACCGCCGGACATGCAAAATGACCTGCCGGCTGCGCCAGAACCACTTGGCGAACACTCTGGAATCACATGTCGGGCATGCCAGAACCGCCTCTCAGACTTGCCAGAACCATTTTCCGGACACGCCGGTACCACCTGCCGAGTATGCCGGAACCACCTGATCCACTCCCCAGAACCACCTGCTGGAGACGCCAGAATCACCTGCCGACTACGCCAGAACCACTTGGCAGACACTCCGGAACCACCTGGCGGGCATGCCCGAACCACCTCTCAGAGGTGCCAGAACCACATGCCGAACACTCCAGAATCACCTGCCGGGCATGCCGGAACCACCTCTCAGAGGTGCCAGAACCACATGCCGGACACTCCCGAATCACCTGCCGGGCATGCCGGAACCATCTCTCAGACGTGCCAGAACCATGATCCGGACACGCTGGTACCACCTGCCGAGCTCGCTGGAACCACCTGCTGGACACGCCAAAATCACCTGCCAGCTACGCCAGAACAACACGGCAGACACTCCGGAATCACATGCCAGGCATTCCGGAACCACCTCTCAGAGGTGCAGAACCAAATGCCGGAGACTCCGGTATCACCTGCCGGGCATGCTGGAACCACCTCTCAGAGGTGCCAGAACCACATGCCGGACACTCCGGAATCACCTGCCGGGCATGCCGGAACCACCTGCTGGACATGCAGGAATCACCTGAAGGACATGCCGGAACCACCGGCTCGACTCGCCGGAACCATTGCCGGACATGCAAAATCACCTGCCGGCTACGCCAGAACCACTTGGCGAACACTCCGGAATCACCTGCCGGGCATGGCGGAACCACCTCTCAGACATGCCGGAACCACATGCCAATGACACCGGAAGCACCTGCCGTGCACGCCAGAACCACCTGATCGACTCGCCAAAACCACCTGCTGGACATGCCAAAATCACCTTCCGGCTACGCCACAACCATTTGGTGAACTCTTCGGAATCTCCTGCCGGGCTTTCTGGAACCACCTGCCGGTCACGCCAAGAACACCTTTCAGCTACGCCAGAACCACTTGGCGGACACTCAGGAAACACCTGTCGGGCCGGCCGGAACCACCTATCAGACGTGCCAGAACGTTGTGGCTGAGATGCCGGAACCAATCCCCGAACAGACCGAAACCACCTGCCAGACCCGCCTGAACCACCTGCCGAGCACGCCGGAACCACCGGCTCAACTCGCCGGAACCACCGCCGGACATGCAAAATGACCTGCCGGCTACGCCAGAACCACTTGGCGAACACTCCGGAATCACCTGTCAGGCATGCCGGAACCCCCTCTCAGACTTGCCAGAACCATGTTCCTTACACGCCGGTACCACCTGCCGAGTATGCCGGAACCAAGTGATAGGCTCCCCAGAACCACCTGCTGGACACGCCAGAATCACCTGCTGACTACGCCAGAACCACTCGGCAGACACTCTGGAACCACATGCCGGGCATGCCGGAACCACCTCTCAGAGGTGCCAGAACCACATGCCGAACACTCCAGAATCACCTGCCGGGCATGCCGGAACCACCTCTCAGAGGTGCCAGAACCACATGCCGGACACTCCCGAATCACCTGCCGGGCATGCCGGAACCATCTCTCAGACGTGCCAGAACCATGATCCGGACACGCTGGTACCACCTGCCGAGCTCGCCGGAACCACCTGCTGTACACGCCAAAATCACCTGCCAGCTACGCCAGAACCACACGGCAGACACTCCGGAATCCCATGCCAGGCATTCCGGAACCACCTCTCAGAGGTGCCAGAACCAAATGCCGGAGACTCCGGTATCACCTGCCGGGCATGCTGGAACCACCTCTCAGAGGTGCCAGAACCACATTCCGGACACTCCGGAATCACCTGCCGGGCATGCCGGAACCACCTGCTGGACATGCAGGAATCACCTGCCGGACATGCCGGAACCACCGGCTCGACTCGCCGGAACCATTGCCGGACATGCAAAATCACCTGCCGGCTACGCCAGAACCACTTGGCGAACACTCCGGAATCACCCGTTGGGCCTGCCCGAACCAACTCTCAGACGTGCCAGAACCTCGTGCCGGTCACGCCAGAACCACCTGCTGAGTATGCTGGAACCACCTGATCCTCTCCCCAGAACCACCTGCTGGACACGCCAGAATCACCTGCCGACTACGCCAGAACCACTCGGCCGACACTCCGGAACCACCTGCCGGGCATGCCGGACCCACATCTCAGAGGTGCCAGAACCACATCCCGGACACTCCGGAATCACCTGCCTGGCATGCAGGAACCATCTCTCAGAGGTGCCAGAAGCATGTTCCGGACACGCTGGTACCACCTGCCGAGCTCGCCGGAACCACCTGCTGGACACGCCAAAATCACATGCCAGCTACGCCAGAACCACACGGCAGACACTCCGGAATCACCTGCCGGGCTGGCTGGAACCACCTGCCGGTCACGCCAACATCAACTTTCAGCTACGCCAGAACCACTTGGCGGACACTCCGGAAACACCTCTCCGGCCGGCCGGAACCACCTCTCAGACGTGCCAGAACCATGTGCCTGAGGTGCCGGAACCACTCCCCGAACAGACCGAAACCACCTGCCAGACCCGCCTTAACCACCTGGCGAGCACGCCTGATCCACCTGCTCAACTAGCCGGAACCAACTCCCTGACACGCCAAAATCACCTGCCAGGTATACAAGAACCACTTGTGGACACTCCGGAATCATCTGCCGGACATGCCAGAACCAGCTCTCAGACACACCAGAACCACGTGCCAGAGACGCCGGAAGCAACAGCTGAGCATGCCTGAGCCACCTGCTCGACTCGCAAGATACACCTGTCGGATGCCAAAATCACCTGCCGGGTACGCCAGAAATACTTGGCGGACGCTCCGGAATCACCTGTCGGGCGTGCCGGAACCTCCTCTCAGACTTGCCATAACCATGTTCCAGACATGCCGGTACCACCTGCCGAGTATGCCGGAACCAGCTGATCCACTCCCCAGAACCACCTAGTGGACACGCCAAAATCAACTGCCGGCTACACCAGAACCACTCGTCAGAAACTCCGGAATCACAGGCCGGGCATTCCGGAACCACCTCTCAGAGGTGCCAGAACCACATGCCGGACACTCCGGAATCACCTGCCGGGCCTGCTGGAACCACGTGCTGGACATGCCGGAACCACCTGCCGGACATGCCGGAACCACCTTCGGGACATTCCGGAACCACCGGCTCGACTCGCCGGAACCATTGCCGGACATGCAAAATCACCTGCCGGCTACGCCAGAACCACTTGGCGAACACTCCGGAATCACCTGCCGGGCATGGCGGAACCACCTCTCAGAGGTGCCAGAACCAAATGCCGGAGACTCCGGTATCACCTGCCGGGCATGCCGGAACCACCTCTCAGAGGTGCCAGAACCACATGCCGGACACTCCGGAATCACCTGCAGGGCATGCTGGAACCACGTGCTGGACATGCCGGAACCACCTGCCGGACATTCCGGAACCACCGGCTCGACTCGCCGGAACCATTGCCGGACATGCAAAATCACCTGCCGGCTACGCCAGAACCACTTGGCGAACACTCCGGTATCACCTGCCGGGCATGCCGGAACCACCTGCCGGACATGCCGGAACCAGATGCCACACATGCCGGAACCACCGGCTCGACTCGCCGGAACAACCGCCGGACATGCAAAATCAGCTGCCGGCTACGCCAGAACCACTTGGCGAACACTCCGGAATCACCTGCCAGGCATGGCGGAACCACCTCTCAGACATGCCAGAACCACATGCCAATGACACCGGAAGCACCTTCAGAGAACGCCAGAACCACCCGCTCGACTCGCCAAAACCACCCGCTGGACACGCCAAAATCACCTGCCGGCTACGCCAGAACCACTCGGCAGACACTCCGGAATCACCTGCCGGGCTGGCTGGAACCACCTGCCGGTCACGCCAACATCACCCTTCACCTACGCCAGAACCACTTGGCGGACACTCCGGAAACACCTGCCGAGCACGCCGGAACCACCTACTCGACTCGCTGGAACCACCTACCTGACACGCTAAAATCACCTGCCGGGTATGCCACAACCACTTGTTGGACACTCCGGAATCATCTGCCGGACATGCCAGAACCAGCTCTCAGACTCACCAGAACCACGTGCCAGACACGCCGGAAGCACCTGCTGAGCATGCCTGAGCCAAATGCTCGACTTGCAAGAAACACCTGCCTGACACGCCAAAATCACCTGCCGGGTACGCCAGAACCACGTTGCGGACACTCCGGAATCACCTGTCGGGCATGCCGGAACCAACTCTCAGACGTGCCAGAACCTCGTGCCGGTCACGCCAGAACCACCTGCCGGACACGCCGGAAGCAGTGGCTCGACTCGCCGGAACCACCGCCGGACATGCAAAATGACCTGCCAGCTACGCCAGAACCACTTGGCGAACACTCCGGAATCACATGTAGGGCATGCCAGAACCGCCTCTCAGACTTGCCAGAACCATGTTCCGGACACGCCGGTACCACCTGCCGAGTATGCCGGAACCACCTGATCCACTCCCCAGAACCACCTGCTGGACACGCCAGAATCACCTGCCGACTACGCCAGAACCACTCGGCAGACACTCCGGAACCACCTGCCGGGCATTCCCAAACCACCTCTCAGAGTCGCCAGAACCATATGCCGAACACTCCAGAATCACCTGCCGGGCATTCCGGAACCACCTCTCAGAGGTGCCAGAACCACATGCCGGACACTCCCGAATCACCTGCCGGGCATGCCGGAACCATCTCTCAGACGTGCCAGAACCATGATCCGGACACGCTGGTACCACCTGCCGAGCTCGCTGGAACCACCTGCTGGACACGCCAAAATCACCTGCCAGCTATGCCAGAACCACACGGCAGACACTCCGGAATCACATGCCAGGCATTCCGGAACCACCTCTCACAGGTGCCAGAACCAAATGCCGGAGACTCCGGTATCACCTGCCGGGCATGCTGGAACCACCTCTCAGAGGTGCCAGAACCACATGCCGGACACTCCGGAATCACCTGCCGGGCATGCCGGAACCATCTGTCAGACGTGCCAGAACCATGTGCCTGAGATGCCGGAACCACACCCCGAACAGACGAAACCACCTGCCAGACCCGCCTGAACCACCTTCCGAGCACGCCGGAACCACCTACTCGACTCGCTGGAACCTCCTACCTGACACTCTAAAATCACCTGCCGGGTATGCCACAACCACTTGGTGGACACTCCGGAATCACCTGCCGGACATGCCGGAACCAACTCTCAGACGTGCCAGAACCTTGTGACGGTCACGCCAGAACCACCTGCCGAGTATGCTGGAACCACCTGATCCTCTCCCCAGAACCATCTGCGGGACACGCCAGAATCACCTGCCGACTACGCCAGAACCACTCGGCAGACACTCCGGAACCACCTGCCGGGCATGCCGGACCCACATCTCAGAGGTGCCAGAACCACATGCCGGACACTCTGGAATCACCAGCCTGGCATGCAGGAACCATCTCTCAGAGGTGCCAGAACCATGTTCCGGACACGCTGGTACCACCTGCCGAGCTCGCCGGAACCACCTGCTGGACACGCCAAAATCAACTGCCGGCTACGCCAGAACCACTCGTCAGAAACTCCGGAATCACAGGCCAGGAATTCCGGAACCACCTCTCAGAGGTGCCAGAACCACATGCCGGACACTCCGGAATCACCTGCCGGGCATGCTGGAACCACGTGCTGGACATGCCGGAACCACCTGCCGGACATGCCGGAACCACCTTCGGGACATTCCGGAACCACCGGCTCGACTCGCCGGAACCATTGCCGGACACGCAAAATCACCTGCCGGCTACGCCAGAACCACTTGGCGAACACTCCGGTATCACCTGCCGGGCATGGCGGAACCACCTCTCAGACATGCCGGAACCACATGCCAATGACACCGGAAGCACCTGCCGAGCACGCCAGAACCACCTGCTCGACTCGCCAAATCCACCTGCTGGACACGCCAAAATCACCTGCCGGCTACGCCACAACCATTTGGTGAACGCTTCGGAATCACCTGCCGGGCTGGCTGGAACCACCTGCCGGTCACACCAACATCACCTGCCAGCTATGCCAGAACCACTTGGCGGACACCGTGGAAACACCTGTCGGGCCGGCCGGAACCACCTCTCAGACGTGACAGAACCATGTGCCTGAGATGTCGGAACCACACCCCGAACAGACTGAAACCACCTGCCAGACCCGCCTGAACCACCTGCCGAGCACGCCGGAACCGCCTACTCGACTCGCCGGAACCACCTACCTGACACGCTAAAATCACCTGCCGGGTATGCCACAACCACTTGGTGGACACTCCGGAATCATCTGCCGGACATGCCAGAACCAGCTCTCAGACACACCAGAACCACGTGCCAGACACGCCGGAAGCACCTGCTGAGCATGCCTGAGCCAAATGCTCGACTTGCAAGAAACACCTGCCTGACACGCCAAAATCACTTGCCGGGTACGCCAGAACCACGTGGCGGACACTCCGGAATCACCTGTCGGGCATGCCGGAACCAACTCTCAGACGTGCCAGAACCTCGTGCCGGTCACGCCAGAACCACCTGCCGGACAGACCGGAAACAGCTGCTGGATACGCCGCAACCACCGGCTCGACTCGCCGGAACCACCGCCTGACATGCAAAATGACCTGCCGGCTATGCCAGAACCACTTGGCGAACACTCCGGAATCACCTGTCAGGCCTGCCGGAACCACCTCTCAGACTTGCCAGAACCATGTTCCGGACACGCCGGTACCACCTGCCGAGTATGCCGGAACCACCTGATCCACTCCCCAGAACCACCTGCTGGATACGCCAGAATCACCTGCCGGCTACTCCAGAACCACTTGGCAGACACTCCGTAACCAACTGCCGGGCATGCCGGAACCACCTCTCAGAGGTGCCAGAACCGCATGCCGGACACTCCGGAATCACCTGCCGGGCATGCCGGAACCACCTCTCAGAGGTGCCAGAACCACATGCCGGACACTCCCGAATCACCTGCCGGGCATGCCGGAACCATCTGTCAGACGTGCCAGAACCATGTGCCTGAGATGCCGGAACCACACCCCGAACAGACGAAACCACCTGCCAGACCCGCCTGAACCACCTGCCGAGCACGCCGGAACCACCTACTCGACTCGCTGGAACCACCTACCTGACACGCTAAAATCACCTGCCGGGTATGCCACAACCACTTGGTGGACACTCCGGAATCATCTGCCGGACATGCCAGAACCAGCTCTCAGACACACCAGAACCACGTGCCAGACATGCCGGAAGCACCTGCTGAGCATGCCTGAGCCAAATGCTCGACTTGCAAGAAGCACCTGCCAGACACGCCAAAATCACCTGCCGGGTACGACAGAACCACGTGGCGGACACTCCGGAATCCACTGTCGGGCATGCCGGAACCAACTCTCAGACGTGCCAGAACCTCGTGCCGGTCACGCCAGAACCACCTTCCGAGTATGCTGGAACCACCTGATCCTCTCCCCAGAACCAACTGCTGGACACGCCAGAATCACCTGCCGGCTACGCCAGAACCACTCGGCAGACACTCCGGAACCACCTGCCGAGCATGCCGGAACCACCTCTCAGAGGTGCCAGAACCACATGCTGGACAGTCCGGGATCACCTGCCGGGCATGCCGGAACCATCTCTCAGATGTGCCAGAACCATGTTCCGGACACGCCGGTACCAACAGCCGAGCTCGCCGGAACCACCTGCTGGACACGCCAAAATCATGTGCCGGCTACGCCAGAACCACTCGGCAGACACTCCGGAATCACCTGCCGGGCTGGCTGGAACCACCTGCCGGTCACGCCAATATCACCTGCCAGCTGTGCCAGAACCACTTGGCGGACACCATGGAAACACCTGTCGGGCCGGCCGGAACCACCTCTCAGACGTGCCAGAACCATGAGACTGAGATGGCGGAACCAATCCCCGAACAGACCGAAACCACCTGCCAGACCTGCCTGAAGCCCCTGGCAAGCACGCCTGATCCACCTGCTCAACTAGCCGGAACCAACTTCCTGACACGCCAAAATCGCCTGACAGGTATACCAGAACCACTTGGTGGACACTCCGGAATCATCTGCCGGACATGCCAGAACCAGCTCTCAGACACACCACAACCACGTGCCAGAGAAGCCGGAAGCACCAGCTGAGCATGCCTGAGCCACCTGCTCGACTTGCAAGAAACACCTGTCGGACATGCCAAAATCAGCTGCCGGGTACGCCAGAAACACTTGGCGGACACTCCGGAATCACCTGTCGGGCGTGCCGGAACCACCTCTCAGACTTGCCAGAACCATGTTCTGGACACGCCGGTACAACCTGCCGAGTATGCCGGAACCAGCTGATCCACTCCCCAGAACCACCTAGTGGACACGCCAAAATCAACTGCCGGCTACGCCAGAACCACTCAGCAGACACTCCGGAATCACATGCCAGGCATTCCGGAACCACCTCTCAGAGGTGCCAGAGCCAAATGCCGGAGACTCCGGTATCACCTGCCGGGCATGCCGGAACCACCTCTCAGAGGTGCCAGAACCACATGCCGGACACTCCGGAATCACCTGCCGGGCATGCTGGAACCACATAACGGACACTCCGGAACCACCTAGTCGACTCGCTGGAACCACCTACCTGACACGCTAAAATCACATGCCGGGTATGCCACAACCACTTGGTGGACACTCCGGAATCATCTGCCGGACATGCCAGAACCAGCTCTCAGACTCACCAGAACCACGTGACAGACACGCCGGAAGCACCTGCTGAGCATGCCTGAGCCAAATGGCCGACTTGCAAGAAACACCTGCCTGACACGCCAAAATCACCTGCCGGGTACGCCAGAACCACGTGGCGGACACTCCGGAATCACCTGTCGGGCATGCCGGAACCAACTCTCAGACGTGCCAGAACCTCGTGCCGGTCACGCCAGAACCACCTGCCGGACACGCCGGAACCAGCGGCTCGACTCTCCTGAACCACCGCCGGACATGCAAAATGACCTGCCGGCTGCGCCAGAACCACTTGGCGAACACTCCGGAATCACCTGTCGGGCATGCCAGAACCGCCTCTCAGACTTGCCAGAACCATGTTCCGGACACGCCGGTACCACCTGCCGGGCATGCCGGAACCATCTCTCAGACGTGCCAGAACCTGATCCGGACACGCTGGTACCACCTGCCGAGCTCGCCGGAACCACCTGCTGTACACGCCAAAATCACCTGCCAGCTACGCCAGAACCACACGGCAGACACTCCGGAATCCCATGCCAGGCATTCCGGAACGACCTCTCAGAGGTGCCAGAACCAAATGCCGGAGACTCCGGT
This sequence comes from Equus caballus, assembly GCF_041296265.1. NCBI lineage: Eukaryota > Metazoa > Chordata > Mammalia > Perissodactyla > Equidae > Equus > Equus caballus. The sequence continues at coordinate 6,098,698 of NC_091697.1, forward strand.
ATCACCTGCCGGGCATGCTGGAACCACCTCTCAGAGGTGCCAGAACCACATGCCGGACACTCCGGAATCACCTGCCGGGCATGCCGGAACCACCTGCTGGACATGCAGGAATCACCTGCCGGACATGCCGGAACCACCGGCTCGACTCGCCGGAACCATTGCCGGACATGCAAAATCACCTGCCGGCTACGCCAGAACCACTTGGCGAACACTCCGGAATCACCTGCCGGGCATGCAAAATGACCTGCCTCTCAGACATGCCGGAACCACATGCCAATGACTCCGGAAGCACCTGCCGAGCACGCCAGAACCACCTGCTCGACTCGCCAAAACCACCTGCTGGACACGCCAAAATCACCTGCCGGCTACGCCACAACCATTTGGTGAACTCTTCGGAATCTCCTGCCGGGCTTTCTGGAACCACCTGCCGGTCACGCCAAGAACACCTTTCAGCTACGCCAGAACCACTTGGCGGACACTCAGGAAACACCTGTCGGGCCGGCCGGAACCACCTATCAGACGTGCCAGAACGATGTGGCTGAGATGCCGGAACCAATCCCCGAACAGACCGAAACCACCTGCCAGACCCGCCTGAACCACCTGCCGAGCACGCCGGAACCACCGGCTCAACTCGCCGGAACCACCGCCGGACATGCAAAATGACCTGCCGGCTACGCCAGAACCACTTGGCGAACACTCCGGAATCACCTGTCAGGCATGCCGGAACCCCCTCTCAGACTTGCCAGAACCATGTTCCTTACACGCCGGTACCACCTGCCGAGTATGCCGGAACCAAGTGATAGGCTCCCCAGAACCACCTGCTGGACACGCCAGAATCACCTGCTGACTACGCCAGAACCACTCGGCAGACACTCTGGAACCACATGCCGGGCATGCCGGAACCACCTCTCAGAGGTGCCAGAACCACATGCCGAACACTCCAGAATCACCTGCCGGGCATGCCGGAACCACCTCTCAGAGGTGCCAGAACCACATGCCGGACACTCCCGAATCACCTGCCGGGCATGCCGGAACCATCTCTCAGACGTGCCAGAACCATGATCCGGACACGCTGGTACCACCTGCCGAGCTCGCCGGAACCACCTGCTGTACACGCCAAAATCACCTGCCAGCTACGCCAGAACCACACGGCAGACACTCCGGAATCCCATGCCAGGCATTCCGGAACCACCTCTCAGAGGTGCCAGAACCAAATGCCGGAGACTCCGGTATCACCTGCCGGGCATGCTGGAACCACCTCTCAGAGGTGCCAGAACCACATTCCGGACACTCCGGAATCACCTGCCGGGCATGCCGGAACCACCTGCTGGACATGCAGGAATCACCTGCCGGACATGCCGGAACCACCGGCTCGACTCGCCGGAACCATTGCCGGACATGCAAAATCACCTGCCGGCTACGCCAGAACCACTTGGCGAACACTCCGGAATCACCCGTTGGGCCTGCCCGAACCAACTCTCAGACGTGCCAGAACCTCGTGCCGGTCACGCCAGAACCACCTGCTGAGTATGCTGGAACCACCTGATCCTCTCCCCAGAACCACCTGCTGGACACGCCAGAATCACCTGCCGACTACGCCAGAACCACTCGGCCGACACTCCGGAACCACCTGCCGGGCATGCCGGACCCACATCTCAGAGGTGCCAGAACCACATCCCGGACACTCCGGAATCACCTGCCTGGCATGCAGGAACCATCTCTCAGAGGTGCCAGAAGCATGTTCCGGACACGCTGGTACCACCTGCCGAGCTCGCCGGAACCACCTGCTGGACACGCCAAAATCACATGCCAGCTACGCCAGAACCACACGGCAGACACTCCGGAATCACCTGCCGGGCTGGCTGGAACCACCTGCCGGTCACGCCAACATCAACTTTCAGCTACGCCAGAACCACTTGGCGGACACTCCGGAAACACCTCTCCGGCCGGCCGGAACCACCTCTCAGACGTGCCAGAACCATGTGCCTGAGGTGCCGGAACCACTCCCCGAACAGACCGAAACCACCTGCCAGACCCGCCTTAACCACCTGGCGAGCACGCCTGATCCACCTGCTCAACTAGCCGGAACCAACTCCCTGACACGCCAAAATCACCTGCCAGGTATACAAGAACCACTTGTGGACACTCCGGAATCATCTGCCGGACATGCCAGAACCAGCTCTCAGACACACCAGAACCACGTGCCAGAGACGTCGGAAGCAACAGCTGAGCATGACTGAGCCACCTGCTCGACTCGCAAGATACACCTGTCGGATGCCAAAATCACCTGCCGGGTACGCCAGAAATACTTGGCGGACGCTCCGGAATCACCTGTCGGGCGTGCCGGAACCTCCTCTCAGACTTGCCATAACCATGTTCCAGACATGCCGGTACCACCTGCCGAGTATGCCGGAACCAGCTGATCCACTCCCCAGAACCACCTAGTGGACATGCCAAAATCAACTGCCGGCTACACCAGAACCACTCGTCAGAAACTCCGGAATCACAGGCCGGGCATTCCGGAACCACCTCTCAGAGGTGCCAGAACCACATGCCGGACACTCCGGAATCACCTGCCGGGCCTGCTGGAACCACGTGCTGGACATGCCGGAACCACCTGCCGGACATGCCGGAACCACCTTCGGGACATTCCGGAACCACCGGCTCGACTCGCCGGAACCATTGCCGGACATGCAAAATCACCTGCCGGCTACGCCAGAACCACTTGGCGAACACTCCGGAATCACCTGCCGGGCATGGCGGAACCACCTCTCAGAGGTGCCAGAACCAAATGCCGGAGACTCCGGTATCACCTGCCGGGCATGCCGGAACCACCTCTCAGAGGTGCCAGAACCACATGCCGGACACTCCGGAATCACCTGCAGGGCATGCTGGAACCACGTGCTGGACATGCCGGAACCACCTGCCGGACATTCCGGAACCACCGGCTCGACTCGCCGGAACCATTGCCGGACATGCAAAATCACCTGCCGGCTACGCCAGAACCACTTGGCGAACACTCCGGTATCACCTGCCGGGCATGCCGGAACCACCTGCCGGACATGCCGGAACCAGATGCCACACATGCCGGAACCACCGGCTCGACTCGCCGGAACAACCGCCGGACATGCAAAATCAGCTGCCGGCTACGCCAGAACCACTTGGCGAACACTCCGGAATCACCTTCCAGGCATGGCGGAACCACCTCTCAGACATGCCAGAACCACATGCCAATGACACCGGAAGCACCTTCAGAGAACGCCAGAACCACCCGCTCGACTCGCCAAAACCACCCGCTGGACACGCCAAAATCACCTGCCGGCTACGCCAGAACCACTCGGCAGACACTCCGGAATCACCTGCCGGGCTGGCTGGAACCACCTGCCGGTCACGCCAACATCACCCTTCACCTACGCCAGAACCACTTGGCGGACACTCCGGAAACACCTGCCGAGCACGCCGGAACCACCTACTCGACTCGCTGGAACCACCTACCTGACACGCTAAAATCACCTGCCGGGTATGCCACAACCACTTGGTGGACACTCCGGAATCATCTGCCGGACATGCCAGAACCAGCTCTCAGACTCACCAGAACCACGTGCCAGACACGCCGGAAGCACCTGCTGAGCATGCCTGAGCCAAATGCTCGACTTGCAAGAAACACCTGCCTGACACGCCAAAATCACCTGCCGGGTACGCCAGAACCACGTTGCGGACACTCCGGAATCACCTGTCGGGCATGCCGGAACCAACTCTCAGACGTGCCAGAACCTCGTGCCGGTCACGCCAGAACCACCTGCCGGACACGCCGGAAGCAGTGGCTCGACTCGCCGGAACCACCGCCGGACATGCAAAATGACCTGCCAGCTACGCCAGAACCACTTGGCGAACACTCCGGAATCACATGTAGGGCATGCCAGAACCGCCTCTCAGACTTGCCAGAACCATGTTCCGGACACGCCGGTACCACCTGCCGAGTATGCCGGAACCACCTGATCCACTCCCCAGAACCACCTGCTGGACACGCCAGAATCACCTGCCGACTACGCCAGAACCACTCGGCAGACACTCCGGAACCACCTGCCGGGCATTCCCAAACCACCTCTCAGAGTCGCCAGAACCATATGCCGAACACTCCAGAATCACCTGCCGGGCATTCCGGAACCACCTCTCAGAGGTGCCAGAACCACATGCCGGACACTCCCGAATCACCTGCCGGGCATGCCGGAACCATCTCTCAGACGTGCCAGAACCATGATCCGGACACGCTGGTACCACCTGCCGAGCTCGCTGGAACCACCTGCTGGACACGCCAAAATCACCTGCCAGCTATGCCAGAACCACACGGCAGACACTCCGGAATCACATGCCAGGCATTCCGGAACCACCTCTCACAGGTGCCAGAACCAAATGCCGGAGACTCCGGTATCACCTGCCGGGCATGCTGGAACCACCTCTCAGAGGTGCCAGAACCACATGCCGGACACTCCGGAATCACCTGCCGGGCATGCCGGAACCATCTGTCAGACGTGCCAGAACCATGTGCCTGAGATGCCGGAACCACACCCCGAACAGACGAAACCACCTGCCAGACCCGCCTGAACCACCTTCCGAGCACGCCGGAACCACCTACTCGACTCGCTGGAACCTCCTACCTGACACTCTAAAATCACCTGCCGGGTATGCCACAACCACTTGGTGGACACTCCGGAATCACCTGCCGGACATGCCGGAACCAACTCTCAGACGTGCCAGAACCTTGTGACGGTCACGCCAGAACCACCTGCCGAGTATGCTGGAACCACCTGATCCTCTCCCCAGAACCATCTGCGGGACACGCCAGAATCACCTGCCGACTACGCCAGAACCACTCGGCAGACACTCCGGAACCACCTGCCGGGCATGCCGGACCCACATCTCAGAGGTGCCAGAACCACATGCCGGACACTCTGGAATCACCAGCCTGGCATGCAGGAACCATCTCTCAGAGGTGCCAGAACCATGTTCCGGACACGCTGGTACCACCTGCCGAGCTCGCCGGAACCACCTGCTGGACACGCCAAAATCAACTGCCGGCTACGCCAGAACCACTCGTCAGAAACTCCGGAATCACAGGCCAGGAATTCCGGAACCACCTCTCAGAGGTGCCAGAACCACATGCCGGACACTCCGGAATCACCTGCCGGGCATGCTGGAACCACGTGCTGGACATGCCGGAACCACCTGCCGGACATGCCGGAACCACCTTCGGGACATTCCGGAACCACCGGCTCGACTCGCCGGAACCATTGCCGGACACGCAAAATCACCTGCCGGCTACGCCAGAACCACTTGGCGAACACTCCGGTATCACCTGCCGGGCATGGCGGAACCACCTCTCAGACATGCCGGAACCACATGCCAATGACACCGGAAGCACCTGCCGAGCACGCCAGAACCACCTGCTCGACTCGCCAAATCCACCTGCTGGACACGCCAAAATCACCTGCCGGCTACGCCACAACCATTTGGTGAACGCTTCGGAATCACCTGCCGGGCTGGCTGGAACCACCTGCCGGTCACACCAACATCACCTGCCAGCTATGCCAGAACCACTTGGCGGACACCGTGGAAACACCTGTCGGGCCGGCCGGAACCACCTCTCAGACGTGACAGAACCATGTGCCTGAGATGTCGGAACCACACCCCGAACAGACTGAAACCACCTGCCAGACCCGCCTGAACCACCTGCCGAGCACGCCGGAACCGCCTACTCGACTCGCCGGAACCACCTACCTGACACGCTAAAATCACCTGCCGGGTATGCCACAACCACTTGGTGGACACTCCGGAATCATCTGCCGGACATGCCAGAACCAGCTCTCAGACACACCAGAACCACGTGCCAGACACGCCGGAAGCACCTGCTGAGCATGCCTGAGCCAAATGCTCGACTTGCAAGAAACACCTGCCTGACACGCCAAAATCACTTGCCGGGTACGCCAGAACCACGTGGCGGACACTCCGGAATCACCTGTCGGGCATGCCGGAACCAACTCTCAGACGTGCCAGAACCTCGTGCCGGTCACGCCAGAACCACCTGCCGGACAGACCGGAAACAGCTGCTGGATACGCCGCAACCACCGGCTCGACTCGCCGGAACCACCGCCTGACATGCAAAATGACCTGCCGGCTATGCCAGAACCACTTGGCGAACACTCCGGAATCACCTGTCAGGCCTGCCGGAACCACCTCTCAGACTTGCCAGAACCATGTTCCGGACACGCCGGTACCACCTGCCGAGTATGCCGGAACCACCTGATCCACTCCCCAGAACCACCTGCTGGATACGCCAGAATCACCTGCCGGCTACTCCAGAACCACTTGGCAGACACTCCGTAACCAACTGCCGGGCATGCCGGAACCACCTCTCAGAGGTGCCAGAACCGCATGCCGGACACTCCGGAATCACCTGCCGGGCATGCCGGAACCACCTCTCAGAGGTGCCAGAACCACATGCCGGACACTCCCGAATCACCTGCCGGGCATGCCGGAACCATCTGTCAGACGTGCCAGAACCATGTGCCTGAGATGCCGGAACCACACCCCGAACAGACGAAACCACCTGCCAGACCCGCCTGAACCACCTGCCGAGCACGCCGGAACCACCTACTCGACTCGCTGGAACCACCTACCTGACACGCTAAAATCACCTGCCGGGTATGCCACAACCACTTGGTGGACACTCCGGAATCATCTGCCGGACATGCCAGAACCAGCTCTCAGACACACCAGAACCACGTGCCAGACATGCCGGAAGCACCTGCTGAGCATGCCTGAGCCAAATGCTCGACTTGCAAGAAGCACCTGCCAGACACGCCAAAATCACCTGCCGGGTACGACAGAACCACGTGGCGGACACTCCGGAATCCACTGTCGGGCATGCCGGAACCAACTCTCAGACGTGCCAGAACCTCGTGCCGGTCACGCCAGAACCACCTTCCGAGTATGCTGGAACCACCTGATCCTCTCCCCAGAACCAACTGCTGGACACGCCAGAATCACCTGCCGGCTACGCCAGAACCACTCGGCAGACACTCCGGAACCACCTGCCGAGCATGCCGGAACCACCTCTCAGAGGTGCCAGAACCACATGCTGGACAGTCCGGGATCACCTGCCGGGCATGCCGGAACCATCTCTCAGATGTGCCAGAACCATGTTCCGGACACGCCGGTACCAACAGCCGAGCTCGCCGGAACCACCTGCTGGACACGCCAAAATCATGTGCCGGCTACGCCAGAACCACTCGGCAGACACTCCGGAATCACCTGCCGGGCTGGCTGGAACCACCTGCCGGTCACGCCAATATCACCTGCCAGCTGTGCCAGAACCACTTGGCGGACACCATGGAAACACCTGTCGGGCCGGCCGGAACCACCTCTCAGACGTGCCAGAACCATGAGACTGAGATGGCGGAACCAATCCCCGAACAGACCGAAACCACCTGCCAGACCTGCCTGAAGCCCCTGGCAAGCACGCCTGATCCACCTGCTCAACTAGCCGGAACCAACTTCCTGACACGCCAAAATCGCCTGACAGGTATACCAGAACCACTTGGTGGACACTCCGGAATCATCTGCCGGACATGCCAGAACCAGCTCTCAGACACACCACAACCACGTGCCAGAGAAGCCGGAAGCACCAGCTGAGCATGCCTGAGCCACCTGCTCGACTTGCAAGAAACACCTGTCGGACATGCCAAAATCAGCTGCCGGGTACGCCAGAAACACTTGGCGGACACTCCGGAATCACCTGTCGGGCGTGCCGGAACCACCTCTCAGACTTGCCAGAACCATGTTCTGGACACGCCGGTACAACCTGCCGAGTATGCCAGAACCAGCTGATCCACTCCCCAGAACCACCTAGTGGACACGCCAAAATCAACTGCCGGCTACGCCAGAACCACTCAGCAGACACTCCGGAATCACATGCCAGGCATTCCGGAACCACCTCTCAGAGGTGCCAGAGCCAAATGCCGGAGACTCCGGTATCACCTGCCGGGCATGCCGGAACCACCTCTCAGAGGTGCCAGAACCACATGCCGGACACTCCGGAATCACCTGCCGGGCATGCTGGAACCACATAACGGACACTCCGGAACCACCTAGTCGACTCGCTGGAACCACCTACCTGACACGCTAAAATCACATGCCGGGTATGCCACAACCACTTGGTGGACACTCCGGAATCATCTGCCGGACATGCCAGAACCAGCTCTCAGACTCACCAGAACCACGTGACAGACACGCCGGAAGCACCTGCTGAGCATGCCTGAGCCAAATGGCCGACTTGCAAGAAACACCTGCCTGACACGCCAAAATCACCTGCCGGGTACGCCAGAACCACGTGGCGGACACTCCGGAATCACCTGTCGGGCATGCCGGAACCAACTCTCAGACGTGCCAGAACCTCGTGCCGGTCACGCCAGAACCACCTGCCGGACACGCCGGAACCAGCGGCTCGACTCTCCTGAACCACCGCCGGACATGCAAAATGACCTGCCGGCTGCGCCAGAACCACTTGGCGAACACTCCGGAATCACCTGTCGGGCATGCCAGAACCGCCTCTCAGACTTGCCAGAACCATGTTCCGGACACGCCGGTACCACCTGCCGGGCATGCCGGAACCATCTCTCAGACGTGCCAGAACCTGATCCGGACACGCTGGTACCACCTGCCGAGCTCGCCGGAACCACCTGCTGTACACGCCAAAATCACCTGCCAGCTACGCCAGAACCACACGGCAGACACTCCGGAATCCCATGCCAGGCATTCCGGAACAACCTCTCAGAGGTGCCAGAACCAAATGCCGGAGACTCCGGTATCACCTGCCGGGCATGCTGGAACCACCTCTCAGAGGTGCCAGAACCACATGCCGGACACTCCGGAATCACCTGCCGGGCATGCCGGAACCACCTGCTGGACATGCAGGAATCACCTGCCGGACATGCCGGAACCACCGGCTCGACTCGCCGGAACCATTGCCGGACATGCAAAATCACCTGCCGGCTACGCCAGAACCACTTGGCGAACACTCCGGAATCACCTGCCGGGCATGCAAAATGACCTGCCTCTCAGACATGCCGGAACCACATGCCAATGACTCCGGAAGCACCTGCCGAGCACGCCAGAACCACCTGCTCGACTCGCCAAAACCACCTGCTGGACACGCCAAAATCACCTGCCGGCTACGCCACAACCATTTGGTGAACTCTTCGGAATCTCCTGCCGGGCTTTCTGGAACCACCTGCCGGTCACGCCAACATCACCTGCCAGCTATGCCAGAACCACTTGGCGGACACCATGGAAACACCTGTCGGGCCGGCCGGAACCACCTCTCAGACGTGCCAGAGCCATGTGCCTGAGATGCCGGAACCACACCCCGAAGAGACCGAAGCAACCGGCCAGTCCCGCCTGAACCACCTGCCGAGCACGCTGGGACCACCTACTCGACTCGCTGGAACCACCTACCTGACACGCTAAAATCACCTGCCGGGTCTGCCACAAACACTTTGTGGACACTCCGGAAAAATCTGCCGGACATGCCAGAACCAGCTCTCAGACACACCAGAACCACGTGACAGACACGCCGGAAGCACCTCCTGAGCATGCCTGAGCCAAATGCTCGACTTGCAAGAAACACCTGCCAGACACGCCAAAATCACCTGCCGGGTACGCCAGAACCACGTGGCGGACACTCCGGAATCACCTGTCGGGCATGCCGGAACCAACTCTCAGACGTGCCAGAACCATGTCCCGGACATGCCGGAACCACCTGTCGAGTTCGCCGGAACCACCTGCTGGACACGCCAAAATCACCTGCTGGCTATGCCAGAACCACTCGGCAGACACTCCGGAATCACATGCCGGGCATTCCGTAACCACCTCTCACAGGTGCCAGAACCAAATGCTGGACACTCCGGTATCACCTGCCGGGCATGCCGGAACCACCTCTCAGAGGTGCCAGAACCACATGTCGGACACTCCGGAATCACCTGCCGGGCATGCCGGAACCACCTGCTGGACATGCCGGAACCACCGGCTCGACTAGCCGTAATCATTGCCGGACATGCAAAATCACCTGCCGGCTACGCCAGAACCACTTGGCGAACACTCCGGAATCACCTGCCGGGCATGGCGGAACCACCTCTCAGACATGCCGGAACCACATGCCAATGACACCGGAAGCACCTGCCGTGCACGCCAGAACCACCTGATCGACTCGCCAAAACCACCTGCTGGACATGCCAAAATCACCTTCCGGCTACGCCACAACCATTTGGTGAACACTTCGGAATCACCTGCCGGGCTGGCTGGAACCACCTGCCGGTCACGCCAACATCACCTGCCAGCTATGCCAGAACCACTTGGCGGACACCATGGAAACACCTGTCGGGCCGGCCGGAACCACCTCTCAGACGTGCCAGAACCATGTGCCTGAGATGCCGGAACCACACCCCGAACAGAAGAAACCACCTGCCAGACCCGCCTGAACCACCTGCCGAGCACGCTGGAACCACCTACTCGACTCGCTGGAACCACCTACCTGACACGCTAAAATCACCTGCCGGGTATGCCACAACCACTTGGTGGACACTCCGGAATCATCTGCCGGACATGCCAGAACCAGCTCTCAGACTCACCAGAACCACGTGCCAGACACGCCGGAAGCACCTGCTGAGCATGCCTGAGCCAAATGCTCGACTTGCAAGAAACACCTGCCAGACACGCCAAAATCACCTGCCGGGTAAGCCAGAACCACGTTGCGGACACTCCGGAATCACCTGTCGGGCATGCCGGAACCAACTCTCAGACGTGCCAGAACCTCGTGCCGGTCACGCCAGAACCACCTGCCGGACACGCCGGAACCAGCGGCTCGACTCGCCGGAACCACCGCCGGACATGCAAAATGACCTGCCGGCTGCGCCAGAACCACTTGGCGAACACTCTGGAATCACATGTCGGGCATGCCAGAACCGCCTCTCAGACTTGCCAGAACCATTTTCCGGACACGCCGGTACCACCTGCCGAGTATGCCGGAACCACCTGATCCACTCCCCAGAACCACCTGCTGGAGACGCCAGAATCACCTGCCGACTACGCCAGAACCACTTGGCAGACACTCCGGAACCACCTGGCGGGCATGCCCGAACCACCTCTCAGAGGTGCCAGAACCACATGCCGAACACTCCAGAATCACCTGCCGGGCATGCCGGAACCACCTCTCAGAGGTGCCAGAACCACATGCCGGACACTCCCGAATCACCTGCCGGGCATGCCGGAACCATCTCTCAGACGTGCCAGAACCATGATCCGGACACGCTGGTACCACCTGCCGAGCTCGCTGGAACCACCTGCTGGACACGCCAAAATCACCTGCCAGCTACGCCAGAACAACACGGCAGACACTCCGGAATCACATGCCAGGCATTCCGGAACCACCTCTCAGAGGTGCAGAACCAAATGCCGGAGACTCCGGTATCACCTGCCGGGCATGCTGGAACCACCTCTCAGAGGTGCCAGAACCACATGCCGGACACTCCGGAATCACCTGCCGGGCATGCCGGAACCACCTGCTGGACATGCAGGAATCACCTGAAGGACATGCCGGAACCACCGGCTCGACTCGCCGGAACCATTGCCGGACATGCAAAATCACCTGCCGGCTACGCCAGAACCACTTGGCGAACACTCCGGAATCACCTGCCGGGCATGGCGGAACCACCTCTCAGACATGCCGGAACCACATGCCAATGACACCGGAAGCACCTGCCGTGCACGCCAGAACCACCTGATCGACTCGCCAAAACCACCTGCTGGACATGCCAAAATCACCTTCCGGCTACGCCACAACCATTTGGTGAACTCTTCGGAATCTCCTGCCGGGCTTTCTGGAACCACCTGCCGGTCACGCCAAGAACACCTTTCAGCTACGCCAGAACCACTTGGCGGACACTCAGGAAACACCTGTCGGGCCGGCCGGAACCACCTATCAGACGTGCCAGAACGATGTGGCTGAGATGCCGGAACCAATCCCCGAACAGACCGAAACCACCTGCCAGACCCGCCTGAACCACCTGCCGAGCACGCCGGAACCACCGGCTCAACTCGCCGGAACCACCGCCGGACATGCAAAATGACCTGCCGGCTACGCCAGAACCACTTGGCGAACACTCCGGAATCACCTGTCAGGCATGCCGGAACCCCCTCTCAGACTTGCCAGAACCATGTTCCTTACACGCCGGTACCACCTGCCGAGTATGCCGGAACCAAGTGATAGGCTCCCCAGAACCACCTGCTGGACACGCCAGAATCACCTGCTGACTACGCCAGAACCACTCGGCAGACACTCTGGAACCACATGCCGGGCATGCCGGAACCACCTCTCAGAGGTGCCAGAACCACATGCCGAACACTCCAGAATCACCTGCCGGGCATGCCGGAACCACCTCTCAGAGGTGCCAGAACCACATGCCGGACACTCCCGAATCACCTGCCGGGCATGCCGGAACCATCTCTCAGACGTGCCAGAACCATGATCCGGACACGCTGGTACCACCTGCCGAGCTCGCCGGAACCACCTGCTGTACACGCCAAAATCACCTGCCAGCTACGCCAGAACCACACGGCAGACACTCCGGAATCCCATGCCAGGCATTCCGGAACCACCTCTCAGAGGTGCCAGAACCAAATGCCGGAGACTCCAGTATCACCTGCCGGGCATGCTGGAACCACCTCTCAGAGGTGCCAGAACCACATTCCGGACACTCCGGAATCACCTGCCGGGCATGCCGGAACCACCTGCTGGACATGCAGGAATCACCTGCCGGACATGCCGGAACCACCGGCTCGACTCGCCGGAACCATTGCCGGACATGCAAAATCACCTGCCGGCTACGCCAGAACCACTTGGCGAACACTCCGGAATCACCTGCCGGGCATGCAAAATGACCTGCCTCTCAGACATGCCGGAACCACATGCCAATGACTCCGGAAGCACCTGCCGAGCACGCCAGAACCACCTGCTCGACTCGCCAAAACCACCTGCTGGACACGCCAAAATCACCTGCCGGCTACGCCACAACCATTTGGTGAACTCTTCGGGATCTCCTGCCGGGCTTTCTGGAACCACCTGCCGGTCACGCCAACATCACCTGCCAGCTATGCCAGAACCACTTGGCGGACACCATGGAAACACCTGTCGGGCCGGCCGGAACCACCTCTCAGACGTGCCAGAACCATGTGCCTGAGATGCCGGAACCACACCCCGAACAGAAGAAACCACCTGCCAGACCCGCCTGAACCACCTGCCGAGCACGCTGGAACCACCTACTCGACTCGCTGGAACCACCTACCTGACACGCTAAAATCACCTGCCGGGTATGCCACAACCACTTGGTGGACACTCCGGAATCATCTGCCGGACATGCCAGAACCAGCTCTCAGACTCACCAGAACCACGTGCCAGACACGCCGGAAGCACCTGCTGAGCATGCCTGAGCCAAATGCTCGACTTGCAAGAAACACCTGCCAGACACGCCAAAATCACCTGCCGGGTAAGCCAGAACCACGTTGCGGACACTCCGGAATCACCTGTCGGGCATGCCGGAACCAACTCTCAGACGTGCCAGAACCCCGTGCCGGTCACGCCAGAACCACCTGCCGGACACGCCGGAACCAGCGGCTCGACTCGCCGGAACCACCGCCGGACATGCAAAATGACCTGCCGGCTACGCCAGGACCACTTGGCGAACACTCCGGAATCACCTGTCGGGCATGCCGGAACCACCTCTCAGACTTGCCAGAACCAAGTTCCGGACACGCCGGTACCACCTGCCGAGTATGCCGGAACCACCTGATCCACTCCCCAAAACCACCTGCTGGATACGCCAGAATCACCTGCCGGCTACGCCAGAACCACTCGGCAGACACTCCATAACCAACTGCCTGGCATGCCGGAACCACCTCTCAGAGGTGCCAGAACCACATGCCGGACACTCCCGAATCACCTGCCGGGCATGCCGGAACCATCTCTCAGACATGCCAGAACCATGTTCCGGACACGCTGGTACCACCTGCCAAGCTCGCCGGAACCACCTGCTGGACACGCCAAAATCACCTGCCGGCTACGCCACAACCATTTGGTGAACTCTTCGGAATCACCTGCCGGGCTGGCTCCAGAACCACTCGGCAGACACTCCGGAACCACCTGCCGTGCATGCCGGAACCACCTATCAGACATGCCGGAACCACATACCAATGACACCGGAAGCAACTGCCGAGCACGCCAGAACCACCTGCTCGACTCGCCAAAACCACCTGCTGGACACGCCAAAATCACCTGCCGGCTACGCCACAACCATTTGGTGAACACTTCGGAATCACCTGCCGGGCTGGCTGGAACCACCTGCCGGTCACGCCAACATCACCTTTCAGCTACGCCAGAACCACTTGGCGGAAACCATGGAAACACCTGTCGGGCTGGCCGGAACCACCTATCAGACGTGCCAGAACCATGTGCCTGAGATGCCGGAACCACACCCCGAACAGACCGAAACCACCTGCCAGACCCGCCTGAACCACCTGCCGAGCACGCTGGAACCACCTACTCGACTCGCTGGAACCACCTACCTGACACGCTAAAATCACCTGCTGGGTATGCCACAACCACTTGGTGGACACTCCGGAATCATCTGCCGGACATGCCAGAACCAGCTCTCAGACACACCAGAACCACGTGACAGACACGCCGGAAGCACCTGCTGAGCATGCCTGAGCCAAATGCTCGACTTGCAAGAACACCTGTCAGACACGCCAAAATCACCTGCCGGGTACGCCAGAACCATGTGGCGGACACTCCGGAATCACCTGTCGGGCATGCCGGAACCAACTCTCAGACGTGCCAGAACCTCGTGCCGGTCACGCCAGAACCACCTGCCGGACACGCCGGAACCACCGGCTCGACTCGCCGGAACCACCGCTGGACATGCAAAATGACCTGACGGCTACGCCAGAACCACTTGGCGAACATTCCGGAATCACCTGTCGGGCATGCCGGAACCGCCTCTCAGACTTGCCAGAACCATGTTCCGGACACGCCGGTACCACCTGCCGAGTATGCCGGAACCACCTGATCCACTCCCCACAACCACCAGCTGGACACGCTAGAATCACCTGCCGACTACGCCAGAACCATTCGGCAGACACTCCTGAACCACCTGCCGGGCATGCCGGAACCACCTATCAGAGGTGCCAGAACCAAATGCCGGACACTCCGGAATCACCTGCCGGGCATGCCGGAACCACCTCTCAGAGGTGCCAGAACCACATGCCGGACACTCTGGAATCACCTGCCTGGCATGACGGAATCATCTCTCAGACATGCCAGAACCATGTTCCGGACACGCTGGTACCACCTGCCGAGCTCGCCGGAACCACCTGCTGGACACGCCAAAATCACCTGCCGGCTACACCGGAACCACTCGGCAGACACTCCGGAATCACCTGCCGGGCACGCCGGAACCACCTGCTCGACTCGCCAAAACCACCTGCTGGACACGCCAAAATCACCTGCCGGCTACGCCACAACCATTTGGTGAACTCTTCGGAATCTCCTGCCGGGCTTTCTGGAACCACCTGCCGGTCACGCCAGCATCACCTGCCAGCTATGCCAGAACCATTTGGCGGACACCATGGAAACACCTTTCGGGCCGGCCGGAACCACCTCTCAGACGTGCCAGAACCATGTGCCTGAGATGCCGGAACCACACCCCGAAGAGACCGAAGCAACCTGCCAGTCCCGCCTGAACCACCTGCCGAGCACGCTGGAACCACCTACTCGACTCGCTGGAACCACCTACCTGACACGCTAAAATCACCTGCCGGGTATGCCACAAACACTTTGTGGACACTCCGGAAAAATCTGCCGGACATGCCAGAACCAGCTCTCAGACACACCAGAACCACGTGACAGACACGCCGGAAGCACCTGCTGAGCATGCCTGAGCCAAATGCTCGACTTGCAAGAAACACCTGCCAGACACGCCAAAATCACCTGCCGGGTACGCCAGAACCACGTGGCGGACACTCCGGAATCACCTGTCGGGCATGCCGGAACCAACTCTCAGACGTGCCAGAACCATGTCCCGGACATGCCGGAACCACCTGCCGAGTTCGCCGGAACCACCTGCTGGACACGCCAAAATCACCTGCCGGCTATGCCAGAACCACTCGGCAGACACTCCGGAATCACATGCCGGGCATTCCGGAACCACCTCTCACAGGTGCCAGAACCAAATGCTGGACACTCCGGTATCACCTGCCGGGCATGCCGGAACCACCTCTCAGAGGTGCCAGAACCAACTGCCGGACACTCCGGAATCACCTGCCGGGCATGCCGGAACCACCTGCTGGACATGCCGGAACCACCGGCTCGACTAGCCGTAACCATTGCCGGACATGCAAAATCACCTGCCGGCTACGCCAGAACCACTTGGCGAACACTCCGGAATCACCTGCCGGGCATGGCGGAACCACCTCTCAGACATGCCGGAACCACATGCCAATGACACCGGAAGCACCTGCCGTGCACGCCAGAACCACATGATCGACTCGCCAAAACCACCTGCTGGACATGCCAAAATCACCTTCTGGCTACGCCACAACCATTTGGTGAACACTTCGGAATCACCTGCCGGGCTGGCTGGAACCACCTGCCGGTCACGCCAACATCACCTGCCAGCTATGCCAGAACCACTTGGCGGACACCATGGAAACACCTGTCGGGCCGGCCGGAACCACCTCTCAGACGTGACAGAACCATGTGCCTGAGATGCCGGAACCACATCCCGAACAGAAGAAACCACCTGCCAGACCCGCCTGAACCACCTGCCGAGCACTCCGGAACCACCTACTCGACTCGCTGGAACCACCTACCTGACACGCTAAAATCACCTGCCGGGTATGCCACAACCACTTGGTGGACACTCCGGAATCATCTGCCGGACATGCCAGAACCAGCTCTCAGACTCACCAGAACCACGTGCCAGACACGCCGGAAGCACCTGCTGAGCATGCCTGAGCCAAATGCTCGACTTGCAAGAATCACCTGCCAGACACGCCAAAATCACCTGCCGGGTAAGCCAGAACCACGTTGCGGACACTCCGGAATCACCTGTCGTGCATGCCGGAACCAACTCTCAGACGTGCCAAAACCTCGTGCCGGTCACGCCAGAACCACCTGCCGGACACGCCGGAACCAGCGGCTCGACTCGCCGGAACCACCGCCGGACATGCAAAATGACCTGCCGGCTACGCCAGAACCACTTGGCGAACACTCCGGAATCACCTGTCGGGCATGCCAGAACCGCCTCTCAGACTTGCCAGAACCATGTTCCGGACACGCCGGTACCACCTGCCGAGTATGCCGGAACCACCTGATCCACTCCCCAGAACCACCTGCTGGACACGCCAGAATCACCTGCCGACTACGCCAGAACCACTCGGCAGACACTCCGGAAACACCTGCCGGGCATGCCCGAACCACCTCTCAGAGGTGCCGGAACCACATGCCGAACACTCCAGAATCACCTGCCGGGCATGCCGGAACCACCTCTCAGAGGTGCCAGAACCACATGCCGGACACTCCCGAATCACCTGCCGGGCATGCCGGAACCATCTCTCAGACGTGCCAGAACCATGATCCGGACACGCTGGTACCACCTGCCGCGCTCGCTGGAACCACCTGCTGGACACGCCAAAATCACCAGCCAGCTACGCCAGAACCACACGGCAGACACTCCGGAATCACATGCCAGGCATTCCGGAACCACCTCTCAGAGGTGCCAGAACCAAATGCCGGAGACTCCGGTATCACCTGCCGGGCATGCTGGAACCACCTCTCAGAGGTGCCAGAACCACATTCCGGACACTCCGGAATCACCTGCCGGGCATGCCGGAACCACCTGCTGGACATGCAGGAATCACCTGCCGGACATGCCGGAACCACCGGCTCGACTCGCCGGAACCATTGCCGGACATGCAAAATCACCTGCCGGCTACGCCAGAACCACTTGGCGAACACTCCGGAATCACCTGCCGGGCATGCAAAATGACCTGCCTCTCAGACATGCCGGAACCACATGCCAATGACTCCGGAAGCACCTGCCGAGCATGCCAGAACCACCTGCTCGACTCGCCAAAACCACCTGCTGGACATGCCAATATCACCTGCCGGCTACGCCACAACCATTTGGTGAACTCTTCGGGATCACCTGCCGGGCTGTCTGGAACCACCTGCCGGTCACGCCAACATCACCTGCCAGCTATGCCAGAACCATTTGGCGGACACCATGGAAACACCTGTCGGGCCGGCCGGAACCACCTCTCAGACGTGTCAGAACCATGTGCCTGAGATGCCGGAACCACACCCCGAACAGAAGAAACCACCTGCCAGACCCGCCTGAACCACCTGCCGAGCACGCTGGAACCACCTACTCGACTCGCTGGAACCACCTACCTGACACGCTAAAATCACCTGCCGGGTATGCCACAACCACTTGGTGGACACTCCGGAATCATCTGCCGGACATGCCAGAACCAGCTCTCAGACTCACCAGAACCACGTGCCAGACACGCCGGAAGCACCTGCTGAGCATGCCTGAGCCAAATGCTCGACTTGCAAGAAACACCTGCCAGACACGCCAAAATCACCTGCCGGGTAAGCCAGAACCACGTTGCGGACACTCCGGAATCACCTGTCGGGCATGCCGGAACCAACTCTCAGACGTGCCAGAACCTCGTGCCGGTCACGCCAGAACCACCTGCCGGACACGCCGGAACCAGCGGCTCGACTCGCCGGAACCACCGCCGGACATGCAAAATGACCTGCCGGCTACGCCAGAACCACTTGGCGAACACTCCGGAATCACATGTCGGGCATGCCAGAACCGCCTCTCAGACTTGCCAGAACCATTTTCCGGACACGCCGGTACCACCTGCCGAGTATGCCGGAACCACCTGATCCACTCCCCAGAACCACCTGCTGGAGACGCCAGAATCACCTGCCGACTACGCCAGAACCACTTGGCAGACACTCCGGAACCACCTGGCGGGCATGCCCGAACCACCTCTCAGAGGTGCCAGAACCACATGCCGAACACTCCAGAATCACCTGCCGGGCATGCCGGAACCACCTCTCAGAGGTGCCAGAACCACATGCCGGGCACTCCGGAATCACCTGCCGGGCATGCCGGAACCACCTGCTGGACATGCCAGAACCACCGGCTCGACTAGCCGTAACCATTGCCGGACATGCAAAATCACCTGCCGGCTACGCCAGAACCACTTGTCGAACACTCCGGAATCACCTGCCGGGCATGGCGGAACCACCTCTCAGACATGCCGGAACCACATGCCAATGACACCGGAAGCACCTGCCGAGCACGCCAGAACCAACTGCTCGACTCGCCAAAACCACCCGCTGGACACGCCAAAATCACCTGCCGGCTACAGCAGAACCACTCGGCAGACACTCCGGAATCACCTGCCGGGCTGGCTGGAACCACCTGCCGGTCACCCCAACATCAACTTTCACCTACGCCAGAACCACTTGGCGGACACTCCGGAAACACCTGTCGGGCCGGCCGCAACCAGCTCTCAGACGTGCCAGAACCATGTGCCTGAGATGCCGGAACCACTCCCCGAACAGACCGAAACCTCGTGCTAGACCCGCCTGAAGCCCCTGGCAAGCACGCCTGATCCACCTGCTCAACTAGCCGGAACCAACTTCCTGACACGCCAAAATCACCTGCCAGGTATACAAGAACCACTTGGTGGACACTCCGGAATCATCTGCCGGACATGCCAGAACCAGCTCTCAGACACACCAGAAGCACGTGCCAGAGACGCCGGAAGCACCAGCTGAGCATGCCTGAGCCACCTGCTCGACTCGCAAGAAACACCTGTCGGACATGCCAAAATCACCTGCCGGGTACGCCAGAAACACTTGGCGGACGCTCCGGAATCACCTGTCGGGCGTGCCGGAACCACTCTCAGACTTGCCAGAACCATGTTCTGGACACGCCGGTACAACCTGTCGAGTATGCCGGAACCAGCTGATCCACTCCCCAAAACCACCTAGTGGACACGCCAAAATCAACTGCCGGCAATGCCAGAACCACTCGGCCGAAACTCTGGAATCACATGCCAGGCATTCCGGAACCACCTCTCAGAGGTGCCAGAACCAAATGCCGGACACTCCGGTATCACCTGCCGGGCATGCCGGAACCACCTCTCAGAGGTGCCAAACAACATGCCTGACACTGCGGAATCACCTGCCGGGCATGCCGGATCCACCGGCTCGACTCGCCGGTACCATTGCCGGACATCTAAAATCACCTGCCGGCTACGCCAGAACCACTTGGCGAACACTCCGGAATCACCTGCCGGGCATGGCGGAACCACCTCTCAGACATGCCGGAACCACATGCCAATGATACCGGAAGCACCTGCCGAGCACGCCTGAACCACCTGCTCGACTCGCCAAAACCACCCTCTGGACACGCCAAAATCACCTGCCGGCTACGCCAGAACCACTCAGCAGACACTCCGGAATCACCTGCCGGGCTGGGTGGAACCACCTGCCGGTCACGCCAAGAACACCTTTCAGCTACGCCAGAACCACTTGGCGGACACTCGGGAAACACCTGTCGGGCCGGCCGGAACCACCTATCAGACGTGCCAGAACGATGTGCCTGAGATGCCGGAACCACTCCCCGAACAGACGGAAACCACCTGCCAGACCCGCCTGAACCACCTGCCGAGCACGCCGGAACTACCGGCTCAACTCGCCGGAACCACCGCCAGACATGCAAAATGACCTGCCGGCTACGCCAGAACCACTTGGCGAACACTCCGGAATCACCTGTCAGGCATGCCGGAACCGCCTCTCAGACTTGCCAGAACCATGTTCCTTACACGCCGGTACCACCTGCCGAGTATGCCGGAACCAAGTGATAGACTCCCCAGAACCACCTGCTGGACACGCCAGAATCACCTGCTGACTACGCCAGAACCACTCGGCAGACACTCTGGAACCACATGCCGGGCATGCCGGAACCACCTCTCAGAGGTGCCAGAACCACATGCCGAACACTCCAGAATCACCTGCCGGGCATGCCGGAACCACCTCTCAGAGGTGCCAGAACCACATGCCGGACACTCCCGAATCACCTGCCGGGCATGCCGGAACCATCTCTCAGACGTGCCAGAACCATGATCCGGACACGCTGGTACCACCTGCCGAGCTCGCCGGAACCACCTGCTGTACACGCCAAAATCACCTGCCAGCTACGCCAGAACCACACGGCAGACACTCCGGAATCCCATGCCAGGCATTCCGGAACCACCTCTCAGAGGTGCCAGAACCAAATGCCGGAGACTCCGGTATCACCTGCCGGGCATGCTGGAACCACCTCTCAGAGGTGCCAGAACCACATGCCGGACACTCCGGAATCACCTGCCGGGCATGCCGGAACCACCTGCTGGACATGCAGGAATCACCTGCCGGACATGCCGGAACCACCGGCTCGACTCGCCGGAACCATTGCCGGACATGCAAAATCACCTGCCGGCTACGACAGAACCACTTGGCGAACACTCCGGAATCACCGGCCGGGCATGCAAAATGACCTGCCTCTCAGACATGCCGGAACCACATGCCAATGACTCCGGAAGCACCTGCCGAGCACGCCAGAACCACCTGCTCGACTCGCCAAAACCACCTGCTGGACACGCCAAAATCACCTGCCGGCTACGCCACAACCATTTGGTGAACTCTTCGGAATCTCCTGCCGCGCTTTCTGGAACCACCTGCCGGTCACGCCAACATCACCTGCCAGCTATGCCAGAACCACTTGGCGGACACCATGGAAACACCTTTCGGGCCGGCCGGAACCACCTCTCAGACGTGACAGAACCATGTGCCTGAGATGCCGGAACCACACCCCGAAGAGACCGAAACAACCTGCCAGACCCGCCTGAACCACCTGCCGAGCACACTGGAACCACCTACTCGACTCGCTGGAACCACCTACCTGACACGCTAAAATCACCTGCCGGGTATGCCACAAACACTTGTGGACACTCCGGAAAAATCTGCCGGACATGCCAGAACCAGCTCTCAGACACACCAGAACCACGTGACAGACACGCCGGAAGCACCTGCTGAGCATGCCTGAGCCAAATGCTCGACTTGCAAGAAACACCTGCCAGACACGCCAAAATCACCTGCCGGGTACGCCAGAACCACGTGGCGGACACTCCGGAATCACCTGTCGGGCATGCCGGAACCAACTCTCAGACGTGCCAGAACCTCGTGCCGGTCACGCCAGAACCACCTGCCGGACAGACCGGAAACACCTGCTGGAGACGCCGGAACCACCGGCTCGACTCGCCGGAACCACCGCCGGACATGCAAAATGACCTGCCGGCTACACCAGAACCACTTGGCGGACACTCCGGAATCCACTGTCGGGCATGCCGGAACCAACTCTCAGACGTGCCAGAACCTCGTGCCGGTCACGCCAGAACCACCTGCCGAGTATGCTGGAACCACCTGATCCTCTCCCCAGAACCACCTGCTGGACACGCCAGAATCACCTGCCGGCTACGCCAGAACCACTCGGCAGACACTCCGGAACCACCTGCCGAGCATGCCGGAACCACCTCTCAGAGGTGCCAGAACCACATGCCGGACAGTCCGGGATCACCTGCCGGGCATGCCGGAACCATCTCTCAGATGTGCCAGAACCATGTTCCGGACACGCCGGTACCACCTGCCGAGCTCGCCGGAACCACCTGCTGGACACGCCAAAATCATGTGCCGGCTACGCCAGAACCACTCGGCAGACACTCCGGAATCACCTGCCGGGCTGGCTGGAACCACCTGCCGGTCACGCCAACATCACCTTTCAGCTACGCCAGAACCACTTGGCGGACACTCCGGAATCACCTGTCGGGCCGGCCACAACCTCATCTCAGACGTGCCAGAACCACGTGCCTGAGATGCCGGAACCACTCCCCGAACAGACCGAAAACACCTGCCAGACCCGCCTGAACATCCCTGGCGAGCACGCCTGATCCACCTGCTCAACTAGCCGGAACCAACTTCCTGACACGCCAAAATCGCCTGACATGTATACCAGAACCACTTGGTGGACACTCCGGAATCATCTGCCGGACATGCCAGAACCAGCTCTCAGACACACCACAACCACGTGCCAGAGAAGCCGGAAGCACCAGCTGAGCATGCCTGAGCCACCTGCTCGACTTGCAAGAAACACCTGTCGGACATGCCAAAATCAGCTGCCGGGTACGCCAGAAACACTTGGCGGACGCTCCGGAATCACCTGTCGGGCGTGCTGGAACCACCTCTCAGACTTGCCAGAACCATGTTCTGGACACGCCGGTACAACCTGCCGAGTATGCCGGAACCAGCTGATCCACTCCCCAGAACCACCTAGTGGACACGCCAAAATCAACTGCCGGCTACGCCAGAACCACTCGGCAGACACTCCGGAATCACATGCCAGGCATTCCGGAACCACCTCTCAGAGGTGCCAGAGCCAAATGCCGGAGACTCCGGTATCACCTGCCGGGCATGCCGGAACCACCTCTCAGAGGTGCCAGAACCACATGCCGGACACTCCGGAATCACCTGCCGGGCATGCTGGAACCACATGACGGACACTCCGGAACCACCTAGTCGACTCGCTGGAACCACCTACCTGACACGCTAAAATCACATGCCGGGTATGCCACAACCACTTGGTGGACACTCCGGAATCATCTGCCGGACATGCCAGAACCAGCTCTCAGACTCACCAGAACCACGTGACAGACACGCCGGAAGCACCTGCTGAGCATGCCTGAGCCAAATGGCCGACTTGCAAGAAACACCTGCCTGACACGCCAAAATCACCTGCCGGGTACGCCAGAACCACGTGGCGGACACTCCGGAATCACCTGTCGGGCATGCCGGAACCAACTCTCAGACGTGCCAGAACCTCGTGCCGGTCACGCCAGAACCACCTGCCGGACACGCCGGAACCAGCGGCTCGACTCGCCGGAACCACCGCCGGACATGCAAAATGACCTGCCGGCTGCGCCAGAACCACTTGGCGAACACTCCGGAATCACATGTCGGGCATGCCAGAACCGCCTCTCAGACTTGCCAGAACCATGTTCCGGACACGCCGGTACCACCTGCCGGGCATGCCGGAACCATCTCTCAGACGTGCCAGAACCATGATCCGGACACGCTGGTACCACCTGCCGAGCTCGCCGGAACCACCTGCTGTACACGCCAAAATCACCTGCCAGCTACGCCAGAACCACACGGCAGACACTCCGGAATCCCATGCCAGGCATTCCGGAACCACCTCTCAGAGGTGCCAGAACCAAATGCCGGAGACTCCGGTATCACCTGCCGGGCATGCTGGAACCACCTCTCAGAGGTGCCAGAACCACATGCCGGACACTCCGGAATCACCTGCCGGGCATGCCGGAACCACCTGCTGGACATGCAGGAATCACCTGCCGGACATGCCGGAACCACCGGCTCGACTCGCCGGAACCATTCCCGGACATGCAAAATCACCTGCCGGCTACGCCAGAACCACTTGGCGAACACTCCGGAATCACCTGCCGGGCATGCAAAATGACCTGCCTCTCAGACATGCCGGAACCACATGCCAATGACTCCGGAAGCACCTGCCGAGCACGCCAGAACCACCTGCTCGACTCGCCAAAACCACCTGCTGGACACGCCAAAATCACCTGCCGGCTACACCACAACCATTTGGTGAGCTCTTCGGAATCTCCTGCCGGGCTTTCTGGAACCACCTGCCAGTCACGCCAACATCACCTGCCAGCTATGCCAGAACCACTTGGCGGACACCATGGAAACACCTTTCGGGCCGGCCGGAACCACCTCTCAGACGTGACAGAACCATGTGCCTGAGATGCCGGAACCACACCCCGAAGAGACCGAAACAACCTGCCAGACCCGCCTGAACCACCTCCCGAGCACGCTGGAACCACCTACTCGACTCGCTGGAACCACCTACCTGACACGCTAAAATCACCTGCCGGGTATGCCACAACAACTTTGTGGACACTCCGGAAAAATCTGCCGGACATGCCAGAACCAGCTCTCAGACACACCGGAACCACGTGACAGACACGCCGGAAGCACCTGCTGAGCATGCCTGAGCCAAATGCTCGACTTGCAAGAAACACCTGCCAGACACGCCAAAATCACCTGCCGGGTACGCCAGAACCACGTGGCGGACACTCCGGAATCACCTGTCGGGCATGCCGGAACCAACTCTCAGACGTGCCAGAACCTCGTGACGGTCACGCCAGAACCACCTGCCGGACAGACCGGAAATACCTGCTGGACACGCCGGAACCACCGGCTCGACTCGCCGGAACCACAGCCGGACATGCAAAATGACCTGCCGGCTACGCCAGGACCACTTGGCGAACACTCCGGAATCACCTGTCGGGCATGCCGGAACCACCTCTCAGACTTGCCAGAACCAAGTTCCGGACACGCCGGTACCACCTGCCGAGTATGCCGGAACCACCTGATCCACTCCCCAAAACCACCTGCTGGATACGCCAGAATCACCTGCCGGCTACGCCAGAACCACTCGGCAGACACTCCATAACCAACTGCCTGGCATGCCGGAACCACTTCTCAGAGGTGCCAGAACCACATGCCGGACACTCCCGAATCACCTGCCGGGCATGCCGGAA
The DNA here is from genome assembly GCF_041296265.1 of Equus caballus. Classification (NCBI taxonomy): domain Eukaryota; kingdom Metazoa; phylum Chordata; class Mammalia; order Perissodactyla; family Equidae; genus Equus; species Equus caballus. Next base: position 6,124,561 of record NC_091697.1, read on the forward strand.
CCATCTCTCAGACGTGCCAGAACCATGTTCCGGACACGCTGGTACCACCTGCCGAGCTCGCCGGAACCACCTGCTGGACACGCCAAAATCACCTGCCGGCTACGCCACAACCATTTGGTGAACTCTTCGGAATCACCTGCCGGGCTGGCTCCAGAACCACTCGGCAGACACTCCGGAACCACCTGCCGTGCATGCCGGAACCACCTATCAGACATGCCGGAACCACATACCAATGACACCGGAAGCAACTGCCGAGCACGCCAGAACCACCTGCTCGACTCGCCAAAACCACCTGCTGGACACGCCAAAATCACCTGCCGGCTACGCCACAACCATTTGGTGAACACTTCGGAATCACCTGCCGGGCTGGCTGGAACCACCTGCCGGTCACGCCAACATCACCTTTCAGCTACGACAGAAGCACTTGGCGGAAACCATGGAAACACCTGTCAGGCTGGCCGGAACCACCTATCAGACGTGCCAGAACCATGTGCCTGAGATGCCGGAACCACACCCCGAACAGACCGAAACCACCTGCCAGACCCGCCTGAACCACCTGCCGAGCACGCCGGAACCACCTACTCGACTCGCTGGAACCACCTACCTGACACGCTAAAATCACCTGCCGGGTATGCCACAACCACTTGGTGGACACTCCGGAATCATCTGCAGGACATGCCAGAACCAGCTCTCAGACACACCAGAACCACGTGACAGACACGCCGGAAGCACCTGCTGAGCATGCCTGAGCCAAATGCTCGACTTGCAAGAACACCTGTCAGACACGCCAAAATCACCTGCCGGGTACGCCAGAACCATGTGGCGGACACTCCGGAATCACCTGTCGGGCATGCCGGAACCAACTCTCAGACGTGCCAGAACCTCGTGCCGGTCACGCCAGAACCACCTGCCGGACACACCGGAACCACCGGCTCGACTCGCCGGAACCACCGCTGGACATGCAAAATGACCTGACGGCTACGCCCGAACCACTTGGCGAACATTCCGGAATCACCTGTCGGGCATGCCGGAACCGCCTCTCAGACTTGCCAGAACCATGTTCCGGACACGCCGGTACCACCTGCCGAGTATGCCGGAACCACCTGATCCACTCCCCACAACCACCAGCTGGACACGCCAGAATCACCTGCCGACTACGCCAGAACCACTCGGCAGACAATCCTGAACCACCTGCCGGGCATGCCGGAACCACCTATCAGAGGTGCCAGAACCAAATGCCGGACACTCCGGAATCACCTGCCGGGCATGCCGGAACCACCTCTCAGAGGTGCCAGAACCACATGCCGGACACTCTGGAATCACCTGCCTGGCATGACGGAATCATCTCTCAGACATGCCAGAACCATGTTCCGGACACGCTGGTACCACCTGCCGAGCTCGCCGGAACCACCTGCTGGACACGCCAAAATCACCTGCCGGCTACACCGGAACCACTCGGCAGACACTCCGGAATCACCTGCCGGGCATGCCGGAACCATCTCTCAGACGTGCCAGAACCATCTTCCGGACACGCTGGTACCACCTGCCGAGCTCGCCGGAACCACCTGCTGGACACGCCAAAATCACCTGAGAGCTACGCCAGAACCACACGGCAGACACTCCGGAATCACCTGCCGTGCTGGCTGGAACCACCTGCCGGTCACGCCAATATCACCTGCCAGCTGTGCCAGAACCACTTGGCGGACACCATGGAAACACCTGTCGGGCCGGCCGGAACCACCTCTCAGACGTGCCAGAACCATGAGACTGAGATGGCGGAACCAGTCCCCGAACAGACCGAAACCACCTGCCAGACCCGCCTGAAGCCCCTGGCAAGCACGCCTGATCCAGCTGCTCAACTAGCTGGAACCAACTTCCTGACACGCCAAAATCACCTGGCAGGTATACCAGAACCACTTGGTGGACACTCCGGAATCATCTGCCGGACATGCCAGAACCAGCTCTCAGACACACCAGAACCACGTGCCAGACACGCCGGAAGCACCAGCTGAGCATGCCTGAACCACCTGCTCGATTAGCAAGATACGCCTGCCTGACACGCCAAAATCACCTGCCGGGTACGCCAGAACCACGTGGCGGACACTCCGGAATCACCTGTCGGTCATGACGGAACCAACTCTCAGACGTGCCAGAACCTCGTGCCGGTCACGCCAGAACCACCTGCCGGACAGACCGGAAACACCTGCTGGATACGCCGCAACCACCGGCTCGAGTCGCCGGAACCACCGCCGGACATGCAAAATGACCTGCCGGCTATGCCAGAACCACTTGGCGAACACTCCGGAATCACCTGCCGGGCCAGCCGGAACCACCTCTCAGACTTGCCAGAACCATGTTCCGGACACGCCGGTACCACCTGCCGAGTATGCCGGAACCACCTGATCCACTCCCCAGAACCACCTGGGGGATACGCCAGAATCACCTGCCGGCTACTCCAGAACCACTTGGCAGACACTCCGTAACCAACTGCCGGGCATGCCGGAACCACCTCTCAGAGGTGCCAGAACCGCATGCCGGACACTCCGGAATCACCTGCCTGGCATGCCGGAATCACCTTATCCTCTCCACAGAACCACCTGCTGGACACGCCAGAATCACCTGCCGGCTACGCCAGAACCACTCGGCAGACACTCCGGAACCACCTGCCGGGCATGCCAGAACCACCTCTCAGAGGTGCCAGAACCACATGCCGGACACTCCGGAATCACATGCCGGGCATGCCGGAACCATCTCTCAGATGTGCCAGAACCATGTTCCGGACACGCCGGTACCACCTGCCGAGCTCGCCGGAACCACCTGCTGGACACGCCAAAATCACCTGCCGGCTACGCCAGAACCACTCGGCAGACACTCCGGAATCACCTGCCGGGCTGGCTGGAACCACCTGCCGGTCACGCCAATATCAACTGCCAGCTGTGCCAGAACCACTTGGCGGACACCATGGAAACACCTGTCGGGCCGGCCGGAACCACCTCTCAGACGTGCCAGAACCATGAGCCTGAGATGGCCGAACCACTCCCCGAACAGACCGAAACAACCTGCCAGACCCGCCTGAAGCCACTGGCAAGCACGCCTGATCTACCTGCTCACCTAGCCGGAACCAACTTCCTGACACGCCAAAATCACCTGCCAGGTATACCAGAACCACTTGGTGGACACTCCGGAATCATCTGCCGGACATGCCAGAACCAGCTCTCAGACACACCAGAACCACGTGCCAGAGACGCCGGAAGCACCAGCTGAGCATGCCTGAGCCACCTGCTCGACTCGCAAGATACACCTGTCGGGCATGCCAAAATCACCTGCTGGGTACGCCAGAAACACTGGGTGGACGCTCCGGAATCACCTGTCGGGCGTGCCGGTACCACCTCTCAGACTTGCCAGAACCATGTTCTGGACACGCCGGTACAACCTGCCGAGTATGCCGGAACCACCTGATCCACTCCCCAGAACCTCCTGCTGGATACGCCAGAATCACCTGCCGGCTACTCCAGAACCACTTGGCAGACACTCCGTAACCAACAGCTGGGCATGCCGGAACCACCTCTCAGAGGTGCCAGAACCGCATGCCGGACACTTCGGAATCACCTGCCGGGCATGCCGGAACCATCTGTCAGACGTGCCAGAACCATGTGCCTGAGATGCCGGAACCACACCCCGAACAGACGAAACCACCTGCCAGACCCGCCTGAACCATCTTCCGAGCACGCCGAAACCACCTACTCGACTCGCTGGAACCACCTACCTGACACGCTAAAATCACCCGCCGGGTATGCCACAACCACTTGGTGGACACTCCGGAATCATCTGCCGGACATGCCAGAACCAGCTCTCAGACACACCAGAACCACGTGCCAGACATGCCGGAAGCACCTGCTGAGCATGCCGGAGCCAAATGCTCGACTTGCAAGAAGCACCTGCCAGACACGCCAAAATCACCTGCCGGGTACGCCAGAACCATGTTGCGGACACTCCGGAATCACCTGTCGGGCATGCCGGAACCGCCTCTCAGACTTGGCAGAACCATGTTCCGGACACGCCGGTACCACCTGCCGAGTATGCCGGAACCACCTGATCCACTCCCCACAACCACCAGCTGGACACGCCAGAATCACCTGCCGACTACGCCAGAACCACTCGGCAGACACTCCGGAACCACCTGACGGGCATGCCGGAACCACCTATCAGAGGTGCCAGAACCAAATGCCGGACACTCCGGAATCACCTGCCGGGCATGCCGGAACCACCTCTCAGTGGTGCCCCAACCACATGCCGGACACTCCGGAATCACCTGCCTGGCATGACGGAACCATCTCTCAGACATGCCAGAACCATGTTCCGGACACGCTGGTACCACCTGCCGAGCTCGTTGGAACCACCTGCTGGACACGCCAAAATCACCTGCCGGCTACGCCAGAACCACTCGGCAGACACACCGGAATCACATGCCGTGCTGGCTGGAACCACCTGCCGGTCACGCCAACATCACATTTCAGCTTCGCCGGAAACACTTGGCGGACACTCCAGAAACACCTGTCGGGCCCGCCGGAACTACCTCTCAGACGTGCCAGAAACATGTGCCTGAGATGCCGGAACCACTCCCCGAACAGACCGAAACCACCTGCCAGACCCGCCTGAACCCCCTGGCGAGCACGCCTGATCCACCTGCTCAACTAGCCGGAACCAACTTCCTGACACGCCAAAATCACATGCCAGGTATACAAGAACCACTTGGTGGACACTCCGGAATCATCTGCCGGACATGCCAGAACCAGCTCTCAGACACACCAGAAGCACGTGGCAGAGACGCCGGAAGCACCAGCAGAGCATGACTGAGCCACCTGCTCGACTCGCAAGAAACACCTGTCGGACCTGCCAAAATCACCTGCCGGGTACGCCAGAAAAACTTGAAGGACGCTCCGGAATCACCTGTCGGGCGTGCCGGAACCACCTCTCAGACTTGCCAGAACGATGTTCCGGACACGCCGGTACCACCTGCCGAGTATGCCGGAACCACCTGATCAACTCCCCAGAACCACCTAGTGGACACGCCAAAATCAACTGCCGGCTACGCCGGAACCACCGGCTCGACTCGCCGGAACCACCGCCGGACATGCAAAATGACCTGCCGGCTACGCCAGAACCACTTGGCAAACACTCCGGAATCACCTGTCGGGCATGCCGGAACCGCCTCTCAGACTTGCCAGAACCATGTGCCTGAGATGCCGGAACCACAACCCGAACAGTCCGAAACCACCTGCCAGACCTGCCTGAACCACGTGCCGAGCACGCTGGAACCACCTACACGACTCGCTGGAACCACCTACCTGACACGCTAAAATCACCTGCCGGCTACGCCACAACCATTTGGTGAACTCTTCGGAATCACCTGCCGGGCTGGCTCCAGAACCACTCGGCAGACACTCCGGAACCACCTGCCGGGCATGCCGGAACCACCTCTCAGACATGCCGGAACCACATGCCAATGACACTGGAAGCACCTGCCGAGCACGCCAGAACCACCTGCTCGACTCGCCAAAACCACCTGCTGGACACGCCAAAATCACCTGCCGGCTACCCCACAACCATATGGTGAACTCTTCGGAATCACCTGCCGGGCTTGCTGGAACCACCTGCCGGTCACGCCAACATCACCTGCCAGCTATGCCAGAACCACTTGGCGGACACCATGGAAACACCTGTCGGGCCGGCCGGAACCACCTCACAGACGTGCCAGAACCATGTGCCTGAGATGCCGGAACCACTCCCCGAACAGACCGAAACCACCTGCCAGACCCGCCTGAACCACCTGGCGAGCACGCCTGATCCACCTGCTCAACTAGCCGGAACCAACTCCCTGACACGCCAAAATCACCTGCCAGGTATACAAGAACCACTTGTGGACACTCCGGAATCATCTGCCGGACATGCCAGAACCAGCTCTCAGACACACCAGAACCACGTGCCAGAGACGTCGGAAGCAACAGCTGAGCATGCCTGAGCCACCTGCTCGACTCGCAAGATACACCTGTCGGATGCCAAAATCACCTGCCGGGTACGCCAGAAATACTTGGCTGACGCTCCGGAATCACCTGTCGGGCGTGCCGGAACCTCCTCTCAGACTTGCCAGAACCATGTTCCGGACACGCCGGTACCACCTGCCGAGTATGCCGGAACCAGCTGATCCACTCCCCAGAACCACCTAGTGGACACGCCAAAATCAACTGCCGGCTACGCCAAAACCACTCGTCAGAAACTCCGGAATCACAGGCCAGGCATTCCGGAACCACCTCTCAGAGGTGCCAGAACCACATGCCGGACACTCCGGAATCACCTGCCGGGCATGCTGGAACAACGTGCCGGACATGCCGGAACCACCTGCCGGACATGTCGGAACCACCTTCGGGACATTCCGGAACCACCGGCTCGACTCGCCGGAACCATTGCCGGACATGCAAAATCACCTGCCGGCTACGCCAGAACCACTTGGCGAACACTCCGGTATCACCTGCCGGGCATGCCGGAACCACCTCTCAGAGGTGCCAGAACCACATGCCGGACACTCCGGAATCACCTGCCGGGCATGCTGGAACCACATGCCGGACACTCCGGAATCACCTGCCGGGCATGCCGGAACCACCTGCCGGACATGCCGGAACCACCGGCTTGACTCGCCGCACCCATTGCCGTACATGCAAAATCACCTGCCGGCTACGCCAGAACCACTTGGCGAACACTCCCGAATCACCTGCCTGGCATGGCGGAACCACCTCTCAGACATGCCGGAACCACATGCCAATGACACCGGATGCACCTGCCGAGCACGCCAAAACCACCTGCTCGACTCGCCAAATCCACCTGCTGGACACGCCAAAATCACCTGCCGGCTACGCCACAACCATTTGGTGAACGCTTCGGGATCACCTGCCGGGCTGGCTGGACCACCTGCCGGCCACGCCAACATCACCTGCCAGCTATGCCAGAACCACTTGGCGGACACCATGGAAACACCTGTCGGGCCGGCCGGAACCACCTATCAGACGTGCCAGAACCATGTGCCTGAGATGCCGGAACCACACCCCGAACACACCGAAACCACCTGCCAGACCCGCCTGAACCACCTGTCGAGCACGCCGGAACCGCCTACTCGACTCGCCGGAACCACCTACCTGACACGCTAAAATCACCTGCCGGGTATGCCACAACCACTTGGTGGACACTCCGGAATCATCTGCCGGACATGCCAGAACCAGCTCTCAGACTCACCAGAACCACGTGCCAGACACGCCGGAAGCACCTGCTGAGCATGCCTGAGCCAAATGCTCGACTTGCAAGAAACACCTGCCTGACACGCCAAAATCACCTGCCGGGTACGCCAGAACCACGTGGCGGACACTCCGGAATCAGCTGTCGGGCATGCCGGAACCAACTCTCAGACGTGCCAGAACCTCGTGCCGGTCACGCCAGAACCACCTGCCGGACAGACCGGAAACACCTGCTGGATACGCCGCAACCACCGGCTCGACTCGCCCGAACCACCGCCGGACATGCAAAATGACCTGCCGGCTATGCCAGAACCACTTGGCGAACACTCCGGAATCACCTGTCGGGCCTGCCCGAACCACCTCTCAGACTTGCCAAAACCATGTTCCGGACACGCTGGTACCACCTGCCGAGTATGCCGGAACCACCTGATCCACTCCCCAGAACCACCTGCTGGATAGGCCAGAATCACGTGCCGGCTACTCCAGAACCACTTGGCAGACACTCCGTAACCAACTGCCGGGCATGCCAGAACCACCTCTCAGAGGTGCCAGAACCACATGCTGGACACTCCCGAATCACCTGCCGGGCATGCCGGAACCATCTGTCAGACGTGACAGAACCATGTGCCTGAGATGCCGGAACCACACCCCGAACAGACGAAACCACCTGCCAGACCCGCCTGAACCATCTTCCGAGCACGCCGGAACCACCTACTCGACTCGCTGGAACCACGTACCTGACACGCTAAAATCACCTGCCGGGTATGCCACAACCACTTGGTGGACACTCCGGAATCATCTGCCGGACATGCCAGAACCAGCTCTCAGACACACCAGAACCACGTGCCAGACACGCCGGAAGCACCTGCTGAGCATGCCTGAGCCAAATGCTCGACTTGCAAGAAGCACCTGCCAGACACGCCAAAATCACCTGCCGGGTACGTGGAACCACGTGGCGGACACTCCGGAATCACCTGTCGGGCATGCCGGAACCAACTCTCAGACGTGCCAGAACGTCGTGCCGGTCACGCCAGAAGCACCTGCCGGACACGCCGGAACCACCGGCTCGACTCGCCGGAACCACCGCCGGACATGCAAAATGACCTGCCGGCTATGCCAGAACCACTTGGCGAACACTCCGGAATCACCTGTCGGGCGTGCCGGAACCACCTCTCAGACTTGCCAGAACCATGTACTGGACACGCCGATACCACCTGCTGAGTATGCCGGAACCACCTGATCCACTCCCCAGAACCACCTGCTGGATACGCCAGAATCACCTGCCGGCTACTCCAGAACCACTTGGCAGACACTCCGTAACCAACTGCCGGGCATGCCGGAACCACCTCTCAGAGGTGCCAGAACCGCATGCCGGACACTCCCGAATCACCTGCCGAGCATGCCGGAACCATCTCTCAGACGTGCCAGAACCATGATCCGGACACGCTGGTACCACCTGCCGCGCTCGCTGGAACCACCTGCTGGACACGCCAAAATCACCAGCCAGCTACGCCAGAACCACACGGCAGACACTCCGGAATCACATGCCAGGCATTCCGGAACCACCTCTCAGAGGTGCCAGAACCAAATGCCGGAGACTCCGGTATCACCTGCCGGGCATGCTGGAACCACCTCTCAGAGGTGCCAGAACCACATTCCGGACACTCCGGAATCACCTGCCGGGCATGCCGGAACCACCTGCTGGACATGCAGGAATCACCTGCCGGACATGCCGGAACCACCGGCTCGACTCGCCGGAACCATTGCCGGACATGCAAAATCACCTGCCGGCTACGCCAGAACCACTTGGCGAACACTCCGGAATCACCTGCCGGGCATGCAAAATGACCTGCCTCTCAGACATGCCGGAACCACATGCCAATGACTCCGGAAGCACCTGCCGAGCATGCCAGAACCACCTGCTCGACTCGCCAAAACCACCTGCTGGACATGCCAATATCACCTGCCGGCTACGCCACAACCATTTGGTGAACTCTTCGGGATCACCTGCCGGGCTGTCTGGAACCACCTGCTGGTCACGCCAACATCACCTGCCAGGTATGCCAGAACCATTTGGCGGACACCATGGAAACACCTGTCGGGCCGGCCGGAACCACCTCTCAGACGTGCCAGAACCATGTGCCTGAGATGCCGGAACCACACCCCGAACAGAAGAAACCACCTGCCAGACCCGCCTGAACCAACTGCCGAGCACGCCGGAACCACCTACTTGACTCGTTGGAACCACCTACCTGACACGCTAAAATCACCTGCCGGGTATGCCACAACCACTTGGTGGACACTCCGGAATCATCTGCCGGACATGCCAGAACCAGCTCTCAGACACACCAGAACCACGTGCCAGACATGCCGGAAGCACCTGCTGACCATGCCTGAGCCAAATGCTCGACTTGCAAGAAGCACCTGCCAGACACGCCAAAATCACCTGCCGGGTACGACAGAACCACGTGGCGGACACTCCGGAATCACCTGTCGGGCATGCCAGAACCAACTCTCAGACGTGCCAGAACCTCGTGCCGGTCACGCCAGAACCACCTGCCGGACAGACCGGAAACACCTGCTGGATACGCCGCAACCACCGGCTCGACTCGCCGGAACCACCGCCGGACATGCAAAATGACCTGCCGGCTATGCCAGAACCACTTGGCGAACACTCCGGAATCACCTGTCGGGCCTGCCGGAACCACCTCTCAGACTTGCCAGAACCATGTTCCGTACACGCTGGTACCACCTGCCGAGTATGCCGGAACCACCTGATCCACTCCCCAGAACCACCTGCTGGATACGCCAGAATCACCTGCCGGCTACTCCAGAACCACTTGGCAGACACTCCGTAACCAGCTGCCGGGCATGCCGGAACCACCTCTCAGAGGTGCCAGAACCACATGCCGGACACTCCCGAATCACCTGCCGGGCATGCCGGAACCATCTGTCAGACGTGCCAGAACCATGTGCCTGAGATGCCGGAACCACACACCGAACAGACGAAACCACCTGCCAGACCCGCCTGAACCACCTGCCGAGCACGCCGGAACCACCTACTCGACTCGCTGGAACCACCTACCTGACACGCTAAAATCACCTGCCGGGTATGCCACAACCACTTGGTGGACACTCCGGAATCATCTGCCGGACATGCCAGAACCAGCTCTCAGACACACCAGAACCACGTGCCAGACATGCCGGAAGCACCTGCTGAGCATGCCTGAGCCAAATGCTCGACTTGCAAGAAGCACCTGCCAGACACGCCAAAATCACCTGCCGGGTACGACAGAACCACGTGGCGGACACTCCGGAATCCACTGTCGGGCATGCCGGAACCAACTCTCAGACGTGCCAGAACCTCGTGCCGGTCACGCCAGAACCACCTGCCGAGTATGCTGGAACCACCTGATCCTCTCCCCAAAACCACCTGCTGGACACGCCAGAATCACCTGCCGGCTACGCCAGAACCACTCGGCAGACACTCCGGAACCACCTGCCGAGCATGCCGGAACCACCTCTCAGAGGTGCCAGAACCACATGCCGGACAGTCCGGGATCACCTGCCGGGCATGCCGGAACCATCTCTCAGATGTGCCAGAACCATGTTCCGGACACGCCGGTACCACCTGCCGAGCTCGCCGGAACCACCTGCTGGACACGCCAAAATCATGTGCCGGCTACGCCAGAACCACTCGGCAGACACTCCGGAATCACCTGCCGGGCATGTCGGAACCACCTGCCGGACATGCCGGAACCACCGGCTCGACTCGCCGGAACCATTGCCGGACATGCAAAATCACCTGCCGGCTACGCCAGAACCACATGCCGGACACTCCGGAATCACCTGCCGGGCATGCCGGAACCACCTGCCGGACATGCCGGAACCACCGGCTTGACTCGCCGCACCCATTGCCGTACATGCAAAATCACCTGCCGGCTACGCCAGAACCACTTGGCGAACACTCCCGAATCACCTGCCGGGCATGGCGGAACCACCTCTCAGACATGCCGGAACCACATGCCAATGACACCGGATGCACCTGCCGAGCACGCCAGAACCACCTGCTCGACTCGCCAAATCCACCTGCTGGACACGCCAAAATCACCTGCCGGCTACGCCACAACCATTTGGTGAACGCTTCGGGATCACCTGCCGGGCTGGCTGGAACCACCTGCCGGTCACGCCAACATCACTTGCCAGCTATGCCAGAACCACTTGGCGGACACCATGGAAACACCTGTCGTGCCGGCCGGAACCACCTATCAGACGTGCCAGAACCATGTGCCTGAGATGCCGGAACCACACCCCGAACAGACCGAAGCAACCTGCCAGTCCCGCCTGAACCACCTGCCGAGCACGCTGGAACCACCTACTCGACTCGCTGGAACCACCTACCTGACACGCTAAAATCACCTGCCGGGTCTGCCACAAACACTTTGTGGACACTCCGGTAAAATCTGCCGGACATGCCGGAACCAGCTCTCAGACACACCAGAACCACGTGACAGACACGCCGGAAGCACCTCCTGAGCATGCCTGAGCCAAATGCTTGACTTGCAAGAAACACCTGCCAGACACGCCAAAATCACCTGCCGGGTACGCCAGAACCACGTGGCGGACACTCCGGAATCACCTGTCAGGCATGCCGGAACCAACTCTCAGACGTGCCAGAGCCATGTCCCGGACATGCCGGAACCACCTGCCGAGTTCGCCGGAACCACCTGCTGGACACGCCAAAATCACCTGCCGGCTATGCCAGAACCACTCGGCAGACACTCCGGAATCACATGCCGGGCATTCCGGAACCACCTCTCACAGGTGCCAGAACCAAATGCTGGACACTCCGGTATCACCTGCCGGGCATGCCGGAACCACCTCTCAGAGGTGCCAGAACCACATGCCGGACACTCCGGAATCACCTGCCGGGCATGCCGGAACCACCTGCTTGACATGCCGGAACCACCGGCTCGACTAGCCGTAACCATTGCCGGACATGCAAAATCACCTGCCGGCTACGCCAGAACCACTTGGCGAACACTCCGGAATCACCTGCCGGGCATGGCGGAACCACCTCTCAGACATGCCGGAACCACATGCCAATGACACCGGAAGCACCTGCCGTGCACGCCAGAACCACCTGATCGACTCGCCAAAACCACCTGCTGGACATGCCAAAATCACCTTCCGGCTACGCCACAACCATTTGGTGAACACTTCGGAATCACCTGCCGGGCTGGCTGGAACCACCTGCCGGTCACGCCAACATCACCTGCCAGCTATGCCAGAACCACTTGGCGGACACCATGGAAACACCTGTCGGGCCGGCCGGAACCACCTATCAGACGTGCCAGAACCATGTGCCTGAGATGCCGGAACCACACCCCGAACAGAAGAAACCACCTGCCAGACCCGCCTGAACCACCTGCCGAGCACTCCGGAACCACCTACTCGACTCGCTGGAACCACCTACCTGACACGCTAAAATCACCTGCCGGGTATGCCACAACCACTTGGTGGACACTCCGGAATCATCTGCCGGACATGCCAGAACCAGCTCTCAGACTCACCAGAACCACGAGCCAGACACGCCGGAAGCACCTGCTGAGCATGCCTGAGCCAAATGCTCGACTTGCAAGAATCACCTGCCAGACACGCCAAAATCACCTGCCGGGTACGCCAGAGCCACGTTGCGGACACTCCGGAATCACCTGTCGTGCATGCCGGAACCAACTCTCAGACGTGCCAGAACCTTGTGCCGGTCACGCCAGAACCACCTGCCGGACACGCCGGAACCAGCGGCTCGACTCGCCGGAACCACCGCCGGACATGCAAAATGACCTGCCGGCTACGCCAGAACCACTTGGCGAACACTCCGGAATCACATGTCGGGCATGCCAGAACCGCCTCTCAGACTTGCCAGAACCATGTTCCGGACACGCCGGTACCACCTGCCGAGTATGCCGGAACCACCTGATCCACTCCCCAGAACCACCTGCTGGACACGCCAGAATCACCTGCCGACTCCGCCAGAACCACTCGGCAGACACTCCGGAAACACCTGCTGGGCATGCCCGAACCACCTCTCAGAGGTGCCAGAACCACATGCCGAACACTCCAGAATCACCTTCCGGGCATGCCGGAACCACCTCTCAGAGGTGCCAGAACCACATGCCGGACACTCCCGAATCACCTGCCGGGCATGCCGGAACCATCTCTCAGACGTGCCAGAACCATGATCCGGACACGCTGGTACCACCTGCCGCGCTCGCTGGAACCACCTGCTGGACACGCCAAAATCACCAGCCAGCTACGCCAGAACCACACGGCAGACACTCCGGAATCACATGCCAGGCATTCCGGAACCACCTCTCAGAGGTGCCAGAACCAAATGCCGGAGACTCCGGTATCACCTGCCGGGCATGCTGGAACCACCTCTCAGAGGTGCCAGAACCACATTCCGGACACTCCGGAATCACCTGCCGGGCATGCCGGAACCACCTGCTGGACATGCAGGAATCACCTGCCGGACATGCCGGAACCACCGGCTCGACTCGCCGGAACCATTGCCGGACATGCAAAATCACCTGCCGGCTACGCCAGAACCACTTGGCGAACACTCCGGAATCACCTGCCGGGCATGCAAAATGACCTGCCTCTCAGACATGCCGGAACCACATGCCAATGACTCCGGAAGCACCTGCCGAGCATGCCAGAACCACCTGCTCGACTCGCCAAAACCACCTGCTGGACATGCCAATATCACCTGCCGGCTACGCCACAACCATTTGGTGAACTCTTCGGGATCACCTGCCGGGCTGTCTGGAACCACCTGCTGGTCACGCCAACATCACCTGCCAGCTATGCCAGAACCATTTGGCGGACACCATGGAAACACCTGTCGGGCCGGCCGGAACCACCTCTCAGACGTGCCAGAACCATGTGCCTGAGATGCCGGAACCACACCCCGAACAGAAGAAACCACCTGCCAGACCCGCCTGAACCAACTGCCGAGCACGCCGGAACCACCTACTTGACTCGTTGGAACCACCTACCTGACACGCTAAAATCACCTGCCGGGTATGCCACAACCACTTGGTGGACACTCCGGAATCATCTGCCGGACATGCCAGAACCAGCTCTCAGACACACCAGAACCACGTGCCAGACATGCCGGAAGCACCTGCTGACCATGCCTGAGCCAAATGCTCGACTTGCAAGAAGCACCTGCCAGACACGCCAAAATCACCTGCCGGGTACGACAGAACCACGTGGCAGACACTCCGGAATCCACTGTCGGGCATGCCGGAACCAACTCTCAGACGTGCCAGAACCTCGTGCCGGTCACGCCAGAACCACCTGCCGGACAGACCGGAAACACCTGCTGGATACGCCGCAACCACCGGCTCGACTCGCCGGAACCACCGCCGGACATGCAAAATGACCTGCCGGCTATGCCAGAACCACTTGGCGAACACTCCGGAATCACCTGTCGGGCCTGCCGGAACCACCTCTCAGACTTGCCAGAACCATGTTCCGTACACGCTGGTACCACCTGCCGAGTATCCCGGAACCACCTGATCCACTCCCCAGAACCACCTGCTGGATACGCCAGAATCACCTGCCGGCTACTCCAGAACCACTTGGCAGACACTCCGTAACCAGCTGCCGGGCATGCCGGAACCACCTCTCAGAGGTGCCAGAACCACATGCCGGACACTCCCGAATCACCTGCCGGGCATGCCGGAACCATCTGTCAGACGTGCCAGAACCATGTGCCTGAGATGCCGGAACCACACACCGAACAGACGAAACCACCTGCCAGACCCGCCTGAACCACCTGCCGAGCACGCCGGAACCACCTACTCGACTCGCTGGAACCACCTACCTGACACGCTAAAATCACCTGCCGGGTATGCCACAACCACTTGGTGGACACTCCGGAATCATCTGCCGGACATGCCAGAACCAGCTCTCAGACACACCAGAACCACGTGCCAGACATGCCGGAAGCACCTGCTGAGCATGCCTGAGCCAAATGCTCGACTTGCAAGAAGCACCTGCCAGACACGCCAAAATCACCTGCCGGGTACGACAGAACCACGTGGCGGACACTCCGGAATCCACTGTCGGGCATGCCGGAACCAACTCTCAGACGTGCCAGAACCTCGTGCCGGTCACGCCAGAACCACCTGCCGAGTATGCTGGAACCACCTGATCCTCTCCCCAAAACCACCTGCTGGACACGCCAGAATCACCTGCCGGCTACGCCAGAACCACTCGGCAGACACTCCGGAACCACCTGCCGAGCATGCCGGAACCACCTCTCAGAGGTGCCAGAACCACATGCCGGACAGTCCGGGATCACCTGCCGGGCATGCCGGAACCATCTCTCAGATGTGCCAGAACCATGTTCCGGACACGCCGGTACCACCTGCCGAGCTCGCCGGAACCACCTGCTGGACACGCCAAAATCATGTGCCGGCTACGCCAGAACCACTCGGCAGACACTCCGGAATCACCTGCCGGGCATGTCGGAACCACCTGCCGGACATGCCGGAACCACCGGCTCGACTCGCCGGAACCATTGCCGGACATGCAAAATCACCTGCCGGCTACGCCAGAACCACATGCCGGACACTCCGGAATCACCTGCCGGGCATGCCGGAACCACCTGCCGGACATGCCGGAACCACCGGCTTGACTCGCCGCACCCATTGCCGTACATGCAAAATCACCTGCCGGCTACGCCAGAACCACTTGGCGAACACTCCCGAATCACCTGCCGGGCATGGCGGAACCACCTCTCAGACATGCCGGAACCACATGCCAATGACACCGGATGCACCTGCCGAGCACGCCAGAACCACCTGCTCGACTCGCCAAATCCACCTGCTGGACACGCCAAAATCACCTGCCGGCTACGCCACAACCATTTGGTGAACGCTTCGGGATCACCTGCCGGGCTGGCTGGAACCACCTGCCGGTCACGCCAACATCACTTGCCAGCTATGCCAGAACCACTTGGCGGACACCATGGAAACACCTGTCGTGCCGGCCGGAACCACCTATCAGACGTGCCAGAACCATGTGCCTGAGATGCCGGAACCACACCCCGAACACACCGAAACCACCTGCCAGACCCGCCTGAACCACCTGCCGAGCACGCCGGAACCGCCTACTCGACTCGCCGGAACCACCTACCTGACACGCTAAAATCACCTGCTGGGTATGCCACAACCACTTGGTGGACACTCCGGAATCATCTGCCGGACATGCCAGAACCAGCTCTCAGACTCACCAGAACCACGTGCCAGACACGCCGGAAGCACCTGCTGAGCATGCCTGAGCCAAATGCTCGACTTGCAAGAAACACCTGCCTGACACGCCAAAATCACCTGCCGGGTACGCCAGAACCACGTGGCGGACACTCCGGAATCACCTGTCGGGCATGCTGGAACCAACTCTCAGACGTGCCACAACCCTGTGCCCGTCACGCCAGATCCACCTGCCGGACAGACCGGAAACACCTGCTGGATACGCCGCAACCACCGGCTCGACTCGCCGGAACCACCGCCGGACATGCAAAATGACCTGCCGGCTATGCCAGAACCACTTGGCGAACACTCCGGAATCACCTGTCGGGCCTGCCCGAACCACCTCTCAGACTTGCCAAAACCATGTTCCGGACACGCCGGTACCACCTGCCGAGTATGCCGGAACCACCTGATCCACTCCCCAGAAACACCTGCTGGATACGCCAGAATCACGTGCCGGCTACTCCAGAACCACTTGGCAGAAACTCCGTAACCAACTGCCGGGCATGCCGGAACCACCTCTCAGAGGTGCCAGAACCGCATGCCGGACACTCCGGAATCACCTGCCGGGCATGCCGGAACCACCTCTCAGAGGTGCCAGAACCACATGCCGGACACTCCCGAATCACCTGCCGGGCATGCCGGAACCATCTGTCAGACGTGCCAGAACCATGTGCCTGAGATGCCGGAACCACACCCCGAACAGACGAAACCACCTGCCAGACCCGCCTGAACCATCTTCCGAGCACGCCGGAACCACCTACTCGACTCGCTGGAACCACGTACCTGACACGCTAAAATCACCTGCCGGGTATGCCACAACCACTTGGTGGACACTCCGGAATCATCTGCCGGACATGCCAGAACCAGCTCTCAGACTCACCAGAACCACGTGCCAGACACGCCGGAAGCACCTGCTGAGCATGCCTGAGCCAAATGCTCGACTTGCAAGAAGCACCTGCCAGACACGCCAAAATCACCTGCCGGGTACGTAGAACCACGTGGCGGACACTCCGGAATCACCTGTCGGGCATGCCGGAACCAACTCTCAGACGTGCCAGAACGTCGTGCCGGTCACGCCAGAAGCACCTGCCGGACACGCCGGAACCACCGGCTCGACTCGCCGGAACCACCGCCGGACATGCAAAATGACCTGCCGGCTATGCCAGAACCACTTGGCGAACACTCCGGAATCACCTGTCGGGCGTGCCGGAACCACCTCTCAGACTTGCCAGAACCATGTACTGGACACGCCGATACCACCTGCTGAGTATGCCGGAACCACCTGATCCACTCCCCAGAACCACCTGCTGGATACGCCCGAATCACCTGCCGGCTACTCCAGAACCACTTGGCAGACACTCCGTAACCAGCTGCCGGGCATGCCGGAACCACCTCTCAGAGGTGCCAGAACCACATGCCGGACACTCCCGAATCACCTGCCGGGCATGCCGGAACCATCTGTTCGACGTGCCAGAACCATGTGCCTGAGATGCCGGAACCACACACCGAAGAGTCGAAACCACCTGCCAGACCCGCCTGAACCACCTGCCGAGCACGCCGGAACCACCTACTCGACTCGCTGGAACCACCTACCTGACACGCTAAAATCACCTGCCGGGTATGCCACAACCACTTGGTGGACACTCCGGAATCATCTGCCAGACATGCCAGAACCAGCTCTCAGACACACCAGAACCACGTGCCAGACATGCCGGAAGCACCTGCTGAGCATGCCTGAGCCAAATGCTCGACTTGCAAGAAGCACCTGCCAGACACGCCAAAATCACCTGCCGGGTACGACAGAACCACGTGGCGGACACTCCAGAATCCACTGTCGGGCATGCCGGAACCAACTCTCAGACGTGCCAGAACCTCGTGCCAGTCACGCCAGAACCACCTGCCGAGTATGCTGGAACCACCTGATCCTCTCCCCAGAACCACCTGCTGGACACGCCAGAATCACCTGCCGGCTACGCCAGAACCACTCGGCAGACACTCCGGAACCACCTGCCGAGCATGCCGGAACCACCTCTCAGAGGTGCCAGAACCACATGCCGGACAGTCCGGGATCACCTGCCGGGCATGCTGGAACCATCTCTCAGATGTGCCAGAACCATGTTCCGGACACGCCGGTACCACCTGCCGAGCTCGCCGGAACCACCTGCTGGACACGCCAAAATCATGTGCCGGCTACGCCAGAACCACTCGGCAGACACTCCGGAATCACCTGCCGGGCTGGCTGGAACCACCTGCCGGTCACGCCAACATCACCTTTCAGCTACGCCTGAACCACTTGGCGGACACTCCGGAATCACCTGTCGGGCCGGCCACAACCTCATCTCAGACGTGCCAGAACCATGTGCCTGAGATGCCGGAACCACTCCCCGAACAGACCGAAACCACCTGCCAGACCCGCCTGAACCCCCTGGCGAGCACGCCTGATCCACCTGCTCAACTAGCCGGAACCAACTTCCTGACACGCCAAAATCGCCTAACAGGTATACCTGAACCACTTGGTGGACACTCCGGAATCATCTGCCGGACATGCCAGAACCAGCTCTCAGACACACCACAACCACGTGCCAGAGAAGCCGGAAGCACCAGCTGAGCATGCCTGAGCCACCTGCTCGACTTGCAAGAAACTCCTGTCGGACATGCCAAAATTAGCTGCTGGGTACGCCAGAAACACTTGGCGGACGCTACGGAATCACCTGTCGGGCGTGCCGGAACCGCCTCTCAGACTTGCCAGAACCATGTTCTGGACACGCCGGTACAACCTGCCGAGTATGCCGGAACCAGCTGATCCACTCCCCAGAACCACCTAGTGGACACGCCAAAATCAACTGCCGGCTACGCCAGAACCACTCGGCAGACACTCCGGAATCACATGCCAGGCATTCCGGAACCACCTCTCAGAGGTGCCAGAGCCAAATGCCGGAGACTCCGGTATCACCTGCTGGGCATGCCGGAACCACCTCTCAGAGGTGCCAGAACCACATGCCGGACACTCCGGAATCACCTGCAGGGCATGCTTGAAACACGTGCTGGACATGCCGGAACCACCTGCCGGACATGCCAGAACCACCGGCTCGACCCGCCGGAACCATTGCCGGACATGCAAAATCACCTGCCGGCTATGCCAGAACCACTTGGGGAACACTCCGGAATCACCTGCCGGGCATTCCGGAACCACCTCTCAGAGGTGCCAGAGCCAAATGCCGGAGACTCTGGTATCACCTGCCGGGCATGCCGGAGCCACCTCTCAGAGGTGCAAGAACTACATGCCGGACACGCCGGAATCACCTGCCGGGCATGCTGGAACCACATGCCGGACACTCCGGAATCACCTGCCGGGCATGTCGGAACCACCTGCCGGACATGCCGGAACCACCGGCTCCACTCGCCGGAACCATTGCCGGACATGCAAAATCACCTGCCTGCTATGCCAGAACCACTTGGGGAACACTCCGGAATCACCTGCCGGGCATGGCGGAACCACCTCTCAGACATGCCGGAACCACATGCCAATGACATCGGAAGCACCTGCCGAGCACGCCAGAACCACCTGATCGACTCGCCAAAACCACCTGCTGGACACGCCAAAATCACCTTCCGGCTACGCCACAACCATTTGGTGAACACTTCGGAATCACCTGCCGGGCTGGCTGGAACCACCTGCTGGTCACGCCAACATCACCTGCCAGCTATGCCAGAACCACTTGGCGGACACCATGGAAACACCTGTCGGGCTGGCCGGAACCACCTATCAGACGTGCCAGAACCATGTGCCTGAGATGCCGGAACCACACCCCGAACAGAAGAAACCACCTGCCAGACCCGCCTGAACCACCTGCCGAGCACTCCGGAACCACCTACTCGACTCGCTGGAACCACCTACCTGACACGCTAAAATCACCTGCCGGGTATGCCACAACCACTTGGTGGACACTCCGGAATCATCTGCCGGACATGCCAGAACCAACTCTCAGACTCACCAGAACCACGTGCCAGACACGCCGGAAGCACCTGCTGAGCATGCCTGAGCCAAATGCTCGACTTGCAAGAAACACCTGCCAGACACGCCAAAATCACCTGCCGGGTACGCCAGAACCACGTGGCGGACACTCCGGAATCACCTGTCGGGCATGCCGGAACCAACTCTCAGACGTGCCAGAACCTCGTGCCGGTCACGCCAGAACCACCTGCCGGACAGACCGGAAACACTTGCTGGACACGCAGGAACCACCGGCTCGACTCGCTGGAACCACCGCCGGACATGCAAAATGACCTGCCGGCTACGCCAGAACCACTTGGCGAACACTCCAGAATCACCTGTCGGGCATGCCGGAACCAGCTCTCAGACTTGCCAGAACCATGTTCTGGACACGCCGGTACCACATGCCGAGTATGCCGGAACCACCTGATCCACTCCCCAAAACCGCCTGCTGGATACGCCAGAATCACCTGCCGGCTACGCCAGAACCACTCGGCAGACACTCCATAACCAACTGCCGGGCATGCCGGAACCACCTCTCAGAGGTGCCAGAACCACATGCCGGACACTCCGGAATCACCTGCCGGGCATTCCGGAACCATCTCTCAGACGTGCCAGAACCATGTCCCGGACATGCCGGAACCACCTGCCGAGCTCGCCGGAACCACCTGCTGGACACGGCAAAATCACCTGCCGGCTATGCCAGAACCACTCGGCAGACACTTCGGAATAACATGCCGGGCATTCCGGAACCACCTCTCACACGTGCCAGAACCAAATGCTGGACACTCCGGTATCACCTGCCGGGCATGCCGGAACCACCTCTCAGAGGTGCCAGAACCACATACCGGACACTCCGGAATCACCTGCCGGGCATGCCAGAACCACCTGCTGGACATGCCGGAACCACGGGCTCGACTAGCCGTAACCATTGCCGGACATGCCAAATCACCTGCCGGCTACGCCAGAACCATTTGGTGAACACTTCGGAATCACCTGCCGGGCTTGCTGGAACCACCTGCCGGTCACGCCAATATCACCTGCCAGCTATGCCAGAACCACTTGGCGGACACCATGGAAACACCTGTCGGGCCGGACGGAACCACCTCTCAGACGTGCCAGAACCATGAGCCTGAGATGCCGGAACCACTCCCCGAACAGACCGAAACCACCTGCCAGACCCACCTGAAGCCCCTGGCAAGCACGCCTGATCCACCTGCTCAACTAGCTGGAACCAACTTCCTGACACGCCAAAATCACCTGCCAGGTATACCAGAACCACTTGGTGGACACTCCGGAATCATCTGCCGGACATGCCAGAACCAGCTCTCAGACACACCAGAAGCACGTGCCAGAGACGCCGGAAGCACCAGCTGAGCATGCCTGAGCCACCTGCTCGACTCGCTAGATACACCTGTCGGACATGCCAAAATCACCTGCGGGGTACGCCAGAAACACTGGGCGGACGCTCCGGAATCACCGGTCGGGCGTGCCGGAACCACCTCTCAGACTTGCCAGAACCATGTTCTGGACACGCCGGTACCGCCTGCTGAGTATGCCGGAACGAGCTGATCCACTCCCCAGAACCACCTAGCGGACACGCCAAAGTCAACTGCTGGCTACGCCAGAACCTCTCGGCAGACACTCCGGAATCACAGGCCAGGCATTCCGGAACCACCTCTCAGAGGTGCCAGAACCAAATGCCGGAGACTCCGGTATTAACTGCCGGGCATGCCGGAACCACCTCTCAGAGGTGCCAGAACCACATGCCGGACACTCCGGAATCACCTGCAGGGCATGCTGGAACCACGTGCTGGACATGCCGGAACCAGCTGCCGGACATGCCGGAACCACCTGCCGGACATTCCGGAACCACCGGCTCGACTCGCCGGAACCATTGCCGGACATGCAAAATCACCTGCCGGCTACGCCAGAACCACTTGGCGAACACTCCGGTATCACCTGCCGGGCATGCTTGAACCACCTCTCAGAGGTGCCAGAACCCCATGCCGGACACTCCGGAATCACCTGCCGGGCATGCCGGAACCACCTCTCAAAGGTGCCAGAACCACATGCCGGACACTCCCGAATCACCTGCCGGGCATGCCGGAACCATCTCTCAGACGTGCCAGAACCATGTTCCGGACACGCTGGTACGACCTGCAGAGCTCGCCGGAACCACCTGCTGGACACGCCAAAATCACCTGCCAACTACGCCAGAACCACACGGCAGACACTCCGGAATCACCTGCCGGGCTGGCTGGAACCACCTGCCGGTCACGCCAATATCGCCTCCCAGCTGTGCCAGAACCACTTGGCGGACACCATGGAAACACCTGTCGGGCCGGCCGGAACCACCTCTCAGACGTGCCAGAACCATGAGCCTGAGATGGCGGAACCACTCCCCGAACAGACCGAAACCACCTGCCAGACCCGCCTGAAGCCCCTGGCAAGCACGCCTGATCCACCTGCTCAACTAGCCGAAACCAACTTCCTGACACACCAAAATCACCTGCCAGGTATACCAGAACCACTTGGTGGACACTCCGGAATCATCTGCCGGACATGCCAGAACCAGCTCTCAGACACACCAGAACCACGTGCCAGAGACGCCGGAAGCACCAGCTGAGCATGCCTGAGCCACCTGCTCGACTCGCAAGATACACCTGTCGGACATGCCAAAATCACCTGCCGGGTACGCCAGAAACACTGGGCGGACGCTCCGGAATCACCTGTCGGGCGTGCCGGAACCACCTCTCAGACTTGCCAGAACCATGTTCTGGACTCGCCGGTACCACCTGCCGAGTATGCCGGAACCAGCTGATCCACTCCCCAGAACCACCTAGTGGACACGCCAAAATCAACTGCCGGCTACGCCAGAACCAATCGGCAGACACTCCGGAATCACATGCCAGGCATTCCGGAACCACCTCTCAGAGGTGCCAGAACCAAATGCCGGAGACTCCGGTATCACCTGCCGGGCATGCCGGAACCACCTCTCAGAGGTGACAGAACCCCATGCCGGACACTCCGGAATCACCTGCAGGGCATGCTGGAACCACGTGCTGGACATGCCGGAACCACCTGCGGGACATGCCGGAACCACCTGCCGGTCATTCCGGAACCACCGGCTCGACTCGCCGGAACCATTGCCGGACATGCAAAATCACCTGCCGGCTACGCCAGAACCACTTGGCGAACACTCCGGTATCACCTGCCGGGCATGCTTGAACCACCTCTCAGAGGTGCCAGAACCCCATGCCGGACACTCCGGAATCACCTGCCGGGCATGCCGGAACCACCTCTCAGACTTGCCAGAACCATGTTCCGGACACGCCGGTAGCACCTGCCGAGTATGCCGGAACCACCTGATCCACTCCCCAGAACCACCTGCTGGACACGCCAGAATCACCTGCCGACTACGCCAGAACCACTCGGCAGACACTCCGGAACCACCTGCCGGGCATGCCCAAACCACCTCTCAGAGGTGCCAGAACCACATGCCGAACACTCCAGAATCACCTGCCAGGCATTCGGGAACCACCTCTCAGAGGTGCGAGAACCACATGCCGGACACTCCCGAATCACCTGCCGGGCATGCCGGAACCATCTCTCAGACGTGCCAGAACCATGATCCGGACACGCTGGTACCACCTGCCGAGCTCGTAGGAACTACCTGCTGGACACGCCAAAATCACCTGCCAGCTACGCCAGAAACACACGGCAGACACTCCGGAATCACATGCCAGGCATTCCGGAACCACCTCTCACAGGTGCCAGAACCAAATGCCGGAGACTCCGGTATCACCTGCCGGGCATGCTGGAACCACCTCTCAGAGGTGCCAGAACCACATGCCGGACACTCCGGAATCACCTGCCGGGCATG
Source organism: Equus caballus (assembly GCF_041296265.1). Taxonomy (NCBI): domain Eukaryota; kingdom Metazoa; phylum Chordata; class Mammalia; order Perissodactyla; family Equidae; genus Equus; species Equus caballus. The sequence continues at coordinate 6,149,050 of NC_091697.1, forward strand.
CCGGAACCACCTGCTGGACATGCAGGAATCACCTGCCGGACATGCCGGAACCACCGGCTTGACTTGCCGGAACCATTGCCGGACATGCAAAATCACCTGCCGGCTACGCCAGAACCACTTGGCGAACACTCCGGAATCACCTGGCGGGCATGCAAAATGACCTGCCTCTCAGACATGCCGCAACCACATGCCAATGACTCCGGAAGCACCTGCCGAGCACGCCAGAACCACCTGCTCGACTCGCCAAAACCACCTGCTGAACACGCCAAAATCACCTGCCGGCTACGCCACAACCATTTGGTGAACTCTTCGGAATCACCTGCCGGGCTGTCTGGAACCACCTGCCGGTCACGTCAACATCACCTGCCAGGTATGCCAGAACCACTTGGCGGACACCATGGAAACACCTGTCGGGCCGGCCGGAACCACCTCTCAGACGTGCCAGAACCATGTGCCTGAGATGCCGGAACCACACCCCGAACAGACCGAAACAACCTGCCAGACCCGCCTGAACCACCTGCCGAGCACGCTGGAACCACCTACTCGACTCGCTGGAACCACCTACCTGACACGCTAAAATCACCTGCTGGGTCTGCAACAACCACTTTGTGGACACTACGGAAAAATCTGCCGGACATGCCAGAACCAGCTCTCAGACACACCAGAACCACGTGACAGACACGCCGGAAGCACCTGCTGAGCATGCCTGAGCCAAATGCTCGACTTGCAAGAAACACCTGCCAGACATGCCAAAATCACCTGCCGGGTACGCCAGAACCACGTGGCGGACACTCCGGAATCACCTGTCGGGCATGCCGGAACCAACTCTCAGACGTGCCAGAACCTCGTGCCGGTCACGCCAGAACCACCTGCCGTACAGACCGGAAACACTTGCTGGACACGCCGGAACCACCGGCTCGACGTGCCGGAACCACCGCCGGACATGCAAAATGACCTGCCGGCTACGCCAGAACCACTTGGCGAACACTCCGGAATCACCTGTCGGGCATGCCAGAACCACCTCTCAGACTTGCCAGAACCAAGTTCCGGACACGCCGGTACCACCTGCCGAGTATGCCGGAACCACCTGATCCACTCCCCAGAACCACCTGCTGGATATACCAGAATCACCTGCCGGCTATTCCAGAACCACTTGGAAGACACTCCGTAAGCAAGTGACGGGCATGCCGGAACCGCCTCTCAGAGGTGCCAGAACTGCATGCCGGACACTTCGGAATCACCTGCCGGGCATGCCGGAACCACCTCTCAGAGGTGCCAGAACGACATGCCAACACTCCCGAATCACCTGCCGGGCATGCCGGAACCATCTGTCAGACGTGCCAGAACCATGTGCCTGAGATGCCGGAACCACACCCCGAACAGACGAAACCACCTGCCAGACCCGCCTGAACCACCTTCCGAGCACGCCGGAACCACCTACTCGACTCGCTGGAACCACCTACCTGACACGCTAAAATCACCTGCCGGGTATGCCACAACCACTTGGTGGACACTCCGGAATCATCTGCCGGACATGCCAGAACCAGCTCTCAGACACACCAGAACCGCGTGCCAGACATGCCGGAAGCACCTGCTGAGCATGCCTGAGCCAAATGCTCGACTTGCAAGAAGCACCTGCCAGACACGCCAAAATCACCTGCCGGGTACGCCAGAACCACGTGGCGGACACTCCGGAATCCACTGTCGGGCATGCCGGAACCAACTCTCAGACGTGCCAGAACCTCGTGCCGGTCACGCCAGAACCACCTGCCGAGTATGCTGGAACCACCTGATCCTCTCCCCAGAACCACCTGCTGGACACGCCAGAATCACCTGCCGGCTACGCCAGAACCACTCGGCAGACACTCCGGAATCACCTGCCGGGCATGCAAAATGACCTGCCTCTCAGACATGCCAGAACCACATGCGAATGACTCCGGAAGCACCTGCCGAGCACGCCAGAACCATCTGCTCGACTCGCCAAAACCACCTGCTGGACACGCCAAAATCACCTGCCGGCTACGCCACAACCATTTGGTGAAATCTTCGGAATCACCTGCCGGGCTTGCTGGAACCACCTGCCGGTCACGCCAACATCACCTGCCAGCTATGCCAGAACCACTTGGCGGACACCATGGAAACACCTGTCGGTCCGGCTGGAACCACCTCTCAGACGTGCCAGAACCATGTGCCTGAGATGCCGGAACCACACCCCGAAGAGACCGAAACAACCTGCCAGACCCGCCTGAACCACCTGCCGAGCACTCTGGAACCACCTACTCGACTCGCTGGAACCACCTACCTGACACGCTAAAATCACCTGCCGGGTATGCCACAAACACTTTGTGGACACTCCGGAAAAATCTGCCGGACATGCCAGAACCAGCTCTCAGACACACCAGAACCACGTGACAGACACGCCGGAAGCACCCGCTGAGCATGCCTGAGCCAAATGCTCGACTTGCAAGAAACACCTGCCAGACACGCCAAAATCAACTGCCGGGTACGCCAGAACCACGTGGCGGACACTCCGGAATCACCTGTCGGGCATGCCGGAACCAACTCTCAGACGTGCCAGAACCTCGTGCCGGTCACGCCAGAAACACCTGCCGGACACGCCGGAACCAGCGGCTCTACTCGCCGGAACCACCGCCGGACATGCAAAATTACCTGCCGGCTACGCCAGAACCACTTGGCGAACACTCCGGAATCACATGTCGGGCATGCCAGAACCGCCTCTCAGACTTGCCAGAACCATGTTCCGGACACGCCGGTACCACCTGCCGAGTATGCCGGAACCACCTGATCCACTCCCCAGAACCACCTGCTGGACACGCCAGAATCACCTGCCGGCTACGCCAGAACCACTCGGCAGACACTCCGAAATCACATGCCGGGCATTCCGGAACCACCTCTCACAGGTGCCAGAACCAAATGCTGGACACGCCGGTACCACCTGCCGAGTATGCCGGAACCACCTGATCCACTCCCCAAAACCACCTGCTGGATACGCCAGAATCACCTGCCGGCTACGCCAGAACCACTCGGCAGACACTCCATAACCAACTGCCGGGCATGCCGGAACCACCTCTCAGAGGTGCCAGAACCACATGACGGACACTCCGGAATCACCTGCCGGGCATGCCGGAACCATCTGTCAGACGTGCCAGAACCATGTCCCGGACATGCCGGAACCACCTGCCGAGCTCGCCGGAACCACCTGCTGGACACGCCAAAATCACCTGCCGGCTATGCCAGAACCACTCGGCAGACACTCCGGAATCACATGCCGGGCATTCCGGAACCACCTCTCACAGGTGCCAGAACCAAATGCTGGACACTCCGGTATCACCTGCCAGGCATGCCGGAACCACCTCTCAGAGGTGCCAGAACCACATGCCGGACACTCCGGTATCACCTGCCGAGCATGCCGGAACCACCTGCTGGACATGCCGGAACCACCGGCTCGACTATCCGTAACCATTGCCGGACATGCAAAATCACCTGCCGGCTACGCCAGAACCACTTGGCGAACACTCCGGAATCACCTGCCGGGCATGGCGGAACCAGCTCTCAGACATGCCAGAACCACATGCCAATGACACCGGAAGCACCTGCCAAGCACGCCAGAACCACCTGCTCGACTCGCCAAAACCACCTGCTGGACACGCCAAAATCACCTGCCGGCTACGCCACAACCATTTGGTGAACTCTTCGGAATCACCTGCCGGGCTTGCTGGAACCACGTGCCGGACACGCCAATATCACCTGCCAGCTATGCCAGAACCACTTGGCGGACACCATGGAATCACCTGTCGGGCATGCCGGAACCGCCTCTCAGACTTGCCAGAACCATGTTCCTTACACGCCGGTACCACCTGCCGTGTATGCCGGAACCAACTGATCCACTCCCCAGAACCACCTGCTGGACACGCCAGAATCACCTGCCGACTACGCCAGAACCACTTGGCAGACACTCCGGAACCACCTGCCGGGCATTCCAGAACCACCTCTCAGAGGTTCCAGAACCACTTACCGAACACTCCAGAATCACCTGCCTGGCATGCCGCAACCACCTCTCAAAGGTGCCAGAACCACATGCCGGACACTCCCGAATCACCTGCCGGGCATGCCGGAACCATCTCTCAGACGTGCCAGAACCATGTTCCGGACACGCTGGTACGACCTGCAGAGCCCGCCGGAACCACCTGCTGGACACGCCAAAATCACCTGCCAACTACGCCAGAACCACACGGCAGACACTCCGGAATCACCTGCCGGGCTGGCTGGAACCACCTGCCGGTCACGCCAATATCGCCTCCCAGCTGTGCCAGAACCACTTGGCGGACACCATGGAAACACCTGTCGGGCCGGCCGGAACCACCTCTCAGACGTGCCAGAACCATGAGCCTGAGATGGCGGAACCACTCCCCGAACAGACCGAAACCACCTGCCAGACCCGCCTGAAGCCCCTGGCAAGCACGCCTGATCCACCTGCTCAACTAGCCGAAACCAACTTCCTGACACACCAAAATCACCTGCCAGGTATACCAGAACCACTTGGTGGACACTCCGGAATCATCTGCCGGACATGCCAGAACCAGCTCTCAGACACACCAGAACCACGTGCCAGAGACGCCGGAAGCACCAGCTGAGCATGCCTGAGCCACCTGCTCGACTCGCAAGATACACCTGTCGGACATGCCAAAATCACCTGCCGGGTACGCCAGAAACACTGGGCGGACGCTCCGGAATCACCTGTCGGGCGTGCCGGAACCACCTCTCAGACTTGCCAGAACCATGTTCTGGACTCGCCGGTACCACCTGCCGAGTATGCCGGAACCAGCTGATCCACTCCCCAGAACCACCTAGTGGACACGCCAAAATCAACTGCCGGCTACGCCAGAACCAATCGGCAGACACTCCGGAATCACATGCCAGGCATTCCGGAACCACCTCTCAGAGGTGCCAGAACCAAATGCCGGAGACTCCGGTATCACCTGCCGGGCATGCCGGAACCACCTCTCAGAGGTGACAGAACCCCATGCCGGACACTCCGGAATCACCTGCAGGGCATGCTGGAACCACGTGCTGGACATGCCGGAACCACCTGCGGGACATGCCGGAACCACCTGCCGGTCATTCCGGAACCACCGGCTCGACTCGCCGGAACCATTGCCGGACATGCAAAATCACCTGCCGGCTACGCCAGAACCACTTGGCGAACACTCCGGTATCACCTGCCGGGCATGCTTGAACCACCTCTCAGAGGTGCCAGAACCCCATGCCGGACACTCCGGAATCACCTGCCGGGCATGCCGGAACCACCTCTCAGACTTGCCAGAACCATGTTCCGGACACGCCGGTAGCACCTGCCGAGTATGCCGGAACCACCTGATCCACTCCCCAGAACCACCTGCTGGACACGCCAGAATCACCTGCCGACTACGCCAGAACCACTTGGCAGACACTCCGGAACCACCTGCCGGGCATGCCCAAACCACCTCTCAGAGGTGCCAGAACCACATGCCGAACACTCCAGAATCACCTGCCAGGCATTCGGGAACCACCTCTCAGAGGTGCCAGAACCACATGCCGGACACTCCCGAATCACCTGCCGGGCATGCCGGAACCATCTCTCAGACGTGCCAGAACCATGATCCGGACACGCTGGTACCACCTGCCGAGCTCGTAGGAACTACCTACTGGACACGCCAAAATCAACTGCCAGCTACGCCAGAAACACACGGCAGACACTCCGGAATCACATGCCAGGCATTCCGGAACCACCTCTCACAGGTGCCAGAACCAAATGCCGGAGACTCCGGTATCACCTGCCGGGCATGCTGGAACCACCTCTCAGAGGTGCCAGAACCACATGCCGGACACTCCGGAATCACCTGCCGGGCATGCCGGAACCACCTGCTGGACATGCAGGAATCACCTGCCGGACATGCCGGAACCACCGGCTTGACTTGCCGGAACCATTGCCGGACATGCAAAATCACCTGCCGGCTACGCCAGAACCACTTGGCGAACACTCCGGAATCACCTGGCGGGCATGCAAAATGACCTGCCTCTCAGACATGCCGGAACCACATGCCAATGACTCCGGAAGCACCTGCCGAGCACGCCAGAACCACCTGCTCGACTCGCCAAAACCACCTGCTGAACACGCCAAAATCACCTGCCGGCTACGCCACAACCATTTGGTGAACTCTTCGGAATCACCTGCCGGGCTGTCTGGAACCACCTGCCGGTCACGTCAACATCACCTGCCAGGTATGCCAGAACCACTTGGCGGACACCATGGAAACACCTGTCGGGCCGGCCGGAACCACCTCTCAGACGTGCCAGAACCATGTGCCTGAGATGCCGGAACCACACCCCGAACAGACCGAAACAACCTGCCAGACCCGCCTGAACCACCTGCCGAGCACGCTGGAACCACCTACTCGACTCGCTGGAACCACCTACCTGACACGCTAAAATCACCTGCCGGGTCTGCAACAACCACTTTGTGGACACTACGGAAAAATCTGCCGGACATGCCAGAACCAGCTCTCAGACACACCAGAACCACGTGACAGACACGCCGGAAGCACCTGCTGAGCATGCCTGAGCCAAATGCTCGACTTGCAAGAAACACCTGCCAGACATGCCAAAATCACCTGCCGGGTACGCCAGAACCACGTGGCGGACACTCCGGAATCACCTGTCGGGCATGCCGGAACCAACTCTCAGACGTGCCAGAACCTCGTGCCGGTCACGCCAGAACCACCTGCCGTACAGACCGGAAACACTTGCTGGACACGCCGGAACCACCGGCTCGACGTGCCGGAACCACCGCCGGACATGCAAAATGACCTGCCGGCTACGCCAGAACCACTTGGCGAACACTCCGGAATCACCTGTCGGGCATGCCAGAACCACCTCTCAGACTTGCCAGAACCAAGTTCCGGACATGCCGGTACCACCTGCCGAGTATGCCGGAACCACCTGATCCACTCCCCAGAACCACCTGCTGGATATACCAGAATCACCTGCCGGCTATTCCAGAACCACTTGGCAGACACTCCGTAAGCAAGTGACGGGCATGCCGGAACCGCCTCTCAGAGGTGCCAGAACTGCATGCCGGACACTTCGGAATCACCTGCCGGGCATGCCGGAACCACCTCTCAGAGGTGCCAGAACGACATGCCGGACACTCCCGAATCACCTGCCGGGCATGCCGGAACCATCTGTCAGACGTGCCAGAACCATGTGCCTGAGATGCCGGAACCACACCCCGAACAGACGAAACCACCTGCCAGACCCGCCTGAACCACCTTCCGAGCACGCCGGAACCACCTACTCGACTCGCTGGAACCACCTACCTGACACGCTAAAATCACCTGCCGGGTATGCCACAACCACTTGGTGGACACTCCGGAATCATCTGCCGGACATGCCAGAACCAGCTCTCAGACACACCAGAACCGCGTGCCAGACATGCCGGAAGCACCTGCTGAGCATGCCTGAGCCAAATGCTCGACTTGCAAGAAGCACCTGCCAGACACGCCAAAATCACCTGCCGGGTACGCCAGAACCACGTGGCGGACACTCCGGAATCCACTGTCGGGCATGCCGGAACCAACTCTCAGACGTGCCAGAACCTCGTGCCGGTCACGCCAGAACCACCTGCCGAGTATGCTGGAACCACCTGATCCTCTCCCCAGAACCACCTGCTGGACACGCCAGAATCACCTGCCGGCTACGCCAGAACCACTCGGCAGACACTCCGGAATCACCTGCCGGGCATGCAAAATGACCTGCCTCTCAGACATGCCAGAACCACATGCGAATGACTCCGGAAGCACCTGCCGAGCACGCCAGAACCATCTGCTCGACTCGCCAAAACCACCTGCTGGACACGCCAAAATCACCTGCCGGCTACGCCACAACCATTTGGTGAAATCTTCGGAATCACCTGCCGGGCTTGCTGGAACCACCTGCCGGTCACGCCAACATCACCTGCCAGCTATGCCAGAACCACTTGGCGGACACCATGGAAACACCTGTCGGTCCGGCTGGAACCACCTCTCAGACGTGCCAGAACCATGTGCCTGAGATGCCGGAACCACACCCCGAAGAGACCGAAACAACCTGCCAGACCCGCCTGAACCACCTGCCGAGCACTCTGGAACCACCTACTCGACTCGCTGGAACCACCTACCTGACACACTAAAATCACCTGCCGGGTATGCCACAAACACTTTGTGGACACTCCGGAAAAATCTGCCGGACATGCCAGAACCAGCTCTCAGACACACCAGAACCACGTGACAGACACGCCGGAAGCACCCGCTGAGCATGCCTGAGCCAAATGCTCGACTTGCAAGAAACACCTGCCAGACACGCCAAAATCAACTGCCGGGTATGCCAGAACCACGTGGCGGACACTCCGGAATCACCTGTCGGGCATGCCGGAACCAACTCTCAGACGTGCCAGAACCTCGTGCCGGTCACGCCAGAAACACCTGCCGGACACGCCGGAACCAGCGGCTCTACTCGCCGGAACCACCGCCGGACATGCAAAATTACCTGCCGGCTACGCCAGAACCACTCGGCAGACACTCCGGAATCACATGCCAGGCATTCCGGAACCACCTCTCAGAGGTGCCAGAATCAAATGCCGGACACTACGGTATCACGTGTCGGGCATGCCGGAACCACCTCTCAGAGGTGCCAGAACCACATGCCGGACACTCGGAATCACCTGCCGGGCATGCCGGAACCACCTGCCGGAGATGCCGGAACCACCGGCTCGACTCGCCTGAAGCATTTCCAGACATGCAAAATCACCTGCCGGGTACGCCAGAACCACTTGGCGAACACTCCGAAATCACCTGTCGGGCGTGCCGGAACCACCTCTCAGACGTGCCAGAACCATGTGCCTGAGATGCCGGAACCACACCCCGAACACACCGAAACCACCTGCCAGACCCGCCTGAACCACCTGCCGAACACGCCGGAACCGCCTACTCGACTCGCCAGAACCACCTACCTGACATGCTAAAATCACCTGCCGGGTATGCCACTACCACTTGGTGGACACTCCGGAATCATCTGCCGGACATGCCAGAACAGGCTCTCAGACACACCAGAACCACGTGCCGGACACGCCGGAAGCACCTGCTGAGCATGCCTGAGCCAAATGCTCGACTTGCAAGAAGCACCTGCCAGACACGCCAAAATCACCTGCAGGGTACGCCAGAACCACGTGGCGGACACTCCGGAATCACCTGTCGGGCATGCCGGAACCAACTCTCAGACGTGCCAGAATCTCGTGCCAGACACGCCAAAACCACCTGACGGAGAGACCAGAAACACCTGCTGGACATGCCGGAACCACCGGCTCGACTCGCCGGAACCACCGCCGGACATGCAAAATGACCTGCCGGCTATGCCAGAACCACTTAGTGAACACTCCGGAAACACCTCTAGGGCATGCCGGAACCACCTCTCAGACTTGCCGGAACCATATTCCGGACACGCCGGTACCACCTGCCGAGTATGCCGGAACACCTGATCCACTCCCCAGAACCACCTGCTGGACACGCCAGAATAACCTGCCGGCTACGTCAGAACCACTCGTCAGACACTCCGGAACCACCTGCCTGGCATGCCGGAACCACCTCACAGAGGTGCCAGAACCACATGCCGGAGACTCCGGAATCACCTGCCGGGCATGCCGGAACCATCTCTCAGACGTGCCAGAACCATGTTCCGGACACGCTGGTACCACCTGCCGAGCTCGCCGGAACCACCTGCTGGACACGCCAAAATCACCTGCCGGCTATGCCAGAACCACTCGGCAGACACTCCGGAATCACCTGCCGGGCTGGCTGGAACCACCTGCCGGTCACGCCATCATCACCTTTAGCTACGCCAGAACCACTTGGCGGACACTCCAGAAACACCTGTCGGGCCGGCCGAAACCACCTCTCAGACGTGTTCAGAACCATGTTCCTGAGATGCCGGGACCACTCCCCGAACAGACTGAAGCCACCTGCCAGACCCGCCTGAACACCCTGGTGAGCACACCTGAACCACCTGCTCAACTAGCCAGAACCACCTTCCTGACACGCCAAAATCACCTGCCAGGTCTACCAGAACCACTTGGTGGACAGTCCGGAATCATCTGCCGGACATGCCAGAACCAGCTCTCAGACACACCAGAACCATGTGCCAGAGACGCCGGAAGCACCAGCTGAGCATGCCTGAGCCACCTGCTCGACTAGCAAGAAACACCTGTCGGACATGCAAAAATCACCAGCCGGGTACACCAGAACCATGTGGCAGACACTCCAGTATCACCTGTCGGGCATGCCGGAACCACGTCTCAGAGGTGCCAGAACCACATGCCGGACACCCCCGAAGCACCTGCCGAGCACTCCAGAACCACCTGCTCGACTCGCCAAAACCACCTGCTGGACACGCCAAAATCACCTGCCGGGTACGCCAGAACCACTCGGCAGACACTCTGGAATAACCTGCCCGGCTTGCTGGAACCACCTGCCGGTCACGCCAACATCACCTGCCGGCTACGCCAGAACCACTTGGCGAGCACTCCGGACCACCTGCCGAGCACGCCGGAACCACCTGCTCGACTCGTCTGAACCACCTGCCGGACATGCCAAAATCACCTTCCGGCTACGCCAAAACCAATTGGTGGACTCTCTGGAATCACCTGCCGGGCGTCATAGAACCACCTCTCAGACGTGCCGGAACAACGGGCCGGAGACACCGGATCCCCCTCCCCGTAAGACCGGAACCACCTCTCAGAAGTGCCAGAAGCACGTGCCAGAGACGCCGGAAGCACCTGCCGAGCACGTCGGAACCACCTACTCGACTCACCGGAACAACCTACCTGACACGCCAAAATCACCTGCCGGGTATGACACAACCACTTGGTGGACACTCCGGAATAATCTGCCGGACATGCCAGAACCAGCTCTCAGACACACCAGAACCACGTGCCGGACACACCGGAAGCACCTGCTGAGCATGCCTGAGCCACATGCTCGACTTGCAAGAAACACCTGCCAGACACGCCAAAATCACCTGGCGAGCATGCTGGAACCACCTCTCAGAGGTGCCACAACCACATGCTGGAGACGGCGGAAGCACCTGCCAAGAATGCCGGAAGTTCCTGATCCACACCCCAGAACCACCTGCCGGACACGCCGATATCACCTGCCGGCTATGCCAGAACCACTCGGCGGACACTCCAGAATCACCTGCCGGGCATGCCAGCACAACCTCTCAGAAGTGCCAGAAGCATGTGCCGGACAGGCCGGAACCATCTCCCGGACAGACCGGAAACACAGGAAACAATCGCCGGAACCACCTGCTGGACTCACCGGTCCCACCTGCCGGACACGCCAAAATCACCTGCCCGCTACACCTGAACCGCTTGGCGGACAAGCCGGAATCACGTGAAGGGCATGCTGACACAACCTCTCAGACGTGCCAGAACCTCGTGCCGGACACCCCAGAACCACCTGCCGTACAGACCGGAACCACCTGTCGGCCATGCCGGAACCACCTCTCAGACTTTCCAGAACCAAGTTTCGGACACGCCGGTACCACCGGCCGAGTATGCCGGAACCACCTGATCCACTCCCCAGAACCACCTGCTGGATACGCCAGAATCACCTGCCGGCTACTCCAGAAGCACTCGGCAGACACTCCGTAACCAACTGCCGGGCATGCCGGAACCACCTCTCAGAGGAGCCAGAACCACATGCCGGACACTCCAGAATCACCTGCCGGTCATGCCGGAACCATCTCTCAGACGTGCCAGAACCATGTTCCGGACATGCCGGAACCACCTGCCGAGCTCGCCGGAACCACCTGCATGTCACGCCAACATCACCTTTCAGCTATGCCAGAACCACTTGGCGGGCACTCCGGAAACACCTGTCGGGCCGGCCGTAACCACCTCTCAGACGTGCCAGAACCATGTGCCTGAGATGCCGGAACCACTCCCCGAACAGACCGAAAACACCTGCCAGACCCGCCTGAACCCCCTGGCAAGCACGCCTGATCCACCTGCTCAACTAGCCGGAACCACCTTCCTGACACGCCAAAAGCACCTGCCAGGTATACCAGAACCACTTGGTGGACACTCCGGAATCATCTGCCGGACATGCCGGAACCAGCTCTCAGACACACCAGAACCACGGGCCAGAGACGCCGGAAGCACCTGCTGAGAATGCCGGAGCCAAATACTCGACTTGCAAGAAGCACCTGCCAGAAACGCCAAAATCACCTGCCGGGTACGCCAGAACCATGTTGCGGACACTACGGAATCACCTGTCGGGCATGCCGGAACCGCCTCTCAGACTTGCCAGAACCATGTTCTGGACACGCCGGTACCACCTGCCGTGTATGCCGGAAACACCTGATCCACTCCCCACAACCACCAGCTGGACATGCCAGAATCACCTGCCAACTACACCAGAATCACTCGGCAGACACTCCAGAACCACCTGCCGGGCATGCCGGAACCGCCTCTCAGAGGTGCCAGAACCACATGCCGGAAACTCCGGAATCACCTGCTGGGAATGCTGGAACCACGTGCTGGACATGCCGGAACCACCTGCCGGACATGCCGGAACCACCTGCCGGATATTCTGGAACCACAGGCTCGACTCGCCGGAACCATTGCCGGACATGCAAAATCACCTGCCGGCTACGCCAGAACCACTTGGCGAACACTCCGGTGTCACCTGCCGGGCATGCCAGAACCACCTCTCAGAGGTGCCAGAACCACATGCCGGACACTCCGGAATCACCTGCCGGGCATGCCGGAACCACCTGCCGGACATGCCGGAACCACCGTCTCGACTCGCCGGAACCATTGCCGGACATGGAAAATCACCTGCCGGCTAAGCCAGAACCACTTGGGGAACACTCCGGAATCACCTGCCGGGCATGGCGGAACCACCTCTCAGACATGCCGGAACCACATGCCAATGACACCGGAAGCACCTGCCGAGCACGTCAGAACCATCTGATCGACTCGCCAAACCACCTGCTGGACATGCCAAAATCACCTTCCGGCTACGCCACAACCATTTGGTGAACGCTTCGGAATCACCTGCCGGGCTGGCTGGAACCACCTGCCGGTCACGCCAACATCACCTGCCAGCTGTGCCAGAACCACTTGGCGGACACCATGGAAACAACTGTCGGGCCGGCCGGAACCACCTATCAGACGTGCCAGAACCATGTGCCTGAGATGCCGGAACCACACCCCGAACAGAAGTAACCACCTGCCAGACCCGCCTGAACCACCTGCCGAGCACTCCGGAACCACCTACTCGACTCGCTGGAACCACCTACCTGAGACGCTAAAATCACCTGCCGGGTATGCCACAACCACTTGGTGGACACTCCGGAATCATCTGCCGGACATGCCAGAACCAGCTCTCAGACTCACCAGAACCACGTGCCAGACACGCCGGAAGCACCTGCTGAGCATGCCTGAGCCAAATGCTCGACTTGCAAGAAACAACTGCCAGACACGCGAAAATCACCTGCCGGGTACGCCAGAACCACGTTGCGGACACTCCGGAATCAGCTGTCGGGCATGCCGGAACAAACTCTCAGACGTGCCAGAACCTCGTGCCGGTCACGCCAGAATCACCTGCCGGACACGCCGGAATCAGCGGCTCGACTCGCCGGAACCACCGCCGGACATGCAAAATGACCTGCCGGCTACGCCAGAACCACTTGGTGAACACTCCGGAATCACATGTCGGGCATGCCGGAACCGCCTCTCAGACTTGCCAGAACCATGTTCCGGACATGCCGGTACCACCTGCCGAGTATGCCGGAACCACCTGATCCACTCCCCGGAACCACCTGCTGGACACGCCAGAATCACCTGCCGACTACGCTAGAACCACTCGGCAGACACTCCGGAACCACCTGCCGGGCATGCCGGAACCAACTCTCACAGGCGCCAGAACCACATGCCGAACACTCCAGAATCACCTGCCGGGCATGCCGGAACCACCTCTCAGAGGTGCCAGAACCACGTGCCGGACACTCCCGAATCACCTGCCGGGCATGCCGGAACCATCTCTCAGACGTGCCAGAACCATGATCCGGACACGCTGGTACCACCTGCCGAGCTCGCTGGAACCACCTGCTGGACACGCCAAAATCACCTGCCAGCTACGCCAGAACCACACGGCAGACACTCCGGAATCACATGCCAGGCATTCCGGAACCACCTCTCAGAGGTGCAGAACCAAATGCCGGAGACTCCGGTATCACCTGCCGGGCATGCTGGAACCACCTCTCAGAGGTGCCACAACCACATGCCGGACACTCCGGAATCACCTGCCGGGCATGCCGGAACCACCTGCTGGACATGCAGGAATCACCTGCCGGACATGCCGGAACCACCGGCTCGACTCGCCGGAACCATTGCCGGACATGCAAAATCACCTGCCGGCTACGCCAGAACCACTTGGCGAACACTCCGGAATCACCTGCCGGGCATGCAAAATGACCTGCCTCTCAGACATGCCGGAACCACATGCCAATGACTCCGGAAGCACCTGCCGAGCACGCCAGAACCACCTGCTCGACTCGCCAAAACCACCTGCTGGACACGCCAAATTCACCTGCCGGCTACACCACAACCATTTGGTGAACTCTTCGGAATGACCTGCCGGGCTGTCTGGAACCACCTGCGGGTCACGCCAACATCACCTGCCAGCTATGCCAGAACCACTTGGCGGACACCATGGAAACACCTCTCGGGCCAGCCGGAACCACCTCTCAGACGTGCCAGAACCATGTGCCTGAGATGCCGGAACCACACCCCGAAGAGACCGAAACCACCTGCCATACCCGCCTGAACCACCTGCCGAGCACGCTGGAACCACCTACTCGACTCGCTGGAACCACCTACCTGACACGCTAAAATCACCTGCCGGGTATGCCACAACCACTTGGTGGACACTCCGGAATCATCTGCCGGACATGCCAGAACCAGCTCTCAGACACACCAGAACCACGTGCCAGAGACGCCGGAAGCACCAGCTGAGCATGCCTGAGCCACCTGCTCGACTCGCAAGATTCACCTTTCGGACATGCCAAAATCACCTGCCGGGTACGCCAGAAACACTGGGCGGACGCTCCGGAATCACCTGTCGGGCGTGCCGGAACCACCTCTCAGACTTGCCAGAACCATGTTCTGGACACGCCGGTACCCCTGCCGAGTATGCCGGAACCAGCTGATCCACTCCCCAGAACCACCTAGTGGACACGCCAAAATCAACTGCCGGCTACGCCAGAACCATTTGGCAGACACTCCGGAATCACATGCCAGGCATTCCGGAACCACCTCTCAGAGGTGCCAGAACCAAATGCCGGAGACTCCGGTATCACCTGCCGGGCATGCGGGAACCACCTCTCAGAGGTGCCAGAACCACATGCCGGACACTCCGGAATCACCTGCAGGGCATGCTGGAACCACGTGCTGGACATGCCGGAACCAGCTGCCGGACATGCCGGAACCACCTGCCGGACATTCCGGAACCACCGGCTCGACTCGCCGGAACCATTGCCGGACATGCAAAATCACCTGCCGGCTTCGCCAGAACCACTTGGCGAACACTCCGGTATCACCTGCCGTGCATGCCGGAACCACCTGCCAGACATGCAGGAACCACATGCCGGACATGCCGGAACCACCGGCTCGACTCGCCGGAACCATTGCCGGACATGCAAAATCACCTGCTGGCTACGACAGAACCACTTGGCGAACACTCCGGAATCACCTGCCGGGCATGGCGGAACCACCTCTAAGACATGCCGGAACCACATGCCAATGACACCGGAAGCACCTGCCGGGCAAGCCAGAACCACCTGCTCGACTCGCCAAAACCACCTGAAGGACACGCCAAAATCACCTGCCAGATACGGTACAACCATTTGGTGAACGCTTCGGAATCACCAGTCGGGCCGGCCGGAACCACCTATAAGACGTGCCAGAACCATGTGCCTGAGATGCCGGAACCACACCCCGAACACACCGAAACCACCTGCCAGACCCGCCTGAACCACCTGCCGAACACGCCGGAACCGCCTACTCGACTCGCCGGAACCACCTACCTGACATGCTAAAATCACCTGCCGGGTATGCCACTACCACTTGGTGGACACTCCGGAATCATCTGCCGGACATGCCAGAACCAGCTCTCAGACTCACCAGAACCACGTGCCAGACACGCCGGAAGCACCTGCTGAGCATGCCTGAGCCAAATGCTTGACTTGCAAGAAACACCTGACTGACACGCCAAAATCACCTGCCGGGTACGCCAGAACCACGTGGCGGACACTCCGGAATCACCTGTCGGCCATGCCGGAACCAACTCTCAGACGTGCCAGAACCTCGTGCCGGTCACGCCAGAACCACCTGCCGGACAGACCGGAAACACCTGCTGGATACGCCGCAACGACCGGCTCGACTCGCCGGAACCACCGCCGGACATGCAAAATGACCTGCCGGCTATCTCAGAACCACTTGGCGAACACTCCGGAATCACCTGTCGGGCCTGCCCGAACCACCTCTCAGACTTGCCAAAGCCATGTTCCGGACACGCCGGTACCACCTGCCGAGTATGCCGGAACCAGCTGATCCACTCCCCAGAACCACCTAGTGGACACGCCAAAATCAACTGCCGGCTACGCCAGAACCACTCGGCAGACACTCCGGATTCACAGGCCAGGCATTCTGGAACCACCTCTCAGAGGTGCCAGAATCAAATGCCGGAGACTCCGGTATCACCTGCCCGGCATGCCGGAACCACCTGTCAGAGGTGCCAGAACCACATGCCGGACACTCCGGAATCACCTGCTGGGCATGCTGGAACCACATGCTGGACATGCCGGAACCACCTGCCGGACATGCCGGAACCACTTGCCGGACATTCCGGAACCACAGGCTCGACTCGCCGGAACCATTGCTGGACATGCAAAATCACCTGCCGGCTACGCCAGAACCACTTGGCGAACACTCCGATATCACCTGCCGGGCATGCCGGAACCACCTCTCAGAGGTGCCAGAACCACATGCCGGACACTCCGGAATCACCTTCCGGGCATGCCGGAACCACCTGCCGGACATGCCGGAACCACATGCCAGACATGCCGGAACCACCGGCTCGACTCGCCGGAACCATTGCCGGACATGCAAAATCACCTGCTGGCTACGACAGAACCACTTGGCGAACACTCCGGAATCACCTGCCGGGCATGGCGGAACCACCTCTCAGACATGCCGGAACCACATGCCAATGACACCGGAAGCACCTGCCGAGCAAGCCAGAACCACCTGCTCGACTCGCCAAAACCACCTGTTGGACACGCCAACATCACCTGCCAGCTATGCCAGAACCACTTGGCGGACACCATGGAAACACCTCTCGGGCCGGCCGGAATCACCTCTCAGACGTGCCAGAACCATGAGCCTGAGATGCCGGAACCACTCCCCGAACAGACAGAAACCACCTGCCAGACCCGCCTGAAGCCCCTGGCAAGCACGCCTGATCCACCTGCTCAACTAGCCGGAACCAACTTCCTGACACGCCAAAATCACCTGCCAGGTATACCAGAACCACTTGGTGGACACTCCGGAATCATCTGCCGGACATGCCAGAACCAGCTCTCAGACACACCACAACCACGTGCCATAGACGCCGGAAGCACCAGCTGAGCATGCCTGAGCCACCTGTTCGACGCGCAAGATACACCTGTCGGACATGCCAAAATCACCTGCGGGGTACGTCAGAAACACTGGGCGGAAGCTCCGGAATCACCTGTCAGGCGTGCCGGAACCACCTCTCAGACTTGCCAGAACCATGTTCTGGACACGCCGGTACCACCTGCCGAGTATGCCGGAACCAGCTGATCCACTCCCCAGAACCACCTAGTGGACACGCCAAAATCAACTGCCCGCTACGCCAGAACCACTCGGCAGACACTCCGGAATCACAGGCCACGCATTCCGGAACCACCTCTCAGAGGTGCCAGAACCAAATGCCGGAGACTCCGGTACACCTGCCGGGCATGCCGGTACCACCTCTCAGAGGTGCCAGAACCACATGCCGGACACTCCCGAATCACCTGCAGGGCATGCTGGAACCACGTGCTGGACATGACGGAACCACCTGACGGACATGCCGGAACCACCTGCCGGATATTCCGGAACCACCGGCTCGACTCGCCAGAACCATTGCCGGACATGCAAAATCACCTGCCGGCTACGCCAGAACCACTTGGCGAACACTCCGGTATCACCTGCCGGCATGCCGGAACCACCTCTCAGAGGTGCCAGAACCACATGCCGGACACTCCGGAATCACCTGCAGGGCATGCTGGAACCACGTGCTGGACATGCCGGAACCACCTGCCGGACATGCCGGAACCACCTGCCGGACATTCCGGACCACCGGCTCGACTCGCCGGAACCATTGCCGGACATGCAAAATCACCTGCCGGCTACGCCAGAACCACTTGGCGAACACTCCGGTATCACCTGCCGGGCATGCCGGAACCACCTGCCGGACAGACCGGAAACACCTGCTGGATACGCCGCAACCACCGGCTCGACTCGCCGGAACCACCGCTGGACATGCAAAATGACCTGCCGGCTATGCCAGAACCACTTGGCGAACACTCCGGAATCACCTGTCGGGCCTGCCCGAACCACCTCTCAGACTTGCCAAAACCATGTTCCGGACACGCCGGTACCACCTGCCGAGTATGCCGGAACCACCTTATCCACTCCCCAGAACCACCTGCTGGATACGCCAGAATCACCTGCCGGCTACTCCAGAACCACTTGGCAGACACTCCGTAACCAACTCTCGGGCATGCCGGAACCACCTCTCAGAGGTGCCAGAACCGCATGCCGGACTCTCCGGAATCACCTGCCGGGCATGCCGGAACCACCTGATCCTCTCCACAGAACCACCTGCTGGACACGCCAGAATCACCTGCCGGCTACGCCAGAACCACTCGGCAGACACTCCGGAACCACCTGCCGGGCATGCCGGAACCACCTCTCAGACATGCCGGAACCACATGCCAATGACACCGGAAGCACCTGCCAAGCGCGCCAGAACCACCTGCTCGACTCGCCAAAAGCACCTGCTGGACACGCCAAAATCACGTGCCGGCAATGCCACAACCATTTGGTGAATTCTTCGGAATCACCTGCCGGGCTTGCTGGAACCACCTGCCGGTCACGCCAACATCACCTGCCAGCTATGCCAGAACCACTTGGCGGACACCATGGAAACACCTGTCGGGCCGGACGGAACCACCTATCAGACATGCCAGAACCATGTGCCTGAGATGCCGGAACCACACCCCGAACAGACCGAAACCACCTGCCAGACCCGCCTGAACCACCTGCCGAGCACGCCGGAACCACCTACTCGACTCGCTGCAACCACCTACCTGACACGCTAAAATCACCTGCCGGGTATGCCACAACCACTTGGTGGACACTCCGGAATCATCTGCCGGACATGCCACAACCAGCTCTCAGACACACCAGAACCACGTGCCAGACACGCCGGAAGCACCTGCTGAGCATGCCTGAGCCAAATGCTCGACTTGCAAGAAGCACCTGCCAGACACGCCAAAATCACCTGCCGGGTACGCCAGAACCACGTGGCGGACACTCCGGAATCACCTGTCGGGCATGCCGGAACCAACTCTCAGACGTGCCAGAACCTCGTGCCGGTCACGCCAGAACCACCTGCCGGACACGCCGGAAACACAGGCTCGACTCGTCGGAACCACCGCTGGACATGCAAAATGACCAGCCGGCTACGCCAGAACCACTTGGCGAACACTCCAGAATCACCTGTCGGGCATGCCGGAACCGCCTCTCAGACTTGCCAGAAACATGTTCCGGACACGCTGGTACCACCTGCCGGAACACCGGAAGCACCTGCCGAGCACGCCAGAACCACCTGCTCGACTCGCTAAAACCACCTGCTGGACACGCCAAAATCACCTGCCGGCTACGCCACAACCATTTGGTGAACGCTTCGGAATCACCTGCCGGGCTTGCTGGAACCACCTGCCGGTCACGCCAATATCACCTGCCAGCTATGCCAGAACCACTTGGCGGACACCATGGAAACACCTGTCGGGCCGGCCGGAACCACCTCTCAGACGTGCCAGAACCATGAGCCTGAGATGCCGGAACCACTCCCCGAACAGACCGAAACCACCTGCCAGACCCGCCTGAAGCCCCTGGCAAGCACGCCTGATCCACCTGCTCAACTAGCTGGAACCAACCTGCCAGACACGCTGGAAGCACCTGCTGAGCATGCCTGAGCCAAATGCTCGACTTGCGAGAAACACCTGCCTGACACGCCAAAATCACCTGCCGGGTACGCCAGAACCACGTGGCGGACACTCCGGAATCACCTGTCGGGCATGCCGGAACCAACTCTCAGACGTGCCAGAACCTCGTGCCGGTCACGCCAGAACCACCTGCCGGACAGACCGGAAACACCTGCTGGATACGCCGCAACCACCGGCTCGACTCGCCGGAACCACCGCCGGACATGCAAAATGACCTGCCGGCTATGCCAGAACCACTTGGCGAACACTCCGGAATCACCTGTTGGGCCTGCCCGAACCAACTCTCAGACGTGCCAGAACCTCATGCCGGTCACGCCAGAACCACCTGCTGAGTATGCTGGAACCACCTGATCCTCTCCCCAGAACCACCTGCTGGACACGCCAGAATCACCTGCCGACTACGCCAGAACCACTCGGCAGACACTCCGCAACCACCTGCCGGGCATGCCGGACCCACATCTCAGAGGTGCCAGAACCACATCCCGGACACTCCGGAATCACCTGCCTGGCATGCAGGAACCATCTCTCAGAGGTGCCAGAAGCATGTTCCGGACACGCTGGTACCACCTGCCGAGCTCGCCGGAACCACCTGCTGGACACGCCAAAATCACATGCCAGCTACGCCAGAACCACACGGCAGACACTCCGGAATCACCTGCCGGGCTGGCTGGAACCACCTGCCGGTCACGCCAACATCAACTTTCAGCTACGCCAGAACCACTTGGCGGACACTCCGGAAACACCTCTCCGGCCGGCCGGAACCACCTCTCAGACGTGCCAGAACCATGTGCCTGAGGTGCCGGAACCACTCCCCGAACAGACCGAAACCACCTGCCAGACCCGCCTTAACCACCTGGCGAGCACGCCTGATCCACCTGCTCAACTAGCCGGAACCAACTCCCTGACACGCCAAAATCACCTGCCAGGTATACAAGAACCACTTGTGGACACTCCGGAATCATCTGCCGGACATGAGAGAACCAGCTCTCAGACACACCAGAACCACGTGCCAGAGACGTCGGAAGCAACAGCTGAGCATGACTGAGCCACCTGCTCGACTCGCAAGATACACCTGTCGGATGCCAAAATCACCTGCCGGGTACGCCAGAAATACTTGGCGGACGCTCCGGAATCACCTGTCGGGCGTGCCGGAACCTCCTCTCAGACTTGCCATAACCATGTTCCAGACACGCCGGTACCACCTGCCGAGTATGCCGGAACCAGCTGATCCACTCCCCAGAACCACCTAGTGGACACGCCAAAATCAACTGCCGGCTACACCAGAACCACTCGTCAGAAACTCCGGAATCACAGGCCGGGCATTCCGGAACCACCTCTCAGAGGTGCCAGAACCACATGCCGGACACTCCAGAATCACCTGCCGGGCCTGCTGGAACCACGTGCTGGACATGCCGGAACCACCTGCCGGACATGCCGGAACCACCTTCGGGACATTCCGGAACCACCGGCTCGACTCGCCGGAACCATTGCCGGACATGCAAAATCACCTGCCGGCTACGCCAGAACCACTTGGCGAACACTCCGGAATCACCTGCCGGGCATGGCGGAACCACCTCTCAGAGGTGCCAGAACCAAATGCCGGAGACTCCGGTATCACCTGCCGGGCATGCCGGAACCACCTCTCAGAGGTGCCAGAACCACATGCCGGACACTCCGGAATCACCTGCAGGGCCTGCTGGAACCACGTGCTGGACATGCCGGAACCACCTGCAGGACATGCCGGAACCACCTTCGGGACATTCCGGAACCACCGGCTCGACTCGCCGGAACCATTGCCGGACATGCAAAATCACCTGCCGGCTACGCCAGAACCACTTGGCGAACACTCCGGTATCACCTGCCGGGCATGCCGGAACCACCTGCCGGACATGCCGGAACCAGATGCCACACATGCCGGAACCACCGGCTCGACTCGCCGGAACAACCGCCGGACATGCAAAATCAGCTGCCGGCTACGCCAGAACCACTTGGCGAACACTCCGGAATCACCTGCCAGGCATGGCGGAACCACCTCTCAGACATGCCAGAACCACATGCCAATGACACCGGAAGCACCTGCAGAGAACGCCAGAACCACCCGCTCGACTCGCCAAAACCACCCGCTGGACACGCCAAAATCACCTGCCGGCTACGCCAGAACCACTCGGCAGACACTCCGGAATCACCTGCCGGGCTGGCTGGAACCACCTGCCGGTCACGCCAACATCACCTTTCACCTACGCCAGAACCACTTGGCGGACACTCCGGAAACACCTGCCGAGCACGCCGGAACCACCTACTCGACTCGCTGGAACCACCTACCTGACACGCTAAAATCACCTGCCGGGTATGCCACAACCACTTGTTGGACACTCCGGAATCATCTGCCGGACATGCCAGAACCAGCTCTCAGACTCACCAGAACCACGTGCCAGACACGCCGGAAGCACCTGCTGAGCATGCCTGAGCCAAGTGCTCGACTTGCAAGAAACACCTGCCTGACACGCCAAAATCACCTGCCGGGTACGCCAGAACCACGTTGCGGACACTCCGGAATCACCTGTCGGGCATGCCGGAACCAACTCTCAGACGTGCCAGAACCTCGTGCCGGTCACGCCAGAACCACCTGCCGGACACGCCGGAAGCAGCGGCTCGACTCGCCGGAACCACCGCCGGACATGCCGGAACCACATGCCAGACATGCCGGAACCACCGGCTCGACTCGCCGGAACCATTGCCGGACATGCAAAATCACCTGCTGGCTACGACAGAACCACTTGGCGAACACTCCGGAATCACCTGCCGGGCATGGCGGAACCACCTCTCAGACATGCCGGAACCACATGCCAATGACACCGGAAGCACCTGCCGAGCAAGCCAGAACCACCTGCTCGACTCGCCAAAACCACCTGTTGGACACGCCAACATCACCTGCCAGCTATGCCAGAACCACTTGGCGGACACCATGGAAACACCTCTCGGGCCGGCCGGAATCACCTCTCAGACGTGCCAGAACCATGAGCCTGAGATGCCGGAACCACTCCCCGAACAGACAGAAACCACCTGCCAGACCCGCCTGAAGCCCCTGGCAAGCACGCCTGATCCACCTGCTCAACTAGCCGGAACCAACTTCCTGACACGCCAAAATCACCTGCCAGGTATACCAGAACCACTTGGTGGACACTCCGGAATCATCTGCCGGACATGCCAGAACCAGCTCTCAGACACACCACAACCACGTGCCATAGACGCCGGAAGCACCAGCTGAGCATGCCTGAGCCACCTGTTCGACGCGCAAGATACACCTGTCGGACATGCCAAAATCACCTGCGGGGTACGTCAGAAACACTGGGCGGAAGCTCCGGAATCACCTGTCAGGCGTGCCGGAACCACCTCTCAGACTTGCCAGAACCATGTTCTGGACACGCCGGTACCACCTGCCGAGTATGCCGGAACCAGCTGATCCACTCCCCAGAACCACCTAGTGGACACGCCAAAATCAACTGCCCGCTACGCCAGAACCACTCGGCAGACACTCCGGAATCACAGGCCACGCATTCCGGAACCACCTCTCAGAGGTGCCAGAACCAAATGCCGGAGACTCCGGTACACCTGCCGGGCATGCCGGTACCACCTCTCAGAGGTGCCAGAACCACATGCCGGACACTCCCGAATCACCTGCAGGGCATGCTGGAACCACGTGCTGGACATGACGGAACCACCTGACGGACATGCCGGAACCACCTGCCGGATATTCCGGAACCACCGGCTCGACTCGCCAGAACCATTGCCGGACATGCAAAATCACCTGCCGGCTACGCCAGAACCACTTGGCGAACACTCCGGTATCACCTGCCGGCATGCCGGAACCACCTCTCAGAGGTGCCAGAACCACATGCCGGACACTCCGGAATCACCTGCAGGGCATGCTGGAACCACGTGCTGGACATGCCGGAACCACCTGCCGGACATGCCGGAACCACCTGCCGGACATTCCGGACCACCGGCTCGACTCGCCGGAACCATTGCCGGACATGCAAAATCACCTGCCGGCTACGCCAGAACCACTTGGCGAACACTCCGGTATCACCTGCCGGGCATGCCGGAACCACCTGCCGGACAGACCGGAAACACCTGCTGGATACGCCGCAACCACCGGCTCGACTCGCCGGAACCACCGCTGGACATGCAAAATGACCTGCCGGCTATGCCAGAACCACTTGGCGAACACTCCGGAATCACCTGTCGGGCCTGCCCGAACCACCTCTCAGACTTGCCAAAACCATGTTCCGGACACGCCGGTACCACCTGCCGAGTATGCCGGAACCACCTTATCCACTCCCCAGAACCACCTGCTGGATACGCCAGAATCACCTGCCGGCTACTCCAGAACCACTTGGCAGACACTCCGTAACCAACTCTCGGGCATGCCGGAACCACCTCTCAGAGGTGCCAGAACCGCATGCCGGACTCTCCGGAATCACCTGCCGGGCATGCCGGAACCACCTGATCCTCTCCACAGAACCACCTGCTGGACACGCCAGAATCACCTGCCGGCTACGCCAGAACCACTCGGCAGACACTCCGGAACCACCTGCCGGGCATGCCGGAACCACCTCTCAGACATGCCGGAACCACATGCCAATGACACCGGAAGCACCTGCCAAGCGCGCCAGAACCACCTGCTCGACTCGCCAAAAGCACCTGCTGGACACGCCAAAATCACGTGCCGGCAATGCCACAACCATTTGGTGAATTCTTCGGAATCACCTGCCGGGCTTGCTGGAACCACCTGCCGGTCACGCCAACATCACCTGCCAGCTATGCCAGAACCACTTGGCGGACACCATGGAAACACCTGTCGGGCCGGACGGAACCACCTATCAGACATGCCAGAACCATGTGCCTGAGATGCCGGAACCACACCCCGAACAGACCGAAACCACCTGCCAGACCCGCCTGAACCACCTGCCGAGCACGCCGGAACCACCTACTCGACTCGCTGCAACCACCTACCTGACACGCTAAAATCACCTGCCGGGTATGCCACAACCACTTGGTGGACACTCCGGAATCATCTGCCGGACATGCCACAACCAGCTCTCAGACACACCAGAACCACGTGCCAGACACGCCGGAAGCACCTGCTGAGCATGCCTGAGCCAAATGCTCGACTTGCAAGAAGCACCTGCCAGACACGCCAAAATCACCTGCCGGGTACGCCAGAACCACGTGGCGGACACTCCGGAATCACCTGTCGGGCATGCCGGAACCAACTCTCAGACGTGCCAGAACCTCGTGCCGGTCACGCCAGAACCACCTGCCGGACACGCCGGAAACACAGGCTCGACTCGTCGGAACCACCGCTGGACATGCAAAATGACCAGCCGGCTACGCCAGAACCACTTGGCGAACACTCCAGAATCACCTGTCGGGCATGCCGGAACCGCCTCTCAGACTTGCCAGAAACATGTTCCGGACACGCTGGTACCACCTGCCGGAACACCGGAAGCACCTGCCGAGCACGCCAGAACCACCTGCTCGACTCGCTAAAACCACCTGCTGGACACGCCAAAATCACCTGCCGGCTACGCCACAACCATTTGGTGAACGCTTCGGAATCACCTGCCGGGCTTGCTGGAACCACCTGCCGGTCACGCCAATATCACCTGCCAGCTATGCCAGAACCACTTGGCGGACACCATGGAAACACCTGTCGGGCCGGCCGGAACCACCTCTCAGACGTGCCAGAACCATGAGCCTGAGATGCCGGAACCACTCCCCGAACAGACCGAAACCACCTGCCAGACCCGCCTGAAGCCCCTGGCAAGCACGCCTGATCCACCTGCTCAACTAGCTGGAACCAACCTGCCAGACACGCTGGAAGCACCTGCTGAGCATGCCTGAGCCAAATGCTCGACTTGCGAGAAACACCTGCCTGACACGCCAAAATCACCTGCCGGGTACGCCAGAACCACGTGGCGGACACTCCGGAATCACCTGTCGGGCATGCCGGAACCAACTCTCAGACGTGCCAGAACCTCGTGCCGGTCACGCCAGAACCACCTGCCGGACAGACCGGAAACACCTGCTGGATACGCCGCAACCACCGGCTCGACTCGCCGGAACCACCGCCGGACATGCAAAATGACCTGCCGGCTATGCCAGAACCACTTGGCGAACACTCCGGAATCACCTGTTGGGCCTGCCCGAACCAACTCTCAGACGTGCCAGAACCTCATGCCGGTCACGCCAGAACCACCTGCTGAGTATGCTGGAACCACCTGATCCTCTCCCCAGAACCACCTGCTGGACACGCCAGAATCACCTGCCGACTACGCCAGAACCACTCGGCAGACACTCCGCAACCACCTGCCGGGCATGCCGGACCCACATCTCAGAGGTGCCAGAACCACATCCCGGACACTCCGGAATCACCTGCCTGGCATGCAGGAACCATCTCTCAGAGGTGCCAGAAGCATGTTCCGGACACGCTGGTACCACCTGCCGAGCTCGCCGGAACCACCTGCTGGACACGCCAAAATCACATGCCAGCTACGCCAGAACCACACGGCAGACACTCCGGAATCACCTGCCGGGCTGGCTGGAACCACCTGCCGGTCACGCCAACATCAACTTTCAGCTACGCCAGAACCACTTGGCGGACACTCCGGAAACACCTCTCCGGCCGGCCGGAACCACCTCTCAGACGTGCCAGAACCATGTGCCTGAGGTGCCGGAACCACTCCCCGAACAGACCGAAACCACCTGCCAGACCCGCCTTAACCACCTGGCGAGCACGCCTGATCCACCTGCTCAACTAGCCGGAACCAACTCCCTGACACGCCAAAATCACCTGCCAGGTATACAAGAACCACTTGTGGACACTCCGGAATCATCTGCCGGACATGAGAGAACCAGCTCTCAGACACACCAGAACCACGTGCCAGAGACGTCGGAAGCAACAGCTGAGCATGACTGAGCCACCTGCTCGACTCGCAAGATACACCTGTCGGATGCCAAAATCACCTGCCGGGTACGCCAGAAATACTTGGCGGACGCTCCGGAATCACCTGTCGGGCGTGCCGGAACCTCCTCTCAGACTTGCCATAACCATGTTCCAGACACGCCGGTACCACCTGCCGAGTATGCCGGAACCAGCTGATCCACTCCCCAGAACCACCTAGTGGACACGCCAAAATCAACTGCCGGCTACACCAGAACCACTCGTCAGAAACTCCGGAATCACAGGCCGGGCATTCCGGAACCACCTCTCAGAGGTGCCAGAACCACATGCCGGACACTCCAGAATCACCTGCCGGGCCTGCTGGAACCACGTGCTGGACATGCCGGAACCACCTGCCGGACATGCCGGAACCACCTTCGGGACATTCCGGAACCACCGGCTCGACTCGCCGGAACCATTGCCGGACATGCAAAATCACCTGCCGGCTACGCCAGAACCACTTGGCGAACACTCCGGAATCACCTGCCGGGCATGGCGGAACCACCTCTCAGAGGTGCCAGAACCAAATGCCGGAGACTCCGGTATCACCTGCCGGGCATGCCGGAACCACCTCTCAGAGGTGCCAGAACCACATGCCGGACACTCCGGAATCACCTGCAGGGCCTGCTGGAACCACGTGCTGGACATGCCGGAACCACCTGCAGGACATGCCGGAACCACCTTCGGGACATTCCGGAACCACCGGCTCGACTCGCCGGAACCATTGCCGGACATGCAAAATCACCTGCCGGCTACGCCAGAACCACTTGGCGAACACTCCGGTATCACCTGCCGGGCATGCCGGAACCACCTGCCGGACATGCCGGAACCAGATGCCACACATGCCGGAACCACCGGCTCGACTCGCCGGAACAACCGCCGGACATGCAAAATCAGCTGCCGGCTACGCCAGAACCACTTGGCGAACACTCCGGAATCACCTGCCAGGCATGGCGGAACCACCTCTCAGACATGCCAGAACCACATGCCAATGACACCGGAAGCACCTGCAGAGAACGCCAGAACCACCCGCTCGACTCGCCAAAACCACCCGCTGGACACGCCAAAATCACCTGCCGGCTACGCCAGAACCACTCGGCAGACACTCCGGAATCACCTGCCGGGCTGGCTGGAACCACCTGCCGGTCACGCCAACATCACCTTTCACCTACGCCAGAACCACTTGGCGGACACTCCGGAAACACCTGCCGAGCACGCCGGAACCACCTACTCGACTCGCTGGAACCACCTACCTGACACGCTAAAATCACCTGCCGGGTATGCCACAACCACTTGTTGGACACTCCGGAATCATCTGCCGGACATGCCAGAACCAGCTCTCAGACTCACCAGAACCACGTGCCAGACACGCCGGAAGCACCTGCTGAGCATGCCTGAGCCAAGTGCTCGACTTGCAAGAAACACCTGCCTGACACGCCAAAATCACCTGCCGGGTACGCCAGAACCACGTTGCGGACACTCCGGAATCACCTGTCGGGCATGCCGGAACCAACTCTCAGACGTGCCAGAACCTCGTGCCGGTCACGCCAGAACCACCTGCCGGACACGCCGGAAGCAGCGGCTCGACTCGCCGGAACCACCGCCGGACATGCAAAATGACCTGCCAGCTACGCCAGAACCACTTGGCGAACACTCCGGAATCACATGTAGGGCATGCCAGAACCGCCTCTCAGACTTGCCAGAACCATGTTCCGGACACGCCGGTACCACCTGCCGAGTATGCCGGAACCACCTGATCCACTCCCCAGAACCACCTGCTGGACACGCCAGAATCACCTGCCGACTACGCCAGAACCACTCGGCAGACACTCCGGAACCACCTGCCGGGCATGCCCAAACCACCTCTCAGAGTCACCAGAACCACATGCCGAACACTCCAGAATCACCTGCCGGGCATTCCGGAACCACCTCTCAGAGGTGCCAGAACCACATGCCGGACACTCCCGAATCACCTGCCGGGCATGCCGGAACCATCTCTCAGACGTGCCAGAACCATGATCCGGACACGCTGGTACCACCTGCCGAGCTCGCTGGAACCACCTGCTGGACACGCCAAAATCACCTGCCAACTATGCCAGAACCACACGGCAGACACTCCGGAATCACATGCCAGGCATTCCGGAACCACCTCTCACAGGTGCCAGAACCAAATGCCGGAGACTCCGGTATCACCTGCCGGGCATGCTGGAACCACCTCTCAGAGGTGCCAGAACCACATGCCGGACACTCCGGAATCACCTGCCGGGCATGCCGGAACCATCTGTCAGACGTGCCAGAACCATGTGCCTGAGATGCCGGAACCACACCCCGAACAGACGAAACCACCTGCCAGACCCGCCTGAACCACCTTCCGAGCACGCCGGAACCACCTACTCGACTCGCTGGAACCTCCTACCTGACACTCTAAAATCACCTGCCGGGTATGCCACAACCACTTGGTGGACACTCCGGAATCACCTGCCGGACATGCCGGAACCAACTCTCAGACGTGCCAGAACCTCGTGACGGTCACGCCAGAACCACCTGCCGAGTATGCTGGAACCACCTGATCCTCTCCCCAGAACCATCTGCTGGACACGCCAGAATCACCTGCCGACTACGCCAGAACCACTCGGCAGACACTCCGGAACCACCTGCCGGGCATGCCGGACCCACATCTCAGAGGTGCCAGAACCACATGCCGGACACTCTGGAATCACCTGCCTGGCATGCAGGAACCATCTCTCAGAGGTGCCAGAACCATGTTCCGGACACGCTGGTACCACCTGCCGAGCTCGCCGGAACCACCTGCTGGACACGCCAAAATCAACTGCCGGCTATGCCAGAACCACTCGTCAGAAACTCCGGAATCACAGGCCAGGAATTCTGGAACCACCTCTCAGAGGTGCCAGAACCACATGCCGGACACTCCGGAATCACCTGCCGGGCATGCTGGAACCACGTGCTGGACATGCCGGAACCACCTGCCGGACATGCCGGAACCACCTTCGGGACATTCCGGAACCACCGGCTCGACTCGCCGGAACCATTGCCGGACACGCAAAATCACCTGCCGGCTACGCCAGAACCACTTGGCGAACACTCCGGTATCACCTGCCGGGCATGGCGGAACCACCTCTCAGACATGCCGGAACCACATGCCAATGACACCGGAAGCACCTGCCGAGCACGCCAGAACCACCTGCTCGACTCGCCAAATCCACCTGCTGGACACGCCAAAATCACCTGCCGGCTACGCCACAACCATTTGGTGAACGCTTCGGAATCACCTGCCGGGCTGGCTGGAACCACCTGCCGGTCACGCCAACATCACCTGCCAGCTATGCCAGAACCACTTGGCGGACACCGTGGAAACACCTGTCGGCCCGGCCGGAACCACCTCTCAGACGTGACAGAACCATGTGCCTGAGATGCCGGAACCACACCCCGAACAGACTGAAACCACCTGCCAGACCCGCCTGAACCACCTGCCGAGCACGCCGGAACCGCCTACCTGACACGCTAAAATCACCTGCCGGGTATGCCACAACCACTTGGTGGACACTCCGGAATCATCTGCCGGACATGCCAGAACCAGCTCTCAGACACACCAGAACCACGTGCCAGACACGCCGGAAGCACCTGCTGAGCATGCCTGAGCCAAATGCTCGACTTGCAAGAAGCACCTGCCAGACACGCCAAAATCACCTGCCGGGTATGCCAGAACCACGTGGCGGACACTCCGGAATCACCTGTCGGGCATGCCGGAACCAACTCTCAGACGTGCCAGAACCTCGTGCCGGTCACGCCAGAACCACCTGCCGGACAGACCGGAAACACTTGCTGGACACGCCGGAACCACCGGCTCGACTCGCCGGTACCACCGCCGGACATGCAAAATGACCTGCCGGCTACGCCAGAACCACTTGGCGAACACTCCGGAATCACCTGTCGGGCATGCCGGAACCACCTCTCAGACTTGCCAGAACCATGTTCCGGACACGCCGGTACCACCTGCCGAGTATGCCACAACCACCTGATCCACTCCCCAGAACCACCTGCTGGATACGCCAGAATCACCTGCCGGCTACGCCAGAACCAATCGGCAGACACTCCATAACCAAATGCCGGGCATGCCGGAACCACCTCTCAGAGGTGCCAGAACCACATGACGGACACTCCGGAATCACCTGCCGGGCATGCCGGAACCATCTCTCAGATGTGCCAGAACCCTGGCCCGGACAAGCCGGAACCACCTGCCGAGCTCGCCGGAACCACCTGCTGGACACGCCAAAATCACCTACAGGCTACGCCAGAACCACTCGGCAGACACTCCGGAATCACATGCCGGGCATTCCGGAACCACCTCTCACACGTGCCAGAACCAAATGCTGGACACTCCGGTATCACCTGCCGGGCATGCCGGAACCACCTCTCAGAGGTGCCAGAACCACATGTCGGACACTCCGGAATCACCTGCCGGGCATGCCGGAACCACCTGCTGGACATGCCGGAACCACCGGCTCGACTAGCCGTAACCATTGCCGGACATGCAAAATCACCTGCCGGCTACGCCAGAACCACTTGGCGAACACTCCGGAATCACCTGCCTGGCATGCCGGAACCACCTCTCAGAGGTGCCAGAACCACATGCCGGACACTCCCGAATCGCCTGCCGGGCATGCCGGAACCATCTCTCAGACGTGCCAGAACCATGTTCCGGACACGCTGGTACCACCTGCCGAACTCGCCGGAACCACCTGCTGGACACGCCAAAATCATGTGCCGGCTACGCCAGAACCTCACGGCAGACACTCCGGAATCCCCTGCCGGGCTGGCTGGAACCACCTGCCGGTCATGCCAATATCACCTGCCAGCTGTGCCAGAACCACTTGGCGGACACCATGGAAACACCTCTCGGGCCGGCCGGAATCACCTCTCAGACGTGCCAGAACCATGAGCCTGAGATGCCGGAACCACTCCCCGAACAAACAGAAACCACCTGCCAGACCCGCCTGAAGCCCCTGGCAAGCACGCCTGATCCACCTGCTCAACTAGCCGGAACCAACTTCCTGACACGCCAAAATCACCTGCCAGGTATACCAGAACCACTTGGTGGACACTCCGGAATCATCTGCCGGACATGCCAGAACCAGCTCTCAGACACACCACAACCACGTGCCATAGACGCCGGAAGCACCAGCTGAGCATGCCTGAGCCACCTGTTCGACGCGCAAGATACACCTGTCGGACATGCCAAAATCACCTGCGGGGTACGTCAGAAACACTGGGCGGAAGCTCCGGAATCACCTGTCAGGCGTGCCGGAACCACCTCTCAGACTTGCCAGAACCATGTTCTGGACACGCCGGTACCACCTGCCGAGTATGCCGGAACCAGCTGATCCACTCCCCAGAACCACCTAGTGGACACGCCAAAATCAACTGCCCGCTACGCCAGAACCACTCGGCAGACACTCCGGAATCACAGGCCACGCATTCCGGAACCACCTCTCAGAGGTGCCAGAACCAAATGCCGGAGACTCCGGTACACCTGCCGGGCATGCCGGTACCACCTCTCAGAGGTGCCAGAACCACATGCCGGACACTCCCGAAACACCTGCAGGGCATGCTGGAACCACGTGCTGGACATGACGGAACCACCTGACGGACATGCCGGAACCACCTGCCGGATATTCCGGAACCACCGGCTCGACTCGCCAGAACCATTGCCGGACATGCAAAATCACCTGCCGGCTACGCCAGAACCACTTGGCGAACACTCCGGTATCACCTGCCGGCATGCCGGAACCACCTCTCAGAGGTGCCAGAACCACATGCCGGACACTCCGGAATCACCTGCAGGGCATGCTGGAACCACGTGCTGGACATGCCGGAACCACCTGCCGGACATGCCGGAACCACCTGCCGGACATTCCGGAACCACCGGCTCGACTCGCCGGAACCATTGCCGGACATGCAAAATCACCTGCCGGCTACGCCAGAACCACTTGGCGAACAATCCGGTATCACATGCCGGGCATGCCGGAACCACCTGCCGGACAGACCGGAAACACCTGCTGGATACGCCGCAACCACCGGCTCGACTCGCCGGAACCACCGCTGGACATGCAAAATGACCTGCCGGCTATGCCAGAACCACTTGGCGAACACTCCGGAATCACCTGTCGGGCCTGCCCGAACCACCTCTCAGACTTGCCAAAACCATGTTCCGGACACGCCGGTACCACCTGCCGAGTATGCCGGAACCACCTGATCCACTCCCCAGAACCACCTGCTGGATACGCCAGAATCACCTGCCGGCTACTCCAGAACCACTTGGCAGACACTCCGTAACCAACTCTCGGGCATGCCGGAACCACCTCTCAGAGGTGCCAGAACCGCATGCCGGACTCTCCGGAATCACCTGCCGGGCATGCCGGAACCACCTGATCCTCTCCACAGAACCATCTGCTGGACACGCCAGAATCACCTGCCGGCTACGCCAGAACCACTTGGCAGACACTCCGGAACCACCTGCCGGGCATGCCGGAACCACCTCTCAGACATGCCGGAACCACATGCCAATGACACCGGAAGCACCTGCCAAGCGCGCCAGAACCACCTGCTCGACTCGCCAAAAGCACCTGCTGGACACGCCAAAATCACGTGCCGGCAATGCCACAACCATTTGGTGAATTCTTCGGAATCACCTGCCGGGCTTGCTGGAACCACCTGCCGGTCACGCCAACATCACCTGCCAGCTATGCCAGAACCACTTGGCGGACACCATGGAAACACCTGTCGGGCCGGACGGAACCACCTATCAGACGTGCCAGAACCATGTGCCTTAGATGCCGGAACCACACCCCGAACAGACCGAAACCACCTGCCAGACCCGCCTGAACCACCTGCCGAGCACGCCGGAACCACCTACTCGACTCGCTGCAACCACCTACCTGACACGCTAAAATCACCTGCCGGGTATGCCACAACCACTTGGTGGACACTCCGGAATCATCTGCCGGACATGCCACAACCAGCTCTCAGACACACCAGAACCACGTGCCAGACACGCCGGAAGCACCTGCTGAGCATGCCTGAGCCAAATGCTCGACTTGCAAGAAGCACCTGCCAGACACGCCAAAATCACCTGCCGGGTACGCCAGAACCACGTGGCGGACACTCCGGAATCACCTGTCGGGCATGCCGGAACCAACTCTCAGACGTGCCAGAACCTCGTGCCGGTCACGCCAGAACCACCTGCCGGACACGCCGGAAACACAGGCTCGACTCGTCGGAACCACCGCTGGACATGCAAAATGACCAGCCGGCTACGCCAGAACCACTTGGCGAACACTCCAGAATCACCTGTCGGGCATGCCGGAACCGCCTCTCAGACTTGCCAGAAACATGTTCCGGACACGCTGGTACCACCTGCCGGAACACCGGAAGCACCTGCCGAGCACGCCAGAACCACCTGCTCGACTCGCTAAAACCACCTGCTGGACACGCCAAAATCACCTGCCGGCTACGCCACAACCATTTGGTGAACGCTTCGGAATCACCTGCCGGGCTTGCTGGAACCACCTGCCGGTCACGCCAATATCACCTGCCAGCTATGCCAGAACCACTTGGCGGACACCATGGAAACACCTGTCGGGCCGGCCGGAACCACCTCTCAGACGTGCCAGAACCATGAGCCTGAGATGCCGGAACCACTCCCCGAACAGACCGAAACCACCTGCCAGACCCGCCTGAAGCCCCTGGCAAGCACGCCTGATCCACCTGCTCAACTAGCTGGAACCAACCTGCCAGACACGCTGGAAGCACCTGCTGAGCATGCCTGAGCCAAATGCTCGACTTGCGAGAAACACCTGCCTGACACGCCAAAATCACCTGCCGGGTACGCCAGAACCACGTGGCGGACACTCCGGAATCACCTGTCGGGCATGCCGGAACCAACTCTCAGACGTGCCAGAACCTCGTGCCGGTCACGCCAGAACCACCTGCCGGACAGACCGGAAACACCTGCTGGATACGCCGCAACCACCGGCTCGACTCGCCGGAACCACCGCCGGACATGCAAAATGACCTGCCGGCTACGCCAGAACCACTTGGCGAACACTCCGGAATCACCCGTTGGGCCTGCCCGAACCAACTCTCAGACGTGCCAGAACCTCGTGCCGGTCACGCCAGAACCACCTGCTGAGTATGCTGGAACCACCTGATCCTCTCCCCAGAACCACCTGCTGGACACGCCAGAATCACCTGCCGACTACGCCAGAACCACTCGGCCGACACTCCGGAACCACCTGCCGGGCATGCCGGACCCACATCTCAGAGGTGCCAGAACCACATCCCGGACACTCCGGAATCACCTGCCTGGCATGCAGGAACCATCTCTCAGAGGTGCCAGAAGCATGTTCCGGACACGCTGGTACCACCTGCCGAGCTCGCCGGAACCACCTGCTGGACACGCCAAAATCACATGCCAGCTACGCCAGAACCACACGGCAGACACTCCGGAATCACCTGCCGGGCTGGCTGGAACCACCTGCCGGTCACGCCAACATCAACTTTCAGCTACGCCAGAACCACTTGGCGGACACTCCGGAAACACCTCTCCGGCCGGCCGGAACCACCTCTCAGACGTGCCAGAACCATGTGCCTGAGGTGCCGGAACCACTCCCCGAACAGACCGAAACCACCTGCCAGACCCGCCTTAACCACCTGGCGAGCACGCCTGATCCACCTGCTCAACTAGCCGGAACCAACTCCCTGACACGCCAAAATCACCTGCCAGGTATACAAGAACCACTTGTGGACACTCCGGAATCATCTGCCGGACATGCCAGAACCAGCTCTCAGACACACCAGAACCACGTGCCAGAGACGTCGGAAGCAACAGCTGAGCATGACTGAGCCACCTGCTCGACTCGCAAGATACACCTGTCGGATGCCAAAATCACCTGCCGGGTACGCCAGAAATACTTGGCGGACGCTCCGGAATCACCTGTCGGGCGTGCCGGAACCTCCTCTCAGACTTGCCATAACCATGTTCCAGACATGCCGGTACCACCTGCCGAGTATGCCGGAACCAGCTGATCCACTCCCCAGAACCACCTAGTGGACACGCCAAAATCAACTGCCGGCTACACCAGAACCACTCGTCAGAAACTCCGGAATCACAGGCCGGGCATTCCGGAACCACCTCTCAGAGGTGCCAGAACCACATGCCGGACACTCCGGAATCACCTGCCGGGCCTGCTGGAACCACGTGCTGGACATGCCGGAACCACCTGCCGGACATGCCGGAACCACCTTCGGGACATTCCGGAACCACCGGCTCGACTCGCCGGAACCATTGCCGGACATGCAAAATCACCTGCCGGCTACGCCAGAACCACTTGGCGAACACTCCGGAATCACCTGCCGGGCATGGCGGAACCACCTCTCAGAGGTGCCAGAACCAAATGCCGGAGACTCCGGTATCACCTGCCGGGCATGCCGGAACCACCTCTCAGAGGTGCCAGAACCACATGCCGGACACTCCGGAATCACCTGCAGGGCATGCTGGAACCACGTGCTGGACATGCCGGAACCACCTGCCGGACATTCCGGAACCACCGGCTCGACTCGCCGGAACCATTGCCGGACATGCAAAATCACCTGCCGGCTACGCCAGAACCACTTGGCGAACACTCCGGTATCACCTGCCGGGCATGCCGGAACCACCTGCCGGACATGCCGGAACCAGATGCCACACATGCCGGAACCACCGGCTCGACTCGCCGGAACAACCGCCGGACATGCAAAATCAGCTGCCGGCTACGCCAGAACCACTTGGCGAACACTCCGGAATCACCTGCCAGGCATGGCGGAACCACCTCTCAGACATGCCAGAACCACATGCCAATGACACCGGAAGCACCTTCAGAGAACGCCAGAACCACCCGCTCGACTCGCCAAAACCACCCGCTGGACACGCCAAAATCACCTGCCGGCTACGCCAGAACCACTCGGCAGACACTCCGGAATCACCTGCCGGGCTGGCTGGAACCACCTGCCGGTCACGCCAACATCACCCTTCACCTACGCCAGGACCACTTGGCGGACACTCCGGAAACACCTGCCGAGCACGCCGGAACCACCTACTCGACTCGCTGGAACCACCTACCTGACACGCTAAAATCACCTGCCGGGTATGCCACAACCACTTGTTGGACACTCCGGAATCATCTGCCGGACATGCCAGAACCAGCTCTCAGACTCACCAGAACCACGTGCCAGACACGCCGGAAGCACCTGCTGAGCATGCCTGAGCCAAATGCTCGACTTGCAAGAAACACCTGCCTGACACGCCAAAATCACCTGCCGGGTACGCCAGAACCACGTTGCGGACACTCCGGAATCACCTGTCGGGCATGCCGGAACCAACTCTCAGACGTGCCAGAACCTCGTGCCGGTCACGCCAGAACCACCTGCCGGACACGCCGGAAGCAGTGGCTCGACTCGCCGGAACCACCGCCGGACATGCAAAATGACCTGCCAGCTACGCCAGAACCACTTGGCGAACACTCCGGAATCACATGTAGGGCATGCCAGAACCGCCTCTCAGACTTGCCAGAACCATGTTCCGGACACGCCGGTACCACCTGCCGAGTATGCCGGAACCACCTGATCCACTCCCCAGAACCACCTGCTGGACACGCCAGAATCACCTGCCGACTACGCCAGAACCACTCGGCAGACACTCCGGAACCACCTGCCGGGCATTCCCAAACCACCTCTCAGAGTCGCCAGAACCACATGCCGAACACTCCAGAATCACCTGCCGGGCATTCCGGAACCACCTCTCAGAGGTGCCAGAACCACATGCCGGACACTCCCGAATCACCTGCCGGGCATGCCGGAACCATCTCTCAGACGTGCCAGAACCATGATCCGGACACGCTGGTACCACCTGCCGAGCTCGCTGGAACCACCTGCTGGACACGCCAAAATCACCTGCCAGCTATGCCAGAACCACACGGCAGACACTCCGGAATCACATGCCAGGCATTCCGGAACCACCTCTCACAGGTGCCAGAACCAAATGCCGGAGACTCCGGTATCACCTGCCGGGCATGCTGGAACCACCTCTCAGAGGTGCCAGAACCACATGCCGGACACTCCGGAATCACCTGCCGGGCATGCCGGAACCATCTGTCAGACGTGCCAGAACCATGTGCCTGAGATGCCGGAACCACACCCCGAACAGACGAAACCACCTGCCAGACCCGCCTGAACCACCTTCCGAGCACGCCGGAACCACCTACTCGACTCGCTGGAACCTCCTACCTGACACTCTAAAATCACCTGCCGGGTATGCCACAACCACTTGGTGGACACTCCGGAATCACCTGCCGGACATGCCGGAACCAACTCTCAGACGTGCCAGAACCTCGTGACGGTCACGCCAGAACCACCTGCCGAGTATGCTGGAACCACCTGATCCTCTCCCCAGAACCATCTGCTGGACACGCCAGAATCACCTGCCGACTACGCCAGAACCACTCGGCAGACACTCCGGAACCACCTGCCGGGCATGCCGGACCCACATCTCAGAGGTGCCAGAACCACATGCCGGACACTCTGGAATCACCAGCCTGGCATGCAGGAACCATCTCTCAGAGGTGCCAGAACCATGTTCCGGACACGCTGGTACCACCTGCCGAGCTCGCCGGAACCACCTGCTGGACACGCCAAAATCAACTGCCGGCTACGCCAGAACCACTCGTCAGAAACTCCGGAATCACAGGCCAGGAATTCCGGAACCACCTCTCAGAGGTGCCAGAACCACATGCCGGACACTCCGGAATCACCTGCCGGGCATGCTGGAACCACGTGCTGGACATGCCGGAACCACCTGCCGGACATGCCGGAACCACCTTCGGGACATTCCGGAACCACCGGCTCGACTCGCCGGAACCATTGCCGGACACGCAAAATCACCTGCCGGCTACGCCAGAACCACTTGGCGAACACTCCGGTATCACCTGCCGGGCATGGCGGAACCACCTCTCAGACATGCCGGAACCACATGCCAATGACACCGGAAGCACCTGCCGAGCACGCCAGAACCACCTGCTCGACTCGCCAAATCCACCTGCTGGACACGCCAAAATCACCTGCCGGCTACGCCACAACCATTTGGTGAACGCTTCGGAATCACCTGCCGGGCTGGCTGGAACCACCTGCCGGTCACACCAACATCACCTGCCAGCTATGCCAGAACCACTTGGCGGACACCGTGGAAACACCTGTCGGGCCGGCCGGAACCACCTCTCAGACGTGACAGAACCATGTGCCTGAGATGTCGGAACCACACCCCGAACAGACTGAAACCACCTGCCAGACCCGCCTGAACCACCTGCCGAGCACGCCGGAACCGCCTACTCGACTCGCCGGAACCACCTACCTGACACGCTAAAATCACCTGCCGGGTATGCCACAACCACTTGGTGGACACTCCGGAATCATCTGCCGGACATGCCAGAACCAGCTCTCAGACACACCAGAACCACGTGCCAGACACGCCGGAAGCACCTGCTGAGCATGCCTGAGCCAAATGCTCGACTTGCAAGAAACACCTGCCTGACACGCCAAAATCACTTGCCGGGTACGCCAGAACCACGTGGCGGACACTCCGGAATCACCTGTCGGGCATGCCGGAACCAACTCTCAGACGTGCCAGAACCTCGTGCCGGTCACGCCAGAACCACCTGCCGGACAGACCGGAAACAGCTGCTGGATACGCCGCAACCACCGGCTCGACTCGCCGGAACCACCGCCTGACATGCAAAATGACCTGCCGGCTATGCCAGAACCACTTGGCGAACACTCCGGAATCACCTGTCAGGCCTGCCGGAACCACCTCTCAGACTTGCCAGAACCATGTTCCGGACACGCCGGTACCACCTGCCGAGTATGCCGGAACCACCTGATCCACTCCCCAGAACCACCTGCTGGATACGCCAGAATCACCTGCCGGCTACTCCAGAACCACTTGGCAGACACTCCGTAACCAACTGCCGGGCATGCCGGAACCACCTCTCAGAGGTGCCAGAACCGCATGCCGGACACTCCGGAATCACCTGCCGGGCATGCCGGAACCACCTCTCAGAGGTGCCAGAACCACATGCCGGACACTCCCGAATCACCTGCCGGGCATGCCGGAACCATCTGTCAGACGTGCCAGAACCATGTGCCTGAGATGCCGGAACCACACCCCGAACAGACGAAACCACCTGCCAGACCCGCCTGAACCACCTGCCGAGCACGCCGGAACCACCTACTCGACTCGCTGGAACCACCTACCTGACACGCTAAAATCACCTGCCGGGTATGCCACAACCACTTGGTGGACACTCCGGAATCATCTGCCGGACATGCCAGAACCAGCTCTCAGACACACCAGAACCACGTGCCAGACATGCCGGAAGCACCTGCTGAGCATGCCTGAGCCAAATGCTCGACTTGCAAGAAGCACCTGCCAGACACGCCAAAATCACCTGCCGGGTACGACAGAACCACGTGGCGGACACTCCGGAATCCACTGTCGGGCATGCCGGAACCAACTCTCAGACGTGCCAGAACCTCGTGCCGGTCACGCCAGAACCACCTTCCGAGTATGCTGGAACCACCTGATCCTCTCCCCAGAACCAACTGCTGGACACGCCAGAATCACCTGCCGGCTACGCCAGAACCACTCGGCAGACACTCCGGAACCACCTGCCGAGCATGCCGGAACCACCTCTCAGAGGTGCCAGAACCACATGCTGGACAGTCCGGGATCACCTGCCGGGCATGCCGGAACCATCTCTCAGATGTGCCAGAACCATGTTCCGGACACGCCGGTACCAACAGCCGAGCTCGCCGGAACCACCTGCTGGACACGCCAAAATCATGTGCCGGCTACGCCAGAACCACTCGGCAGACACTCCGGAATCACCTGCCGGGCTGGCTGGAACCACCTGCCGGTCACGCCAATATCACCTGCCAGCTGTGCCAGAACCACTTGGCGGACACCATGGAAACACCTGTCGGGCCGGCCGGAACCACCTCTCAGACGTGCCAGAACCATGAGACTGAGATGGCGGAACCAATCCCCGAACAGACCGAAACCACCTGCCAGACCTGCCTGAAGCCCCTGGCAAGCACGCCTGATCCACCTGCTCAACTAGCCGGAACCAACTTCCTGACACGCCAAAATCGCCTGACAGGTATACCAGAACCACTTGGTGGACACTCCGGAATCATCTGCCGGACATGCCAGAACCAGCTCTCAGACACACCACAACCACGTGCCAGAGAAGCCGGAAGCACCAGCTGAGCATGCCTGAGCCACCTGCTCGACTTGCAAGAAACACCTGTCGGACATGCCAAAATCAGCTGCCGGGTACGCCAGAAACACTTGGCGGACACTCCGGAATCACCTGTCGGGCGTGCCGGAACCACCTCTCAGACTTGCCAGAACCATGTTCTGGACACGCCGGTACAACCTGCCGAGTATGCCGGAACCAGCTGATCCACTCCCCAGAACCACCTAGTGGACACGCCAAAATCAACTGCCGGCTACGCCAGAACCACTCAGCAGACACTCCGGAATCACATGCCAGGCATTCCGGAACCACCTCTCAGAGGTGCCAGAGCCAAATGCCGGAGACTCCGGTATCACCTGCCGGGCATGCCGGAACCACCTCTCAGAGGTGCCAGAACCACATGCCGGACACTCCGGAATCACCTGCCGGGCATGCTGGAACCACATAACGGACACTCCGGAACCACCTAGTCGACTCGCTGGAACCACCTACCTGACACGCTAAAATCACATGCCGGGTATGCCACAACCACTTGGTGGACACTCCGGAATCATCTGCCGGACATGCCAGAACCAGCTCTCAGACTCACCAGAACCACGTGACAGACACGCCGGAAGCACCTGCTGAGCATGCCTGAGCCAAATGGCCGACTTGCAAGAAACACCTGCCTGACACGCCAAAATCACCTGCCGGGTACGCCAGAACCACGTGGCGGACACTCCGGAATCACCTGTCGGGCATGCCGGAACCAACTCTCAGACGTGCCAGAACCTCGTGCCGGTCACGCCAGAACCACCTGCCGGACACGCCGGAACCAGCGGCTCGACTCTCCTGAACCACCGCCGGACATGCAAAATGACCTGCCGGCTGCGCCAGAACCACTTGGCGAACACTCCGGAATCACCTGTCGGGCATGCCAGAACCGCCTCTCAGACTTGCCAGAACCATGTTCCGGACACGCCGGTACCACCTGCCGGGCATGCCGGAACCATCTCTCAGACGTGCCAGAACCTGATCCGGACACGCTGGTACCACCTGCCGAGCTCGCCGGAACCACCTGCTGTACACGCCAAAATCACCTGCCAGCTACGCCAGAACCACACGGCAGACACTCCGGAATCCCATGCCAGGCATTCCGGAACGACCTCTCAGAGGTGCCAGAACCAAATGCCGGAGACTCCGGTATCACCTGCCGGGCATGCTGGAACCACCTCTCAGAGGTGCCAGAACCACATGCCGGACACTCCGGAATCACCTGCCGGGCATGCCGGAACCACCTGCTGGACATGCAGGAATCACCTGCCGGACATGCCGGAACCACCGGCTCGACTCGCCGGAACCATTGCCGGACATGCAAAATCACCTGCCGGCTACGCCAGAACCACTTGGCGAACACTCCGGAATCACCTGCCGGGCATGCAAAATGACCTGCCTCTCAGACATGCCGGAACCACATGCCAATGACTCCGGAAGCACCTGCCGAGCACGCCAGAACCACCTGCTCGACTCGCCAAAACCACCTGCTGGACACGCCAAAATCACCTGCCGGCTACGCCACAACCATTTGGTGAACTCTTCGGAATCTCCTGCCGGGCTTTCTGGAACCACCTGCCGGTCACGCCAACATCACCTGCCAGGTATGCCAGAACCACTTGGCGGACACCATGGAAACACCTGTCGGGCCGGCCGGAACCACCTCTCAGACGTGCCAGAACCATGTGCCTGAGATGCCGGAACCACACCCCGAAGAGACCGAAGCAACCGGCCAGTCCCGCCTGAACCACCTGCCGAGCACGCTGGGACCACCTACTCGACTCGCTGGAACCACCTACCTGACACGCTAAAATCACCTGCCGGGTCTGCCACAAACACTTTGTGGACACTCCGGAAAAATCTGCCGGACATGCCAGAACCAGCTCTCAGACACACCAGAACCACGTGACAGACACGCCGGAAGCACCTGCTGAGCATGCCTGAGCCAAATGCTCGACTTGCAAGAAACACCTGCCAGACACGCCAAAATCACCTGCCGGGTACGCCAGAACCACGTGGCGGACACTCCGGAATCACCTGTCGGGCATGCCGGAACCAACTCTCAGACGTGCCAGAACCATGTCCCGGACATGCCGGAACCACCTGTCGAGTTCGCCGGAACCACCTGCTGGACACGCCAAAATCACCTGCTGGCTATGCCAGAACCACTCGGCAGACACTCCGGAATCACATGCCGGGCATTCCGTAACCACCTCTCACAGGTGCCAGAACCAAATGCTGGACACTCCGGTATCACCTGCCGGGCATGCCGGAACCACCTCTCAGAGGTGCCAGAACCACATGTCGGACACTCCGGAATCACCTGCCGGGCATGCCGGAACCACCTGCTGGACATGCCGGAACCACCGGCTCGACTAGCCGTAATCATTGCCGGACATGCAAAATCACCTGCCGGCTACGCCAGAACCACTTGGCGAACACTCCGGAATCACCTGCCGGGCATGCAAAATGACCTGCCTCTCAGACATGCCGGAACCACATGCCAATGACACCGGAAGCACCTGCCGTGCACGCCAGAACCACCTGATCGACTCGCCAAAACCACCTGCTGGACATGCCAAAATCACCTTCCGGCTAC
The DNA here is from genome assembly GCF_041296265.1 of Equus caballus. Classification (NCBI taxonomy): domain Eukaryota; kingdom Metazoa; phylum Chordata; class Mammalia; order Perissodactyla; family Equidae; genus Equus; species Equus caballus. Next base: position 6,193,502 of record NC_091697.1, read on the forward strand.
GCCACAACCATTTGGTGAACACTTCGGAATCACCTGCCGGGCTGGCTGGAACCACCTGCCGGTCACGCCAACATCACCTGCCAGCTATGCCAGAACCACTTGGCGGACACCATGGAAACACCTGTCGGGCCGGCCGGAACCACCTCTCAGACGTGCCAGAACCATGTGCCTGAGATGCCGGAACCACACCCCGAACAGAAGAAACCACCTGCCAGACCCGCCTGAACCACCTGCCGAGCACGCTGGAACCACCTACTCGACTCGCTGGAACCACCTACCTGACACGCTAAAATCACCTGCCGGGTATGCCACAACCACTTGGTGGACACTCCGGAATCATCTGCCGGACATGCCAGAACCAGCTCTCAGACTCACCAGAACCACGTGCCAGACACGCCGGAAGCACCTGCTGAGCATGCCTGAGCCAAATGCTCGACTTGCAAGAAACACCTGCCAGACACGCCAAAATCACCTGCCGGGTAAGCCAGAACCACGTTGCGGACACTCCGGAATCACCTGTCGGGCATGCCGGAACCAACTCTCAGACGTGCCAGAACCTCGTGCCGGTCACGCCAGAACCACCTGCCGGACACGCCGGAACCAGCGGCTCGACTCGCCGGAACCACCGCCGGACATGCAAAATGACCTGCCGGCTGCGCCAGAACCACTTGGCGAACACTCTGGAATCACATGTCGGGCATGCCAGAACCGCCTCTCAGACTTGCCAGAACCATTTTCCGGACACGCCGGTACCACCTGCCGAGTATGCCGGAACCACCTGATCCACTCCCCAGAACCACCTGCTGGAGACGCCAGAATCACCTGCCGACTACGCCAGAACCACTTGGCAGACACTCCGGAACCACCTGGCGGGCATGCCCGAACCACCTCTCAGAGGTGCCAGAACCACATGCCGAACACTCCAGAATCACCTGCCGGGCATGCCGGAACCACCTCTCAGAGGTGCCAGAACCACATGCCGGACACTCCCGAATCACCTGCCGGGCATGCCGGAACCATCTCTCAGACGTGCCAGAACCATGATCCGGACACGCTGGTACCACCTGCCGAGCTCGCTGGAACCACCTGCTGGACACGCCAAAATCACCTGCCAGCTACGCCAGAACAACACGGCAGACACTCCGGAATCACATGCCAGGCATTCCGGAACCACCTCTCAGAGGTGCAGAACCAAATGCCGGAGACTCCGGTATCACCTGCCGGGCATGCTGGAACCACCTCTCAGAGGTGCCAGAACCACATGCCGGACACTCCGGAATCACCTGCCGGGCATGCCGGAACCACCTGCTGGACATGCAGGAATCACCTGAAGGACATGCCGGAACCACCGGCTCGACTCGCCGGAACCATTGCCGGACATGCAAAATCACCTGCCGGCTACGCCAGAACCACTTGGCGAACACTCCGGAATCACCTGCCGGGCATGGCGGAACCACCTCTCAGACATGCCGGAACCACATGCCAATGACACCGGAAGCACCTGCCGTGCACGCCAGAACCACCTGATCGACTCGCCAAAACCACCTGCTGGACATGCCAAAATCACCTTCCGGCTACGCCACAACCATTTGGTGAACTCTTCGGAATCTCCTGCCGGGCTTTCTGGAACCACCTGCCGGTCACGCCAAGAACACCTTTCAGCTACGCCAGAACCACTTGGCGGACACTCAGGAAACACCTGTCGGGCCGGCCGGAACCACCTATCAGACGTGCCAGAACGTTGTGGCTGAGATGCCGGAACCAATCCCCGAACAGACCGAAACCACCTGCCAGACCCGCCTGAACCACCTGCCGAGCACGCCGGAACCACCGGCTCAACTCGCCGGAACCACCGCCGGACATGCAAAATGACCTGCCGGCTACGCCAGAACCACTTGGCGAACACTCCGGAATCACCTGTCAGGCATGCCGGAACCCCCTCTCAGACTTGCCAGAACCATGTTCCTTACACGCCGGTACCACCTGCCGAGTATGCCGGAACCAAGTGATAGGCTCCCCAGAACCACCTGCTGGACACGCCAGAATCACCTGCTGACTACGCCAGAACCACTCGGCAGACACTCTGGAACCACATGCCGGGCATGCCGGAACCACCTCTCAGAGGTGCCAGAACCACATGCCGAACACTCCAGAATCACCTGCCGGGCATGCCGGAACCACCTCTCAGAGGTGCCAGAACCACATGCCGGACACTCCCGAATCACCTGCCGGGCATGCCGGAACCATCTCTCAGACGTGCCAGAACCATGATCCGGACACGCTGGTACCACCTGCCGAGCTCGCCGGAACCACCTGCTGTACACGCCAAAATCACCTGCCAGCTACGCCAGAACCACACGGCAGACACTCCGGAATCCCATGCCAGGCATTCCGGAACCACCTCTCAGAGGTGCCAGAACCAAATGCCGGAGACTCCGGTATCACCTGCCGGGCATGCTGGAACCACCTCTCAGAGGTGCCAGAACCACATTCCGGACACTCCGGAATCACCTGCCGGGCATGCCGGAACCACCTGCTGGACATGCAGGAATCACCTGCCGGACATGCCGGAACCACCGGCTCGACTCGCCGGAACCATTGCCGGACATGCAAAATCACCTGCCGGCTACGCCAGAACCACTTGGCGAACACTCCGGAATCCCCCGTTGGGCCTGCCCGAACCAACTCTCAGACGTGCCAGAACCTCGTGCCGGTCACGCCAGAACCACCTGCTGAGTATGCTGGAACCACCTGATCCTCTCCCCAGAACCACCTGCTGGACACGCCAGAATCACCTGCCGACTACGCCAGAACCACTCGGCCGACACTCCGGAACCACCTGCCGGGCATGCCGGACCCACATCTCAGAGGTGCCAGAACCACATCCCGGACACTCCGGAATCACCTGCCTGGCATGCAGGAACCATCTCTCAGAGGTGCCAGAAGCATGTTCCGGACACGCTGGTACCACCTGCCGAGCTCGCCGGAACCACCTGCTGGACACGCCAAAATCACATGCCAGCTACGCCAGAACCACACGGCAGACACTCCGGAATCACCTGCCGGGCTGGCTGGAACCACCTGCCGGTCACGCCAACATCAACTTTCAGCTACGCCAGAACCACTTGGCGGACACTCCGGAAACACCTCTCCGGCCGGCCGGAACCACCTCTCAGACGTGCCAGAACCATGTGCCTGAGGTGCCGGAACCACTCCCCGAACAGACCGAAACCACCTGCCAGACCCGCCTTAACCACCTGGCGAGCACGCCTGATCCACCTGCTCAACTAGCCGGAACCAACTCCCTGACACGCCAAAATCACCTGCCAGGTATACAAGAACCACTTGTGGACACTCCGGAATCATCTGCCGGACATGCCAGAACCAGCTCTCAGACACACCAGAACCACGTGCCAGAGACGCCGGAAGCAACAGCTGAGCATGCCTGAGCCACCTGCTCGACTCGCAAGATACACCTGTCGGATGCCAAAATCACCTGCCGGGTACGCCAGAAATACTTGGCGGACGCTCCGGAATCACCTGTCGGGCGTGCCGGAACCTCCTCTCAGACTTGCCATAACCATGTTCCAGACATGCCGGTACCACCTGCCGAGTATGCCGGAACCAGCTGATCCACTCCCCAGAACCACCTAGTGGACACGCCAAAATCAACTGCCGGCTACACCAGAACCACTCGTCAGAAACTCCGGAATCACAGGCCGGGCATTCCGGAACCACCTCTCAGAGGTGCCAGAACCACATGCCGGACACTCCGGAATCACCTGCCGGGCCTGCTGGAACCACGTGCTGGACATGCCGGAACCACCTGCCGGACATGCCGGAACCACCTTCGGGACATTCCGGAACCACCGGCTCGACTCGCCGGAACCATTGCCGGACATGCAAAATCACCTGCCGGCTACGCCAGAACCACTTGGCGAACACTCCGGAATCACCTGCCGGGCATGGCGGAACCACCTCTCAGAGGTGCCAGAACCAAATGCCGGAGACTCCGGTATCACCTGCCGGGCATGCCGGAACCACCTCTCAGAGGTGCCAGAACCACATGCCGGACACTCCGGAATCACCTGCAGGGCATGCTGGAACCACGTGCTGGACATGCCGGAACCACCTGCCGGACATTCCGGAACCACCGGCTCGACTCGCCGGAACCATTGCCGGACATGCAAAATCACCTGCCGGCTACGCCAGAACCACTTGGCGAACACTCCGGTATCACCTGCCGGGCATGCCGGAACCACCTGCCGGACATGCCGGAACCAGATGCCACACATGCCGGAACCACCGGCTCGACTCGCCGGAACAACCGCCGGACATGCAAAATCAGCTGCCGGCTACGCCAGAACCACTTGGCGAACACTCCGGAATCACCTGCCAGGCATGGCGGAACCACCTCTCAGACATGCCAGAACCACATGCCAATGACACCGGAAGCACCTTCAGAGAACGCCAGAACCACCCGCTCGACTCGCCAAAACCACCCGCTGGACACGCCAAAATCACCTGCCGGCTACGCCAGAACCACTCGGCAGACACTCCGGAATCACCTGCCGGGCTGGCTGGAACCACCTGCCGGTCACGCCAACATCACCCTTCACCTACGCCAGAACCACTTGGCGGACACTCCGGAAACACCTGCCGAGCACGCCGGAACCACCTACTCGACTCGCTGGAACCACCTACCTGACACGCTAAAATCACCTGCCGGGTATGCCACAACCACTTGTTGGACACTCCGGAATCATCTGCCGGACATGCCAGAACCAGCTCTCAGACTCACCAGAACCACGTGCCAGACACGCCGGAAGCACCTGCTGAGCATGCCTGAGCCAAATGCTCGACTTGCAAGAAACACCTGCCTGACACGCCAAAATCACCTGCCGGGTACGCCAGAACCACGTTGCGGACACTCCGGAATCACCTGTCGGGCATGCCGGAACCAACTCTCAGACGTGCCAGAACCTCGTGCCGGTCACGCCAGAACCACCTGCCGGACACGCCGGAAGCAGTGGCTCGACTCGCCGGAACCACCGCCGGACATGCAAAATGACCTGCCAGCTACGCCAGAACCACTTGGCGAACACTCCGGAATCACATGTAGGGCATGCCAGAACCGCCTCTCAGACTTGCCAGAACCATGTTCCGGACACGCCGGTACCACCTGCCGAGTATGCCGGAACCACCTGATCCACTCCCCAGAACCACCTGCTGGACACGCCAGAATCACCTGCCGACTACGCCAGAACCACTCGGCAGACACTCCGGAACCACCTGCCGGGCATTCCCAAACCACCTCTCAGAGTCGCCAGAACCACATGCCGAACACTCCAGAATCACCTGCCGGGCATTCCGGAACCACCTCTCAGAGGTGCCAGAACCACATGCCGGACACTCCCGAATCACCTGCCGGGCATGCCGGAACCATCTCTCAGACGTGCCAGAACCATGATCCGGACACGCTGGTACCACCTGCCGAGCTCGCTGGAACCACCTGCTGGACACGCCAAAATCACCTGCCAGCTATGCCAGAACCACACGGCAGACACTCCGGAATCACATGCCAGGCATTCCGGAACCACCTCTCACAGGTGCCAGAACCAAATGCCGGAGACTCCGGTATCACCTGCCGGGCATGCTGGAACCACCTCTCAGAGGTGCCAGAACCACATGCCGGACACTCCGGAATCACCTGCCGGGCATGCCGGAACCATCTGTCAGACGTGCCAGAACCATGTGCCTGAGATGCCGGAACCACACCCCGAACAGACGAAACCACCTGCCAGACCCGCCTGAACCACCTTCCGAGCACGCCGGAACCACCTACTCGACTCGCTGGAACCTCCTACCTGACACTCTAAAATCACCTGCCGGGTATGCCACAACCACTTGGTGGACACTCCGGAATCACCTGCCGGACATGCCGGAACCAACTCTCAGACGTGCCAGAACCTCGTGACGGTCACGCCAGAACCACCTGCCGAGTATGCTGGAACCACCTGATCCTCTCCCCAGAACCATCTGCTGGACACGCCAGAATCACCTGCCGACTACGCCAGAACCACTCGGCAGACACTCCGGAACCACCTGCCGGGCATGCCGGACCCACATCTCAGAGGTGCCAGAACCACATGCCGGACACTCTGGAATCACCAGCCTGGCATGCAGGAACCATCTCTCAGAGGTGCCAGAACCATGTTCCGGACACGCTGGTACCACCTGCCGAGCTCGCCGGAACCACCTGCTGGACACGCCAAAATCAACTGCCGGCTACGCCAGAACCACTCGTCAGAAACTCCGGAATCACAGGCCAGGAATTCCGGAACCACCTCTCAGAGGTGCCAGAACCACATGCCGGACACTCCGGAATCACCTGCCGGGCATGCTGGAACCACGTGCTGGACATGCCGGAACCACCTGCCGGACATGCCGGAACCACCTTCGGGACATTCCGGAACCACCGGCTCGACTCGCCGGAACCATTGCCGGACACGCAAAATCACCTGCCGGCTACGCCAGAACCACTTGGCGAACACTCCGGTATCACCTGCCGGGCATGGCGGAACCACCTCTCAGACATGCCGGAACCACATGCCAATGACACCGGAAGCACCTGCCGAGCACGCCAGAACCACCTGCTCGACTCGCCAAATCCACCTGCTGGACACGCCAAAATCACCTGCCGGCTACGCCACAACCATTTGGTGAACGCTTCGGAATCACCTGCCGGGCTGGCTGGAACCACCTGCCGGTCACACCAACATCACCTGCCAGCTATGCCAGAACCACTTGGCGGACACCGTGGAAACACCTGTCGGGCCGGCCGGAACCACCTCTCAGACGTGACAGAACCATGTGCCTGAGATGTCGGAACCACACCCCGAACAGACTGAAACCACCTGCCAGACCCGCCTGAACCACCTGCCGAGCACGCCGGAACCGCCTACTCGACTCGCCGGAACCACCTACCTGACACGCTAAAATCACCTGCCGGGTATGCCACAACCACTTGGTGGACACTCCGGAATCATCTGCCGGACATGCCAGAACCAGCTCTCAGACACACCAGAACCACGTGCCAGACACGCCGGAAGCACCTGCTGAGCATGCCTGAGCCAAATGCTCGACTTGCAAGAAACACCTGCCTGACACGCCAAAATCACTTGCCGGGTACGCCAGAACCACGTGGCGGACACTCCGGAATCACCTGTCGGGCATGCCGGAACCAACTCTCAGACGTGCCAGAACCTCGTGCCGGTCACGCCAGAACCACCTGCCGGACAGACCGGAAACAGCTGCTGGATACGCCGCAACCACCGGCTCGACTCGCCGGAACCACCGCCTGACATGCAAAATGACCTGCCGGCTATGCCAGAACCACTTGGCGAACACTCCGGAATCACCTGTCAGGCCTGCCGGAACCACCTCTCAGACTTGCCAGAACCATGTTCCGGACACGCCGGTACCACCTGCCGAGTATGCCGGAACCACCTGATCCACTCCCCAGAACCACCTGCTGGATACGCCAGAATCACCTGCCGGCTACTCCAGAACCACTTGGCAGACACTCCGTAACCAACTGCCGGGCATGCCGGAACCACCTCTCAGAGGTGCCAGAACCGCATGCCGGACACTCCGGAATCACCTGCCGGGCATGCCGGAACCACCTCTCAGAGGTGCCAGAACCACATGCCGGACACTCCCGAATCACCTGCCGGGCATGCCGGAACCATCTGTCAGACGTGCCAGAACCATGTGCCTGAGATGCCGGAACCACACCCCGAACAGACGAAACCACCTGCCAGACCCGCCTGAACCACCTGCCGAGCACGCCGGAACCACCTACTCGACTCGCTGGAACCACCTACCTGACACGCTAAAATCACCTGCCGGGTATGCCACAACCACTTGGTGGACACTCCGGAATCATCTGCCGGACATGCCAGAACCAGCTCTCAGACACACCAGAACCACGTGCCAGACATGCCGGAAGCACCTGCTGAGCATGCCTGAGCCAAATGCTCGACTTGCAAGAAGCACCTGCCAGACACGCCAAAATCACCTGCCGGGTACGACAGAACCACGTGGCGGACACTCCGGAATCCACTGTCGGGCATGCCGGAACCAACTCTCAGACGTGCCAGAACCTCGTGCCGGTCACGCCAGAACCACCTTCCGAGTATGCTGGAACCACCTGATCCTCTCCCCAGAACCAACTGCTGGACACGCCAGAATCACCTGCCGGCTACGCCAGAACCACTCGGCAGACACTCCGGAACCACCTGCCGAGCATGCCGGAACCACCTCTCAGAGGTGCCAGAACCACATGCTGGACAGTCCGGGATCACCTGCCGGGCATGCCGGAACCATCTCTCAGATGTGCCAGAACCATGTTCCGGACACGCCGGTACCAACAGCCGAGCTCGCCGGAACCACCTGCTGGACACGCCAAAATCATGTGCCGGCTACGCCAGAACCACTCGGCAGACACTCCGGAATCACCTGCCGGGCTGGCTGGAACCACCTGCCGGTCACGCCAATATCACCTGCCAGCTGTGCCAGAACCACTTGGCGGACACCATGGAAACACCTGTCGGGCCGGCCGGAACCACCTCTCAGACGTGCCAGAACCATGAGACTGAGATGGCGGAACCAATCCCCGAACAGACCGAAACCACCTGCCAGACCTGCCTGAAGCCCCTGGCAAGCACGCCTGATCCACCTGCTCAACTAGCCGGAACCAACTTCCTGACACGCCAAAATCGCCTGACAGGTATACCAGAACCACTTGGTGGACACTCCGGAATCATCTGCCGGACATGCCAGAACCAGCTCTCAGACACACCACAACCACGTGCCAGAGAAGCCGGAAGCACCAGCTGAGCATGCCTGAGCCACCTGCTCGACTTGCAAGAAACACCTGTCGGACATGCCAAAATCAGCTGCCGGGTACGCCAGAAACACTTGGCGGACACTCCGGAATCACCTGTCGGGCGTGCCGGAACCACCTCTCAGACTTGCCAGAACCATGTTCTGGACACGCCGGTACAACCTGCCGAGTATGCCGGAACCAGCTGATCCACTCCCCAGAACCACCTAGTGGACACGCCAAAATCAACTGCCGGCTACGCCAGAACCACTCAGCAGACACTCCGGAATCACATGCCAGGCATTCCGGAACCACCTCTCAGAGGTGCCAGAGCCAAATGCCGGAGACTCCGGTATCACCTGCCGGGCATGCCGGAACCACCTCTCAGAGGTGCCAGAACCACATGCCGGACACTCCGGAATCACCTGCCGGGCATGCTGGAACCACATAACGGACACTCCGGAACCACCTAGTCGACTCGCTGGAACCACCTACCTGACACGCTAAAATCACATGCCGGGTATGCCACAACCACTTGGTGGACACTCCGGAATCATCTGCCGGACATGCCAGAACCAGCTCTCAGACTCACCAGAACCACGTGACAGACACGCCGGAAGCACCTGCTGAGCATGCCTGAGCCAAATGGCCGACTTGCAAGAAACACCTGCCTGACACGCCAAAATCACCTGCCGGGTACGCCAGAACCACGTGGCGGACACTCCGGAATCACCTGTCGGGCATGCCGGAACCAACTCTCAGACGTGCCAGAACCTCGTGCCGGTCACGCCAGAACCACCTGCCGGACACGCCGGAACCAGCGGCTCGACTCTCCTGAACCACCGCCGGACATGCAAAATGACCTGCCGGCTGCGCCAGAACCACTTGGCGAACACTCCGGAATCACCTGTCGGGCATGCCAGAACCGCCTCTCAGACTTGCCAGAACCATGTTCCGGACACGCCGGTACCACCTGCCGGGCATGCCGGAACCATCTCTCAGACGTGCCAGAACCTGATCCGGACACGCTGGTACCACCTGCCGAGCTCGCCGGAACCACCTGCTGTACACGCCAAAATCACCTGCCAGCTACGCCAGAACCACACGGCAGACACTCCGGAATCCCATGCCAGGCATTCCGGAACGACCTCTCAGAGGTGCCAGAACCAAATGCCGGAGACTCCGGTATCACCTGCCGGGCATGCCGGAACCACCTCTCAGAGGTGCCAGAACCACATGCCGGACACTCCGGAATCACCTGCAGGGCATGCTGGAACCACGTGCTGGACATGCCGGAACCACCTGCCGGACATTCCGGAACCACCGGCTCGACTCGCCGGAACCATTGCCGGACATGCAAAATCACCTGCCGGCTACGCCAGAACCACTTGGCGAACACTCCGGTATCACCTGCCGGGCATGCCGGAACCACCTGCCGGACATGCCGGAACCAGATGCCACACATGCCGGAACCACCGGCTCGACTCGCCGGAACAACCGCCGGACATGCAAAATCAGCTGCCGGCTACGCCAGAACCACTTGGCGAACACTCCGGAATCACCTGCCAGGCATGGCGGAACCACCTCTCAGACATGCCAGAACCACATGCCAATGACACCGGAAGCACCTTCAGAGAACGCCAGAACCACCCGCTCGACTCGCCAAAACCACCCGCTGGACACGCCAAAATCACCTGCCGGCTACGCCAGAACCACTCGGCAGACACTCCGGAATCACCTGCCGGGCTGGCTGGAACCACCTGCCGGTCACGCCAACATCACCCTTCACCTACGCCAGAACCACTTGGCGGACACTCCGGAAACACCTGCCGAGCACGCCGGAACCACCTACTCGACTCGCTGGAACCACCTACCTGACACGCTAAAATCACCTGCCGGGTATGCCACAACCACTTGTTGGACACTCCGGAATCATCTGCCGGACATGCCAGAACCAGCTCTCAGACTCACCAGAACCACGTGCCAGACACGCCGGAAGCACCTGCTGAGCATGCCTGAGCCAAATGCTCGACTTGCAAGAAACACCTGCCTGACACGCCAAAATCACCTGCCGGGTACGCCAGAACCACGTTGCGGACACTCCGGAATCACCTGTCGGGCATGCCGGAACCAACTCTCAGACGTGCCAGAACCTCGTGCCGGTCACGCCAGAACCACCTGCCGGACACGCCGGAAGCAGTGGCTCGACTCGCCGGAACCACCGCCGGACATGCAAAATGACCTGCCAGCTACGCCAGAACCACTTGGCGAACACTCCGGAATCACATGTAGGGCATGCCAGAACCGCCTCTCAGACTTGCCAGAACCATGTTCCGGACACGCCGGTACCACCTGCCGAGTATGCCGGAACCACCTGATCCACTCCCCAGAACCACCTGCTGGACACGCCAGAATCACCTGCCGACTACGCCAGAACCACTCGGCAGACACTCCGGAACCACCTGCCGGGCATTCCCAAACCACCTCTCAGAGTCGCCAGAACCATATGCCGAACACTCCAGAATCACCTGCCGGGCATTCCGGAACCACCTCTCAGAGGTGCCAGAACCACATGCCGGACACTCCCGAATCACCTGCCGGGCATGCCGGAACCATCTCTCAGACGTGCCAGAACCATGATCCGGACACGCTGGTACCACCTGCCGAGCTCGCTGGAACCACCTGCTGGACACGCCAAAATCACCTGCCAGCTATGCCAGAACCACACGGCAGACACTCCGGAATCACATGCCAGGCATTCCGGAACCACCTCTCACAGGTGCCAGAACCAAATGCCGGAGACTCCGGTATCACCTGCCGGGCATGCTGGAACCACCTCTCAGAGGTGCCAGAACCACATGCCGGACACTCCGGAATCACCTGCCGGGCATGCCGGAACCATCTGTCAGACGTGCCAGAACCATGTGCCTGAGATGCCGGAACCACACCCCGAACAGACGAAACCACCTGCCAGACCCGCCTGAACCACCTTCCGAGCACACCGGAACCACCTACTCGACTCGCTGGAACCTCCTACCTGACACTCTAAAATCACCTGCCGGGTATGCCACAACCACTTGGTGGACACTCCGGAATCACCTGCCGGACATGCCGGAACCAACTCTCAGACGTGCCAGAACCTCGTGACGGTCACGCCAGAACCACCTGCCGAGTATGCTGGAACCACCTGATCCTCTCCCCAGAACCATCTGCTGGACACGCCAGAATCACCTGCCGACTACGCCAGAACCACTCGGCAGACACTCCGGAACCACCTGCCGGGCATGCCGGACCCACATCTCAGAGGTGCCAGAACCACATGCCGGACACTCTGGAATCACCAGCCTGGCATGCAGGAACCATCTCTCAGAGGTGCCAGAACCATGTTCCGGACACGCTGGTACCACCTGCCGAGCTCGCCGGAACCACCTGCTGGACACGCCAAAATCAACTGCCGGCTACGCCAGAACCACTCGTCAGAAACTCCGGAATCACAGGCCAGGAATTCCGGAACCACCTCTCAGAGGTGCCAGAACCACATGCCGGACACTCCGGAATCACCTGCCGGGCATGCTGGAACCACGTGCTGGACATGCCGGAACCACCTGCCGGACATGCCGGAACCACCTTCGGGACATTCCGGAACCACCGGCTCGACTCGCCGGAACCATTGCCGGACACGCAAAATCACCTGCCGGCTACGCCAGAACCACTTGGCGAACACTCCGGTATCACCTGCCGGGCATGGCGGAACCACCTCTCAGACATGCCGGAACCACATGCCAATGACACCGGAAGCACCTGCCGAGCACGCCAGAACCACCTGCTCGACTCGCCAAATCCACCTGCTGGACACGCCAAAATCACCTGCCGGCTACGCCACAACCATTTGGTGAACGCTTCGGAATCACCTGCCGGGCTGGCTGGAACCACCTGCCGGTCACACCAACATCACCTGCCAGCTATGCCAGAACCACTTGGCGGACACCGTGGAAACACCTGTCGGGCCGGCCGGAACCACCTCTCAGACGTGACAGAACCATGTGCCTGAGATGTCGGAACCACACCCCGAACAGACTGAAACCACCTGCCAGACCCGCCTGAACCACCTGCCGAGCACGCCGGAACCGCCTACTCGACTCGCCGGAACCACCTACCTGACACGCTAAAATCACCTGCCGGGTATGCCACAACCACTTGGTGGACACTCCGGAATCATCTGCCGGACATGCCAGAACCAGCTCTCAGACACACCAGAACCACGTGCCAGACACGCCGGAAGCACCTGCTGAGCATGCCTGAGCCAAATGCTCGACTTGCAAGAAACACCTGCCTGACACGCCAAAATCACTTGCCGGGTACGCCAGAACCACGTGGCGGACACTCCGGAATCACCTGTCGGGCATGCCGGAACCAACTCTCAGACGTGCCAGAACCTCGTGCCGGTCACGCCAGAACCACCTGCCGGACAGACCGGAAACAGCTGCTGGATACGCCGCAACCACCGGCTCGACTCGCCGGAACCACCGCCTGACATGCAAAATGACCTGCCGGCTATGCCAGAACCACTTGGCGAACACTCCGGAATCACCTGTCAGGCCTGCCGGAACCACCTCTCAGACTTGCCAGAACCATGTTCCGGACACGCCGGTACCACCTGCCGAGTATGCCGGAACCACCTGATCCACTCCCCAGAACCACCTGCTGGATACGCCAGAATCACCTGCCGGCTACTCCAGAACCACTTGGCAGACACTCCGTAACCAACTGCCGGGCATGCCGGAACCACCTCTCAGAGGTGCCAGAACCGCATGCCGGACACTCCGGAATCACCTGCCGGGCATGCCGGAACCACCTCTCAGAGGTGCCAGAACCACATGCCGGACACTCCCGAATCACCTGCCGGGCATGCCGGAACCATCTGTCAGACGTGCCAGAACCATGTGCCTGAGATGCCGGAACCACACCCCGAACAGACGAAACCACCTGCCAGACCCGCCTGAACCACCTGCCGAGCACGCCGGAACCACCTACTCGACTCGCTGGAACCACCTACCTGACACGCTAAAATCACCTGCCGGGTATGCCACAACCACTTGGTGGACACTCCGGAATCATCTGCCGGACATGCCAGAACCAGCTCTCAGACACACCAGAACCACGTGCCAGACATGCCGGAAGCACCTGCTGAGCATGCCTGAGCCAAATGCTCGACTTGCAAGAAGCACCTGCCAGACACGCCAAAATCACCTGCCGGGTACGACAGAACCACGTGGCGGACACTCCGGAATCCACTGTCGGGCATGCCGGAACCAACTCTCAGACGTGCCAGAACCTCGTGCCGGTCACGCCAGAACCACCTTCCGAGTATGCTGGAACCACCTGATCCTCTCCCCAGAACCAACTGCTGGACACGCCAGAATCACCTGCCGGCTACGCCAGAACCACTCGGCAGACACTCCGGAACCACCTGCCGAGCATGCCGGAACCACCTCTCAGAGGTGCCAGAACCACATGCTGGACAGTCCGGGATCACCTGCCGGGCATGCCGGAACCATCTCTCAGATGTGCCAGAACCATGTTCCGGACACGCCGGTACCAACAGCCGAGCTCGCCGGAACCACCTGCTGGACACGCCAAAATCATGTGCCGGCTACGCCAGAACCACTCGGCAGACACTCCGGAATCACCTGCCGGGCTGGCTGGAACCACCTGCCGGTCACGCCAATATCACCTGCCAGCTGTGCCAGAACCACTTGGCGGACACCATGGAAACACCTGTCGGGCCGGCCGGAACCACCTCTCAGACGTGCCAGAACCATGAGACTGAGATGGCGGAACCAATCCCCGAACAGACCGAAACCACCTGCCAGACCTGCCTGAAGCCCCTGGCAAGCACGCCTGATCCACCTGCTCAACTAGCCGGAACCAACTTCCTGACACGCCAAAATCGCCTGACAGGTATACCAGAACCACTTGGTGGACACTCCGGAATCATCTGCCGGACATGCCAGAACCAGCTCTCAGACACACCACAACCACGTGCCAGAGAAGCCGGAAGCACCAGCTGAGCATGCCTGAGCCACCTGCTCGACTTGCAAGAAACACCTGTCGGACATGCCAAAATCAGCTGCCGGGTACGCCAGAAACACTTGGCGGACACTCCGGAATCACCTGTCGGGCGTGCCGGAACCACCTCTCAGACTTGCCAGAACCATGTTCTGGACACGCCGGTACAACCTGCCGAGTATGCCGGAACCAGCTGATCCACTCCCCAGAACCACCTAGTGGACACGCCAAAATCAACTGCCGGCTACGCCAGAACCACTCAGCAGACACTCCGGAATCACATGCCAGGCATTCCGGAACCACCTCTCAGAGGTGCCAGAGCCAAATGCCGGAGACTCCGGTATCACCTGCCGGGCATGCCGGAACCACCTCTCAGAGGTGCCAGAACCACATGCCGGACACTCCGGAATCACCTGCCGGGCATGCTGGAACCACATAACGGACACTCCGGAACCACCTAGTCGACTCGCTGGAACCACCTACCTGACACGCTAAAATCACATGCCGGGTATGCCACAACCACTTGGTGGACACTCCGGAATCATCTGCCGGACATGCCAGAACCAGCTCTCAGACTCACCAGAACCACGTGACAGACACGCCGGAAGCACCTGCTGAGCATGCCTGAGCCAAATGGCCGACTTGCAAGAAACACCTGCCTGACACGCCAAAATCACCTGCCGGGTACGCCAGAACCACGTGGCGGACACTCCGGAATCACCTGTCGGGCATGCCGGAACCAACTCTCAGACGTGCCAGAACCTCGTGCCGGTCACGCCAGAACCACCTGCCGGACACGCCGGAACCAGCGGCTCGACTCTCCTGAACCACCGCCGGACATGCAAAATGACCTGCCGGCTGCGCCAGAACCACTTGGCGAACACTCCGGAATCACCTGTCGGGCATGCCAGAACCGCCTCTCAGACTTGCCAGAACCATGTTCCGGACACGCCGGTACCACCTGCCGGGCATGCCGGAACCATCTCTCAGACGTGCCAGAACCTGATCCGGACACGCTGGTACCACCTGCCGAGCTCGCCGGAACCACCTGCTGTACACGCCAAAATCACCTGCCAGCTACGCCAGAACCACACGGCAGACACTCCGGAATCCCATGCCAGGCATTCCGGAACGACCTCTCAGAGGTGCCAGAACCAAATGCCGGAGACTCCGGTATCACCTGCCGGGCATGCTGGAACCACCTCTCAGAGGTGCCAGAACCACATGCCGGACACTCCGGAATCACCTGCCGGGCATGCCGGAACCACCTGCTGGACATGCAGGAATCACCTGCCGGACATGCCGGAACCACCGGCTCGACTCGCCGGAACCATTGCCGGACATGCAAAATCACCTGCCGGCTACGCCAGAACCACTTGGCGAACACTCCGGAATCACCTGCCGGGCATGCAAAATGACCTGCCTCTCAGACATGCCGGAACCACATGCCAATGACTCCGGAAGCACCTGCCGAGCACGCCAGAACCACCTGCTCGACTCGCCAAAACCACCTGCTGGACACGCCAAAATCACCTGCCGGCTACGCCACAACCATTTGGTGAACTCTTCGGAATCTCCTGCCGGGCTTTCTGGAACCACCTGCCGGTCACGCCAAGAACACCTTTCAGCTACGCCAGAACCACTTGGCGGACACTCAGGAAACACCTGTCGGGCCGGCCGGAACCACCTATCAGACGTGCCAGAACGATGTGGCTGAGATGCCGGAACCAATCCCCGAACAGACCGAAACCACCTGCCAGACCCGCCTGAACCACCTGCCGAGCACGCCGGAACCACCGGCTCAACTCGCCGGAACCACCGCCGGACATGCAAAATGACCTGCCGGCTACGCCAGAACCACTTGGCGAACACTCCGGAATCACCTGTCAGGCATGCCGGAACCCCCTCTCAGACTTGCCAGAACCATGTTCCTTACACGCCGGTACCACCTGCCGAGTATGCCGGAACCAAGTGATAGGCTCCCCAGAACCACCTGCTGGACACGCCAGAATCACCTGCTGACTACGCCAGAACCACTCGGCAGACACTCTGGAACCACATGCCGGGCATGCCGGAACCACCTCTCAGAGGTGCCAGAACCACATGCCGAACACTCCAGAATCACCTGCCGGGCATGCCGGAACCACCTCTCAGAGGTGCCAGAACCACATGCCGGACACTCCCGAATCACCTGCCGGGCATGCCGGAACCATCTCTCAGACGTGCCAGAACCATGATCCGGACACGCTGGTACCACCTGCCGAGCTCGCCGGAACCACCTGCTGTACACGCCAAAATCACCTGCCAGCTACGCCAGAACCACACGGCAGACACTCCGGAATCCCATGCCAGGCATTCCGGAACCACCTCTCAGAGGTGCCAGAACCAAATGCCGGAGACTCCGGTATCACCTGCCGGGCATGCTGGAACCACCTCTCAGAGGTGCCAGAACCACATTCCGGACACTCCGGAATCACCTGCCGGGCATGCCGGAACCACCTGCTGGACATGCAGGAATCACCTGCCGGACATGCCGGAACCACCGGCTCGACTCGCCGGAACCATTGCCGGACATGCAAAATCACCTGCCGGCTACGCCAGAACCACTTGGCGAACACTCCGGAATCACCCGTTGGGCCTGCCCGAACCAACTCTCAGACGTGCCAGAACCTCGTGCCGGTCACGCCAGAACCACCTGCTGAGTATGCTGGAACCACCTGATCCTCTCCCCAGAACCACCTGCTGGACACGCCAGAATCACCTGCCGACTACGCCAGAACCACTCGGCCGACACTCCGGAACCACCTGCCGGGCATGCCGGACCCACATCTCAGAGGTGCCAGAACCACATCCCGGACACTCCGGAATCACCTGCCTGGCATGCAGGAACCATCTCTCAGAGGTGCCAGAAGCATGTTCCGGACACGCTGGTACCACCTGCCGAGCTCGCCGGAACCACCTGCTGGACACGCCAAAATCACATGCCAGCTACGCCAGAACCACACGGCAGACACTCCGGAATCACCTGCCGGGCTGGCTGGAACCACCTGCCGGTCACGCCAACATCAACTTTCAGCTACGCCAGAACCACTTGGCGGACACTCCGGAAACACCTCTCCGGCCGGCCGGAACCACCTCTCAGACGTGCCAGAACCATGTGCCTGAGGTGCCGGAACCACTCCCCGAACAGACCGAAACCACCTGCCAGACCCGCCTTAACCACCTGGCGAGCACGCCTGATCCACCTGCTCAACTAGCCGGAACCAACTCCCTGACACGCCAAAATCACCTGCCAGGTATACAAGAACCACTTGTGGACACTCCGGAATCATCTGCCGGACATGCCAGAACCAGCTCTCAGACACACCAGAACCACGTGCCAGAGACGTCGGAAGCAACAGCTGAGCATGACTGAGCCACCTGCTCGACTCGCAAGATACACCTGTCGGATGCCAAAATCACCTGCCGGGTACGCCAGAAATACTTGGCGGACGCTCCGGAATCACCTGTCGGGCGTGCCGGAACCTCCTCTCAGACTTGCCATAACCATGTTCCAGACATGCCGGTACCACCTGCCGAGTATGCCGGAACCAGCTGATCCACTCCCCAGAACCACCTAGTGGACACGCCAAAATCAACTGCCGGCTACACCAGAACCACTCGTCAGAAACTCCGGAATCACAGGCCGGGCATTCCGGAACCACCTCTCAGAGGTGCCAGAACCACATGCCGGACACTCCGGAATCACCTGCCGGGCCTGCTGGAACCACGTGCTGGACATGCCGGAACCACCTGCCGGACATGCCGGAACCACCTTCGGGACATTCCGGAACCACCGGCTCGACTCGCCGGAACCATTGCCGGACATGCAAAATCACCTGCCGGCTACGCCAGAACCACTTGGCGAACACTCCGGAATCACCTGCCGGGCATGGCGGAACCACCTCTCAGAGGTGCCAGAACCAAATGCCGGAGACTCCGGTATCACCTGCCGGGCATGCCGGAACCACCTCTCAGAGGTGCCAGAACCACATGCCGGACACTCCGGAATCACCTGCAGGGCATGCTGGAACCACGTGCTGGACATGCCGGAACCACCTGCCGGACATTCCGGAACCACCGGCTCGACTCGCCGGAACCATTGCCGGACATGCAAAATCACCTGCCGGCTACGCCAGAACCACTTGGCGAACACTCCGGTATCACCTGCCGGGCATGCCGGAACCACCTGCCGGACATGCCGGAACCAGATGCCACACATGCCGGAACCACCGGCTCGATTCGCCGGAACAACCGCCGGACATGCAAAATCAGCTGCCGGCTACGCCAGAACCACTTGGCGAACACTCCGGAATCACCTGCCAGGCATGGCGGAACCACCTCTCAGACATGCCAGAACCACATGCCAATGACACCGGAAGCACCTTCAGAGAACGCCAGAACCACCCGCTCGACTCGCCAAAACCACCCGCTGGACACGCCAAAATCACCTGCCGGCTACGCCAGAACCACTCGGCAGACACTCCGGAATCACCTGCCGGGCTGGCTGGAACCACCTGCCGGTCACGCCAACATCACCCTTCACCTACGCCAGAACCACTTGGCGGACACTCCGGAAACACCTGCCGAGCACGCCGGAACCACCTACTCGACTCGCTGGAACCACCTACCTGACACGCTAAAATCACCTGCCGGGTATGCCACAACCACTTGTTGGACACTCCGGAATCATCTGCCGGACATGCCAGAACCAGCTCTCAGACTCACCAGAACCACGTGCCAGACACGCCGGAAGCACCTGCTGAGCATGCCTGAGCCAAATGCTCGACTTGCAAGAAACACCTGCCTGACACGCCAAAATCACCTGCCGGGTATGCCAGAACCACGTTGCGGACACTCCGGAATCACCTGTCGGGCATGCCGGAACCAACTCTCAGACGTGCCAGAACCTCGTGCCGGTCACGCCAGAACCACCTGCCGGACACGCCGGAAGCAGTGGCTCGACTCGCCGGAACCACCGCCGGACATGCAAAATGACCTGCCAGCTACGCCAGAACCACTTGGCGAACACTCCGGAATCACATGTAGGGCATGCCAGAACCGCCTCTCAGACTTGCCAGAACCATGTTCCGGACACGCCGGTACCACCTGCCGAGTATGCCGGAACCACCTGATCCACTCCCCAGAACCACCTGCTGGACACGCCAGAATCACCTGCCGACTACGCCAGAACCACTCGGCAGACACTCCGGAACCACCTGCCGGGCATTCCCAAACCACCTCTCAGAGTCGCCAGAACCATATGCCGAACACTCCAGAATCACCTGCCGGGCATTCCGGAACCACCTCTCAGAGGTGCCAGAACCACATGCCGGACACTCCCGAATCACCTGCCGGGCATGCCGGAACCATCTCTCAGACGTGCCAGAACCATGATCCGGACACGCTGGTACCACCTGCCGAGCTCGCTGGAACCACCTGCTGGACACGCCAAAATCACCTGCCAGCTATGCCAGAACCACACGGCAGACACTCCGGAATCACATGCCAGGCATTCCGGAACCACCTCTCACAGGTGCCAGAACCAAATGCCGGAGACTCCGGTATCACCTGCCGGGCATGCTGGAACCACCTCTCAGAGGTGCCAGAACCACATGCCGGACACTCCGGAATCACCTGCCGGGCATGCCGGAACCATCTGTCAGACGTGCCAGAACCATGTGCCTGAGATGCCGGAACCACACCCCGAACAGACGAAACCACCTGCCAGACCCGCCTGAACCACCTTCCGAGCACGCCGGAACCACCTACTCGACTCGCTGGAACCTCCTACCTGACACTCTAAAATCACCTGCCGGGTATGCCACAACCACTTGGTGGACACTCCGGAATCACCTGCCGGACATGCCGGAACCAACTCTCAGACGTGCCAGAACCTCGTGACGGTCACGCCAGAACCACCTGCCGAGTATGCTGGAACCACCTGATCCTCTCCCCAGAACCATCTGCTGGACACGCCAGAATCACCTGCCGACTACGCCAGAACCACTCGGCAGACACTCCGGAACCACCTGCCGGGCATGCCGGACCCACATCTCAGAGGTGCCAGAACCACATGCCGGACACTCTGGAATCACCAGCCTGGCATGCAGGAACCATCTCTCAGAGGTGCCAGAACCATGTTCCGGACACGCTGGTACCACCTGCCGAGCTCGCCGGAACCACCTGCTGGACACGCCAAAATCAACTGCCGGCTACGCCAGAACCACTCGTCAGAAACTCCGGAATCACAGGCCAGGAATTCCGGAACCACCTCTCAGAGGTGCCAGAACCACATGCCGGACACTCCGGAATCACCTGCCGGGCATGCTGGAACCACGTGCTGGACATGCCGGAACCACCTGCCGGACATGCCGGAACCACCTTCGGGACATTCCGGAACCACCGGCTCGACTCGCCGGAACCATTGCCGGACACGCAAAATCACCTGCCGGCTACGCCAGAACCACTTGGCGAACACTCCGGTATCACCTGCCGGGCATGGCGGAACCACCTCTCAGACATGCCGGAACCACATGCCAATGACACCGGAAGCACCTGCCGAGCACGCCAGAACCACCTGCTCGACTCGCCAAATCCACCTGCTGGACACGCCAAAATCACCTGCCGGCTACGCCACAACCATTTGGTGAACGCTTCGGAATCACCTGCCGGGCTGGCTGGAACCACCTGCCGGTCACACCAACATCACCTGCCAGCTATGCCAGAACCACTTGGCGGACACCGTGGAAACACCTGTCGGGCCGGCCGGAACCACCTCTCAGACGTGACAGAACCATGTGCCTGAGATGTCGGAACCACACCCCGAACAGACTGAAACCACCTGCCAGACCCGCCTGAACCACCTGCCGAGCACGCCGGAACCGCCTACTCGACTCGCCGGAACCACCTACCTGACACGCTAAAATCACCTGCCGGGTATGCCACAACCACTTGGTGGACACTCCGGAATCATCTGCCGGACATGCCAGAACCAGCTCTCAGACACACCAGAACCACGTGCCAGACACGCCGGAAGCACCTGCTGAGCATGCCTGAGCCAAATGCTCGACTTGCAAGAAACACCTGCCTGACACGCCAAAATCACTTGCCGGGTACGCCAGAACCACGTGGCGGACACTCCGGAATCACCTGTCGGGCATGCCGGAACCAACTCTCAGACGTGCCAGAACCTCGTGCCGGTCACGCCAGAACCACCTGCCGGACAGACCGGAAACAGCTGCTGGATACGCCGCAACCACCGGCTCGACTCGCCGGAACCACCGCCTGACATGCAAAATGACCTGCCGGCTATGCCAGAACCACTTGGCGAACACTCCGGAATCACCTGTCAGGCCTGCCGGAACCACCTCTCAGACTTGCCAGAACCATGTTCCGGACACGCCGGTACCACCTGCCGAGTATGCCGGAACCACCTGATCCACTCCCCAGAACCACCTGCTGGATACGCCAGAATCACCTGCCGGCTACTCCAGAACCACTTGGCAGACACTCCGTAACCAACTGCCGGGCATGCCGGAACCACCTCTCAGAGGTGCCAGAACCGCATGCCGGACACTCCGGAATCACCTGCCGGGCATGCCGGAACCACCTCTCAGAGGTGCCAGAACCACATGCCGGACACTCCCGAATCACCTGCCGGGCATGCCGGAACCATCTGTCAGACGTGCCAGAACCATGTGCCTGAGATGCCGGAACCACACCCCGAACAGACGAAACCACCTGCCAGACCCGCCTGAACCACCTGCCGAGCACGCCGGAACCACCTACTCGACTCGCTGGAACCACCTACCTGACACGCTAAAATCACCTGCCGGGTATGCCACAACCACTTGGTGGACACTCCGGAATCATCTGCCGGACATGCCAGAACCAGCTCTCAGACACACCAGAACCACGTGCCAGACATGCCGGAAGCACCTGCTGAGCATGCCTGAGCCAAATGCTCGACTTGCAAGAAGCACCTGCCAGACACGCCAAAATCACCTGCCGGGTACGACAGAACCACGTGGCGGACACTCCGGAATCCACTGTCGGGCATGCCGGAACCAAATCTCAGACGTGCCAGAACCTCGTGCCGGTCACGCCAGAACCACCTTCCGAGTATGCTGGAACCACCTGATCCTCTCCCCAGAACCAACTGCTGGACACGCCAGAATCACCTGCCGGCTACGCCAGAACCACTCGGCAGACACTCCGGAACCACCTGCCGAGCATGCCGGAACCACCTCTCAGAGGTGCCAGAACCACATGCTGGACAGTCCGGGATCACCTGCCGGGCATGCCGGAACCATCTCTCAGATGTGCCAGAACCATGTTCCGGACACGCCGGTACCAACAGCCGAGCTCGCCGGAACCACCTGCTGGACACGCCAAAATCATGTGCCGGCTACGCCAGAACCACTCGGCAGACACTCCGGAATCACCTGCCGGGCTGGCTGGAACCACCTGCCGGTCACGCCAATATCACCTGCCAGCTGTGCCAGAACCACTTGGCGGACACCATGGAAACACCTGTCGGGCCGGCCGGAACCACCTCTCAGACGTGCCAGAACCATGAGACTGAGATGGCGGAACCAATCCCCGAACAGACCGAAACCACCTGCCAGACCTGCCTGAAGCCCCTGGCAAGCACGCCTGATCCACCTGCTCAACTAGCCGGAACCAACTTCCTGACACGCCAAAATCGCCTGACAGGTATACCAGAACCACTTGGTGGACACTCCGGAATCATCTGCCGGACATGCCAGAACCAGCTCTCAGACACACCACAACCACGTGCCAGAGAAGCCGGAAGCACCAGCTGAGCATGCCTGAGCCACCTGCTCGACTTGCAAGAAACACCTGTCGGACATGCCAAAATCAGCTGCCGGGTACGCCAGAAACACTTGGCGGACACTCCGGAATCACCTGTCGGGCGTGCCGGAACCACCTCTCAGACTTGCCAGAACCATGTTCTGGACACGCCGGTACAACCTGCCGAGTATGCCGGAACCAGCTGATCCACTCCCCAGAACCACCTAGTGGACACGCCAAAATCAACTGCCGGCTACGCCAGAACCACTCAGCAGACACTCCGGAATCACATGCCAGGCATTCCGGAACCACCTCTCAGAGGTGCCAGAGCCAAATGCCGGAGACTCCGGTATCACCTGCCGGGCATGCCGGAACCACCTCTCAGAGGTGCCAGAACCACATGCCGGACACTCCGGAATCACCTGCCGGGCATGCTGGAACCACATAACGGACACTCCGGAACCACCTAGTCGACTCGCTGGAACCACCTACCTGACACGCTAAAATCACATGCCGGGTATGCCACAACCACTTGGTGGACACTCCGGAATCATCTGCCGGACATGCCAGAACCAGCTCTCAGACTCACCAGAACCACGTGACAGACACGCCGGAAGCACCTGCTGAGCATGCCTGAGCCAAATGGCCGACTTGCAAGAAACACCTGCCTGACACGCCAAAATCACCTGCCGGGTACGCCAGAACCACGTGGCGGACACTCCGGAATCACCTGTCGGGCATGCCGGAACCAACTCTCAGACGTGCCAGAACCTCGTGCCGGTCACGCCAGAACCACCTGCCGGACACGCCGGAACCAGCGGCTCGACTCTCCTGAACCACCGCCGGACATGCAAAATGACCTGCCGGCTGCGCCAGAACCACTTGGCGAACACTCCGGAATCACCTGTCGGGCATGCCAGAACCGCCTCTCAGACTTGCCAGAACCATGTTCCGGACACGCCGGTACCACCTGCCGGGCATGCCGGAACCATCTCTCAGACGTGCCAGAACCTGATCCGGACACGCTGGTACCACCTGCCGAGCTCGCCGGAACCACCTGCTGTACACGCCAAAATCACCTGCCAGCTACGCCAGAACCACACGGCAGACACTCCGGAATCCCATGCCAGGCATTCCGGAACGACCTCTCAGAGGTGCCAGAACCAAATGCCGGAGACTCCGGTATCACCTGCCGGGCATGCTGGAACCACCTCTCAGAGGTGCCAGAACCACATGCCGGACACTCCGGAATCACCTGCCGGGCATGCCGGAACCACCTGCTGGACATGCAGGAATCACCTGCCGGACATGCCGGAACCACCGGCTCGACTCGCCGGAACCATTGCCGGACATGCAAAATCACCTGCCGGCTACGCCAGAACCACTTGGCGAACACTCCGGAATCACCTGCCGGGCATGCAAAATGACCTGCCTCTCAGACATGCCGGAACCACATGCCAATGACTCCGGAAGCACC
This sequence comes from Equus caballus, assembly GCF_041296265.1. Taxonomy (NCBI): domain Eukaryota; kingdom Metazoa; phylum Chordata; class Mammalia; order Perissodactyla; family Equidae; genus Equus; species Equus caballus. Next base: position 6,218,791 of record NC_091697.1, read on the forward strand.
TGCCGAGCACGCCAGAACCACCTGCTCGACTCGCCAAAACCACCTGCTGGACACGCCAAAATCACCTGCCGGCTACGCCACAACCATTTGGTGAACTCTTCGGAATCTCCTGCCGGGCTTTCTGGAACCACCTGCCGGTCACGCCAACATCACCTGCCAGCTATGCCAGAACCACTTGGCGGACACCATGGAAACACCTGTCGGGCCGGCCGGAACCACCTCTCAGACGTGCCAGAGCCATGTGCCTGAGATGCCGGAACCACACCCCGAAGAGACCGAAGCAACCGGCCAGTCCCGCCTGAACCACCTGCCGAGCACGCTGGGACCACCTACTCGACTCGCTGGAACCACCTACCTGACACGCTAAAATCACCTGCCGGGTCTGCCACAAACACTTTGTGGACACTCCGGAAAAATCTGCCGGACATGCCAGAACCAGCTCTCAGACACACCAGAACCACGTGACAGACACGCCGGAAGCACCTCCTGAGCATGCCTGAGCCAAATGCTCGACTTGCAAGAAACACCTGCCAGACACGCCAAAATCACCTGCCGGGTACGCCAGAACCACGTGGCGGACACTCCGGAATCACCTGTCGGGCATGCCGGAACCAACTCTCAGACGTGCCAGAACCATGTCCCGGACATGCCGGAACCACCTGTCGAGTTCGCCGGAACCACCTGCTGGACACGCCAAAATCACCTGCTGGCTATGCCAGAACCACTCGGCAGACACTCCGGAATCACATGCCGGGCATTCCGTAACCACCTCTCACAGGTGCCAGAACCAAATGCTGGACACTCCGGTATCACCTGCCGGGCATGCCGGAACCACCTCTCAGAGGTGCCAGAACCACATGTCGGACACTCCGGAATCACCTGCCGGGCATGCCGGAACCACCTGCTGGACATGCCGGAACCACCGGCTCGACTAGCCGTAATCATTGCCGGACATGCAAAATCACCTGCCGGCTACGCCAGAACCACTTGGCGAACACTCCGGAATCACCTGCCGGGCATGCAAAATGACCTGCCTCTCAGACATGCCGGAACCACATGCCAATGACACCGGAAGCACCTGCCGTGCACGCCAGAACCACCTGATCGACTCGCCAAAACCACCTGCTGGACATGCCAAAATCACCTTCCGGCTACGCCACAACCATTTGGTGAACACTTCGGAATCACCTGCCGGGCTGGCTGGAACCACCTGCCGGTCACGCCAACATCACCTGCCAGCTATGCCAGAACCACTTGGCGGACACCATGGAAACACCTGTCGGGCCGGCCGGAACCACCTCTCAGACGTGCCAGAACCATGTGCCTGAGATGCCGGAACCACACCCCGAACAGAAGAAACCACCTGCCAGACCCGCCTGAACCACCTGCCGAGCACGCTGGAACCACCTACTCGACTCGCTGGAACCACCTACCTGACACGCTAAAATCACCTGCCGGGTATGCCACAACCACTTGGTGGACACTCCGGAATCATCTGCCGGACATGCCAGAACCAGCTCTCAGACTCACCAGAACCACGTGCCAGACACGCCGGAAGCACCTGCTGAGCATGCCTGAGCCAAATGCTCGACTTGCAAGAAACACCTGCCAGACACGCCAAAATCACCTGCCGGGTAAGCCAGAACCACGTTGCGGACACTCCGGAATCACCTGTCGGGCATGCCGGAACCAACTCTCAGACGTGCCAGAACCTCGTGCCGGTCACGCCAGAACCACCTGCCGGACACGCCGGAACCAGCGGCTCGACTCGCCGGAACCACCGCCGGACATGCAAAATGACCTGCCGGCTGCGCCAGAACCACTTGGCGAACACTCTGGAATCACATGTCGGGCATGCCAGAACCGCCTCTCAGACTTGCCAGAACCATTTTCCGGACACGCCGGTACCACCTGCCGAGTATGCCGGAACCACCTGATCCACTCCCCAGAACCACCTGCTGGAGACGCCAGAATCACCTGCCGACTACGCCAGAACCACTTGGCAGACACTCCGGAACCACCTGGCGGGCATGCCCGAACCACCTCTCAGAGGTGCCAGAACCACATGCCGAACACTCCAGAATCACCTGCCGGGCATGCCGGAACCACCTCTCAGAGGTGCCAGAACCACATGCCGGACACTCCCGAATCACCTGCCGGGCATGCCGGAACCATCTCTCAGACGTGCCAGAACCATGATCCGGACACGCTGGTACCACCTGCCGAGCTCGCTGGAACCACCTGCTGGACACGCCAAAATCACCTGCCAGCTACGCCAGAACAACACGGCAGACACTCCGGAATCACATGCCAGGCATTCCGGAACCACCTCTCAGAGGTGCAGAACCAAATGCCGGAGACTCCGGTATCACCTGCCGGGCATGCTGGAACCACCTCTCAGAGGTGCCAGAACCACATGCCGGACACTCCGGAATCACCTGCCGGGCATGCCGGAACCACCTGCTGGACATGCAGGAATCACCTGAAGGACATGCCGGAACCACCGGCTCGACTCGCCGGAACCATTGCCGGACATGCAAAATCACCTGCCGGCTACGCCAGAACCACTTGGCGAACACTCCGGAATCACCTGCCGGGCATGGCGGAACCACCTCTCAGACATGCCGGAACCACATGCCAATGACACCGGAAGCACCTGCCGTGCACGCCAGAACCACCTGATCGACTCGCCAAAACCACCTGCTGGACATGCCAAAATCACCTTCCGGCTACGCCACAACCATTTGGTGAACTCTTCGGAATCTCCTGCCGGGCTTTCTGGAACCACCTGCCGGTCACGCCAAGAACACCTTTCAGCTACGCCAGAACCACTTGGCGGACACTCAGGAAACACCTGTCGGGCCGGCCGGAACCACATATCAGACGTGCCAGAACGATGTGGCTGAGATGCCGGAACCAATCCCCGAACAGACCGAAACCACCTGCCAGACCCGCCTGAACCACCTGCCGAGCACGCCGGAACCACCGGCTCAACTCGCCGGAACCACCGCCGGACATGCAAAATGACCTGCCGGCTACGCCAGAACCACTTGGCGAACACTCCGGAATCACCTGTCAGGCATGCCGGAACCCCCTCTCAGACTTGCCAGAACCATGTTCCTTACACGCCGGTACCACCTGCCGAGTATGCCGGAACCAAGTGATAGGCTCCCCAGAACCACCTGCTGGACACGCCAGAATCACCTGCTGACTACGCCAGAACCACTCGGCAGACACTCTGGAACCACATGCCGGGCATGCCGGAACCACCTCTCAGAGGTGCCAGAACCACATGCCGAACACTCCAGAATCACCTGCCGGGCATGCCGGAACCACCTCTCAGAGGTGCCAGAACCACATGCCGGACACTCCCGAATCACCTGCCGGGCATGCCGGAACCATCTCTCAGACGTGCCAGAACCATGATCCGGACACGCTGGTACCACCTGCCGAGCTCGCCGGAACCACCTGCTGTACACGCCAAAATCACCTGCCAGCTACGCCAGAACCACACGGCAGACACTCCGGAATCCCATGCCAGGCATTCCGGAACCACCTCTCAGAGGTGCCAGAACCAAATGCCGGAGACTCCAGTATCACCTGCCGGGCATGCTGGAACCACCTCTCAGAGGTGCCAGAACCACATTCCGGACACTCCGGAATCACCTGCCGGGCATGCCGGAACCACCTGCTGGACATGCAGGAATCACCTGCCGGACATGCCGGAACCACCGGCTCGACTCGCCGGAACCATTGCCGGACATGCAAAATCACCTGCCGGCTACGCCAGAACCACTTGGCGAACACTCCGGAATCACCTGCCGGGCATGCAAAATGACCTGCCTCTCAGACATGCCGGAACCACATGCCAATGACTCCGGAAGCACCTGCCGAGCACGCCAGAACCACCTGCTCGACTCGCCAAAACCACCTGCTGGACACGCCAAAATCACCTGCCGGCTACGCCACAACCATTTGGTGAACTCTTCGGGATCTCCTGCCGGGCTTTCTGGAACCACCTGCCGGTCACGCCAACATCACCTGCCAGCTATGCCAGAACCACTTGGCGGACACCATGGAAACACCTGTCGGGCCGGCCGGAACCACCTCTCAGACGTGCCAGAACCATGTGCCTGAGATGCCGGAACCACACCCCGAACAGAAGAAACCACCTGCCAGACCCGCCTGAACCACCTGCCGAGCACGCTGGAACCACCTACTCGACTCGCTGGAACCACCTACCTGACACGCTAAAATCACCTGCCGGGTATGCCACAACCACTTGGTGGACACTCCGGAATCATCTGCCGGACATGCCAGAACCAGCTCTCAGACTCACCAGAACCACGTGCCAGACACGCCGGAAGCACCTGCTGAGCATGCCTGAGCCAAATGCTCGACTTGCAAGAAACACCTGCCAGACACGCCAAAATCACCTGCCGGGTAAGCCAGAACCACGTTGCGGACACTCCGGAATCACCTGTCGGGCATGCCGGAACCAACTCTCAGACGTGCCAGAACCCCGTGCCGGTCACGCCAGAACCACCTGCCGGACACGCCGGAACCAGCGGCTCGACTCGCCGGAACCACCGCCGGACATGCAAAATGACCTGCCGGCTACGCCAGGACCACTTGGCGAACACTCCGGAATCACCTGTCGGGCATGCCGGAACCACCTCTCAGACTTGCCAGAACCAAGTTCCGGACACGCCGGTACCACCTGCCGAGTATGCCGGAACCACCTGATCCACTCCCCAAAACCACCTGCTGGATACGCCAGAATCACCTGCCGGCTACGCCAGAACCACTCGGCAGACACTCCATAACCAACTGCCTGGCATGCCGGAACCACCTCTCAGAGGTGCCAGAACCACATGCCGGACACTCCCGAATCACCTGCCGGGCATGCCGGAACCATCTCTCAGACATGCCAGAACCATGTTCCGGACACGCTGGTACCACCTGCCAAGCTCGCCGGAACCACCTGCTGGACACGCCAAAATCACCTGCCGGCTACGCCGCAACCATTTGGTGAACTCTTCGGAATCACCTGCCGGGCTGGCTCCAGAACCACTCGGCAGACACTCCGGAACCACCTGCCGTGCATGCCGGAACCACCTATCAGACATGCCGGAACCACATACCAATGACACCGGAAGCAACTGCCGAGCACGCCAGAACCACCTGCTCGACTCGCCAAAACCACCTGCTGGACACGCCAAAATCACCTGCCGGCTACGCCACAACCATTTGGTGAACACTTCGGAATCACCTGCCGGGCTGGCTGGAACCACCTGCCGGTCACGCCAACATCACCTTTCAGCTACGCCAGAACCACTTGGCGGAAACCATGGAAACACCTGTCGGGCTGGCCGGAACCACCTATCAGACGTGCCAGAACCATGTGCCTGAGATGCCGGAACCACACCCCGAACAGACCGAAACCACCTGCCAGACCCGCCTGAACCACCTGCCGAGCACGCTGGAACCACCTACTCGACTCGCTGGAACCACCTACCTGACACGCTAAAATCACCTGCTGGGTATGCCACAACCACTTGGTGGACACTCCGGAATCATCTGCCGGACATGCCAGAACCAGCTCTCAGACACACCAGAACCACGTGACAGACACGCCGGAAGCACCTGCTGAGCATGCCTGAGCCAAATGCTCGACTTGCAAGAACACCTGTCAGACACGCCAAAATCACCTGCCGGGTACGCCAGAACCATGTGGCGGACACTCCGGAATCACCTGTCGGGCATGCCGGAACCAACTCTCAGACGTGCCAGAACCTCGTGCCGGTCACGCCAGAACCACCTGCCGGACACGCCGGAACCACCGGCTCGACTCGCCGGAACCACCGCTGGACATGCAAAATGACCTGACGGCTACGCCAGAACCACTTGGCGAACATTCCGGAATCACCTGTCGGGCATGCCGGAACCGCCTCTCAGACTTGCCAGAACCATGTTCCGGACACGCCGGTACCACCTGCCGAGTATGCCGGAACCACCTGATCCACTCCCCACAACCACCAGCTGGACACGCTAGAATCACCTGCCGACTACGCCAGAACCATTCGGCAGACACTCCTGAACCACCTGCCGGGCATGCCGGAACCACCTATCAGAGGTGCCAGAACCAAATGCCGGACACTCCGGAATCACCTGCCGGGCATGCCGGAACCACCTCTCAGAGGTGCCAGAACCACATGCCGGACACTCTGGAATCACCTGCCTGGCATGACGGAATCATCTCTCAGACATGCCAGAACCATGTTCCGGACACGCTGGTACCACCTGCCGAGCTCGCCGGAACCACCTGCTGGACACGCCAAAATCACCTGCCGGCTACACCGGAACCACTCGGCAGACACTCCGGAATCACCTGCCGGGCACGCCGGAACCACCTGCTCGACTCGCCAAAACCACCTGCTGGACACGCCAAAATCACCTGCCGGCTACGCCACAACCATTTGGTGAACTCTTCGGAATCTCCTGCCGGGCTTTCTGGAACCACCTGCCGGTCACGCCAGCATCACCTGCCAGCTATGCCAGAACCATTTGGCGGACACCATGGAAACACCTTTCGGGCCGGCCGGAACCACCTCTCAGACGTGCCAGAACCATGTGCCTGAGATGCCGGAACCACACCCCGAAGAGACCGAAGCAACCTGCCAGTCCCGCCTGAACCACCTGCCGAGCACGCTGGAACCACCTACTCGACTCGCTGGAACCACCTACCTGACACGCTAAAATCACCTGCCGGGTATGCCACAAACACTTTGTGGACACTCCGGAAAAATCTGCCGGACATGCCAGAACCAGCTCTCAGACACACCAGAACCACGTGACAGACACGCCGGAAGCACCTGCTGAGCATGCCTGAGCCAAATGCTCGACTTGCAAGAAACACCTGCCAGACACGCCAAAATCACCTGCCGGGTACGCCAGAACCACGTGGCGGACACTCCGGAATCACCTGTCGGGCATGCCGGAACCAACTCTCAGACGTGCCAGAACCATGTCCCGGACATGCCGGAACCACCTGCCGAGTTCGCCGGAACCACCTGCTGGACACGCCAAAATCACCTGCCGGCTATGCCAGAACCACTCGGCAGACACTCCGGAATCACATGCCGGGCATTCCGGAACCACCTCTCACAGGTGCCAGAACCAAATGCTGGACACTCCGGTATCACCTGCCGGGCATGCCGGAACCACCTCTCAGAGGTGCCAGAACCAACTGCCGGACACTCCGGAATCACCTGCCGGGCATGCCGGAACCACCTGCTGGACATGCCGGAACCACCGGCTCGACTAGCCGTAACCATTGCCGGACATGCAAAATCACCTGCCGGCTACGCCAGAACCACTTGGCGAACACTCCGGAATCACCTGCCGGGCATGGCGGAACCACCTCTCAGACATGCCGGAACCACATGCCAATGACACCGGAAGCACCTGCCGTGCACGCCAGAACCACATGATCGACTCGCCAAAACCACCTGCTGGACATGCCAAAATCACCTTCTGGCTACGCCACAACCATTTGGTGAACACTTCGGAATCACCTGCCGGGCTGGCTGGAACCACCTGCCGGTCACGCCAACATCACCTGCCAGCTATGCCAGAACCACTTGGCGGACACCATGGAAACACCTGTCGGGCCGGCCGGAACCACCTCTCAGACGTGACAGAACCATGTGCCTGAGATGCCGGAACCACATCCCGAACAGAAGAAACCACCTGCCAGACCCGCCTGAACCACCTGCCGAGCACTCCGGAACCACCTACTCGACTCGCTGGAACCACCTACCTGACACGCTAAAATCACCTGCCGGGTATGCCACAACCACTTGGTGGACACTCCGGAATCATCTGCCGGACATGCCAGAACCAGCTCTCAGACTCACCAGAACCACGTGCCAGACACGCCGGAAGCACCTGCTGAGCATGCCTGAGCCAAATGCTCGACTTGCAAGAATCACCTGCCAGACACGCCAAAATCACCTGCCGGGTAAGCCAGAACCACGTTGCGGACACTCCGGAATCACCTGTCGTGCATGCCGGAACCAACTCTCAGACGTGCCAAAACCTCGTGCCGGTCACGCCAGAACCACCTGCCGGACACGCCGGAACCAGCGGCTCGACTCGCCGGAACCACCGCCGGACATGCAAAATGACCTGCCGGCTACGCCAGAACCACTTGGCGAACACTCCGGAATCACCTGTCGTGCATGCCAGAACCGCCTCTCAGACTTGCCAGAACCATGTTCCGGACACGCCGGTACCACCTGCCGAGTATGCCGGAACCACCTGATCCACTCCCCAGAACCACCTGCTGGACACGCCAGAATCACCTGCCGACTACGCCAGAACCACTCGGCAGACACTCCGGAAACACCTGCCGGGCATGCCCGAACCACCTCTCAGAGGTGCCGGAACCACATGCCGAACACTCCAGAATCACCTGCCGGGCATGCCGGAACCACCTCTCAGAGGTGCCAGAACCACATGCCGGACACTCCCGAATCACCTGCCGGGCATGCCGGAACCATCTCTCAGACGTGCCAGAACCATGATCCGGACACGCTGGTACCACCTGCCGCGCTCGCTGGAACCACCTGCTGGACACGCCAAAATCACCAGCCAGCTACGCCAGAACCACACGGCAGACACTCCGGAATCACATGCCAGGCATTCCGGAACCACCTCTCAGAGGTGCCAGAACCAAATGCCGGAGACTCCGGTATCACCTGCCGGGCATGCTGGAACCACCTCTCAGAGGTGCCAGAACCACATTCCGGACACTCCGGAATCACCTGCCGGGCATGCCGGAACCACCTGCTGGACATGCAGGAATCACCTGCCGGACATGCCGGAACCACCGGCTCGACTCGCCGGAACCATTGCCGGACATGCAAAATCACCTGCCGGCTACGCCAGAACCACTTGGCGAACACTCCGGAATCACCTGCCGGGCATGCAAAATGACCTGCCTCTCAGACATGCCGGAACCACATGCCAATGACTCCGGAAGCACCTGCCGAGCATGCCAGAACCACCTGCTCGACTCGCCAAAACCACCTGCTGGACATGCCAATATCACCTGCCGGCTACGCCACAACCATTTGGTGAACTCTTCGGGATCACCTGCCGGGCTGTCTGGAACCACCTGCCGGTCACGCCAACATCACCTGCCAGCTATGCCAGAACCATTTGGCGGACACCATGGAAACACCTGTCGGGCCGGCCGGAACCACCTCTCAGACGTGTCAGAACCATGTGCCTGAGATGCCGGAACCACACCCCGAACAGAAGAAACCACCTGCCAGACCCGCCTGAACCACCTGCCGAGCACGCTGGAACCACCTACTCGACTCGCTGGAACCACCTACCTGACACGCTAAAATCACCTGCCGGGTATGCCACAACCACTTGGTGGACACTCCGGAATCATCTGCCGGACATGCCAGAACCAGCTCTCAGACTCACCAGAACCACGTGCCAGACACGCCGGAAGCACCTGCTGAGCATGCCTGAGCCAAATGCTCGACTTGCAAGAAACACCTGCCAGACACGCCAAAATCACCTGCCGGGTAAGCCAGAACCACGTTGCGGACACTCCGGAATCACCTGTCGGGCATGCCGGAACCAACTCTCAGACGTGCCAGAACCTCGTGCCGGTCACGCCAGAACCACCTGCCGGACACGCCGGAACCAGCGGCTCGACTCGCCGGAACCACCGCCGGACATGCAAAATGACCTGCCGGCTACGCCAGAACCACTTGGCGAACACTCCGGAATCACATGTCGGGCATGCCAGAACCGCCTCTCAGACTTGCCAGAACCATTTTCCGGACACGCCGGTACCACCTGCCGAGTATGCCGGAACCACCTGATCCACTCCCCAGAACCACCTGCTGGAGACGCCAGAATCACCTGCCGACTACGCCAGAACCACTTGGCAGACACTCCGGAACCACCTGGCGGGCATGCCCGAACCACCTCTCAGAGGTGCCAGAACCACATGCCGAACACTCCAGAATCACCTGCCGGGCATGCCGGAACCACCTCTCAGAGGTGCCAGAACCACATGCCGGGCACTCCGGAATCACCTGCCGGGCATGCCGGAACCACCTGCTGGACATGCCAGAACCACCGGCTCGACTAGCCGTAACCATTGCCGGACATGCAAAATCACCTGCCGGCTACGCCAGAACCACTTGTCGAACACTCCGGAATCACCTGCCGGGCATGGCGGAACCACCTCTCAGACATGCCGGAACCACATGCCAATGACACCGGAAGCACCTGCCGAGCACGCCAGAACCAACTGCTCGACTCGCCAAAACCACCCGCTGGACACGCCAAAATCACCTGCCGGCTACAGCAGAACCACTCGGCAGACACTCCGGAATCACCTGCCGGGCTGGCTGGAACCACCTGCCGGTCACCCCAACATCAACTTTCACCTACGCCAGAACCACTTGGCGGACACTCCGGAAACACCTGTCGGGCCGGCCGCAACCAGCTCTCAGACGTGCCAGAACCATGTGCCTGAGATGCCGGAACCACTCCCCGAACAGACCGAAACCTCGTGCTAGACCCGCCTGAAGCCCCTGGCAAGCACGCCTGATCCACCTGCTCAACTAGCCGGAACCAACTTCCTGACACGCCAAAATCACCTGCCAGGTATACAAGAACCACTTGGTGGACACTCCGGAATCATCTGCCGGACATGCCAGAACCAGCTCTCAGACACACCAGAAGCACGTGCCAGAGACGCCGGAAGCACCAGCTGAGCATGCCTGAGCCACCTGCTCGACTCGCAAGAAACACCTGTCGGACATGCCAAAATCACCTGCCGGGTACGCCAGAAACACTTGGCGGACGCTCCGGAATCACCTGTCGGGCGTGCCGGAACCACTCTCAGACTTGCCAGAACCATGTTCTGGACACGCCGGTACAACCTGTCGAGTATGCCGGAACCAGCTGATCCACTCCCCAAAACCACCTAGTGGACACGCCAAAATCAACTGCCGGCAATGCCAGAACCACTCGGCCGAAACTCTGGAATCACATGCCAGGCATTCCGGAACCACCTCTCAGAGGTGCCAGAACCAAATGCCGGACACTCCGGTATCACCTGCCGGGCATGCCGGAACCACCTCTCAGAGGTGCCAAACAACATGCCTGACACTGCGGAATCACCTGCCGGGCATGCCGGATCCACCGGCTCGACTCGCCGGTACCATTGCCGGACATCTAAAATCACCTGCCGGCTACGCCAGAACCACTTGGCGAACACTCCGGAATCACCTGCCGGGCATGGCGGAACCACCTCTCAGACATGCCGGAACCACATGCCAATGATACCGGAAGCACCTGCCGAGCACGCCTGAACCACCTGCTCGACTCGCCAAAACCACCCTCTGGACACGCCAAAATCACCTGCCGGCTACGCCAGAACCACTCAGCAGACACTCCGGAATCACCTGCCGGGCTGGGTGGAACCACCTGCCGGTCACGCCAAGAACACCTTTCAGCTACGCCAGAACCACTTGGCGGACACTCGGGAAACACCTGTCGGGCCGGCCGGAACCACCTATCAGACGTGCCAGAACGATGTGCCTGAGATGCCGGAACCACTCCCCGAACAGACGGAAACCACCTGCCAGACCCGCCTGAACCACCTGCCGAGCACGCCGGAACTACCGGCTCAACTCGCCGGAACCACCGCCAGACATGCAAAATGACCTGCCGGCTACGCCAGAACCACTTGGCGAACACTCCGGAATCACCTGTCAGGCATGCCGGAACCGCCTCTCAGACTTGCCAGAACCATGTTCCTTACACGCCGGTACCACCTGCCGAGTATGCCGGAACCAAGTGATAGACTCCCCAGAACCACCTGCTGGACACGCCAGAATCACCTGCTGACTACGCCAGAACCACTCGGCAGACACTCTGGAACCACATGCCGGGCATGCCGGAACCACCTCTCAGAGGTGCCAGAACCACATGCCGAACACTCCAGAATCACCTGCCGGGCATGCCGGAACCACCTCTCAGAGGTGCCAGAACCACATGCCGGACACTCCCGAATCACCTGCCGGGCATGCCGGAACCATCTCTCAGACGTGCCAGAACCATGATCCGGACACGCTGGTACCACCTGCCGAGCTCGCCGGAACCACCTGCTGTACACGCCAAAATCACCTGCCAGCTACGCCAGAACCACACGGCAGACACTCCGGAATCCCATGCCAGGCATTCCGGAACCACCTCTCAGAGGTGCCAGAACCAAATGCCGGAGACTCCGGTATCACCTGCCGGGCATGCTGGAACCACCTCTCAGAGGTGCCAGAACCACATGCCGGACACTCCGGAATCACCTGCCGGGCATGCCGGAACCACCTGCTGGACATGCAGGAATCACCTGCCGGACATGCCGGAACCACCGGCTCGACTCGCCGGAACCATTGCCGGACATGCAAAATCACCTGCCGGCTACGACAGAACCACTTGGCGAACACTCCGGAATCACCGGCCGGGCATGCAAAATGACCTGCCTCTCAGACATGCCGGAACCACATGCCAATGACTCCGGAAGCACCTGCCGAGCACGCCAGAACCACCTGCTCGACTCGCCAAAACCACCTGCTGGACACGCCAAAATCACCTGCCGGCTACGCCACAACCATTTGGTGAACTCTTCGGAATCTCCTGCCGCGCTTTCTGGAACCACCTGCCGGTCACGCCAACATCACCTGCCAGCTATGCCAGAACCACTTGGCGGACACCATGGAAACACCTTTCGGGCCGGCCGGAACCACCTCTCAGACGTGACAGAACCATGTGCCTGAGATGCCGGAACCACACCCCGAAGAGACCGAAACAACCTGCCAGACCCGCCTGAACCACCTGCCGAGCACACTGGAACCACCTACTCGACTCGCTGGAACCACCTACCTGACACGCTAAAATCACCTGCCGGGTATGCCACAAACACTTGTGGACACTCCGGAAAAATCTGCCGGACATGCCAGAACCAGCTCTCAGACACACCAGAACCACGTGACAGACACGCCGGAAGCACCTGCTGAGCATGCCTGAGCCAAATGCTCGACTTGCAAGAAACACCTGCCAGACACGCCAAAATCACCTGCCGGGTACGCCAGAACCACGTGGCGGACACTCCGGAATCACCTGTCGGGCATGCCGGAACCAACTCTCAGACGTGCCAGAACCTCGTGCCGGTCACGCCAGAACCACCTGCCGGACAGACCGGAAACACCTGCTGGAGACGCCGGAACCACCGGCTCGACTCGCCGGAACCACCGCCGGACATGCAAAATGACCTGCCGGCTACACCAGAACCACTTGGCGGACACTCCGGAATCCACTGTCGGGCATGCCGGAACCAACTCTCAGACGTGCCAGAACCTCGTGCCGGTCACGCCAGAACCACCTGCCGAGTATGCTGGAACCACCTGATCCTCTCCCCAGAACCACCTGCTGGACACGCCAGAATCACCTGCCGGCTACGCCAGAACCACTCGGCAGACACTCCGGAACCACCTGCCGAGCATGCCGGAACCACCTCTCAGAGGTGCCAGAACCACATGCCGGACAGTCCGGGATCACCTGCCGGGCATGCCGGAACCATCTCTCAGATGTGCCAGAACCATGTTCCGGACACGCCGGTACCACCTGCCGAGCTCGCCGGAACCACCTGCTGGACACGCCAAAATCATGTGCCGGCTACGCCAGAACCACTCGGCAGACACTCCGGAATCACCTGCCGGGCTGGCTGGAACCACCTGCCGGTCACGCCAACATCACCTTTCAGCTACGCCAGAACCACTTGGCGGACACTCCGGAATCACCTGTCGGGCCGGCCACAACCTCATCTCAGACGTGCCAGAACCACGTGCCTGAGATGCCGGAACCACTCCCCGAACAGACCGAAAACACCTGCCAGACCCGCCTGAACATCCCTGGCGAGCACGCCTGATCCACCTGCTCAACTAGCCGGAACCAACTTCCTGACACGCCAAAATCGCCTGACATGTATACCAGAACCACTTGGTGGACACTCCGGAATCATCTGCCGGACATGCCAGAACCAGCTCTCAGACACACCACAACCACGTGCCAGAGAAGCCGGAAGCACCAGCTGAGCATGCCTGAGCCACCTGCTCGACTTGCAAGAAACACCTGTCGGACATGCCAAAATCAGCTGCCGGGTACGCCAGAAACACTTGGCGGACGCTCCGGAATCACCTGTCGGGCGTGCTGGAACCACCTCTCAGACTTGCCAGAACCATGTTCTGGACACGCCGGTACAACCTGCCGAGTATGCCGGAACCAGCTGATCCACTCCCCAGAACCACCTAGTGGACACGCCAAAATCAACTGCCGGCTACGCCAGAACCACTCGGCAGACACTCCGGAATCACATGCCAGGCATTCCGGAACCACCTCTCAGAGGTGCCAGAGCCAAATGCCGGAGACTCCGGTATCACCTGCCGGGCATGCCGGAACCACCTCTCAGAGGTGCCAGAACCACATGCCGGACACTCCGGAATCACCTGCCGGGCATGCTGGAACCACATGACGGACACTCCGGAACCACCTAGTCGACTCGCTGGAACCACCTACCTGACACGCTAAAATCACATGCCGGGTATGCCACAACCACTTGGTGGACACTCCGGAATCATCTGCCGGACATGCCAGAACCAGCTCTCAGACTCACCAGAACCACGTGACAGACACGCCGGAAGCACCTGCTGAGCATGCCTGAGCCAAATGGCCGACTTGCAAGAAACACCTGCCTGACACGCCAAAATCACCTGCCGGGCACGCCAGAACCACGTGGCGGACACTCCGGAATCACCTGTCTGGCATGCCGGAACCAACTCTCAGACGTGCCAGAACCTCGTGCCGGTCACGCCAGAACCACCTGCCGGACACGCCGGAACCAGCGGCTCGACTCGCCGGAACCACCGCCGGACATGCAAAATGACCTGCCGGCTGCGCCAGAACCACTTGGCGAACACTCCGGAATCACATGTCGGGCATGCCAGAACCGCCTCTCAGACTTGCCAGAACCATGTTCCGGACACGCCGGTACCACCTGCCGGGCATGCCGGAACCATCTCTCAGACGTGCCAGAACCATGATCCGGACACGCTGGTACCACCTGCCGAGCTCGCCGGAACCACCTGCTGTACACGCCAAAATCACCTGCCAGCTACGCCAGAACCACACGGCAGACACTCCGGAATCCCATGCCAGGCATTCCGGAACCACCTCTCAGAGGTGCCAGAACCAAATGCCGGAGACTCCGGTATCACCTGCCGGGCATGCTGGAACCACCTCTCAGAGGTGCCAGAACCACATGCCGGACACTCCGGAATCACCTGCCGGGCATGCCGGAACCACCTGCTGGACATGCAGGAATCACCTGCCGGACATGCCGGAACCACCGGCTCGACTCGCCGGAACCATTGCCGGACATGCAAAATCACCTGCCGGCTACGACAGAACCACTTGGCGAACACTCCGGAATCACCGGCTGGGCATGCAAAATGACCTGCCTCTCAGACATGCCGGAACCACATGCCAATGACTCCGGAAGCACCTGCCGAGCACGCCAGAACCACCTGCTCGACTCGCCAAAACCACCTGCTGGACACGCCAAAATCACCTGCCGGCTACGCCACAACCATTTGGTGAACTCTTCGGAATCTCCTGCCGCGCTTTCTGGAACCACCTGCCGGTCACGCCAACATCAACTGCCAGCTATGCCAGAACCACTTGGCGGACACCATGGAAACACCTTTCGGGCCGGCCGGAACCACCTCTCAGACGTGACAGAACCATGTGCCTGAGATGCCGGAACCACACCCCGAAGAGACCGAAACAACCTGCCAGACCCGCCTGAACCACCTGCCGAGCACACTGGAACCACCTACTCGACTCGCTGGAACCACCTACCTGACACGCTAAAATCACCTGCCGGGTATGCCACAACCACTTGTTGGACACTCCGGAAAAATCTGCCGGACATGCCAGAACCAGCTCACAGAGACACCAGAACCACGTGACAGACACGCCGGAAGCACCTGCTGAGCATGCCTGAGCCAAATGCTCGACTTGCAAGAAACACCTGCCAGACACGCCAAAATCACCTGCCGGGTACGCCAGAACCACGTGGCGGACACTCCGGAATCACCTGTCGGGCATGCCGGAACCAACTCTCAGACGTGCCAGAACCTCGTGCCGGTCACGCCAGAACCACCTGCCGGACAGACCGGAAACACCTGCTGGAGACGCCGGAACCACCGGCTCGACTCGCCGGAACCACCGCCGGACATGCAAAATGACCTGCCGGCTACACCAGAACCACTTGGCGGACACTCCGGAATCCACTGTCGGGCATGCCGGAACCAACTCTCAGACGTGCCGGAACCTCGTGCCGGTCACGCCAGAACCACCTGCCGAGTATGCTGGAACCACTTGATCCTCTCCCCAGAACCACCTGCTGGACACGCGAGAATCACCTGCCGGCTACGCCAGAACCACTCGGCAGACACTCCGGAACCACCTGCCGAGCATGCCGGAACCACCTCTAAGTGGTGCCAGAACCACATGCCGGACAGTCCGGGATCACCTGCCGGGCATGCCGGAACCATCTCTCAGATGTGCCAGAACCATGTTCCGGACACGCCGGTACCACCTGCCGAGCTCGCCGGAACCACCTGCTGGACACGCCAAAATCATGTGCCGGCTACGCCAGAACCACTCGGCAGACACTCCGGAATCACCTGCCGGGCTGGCTGGAACCACCTGCCGGTCACGCCAACATCACCTTTCAGCTACGCCAGAACCACTTGGCGGACACTCCGGAATCACCTGTCGGGCCGGCCACAACCTCATCTCAGACGTGCCAGAACCACGTGCCTGAGATGCCGGAACCACTCCCCGAACAGACCGAAAACACCTGCCAGACCCGCCTGAACATCCCTGGCGAGCACGCCTGATCCACCTGCTCAACTAGCCGGAACCAACTTCCTGACACGCCAAAATCGCCTGACATGTATACCAGAACCACTTGGTGGACACTCCGGAATCATCTGCCGGACATGCCAGAACCAGCTCTCAGACACACCACAACCACGTGCCAGAGAAGCCGGAAGCACCAGCTGAGCATGCCTGAGCCACCTGCTCGACTTGCAAGAAACACCTGTCGGACATGCCAAAATCAGCTGCCGGGTACGCCAGAAACACTTGGCGGACGCTCCGGAATCACCTGTCGGGCGTGCTGGAACCACCTCTCAGACTTGCCAGAACCATGTTCTGGACACGCCGGTACAACCTGCCGAGTATGCCGGAACCAGCTGATCCACTCCCCAGAACCACCTAGTGGACACGCCAAAATCAACTGCCGGCTACGCCAGAACCACTCGGCAGACACTCCGGAATCACATGCCAGGCATTCCGGAACCACCTCTCAGAGGTGCCAGAGCCAAATGCCGGAGACTCCGGTATCACCTGCCGGGCATGCCGGAACCACCTCTCAGAGGTGCCAGAACCACATGCCGGACACTCCGGAATCACCTGCCGGGCATGCTGGAACCACATGACGGACACTCCGGAACCACCTAGTCGACTCGCTGGAACCACCTACCTGACACGCTAAAATCACATGCCGGGTATGCCACAACCACTTGGTGGACACTCCGGAATCACCTGCCGGGCATGCCGGAACCACCTGCTGGACATGCAGGAATCACCTGCCGGACATGCCGGAACCACCGGCTCGACTCGCCGGAACCATTCCCGGACATGCAAAATCACCTGCCGGCTACGCCAGAACCACTTGGCGAACACTCCGGAATCACCTGCCGGGCATGCAAAATGACCTGCCTCTCAGACATGCCGGAACCACATGCCAATGACTCCGGAAGCACCTGCCGAGCACGCCAGAACCACCTGCTCGACTCGCCAAAACCACCTGCTGGACACGCCAAAATCACCTGCCGGCTACACCACAACCATTTGGTGAACTCTTCGGAATCTCCTGCCGCGCTTTCTGGAACCACCTGCCGGTCACGCCAACATCACCTGCCAGCTATGCCAGAACCACTTGGCGGACACCATGGAAACACCTTTCGGGCCGGCCGGAACCACCTCTCAGACGTGACAGAACCATGTGCCTGAGATGCCGGAACCACACCCCGAAGAGACCGAAACAACCTGCCAGACCCGCCTGAACCACCTGCCGAGCACACTGGAACCACCTACTCGACTCGCTGGAACCACCTACCTGACACGCTAAAATCACCTGCCGGGTATGCCACAACCACTTGTTGGACACTCCGGAAAAATCTGCCGGACATGCCAGAACCAGCTCACAGAGACACCAGAACCACGTGACAGACACGCCGGAAGCACCTGCTGAGCATGCCTGAGCCAAATGCTCGACTTGCAAGAAACACCTGCCAGACACGCCAAAATCACCTGCCGGGTACGCCAGAACCACGTGGCGGACACTCCGGAATCACCTGTCGGGCATGCCGGAACCAACTCTCAGACGTGCCAGAACCTCGTGCCGGTCACGCCAGAACCACCTGCCGGACAGACCGGAAACACCTGCTGGAGACGCCGGAACCACCGGCTCGACTCGCCGGAACCACCGCCGGACATGCAAAATGACCTGCCGGCTACACCAGAACCACTTGGCGGACACTCCGGAATCCACTGTCGGGCATGCCGGAACCAACTCTCAGACGTGCCGGAACCTCGTGCCGGTCACGCCAGAACCACCTGCCGAGTATGCTGGAACCACTTGATCCTCTCCCCAGAACCACCTGCTGGACACGCGAGAATCACCTGCCGGCTACGCCAGAACCACTCGGCAGACACTCCGGAACCACCTGCCGAGCATGCCGGAACCACCTCTAAGTGGTGCCAGAACCACATGCCGGACAGTCTGGGATCACCTGCCGGGCATGCCGGAACCATCTCTCAGATGTGCCAGAACCATGTTCCGGACACGCCGGTACCACCTGCCGAGCTCGCCGGAACCACCTGCTGGACACGCCAAAATCATGTGCCGGCTACGCCAGAACCACTCGGCAGACACTCCGGAATCACCTGCCGGGCTGGCTGGAACCACCTGCCGGTCACGCCAACATCACCTTTCAGCTACGCCAGAACCACTTGGCGGACACTCCGGAATCACCTGTCGGGCCGGCCACAACCTCATCTCAGACGTGCCAGAACCACGTGCCTGAGATGCCGGAACCACTCCCCGAACAGACCGAAAACACCTGCCAGACCCGCCTGAACATCCCTGGCGAGCACGCCTGATCCACCTGCTCAACTAGCCGGAACCAACTTCCTGACACGCCAAAATCGCCTGACATGTATACCAGAACCACTTGGTGGACACTCCGGAATCATCTGCCGGACATGCCAGAACCAGCTCTCAGACACACCACAACCACGTGCCAGAGAAGCCGGAAGCACCAGCTGAGCATGCCTGAGCCACCTGCTCGACTTGCAAGAAACACCTGTCGGACATGCCAAAATCAGCTGCCGGGTACGCCAGAAACACTTGGCGGACGCTCCGGAATCACCTGTCGGGCGTGCTGGAACCACCTCTCAGACTTGCCAGAACCATGTTCTGGACACGCCGGTACAACCTGCCGAGTATGCCGGAACCAGCTGATCCACTCCCCAGAACCACCTAGTGGACACGCCAAAATCAACTGCCGGCTACGCCAGAACCACTCGGCAGACACTCCGGAATCACATGCCAGGCATTCCGGAACCACCTCTCAGAGGTGCCAGAGCCAAATGCCGGAGACTCCGGTATCACCTGCCGGGCATGCCGGAACCACCTCTCAGAGGTGCCAGAACCACATGCCGGACACTCCGGAATCACCTGCCGGGCATGCTGGAACCACATGACGGACACTCCGGAACCACCTAGTCGACTCGCTGGAACCACCTACCTGACACGCTAAAATCACATGCCGGGTATGCCACAACCACTTGGTGGACACTCCGGAATCACCTGCCGGGCATGCCGGAACCACCTGCTGGACATGCAGGAATCACCTGCCGGACATGCCGGAACCACCGGCTCGACTCGCCGGAACCATTCCCGGACATGCAAAATCACCTGCCGGCTACGCCAGAACCACTTGGCGAACACTCCGGAATCACCTGCCGGGCATGCAAAATGACCTGCCTCTCAGACATGCCGGAACCACATGCCAATGACTCCGGAAGCACCTGCCGAGCACGCCAGAACCACCTGCTCGACTCGCCAAAACCACCTGCTGGACACGCCAAAATCACCTGCCGGCTACACCACAACCATTTGGTGAGCTCTTCGGAATCTCCTGCCGGGCTTTCTGGAACCACCTGCCAGTCACGCCAACATCACCTGCCAGCTATGCCAGAACCACTTGGCGGACACCATGGAAACACCTTTCGGGCCGGCCGGAACCACCTCTCAGACGTGACAGAACCATGTGCCTGAGATGCCGGAACCACACCCCGAAGAGACCGAAACAACCTGCCAGACCCGCCTGAACCACCTCCCGAGCACGCTGGAACCACCTACTCGACTCGCTGGAACCACCTACCTGACACGCTAAAATCACCTGCCGGGTATGCCACAACAACTTTGTGGACACTCCGGAAAAATCTGCCGGACATGCCAGAACCAGCTCTCAGACACACCGGAACCACGTGACAGACACGCCGGAAGCACCTGCTGAGCATGCCTGAGCCAAATGCTCGACTTGCAAGAAACACCTGCCAGACACGCCAAAATCACCTGCCGGGTACGCCAGAACCACGTGGCGGACACTCCGGAATCACCTGTCGGGCATGCCGGAACCAACTCTCAGACGTGCCAGAACCTCGTGACGGTCACGCCAGAACCACCTGCCGGACAGACCGGAAATACCTGCTGGACACGCCGGAACCACCGGCTCGACTCGCCGGAACCACAGCCGGACATGCAAAATGACCTGCCGGCTACGCCAGGACCACTTGGCGAACACTCCGGAATCACCTGTCGGGCATGCCGGAACCACCTCTCAGACTTGCCAGAACCAAGTTCCGGACACGCCGGTACCACCTGCCGAGTATGCCGGAACCACCTGATCCACTCCCCAAAACCACCTGCTGGATACGCCAGAATCACCTGCCGGCTACGCCAGAACCACTCGGCAGACACTCCATAACCAACTGCCTGGCATGCCGGAACCACTTCTCAGAGGTGCCAGAACCACATGCCGGACACTCCCGAATCACCTGCCGGGCATGCCGGAACCATCTCTCAGACGTGCCAGAACCATGTTCCGGACACGCTGGTACCACCTGCCGAGCTCGCCGGAACCACCTGCTGGACACGCCAAAATCACCTGCCGGCTACGCCACAACCATTTGGTGAACTCTTCGGAATCACCTGCCGGGCTGGCTCCAGAACCACTCGGCAGACACTCCGGAACCACCTGCCGTGCATGCCGGAACCACCTATCAGACATGCCGGAACCACATACCAATGACACCGGAAGCAACTGCCGAGCACGCCAGAACCACCTGCTCGACTCGCCAAAACCACCTGCTGGACACGCCAAAATCACCTGCCGGCTACGCCACAACCATTTGGTGAACACTTCGGAATCACCTGCCGGGCTGGCTGGAACCACCTGCCGGTCACGCCAACATCACCTTTCAGCTACGCCAGAAGCACTTGGCGGAAACCATGGAAACACCTGTCAGGCTGGCCGGAACCACCTATCAGACGTGCCAGAACCATGTGCCTGAGATGCCGGAACCACACCCCGAACAGACCGAAACCACCTGCCAGACCCGCCTGAACCACCTGCCGAGCACGCCGGAACCACCTACTCGACTCGCTGGAACCACCTACCTGACACGCTAAAATCACCTGCCGGGTATGCCACAACCACTTGGTGGACACTCCGGAATCATCTGCAGGACATGCCAGAACCAGCTCTCAGACACACCAGAACCACGTGACAGACACGCCGGAAGCACCTGCTGAGCATGCCTGAGCCAAATGCTCGACTTGCAAGAACACCTGTCAGACACGCCAAAATCACCTGCCGGGTACGCCAGAACCATGTGGCGGACACTCCGGAATCACCTGTCGGGCATGCCGGAACCAACTCTCAGACGTGCCAGAACCTCGTGCCGGTCACGCCAGAACCACCTGCCGGACACACCGGAACCACCGGCTCGACTCGCCGGAACCACCGCTGGACATGCAAAATGACCTGACGGCTACGCCCGAACCACTTGGCGAACATTCCGGAATCACCTGTCGGGCATGCCGGAACCGCCTCTCAGACTTGCCAGAACCATGTTCCGGACACGCCGGTACCACCTGCCGAGTATGCCGGAACCACCTGATCCACTCCCCACAACCACCAGCTGGACACGCCAGAATCACCTGCCGACTACGCCAGAACCACTCGGCAGACACTCCTGAACCACCTGCCGGGCATGCCGGAACCACCTCTCAGAGGTGCCAGAACCAAATGCCGGACACTCCGGAATCACCTGCCGGGCATGCCGGAACCACCTCTCAGAGGTGCCAGAACCACATGCCGGACACTCTGGAATCACCTGCCTGGCATGACGGAATCATCTCTCAGACATGCCAGAACCATGTTCCGGACACGCTGGTACCACCTGCCGAGCTCGCCGGAACCACCTGCTGGACACGCCAAAATCACCTGCCGGCTACACCGGAACCACTCGGCAGACACTCCGGAATCACCTGCCGGGCATGCCGGAACCATCTCTCAGACGTGCCAGAACCATCTTCCGGACACGCTGGTACCACCTGCCGAGCTCGCCGGAACCACCTGCTGGACACGCCAAAATCACCTGAGAGCTACGCCAGAACCACACGGCAGACACTCCGGAATCACCTGCCGTGCTGGCTGGAACCACCTGCCGGTCACGCCAATATCACCTGCCAGCTGTGCCAGAACCACTTGGCGGACACCATGGAAACACCTGTCGGGCCGGCCGGAACCACCTCTCAGACGTGCCAGAACCATGAGACTGAGATGGCGGAACCAGTCCCCGAACAGACCGAAACCACCTGCCAGACCCGCCTGAAGCCCCTGGCAAGCACGCCTGATCCAGCTGCTCAACTAGCTGGAACCAACTTCCTGACACGCCAAAATCACCTGGCAGGTATACCAGAACCACTTGGTGGACACTCCGGAATCATCTGCCGGACATGCCAGAACCAGCTCTCAGACACACCAGAACCACGTGCCAGACACGCCGGAAGCACCAGCTGAGCATGCCTGAACCACCTGCTCGATTAGCAAGATACGCCTGCCTGACACGCCAAAATCACCTGCCGGGTACGCCAGAACCACGTGGCGGACACTCCGGAATCACCTGTCGGTCATGACGGAACCAACTCTCAGACGTGCCAGAACCTCGTGCCGGTCACGCCAGAACCACCTGCCGGACAGACCGGAAACACCTGCTGGATACGCCGCAACCACCGGCTCGAGTCGCCGGAACCACCGCCGGACATGCAAAATGACCTGCCGGCTATGCCAGAACCACTTGGCGAACACTCCGGAATCACCTGCCGGGCCAGCCGGAACCACCTCTCAGACTTGCCAGAACCATGTTCCGGACACGCCGGTACCACCTGCCGAGTATGCCGGAACCACCTGATCCACTCCCCAGAACCACCTGGGGGATACGCCAGAATCACCTGCCGGCTACTCCAGAACCACTTGGCAGACACTCCGTAACCAACTGCCGGGCATGCCGGAACCACCTCTCAGAGGTGCCAGAACCGCATGCCGGACACTCCGGAATCACCTGCCTGGCATGCCGGAATCACCTTATCCTCTCCACAGAACCACCTGCTGGACACGCCAGAATCACCTGCCGGCTACGCCAGAACCACTCGGCAGACACTCCGGAACCACCTGCCGGGCATGCCAGAACCACCTCTCAGAGGTGCCAGAACCACATGCCGGACACTCCGGAATCACATGCCGGGCATGCCGGAACCATCTCTCAGATGTGCCAGAACCATGTTCCGGACACGCCGGTACCACCTGCCGAGCTCGCCGGAACCACCTGCTGGACACGCCAAAATCACCTGCCGGCTACGCCAGAACCACTCGGCAGACACTCCGGAATCACCTGCCGGGCTGGCTGGAACCACCTGCCGGTCACGCCAATATCAACTGCCAGCTGTGCCAGAACCACTTGGCGGACACCATGGAAACACCTGTCGGGCCGGCCGGAACCACCTCTCAGACGTGCCAGAACCATGAGCCTGAGATGGCCGAACCACTCCCCGAACAGACCGAAACAACCTGCCAGACCCGCCTGAAGCCACTGGCAAGCACGCCTGATCTACCTGCTCACCTAGCCGGAACCAACTTCCTGACACGCCAAAATCACCTGCCAGGTATACCAGAACCACTTGGTGGACACTCCGGAATCATCTGCCGGACATGCCAGAACCAGCTCTCAGACACACCAGAACCACGTGCCAGAGACGCCGGAAGCACCAGCTGAGCATGCCTGAGCCACCTGCTCGACTCGCAAGATACACCTGTCGGGCATGCCAAAATCACCTGCTGGGTACGCCAGAAACACTGGGTGGACGCTCCGGAATCACCTGTCGGGCGTGCCGGTACCACCTCTCAGACTTGCCAGAACCATGTTCTGGACACGCCGGTACAACCTGCCGAGTATGCCGGAACCACCTGATCCACTCCCCAGAACCTCCTGCTGGATACGCCAGAATCACCTGCCGGCTACTCCAGAACC
The DNA here is from genome assembly GCF_041296265.1 of Equus caballus. NCBI lineage: Eukaryota > Metazoa > Chordata > Mammalia > Perissodactyla > Equidae > Equus > Equus caballus. The sequence continues at coordinate 6,243,682 of NC_091697.1, forward strand.
ACTTGGCAGACACTCCGTAACCAACAGCTGGGCATGCCGGAACCACCTCTCAGAGGTGCCAGAACCGCATGCCGGACACTTCGGAATCACCTGCCGGGCATGCCGGAACCATCTGTCAGACGTGCCAGAACCATGTGCCTAAGATGCCGGAACCACACCCCGAACAGACGAAACCACCTGCCAGACCCGCCTGAACCATCTTCCGAGCACGCCGGAACCACCTACTCGACTCGCTGGAACCACCTACCTGACACGCTAAAATCACCTGCCGGGTATGCCACAACCACTTGGTGGACACTCCGGAATCATCTGCCGGACATGCCAGAACCAGCTCTCAGACACACCAGAACCACCTGCTGAGCATGCCGGAGCCAAATGCTCGACTTGCAAGAAGCACCTGCCAGACACACCAAAATCACGTGCCGGGTACGCCAGAACCATGTTGCGGACACTCCGGAATCACCTGTCGGGCATGCCGGAACCGCCTCTCAGACTTGCCAGAACCATGTTCCGGACACGCCGGTACCACCTGCCGAGTATGCCGGAACCACCTGATCCACTCCCCACAACCACCAGCTGGACACGCCAGAATCACCTGCCGACTACGCCAGAACCACTCGGCAGACACTCCGGAACCACCTGACGGGCATGCCGGAACCACCTATCAGAGGTGCCAGAACCAAATGCCGGACACTCCGGAATCACCTGCCGGGCATGCCGGAACCACCTCTCAGTGGTGCCCCAACCACATGCCGGACACTCCGGAATCACCTGCCTGGCATGACGGAACCATCTCTCAGACATGCCAGAACCATGTTCCGGACACGCTGGTACCACCTGCCGAGCTCGTTGGAACCACCTGCTGGACACGCCAAAATCACCTGCCGGCTACGCCAGAACCACTCGGCAGACACACCGGAATCACATGCCGTGCTGGCTGGAACCACCTGCCGGTCACGCCAACATCACATTTCAGCTTCGCCGGAAACACTTGGCGGACACTCCAGAAACACCTGTCGGGCCCGCCGGAACTACCTCTCAGACGTGCCAGAAACATGTGCCTGAGATGCCGGAACCACTCCCCGAACAGACCGAAACCACCTGCCAGACCCGCCTGAACCCCCTGGCGAGCACGCCTGATCCACCTGCTCAACTAGCCGGAACCAACTTCCTGACACGCCAAAATCACATGCCAGGTATACAAGAACCACTTGGTGGACACTCCGGAATCATCTGCCGGACATGCCAGAACCAGCTCTCAGACACACCAGAAGCACGTGGCAGAGACGCCGGAAGCACCAGCAGAGCATGACTGAGCCACCTGCTCGACTCGCAAGAAACACCTGTCGGACCTGCCAAAATCACCTGCCGGGTACGCCAGAAAAACTTGAAGGACGCTCCGGAATCACCTGTCGGGCGTGCCGGAACCACCTCTCAGACTTGCCAGAACGATGTTCCGGACACGCCGGTACCACCTGCCGAGTATGCCGGAACCACCTGATCAACTCCCCAGAACCACCTAGTGGACACGCCAAAATCAACTGCCGGCTACGCCGGAACCACCGGCTCGACTCGCCGGAACCACCGCCGGACATGCAAAATGACCTGCCGGCTACGCCAGAACCACTTGGCAAACACTCCGGAATCACCTGTCGGGCATGCCGGAACCGCCTCTCAGACTTGCCAGAACCATGTGCCTGAGATGCCGGAACCACAACCCGAACAGTCCGAAACCACCTGCCAGACCTGCCTGAACCACGTGCCGAGCACGCTGGAACCACCTACACGACTCGCTGGAACCACCTACCTGACACGCTAAAATCACCTGCCGGCTACGCCACAACCATTTGGTGAACTCTTCGGAATCACCTGCCGGGCTGGCTCCAGAACCACTCGGCAGACACTCCGGAACCACCTGCCGGGCATGCCGGAACCACCTCTCAGACATGCCGGAACCACATGCCAATGACACTGGAAGCACCTGCCGAGCACGCCAGAACCACCTGCTCGACTCGCCAAAACCACCTGCTGGACACGCCAAAATCACCTGCCGGCTACCCCACAACCATATGGTGAACTCTTCGGAATCACCTGCCGGGCTTGCTGGAACCACCTGCCGGTCACGCCAACATCACCTGCCAGCTATGCCAGAACCACTTGGCGGACACCATGGAAACACCTGTCGGGCCGGCCGGAACCACCTCACAGACGTGCCAGAACCATGTGCCTGAGATGCCGGAACCACTCCCCGAACAGACCGAAACCACCTGCCAGACCCGCCTGAACCACCTGGCGAGCACGCCTGATCCACCTGCTCAACTAGCCGGAACCAACTCCCTGACACGCCAAAATCACCTGCCAGGTATACAAGAACCACTTGTGGACACTCCGGAATCATCTGCCGGACATGCCAGAACCAGCTCTCAGACACACCAGAACCACGTGCCAGAGACGTCGGAAGCAACAGCTGAGCATGCCTGAGCCACCTGCTCGACTCGCAAGATACACCTGTCGGATGCCAAAATCACCTGCCGGGTACGCCAGAAATACTTGGCTGACGCTCCGGAATCACCTGTCGGGCGTGCCGGAACCTCCTCTCAGACTTGCCAGAACCATGTTCCGGACACGCCGGTACCACCTGCCGAGTATGCCGGAACCAGCTGATCCACTCCCCAGAACCACCTAGTGGACACGCCAAAATCAACTGCCGGCTACGCCAGAACCACTCGTCAGAAACTCCGGAATCACAGGCCAGGCATTCCGGAACCACCTCTCAGAGGTGCCAGAACCACATGCCGGACACTCCGGAATCACCTGCCGGGCATGCTGGAACAACGTGCCGGACATGCCGGAACCACCTGCCGGACATGTCGGAACCACCTTCGGGACATTCCGGAACCACCGGCTCGACTCGCCGGAACCATTGCCGGACATGCAAAATCACCTGCCGGCTACGCCAGAACCACTTGGCGAACACTCCGGTATCACCTGCCGGGCATGCCGGAACCACCTCTCAGAGGTGCCAGAACCACATGCCGGACACTCCGGAATCACCTGCCGGGCATGCTGGAACCACATGCCGGACACTCCGGAATCACCTGCCGGGCATGCCGGAACCACCTGCCGGACATGCCGGAACCACCGGCTTGACTCGCCGCACCCATTGCCGTACATGCAAAATCACCTGCCGGCTACGCCAGAACCACTTGGCGAACACTCCCGAATCACCTGCCTGGCATGGCGGAACCACCTCTCAGACATGCCGGAACCACATGCCAATGACACCGGATGCACCTGCCGAGCACGCCAAAACCACCTGCTCGACTCGCCAAATCCACCTGCTGGACACGCCAAAATCACCTGCCGGCTACGCCACAACCATTTGGTGAACGCTTCGGGATCACCTGCCGGGCTGGCTGGACCACCTGCCGGCCACGCCAACATCACCTGCCAGCTATGCCAGAACCACTTGGCGGACACCATGGAAACACCTGTCGGGCCGGCCGGAACCACCTATCAGACGTGCCAGAACCATGTGCCTGAGATGCCGGAACCACACCCCGAACACACCGAAACCACCTGCCAGACCCGCCTGAACCACCTGCCGAGCACGCCGGAACCGCCTACTCGACTCGCCGGAACCACCTACCTGACACGCTAAAATCACCTGCCGGGTATGCCACAACCACTTGGTGGACACTCCGGAATCATCTGCCGGACATGCCAGAACCAGCTCTCAGACTCACCAGAACCACGTGCCAGACACGCCGGAAGCACCTGCTGAGCATGCCTGAGCCAAATGCTCGACTTGCAAGAAACACCTGCCAGACACGCCAAAATCACCTGCCGGGTACGCCAGAACCACGTGGCGGACACTCCGGAATCAGCTGTCGGGCATGCCGGAACCAACTCTCAGACGTGCCAGAACCTCGTGCCGGTCACGCCAGAACCACCTGCCGGACAGACCGGAAACACCTGCTGGATACGCCGCAACCACCGGCTCGACTCGCCCGAACCACCGCCGGACATGCAAAATGACCTGCCGGCTATGCCAGAACCACTTGGCGAACACTCTGGAATCACCTGTCAGGCCTGACCGAACCACCTCTCAGACTTGCCAGAACCATGTTCCGGACACGCTGGTACCACCTGCCGAGTATGCCGGAACCACCTGATCCACTCCCCAGAACCACCTGCTGGATAGGCCAGAATCACGTGCCGGCTACTCCAGAACCACTTGGCAGACACTCCGTAACCAACTGCCGGGCATGCCAGAACCACCTCTCAGAGGTGCCAGAACCACATGCTGGACACTCCCGAATCACCTGCCGGGCATGCCGGAACCATCTGTCAGACGTGACAGAACCATGTGCCTGAGATGCCGGAACCACACCCCGAACAGACGAAACCACCTGCCAGACCCGCCTGAACCATCTTCCGAGCACGCCGGAACCACCTACTCGACTCGCTGGAACCACGTACCTGACACGCTAAAATCACCTGCCGGGTATGCCACAACCACTTGGTGGACACTCCGGAATCATCTGCCGGACATGCCAGAACCAGCTCTCAGACACACCAGAACCACGTGCCAGACACGCCGGAAGCACCTGCTGAGCATGCCTGAGCCAAATGCTCGACTTGCAAGAAGCACCTGCCAGACACGCCAAAATCACCTGCCGGGTACGTGGAACCACGTTGCGGACACTCCGGAATCACCTGTCGGGCATGCCGGAACCAACTCTCAGACGTGCCAGAACGTCGTGCCGGTCACGCCAGAAGCACCTGCCGGACACGCCGGAACCACCGGCTCGACTCGCCGGAACCACCGCCGGACATGCAAAATGACCTGCCGGCTATGCCAGAACCACTTGGCGAACACTCCGGAATCACCTGTCGGGCGTGCCGGAACCACCTCTCAGACTTGCCAGAACCATGTACTGGACACGCCGATACCACCTGCTGAGTATGCCGGAACCACCTGATCCACTCCCCAGAACCACCTGCTGGATACGCCAGAATCACCTGCCGGCTACTCCAGAACCACTTGGCAGACACTCCGTAACCAACTGCCGGGCATGCCGGAACCACCTCTCAGAGGTGCCAGAACCGCATGCCGGACACTCCCGAATCACCTGCCGAGCATGCCGGAACCATCTCTCAGACGTGCCAGAACCATGATCCGGACACGCTGGTACCACCTGCCGCGCTCGCTGGAACCACCTGCTGGACACGCCAAAATCACCAGCCAGCTACGCCAGAACCACACGGCAGACACTCCGGAATCACATGCCAGGCATTCCGGAACCACCTCTCAGAGGTGCCAGAACCAAATGCCGGAGACTCCGGTATCACCTGCCGGGCATGCTGGAACCACCTCTCAGAGGTGCCAGAACCACATTCCGGACACTCCGGAATCACCTGCCGGGCATGCCGGAACCACCTGCTGGACATGCAGGAATCACCTGCCGGACATGCCGGAACCACCGGCTCGACTCGCCGGAACCATTGCCGGACATGCAAAATCACCTGCCGGCTACGCCAGAACCACTTGGCGAACACTCCGGAATCACCTGCCGGGCATGCAAAATGACCTGCCTCTCAGACATGCCGGAACCACATGCCAATGACTCCGGAAGCACCTGCCGAGCATGCCAGAACCACCTGCTCGACTCGCCAAAACCACCTGCTGGACATGCCAATATCACCTGCCGGCTACGCCACAACCATTTGGTGAACTCTTCGGGATCACCTGCCGGGCTGTCTGGAACCACCTGCTGGTCACGCCAACATCACCTGCCAGGTATGCCAGAACCATTTGGCGGACACCATGGAAACACCTGTCGGGCCGGCCGGAACCACCTCTCAGACGTGCCAGAACCATGTGCCTGAGATGCCGGAACCACACCCCGAACAGAAGAAACCACCTGCCAGACCCGCCTGAACCAACTGCCGAGCACGCCGGAACCACCTACTTGACTCGTTGGAACCACCTACCTGACACGCTAAAATCACCTGCCGGGTATGCCACAACCACTTGGTGGACACTCCGGAATCATCTGCCGGACATGCCAGAACCAGCTCTCAGACACACCAGAACCACGTGCCAGACATGCCGGAAGCACCTGCTGACCATGCCTGAGCCAAATGCTCGACTTGCAAGAAGCACCTGCCAGACACGCCAAAATCACCTGCCGGGTACGACAGAACCACGTGGCGGACACTCCGGAATCACCTGTCGGGCATGCCAGAACCAACTCTCAGACGTGCCAGAACCTCGTGCCGGTCACGCCAGAACCACCTGCCGGACAGACCGGAAACACCTGCTGGATACGCCGCAACCACCGGCTCGACTCGCCGGAACCACCGCCGGACATGCAAAATGACCTGCCGGCTATGCCAGAACCACTTGGCGAACACTCCGGAATCACCTGTCGGGCCTGCCGGAACCACCTCTCAGACTTGCCAGAACCATGTTCCGTACACGCTGGTACCACCTGCCGAGTATGCCGGAACCACCTGATCCACTCCCCAGAACCACCTGCTGGATACGCCAGAATCACCTGCCGGCTACTCCAGAACCACTTGGCAGACACTCCGTAACCAGCTGCCGGGCATGCCGGAACCACCTCTCAGAGGTGCCAGAACCACATGCCGGACACTCCCGAATCACCTGCCGGGCATGCCGGAACCATCTGTCAGACGTGCCAGAACCATGTGCCTGAGATGCCGGAACCACACACCGAACAGACGAAACCACCTGCCAGACCCGCCTGAACCACCTGCCGAGCACGCCGGAACCACCTACTCGACTCGCTGGAACCACCTACCTGACACGCTAAAATCACCTGCCGGGTATGCCACAACCACTTGGTGGACACTCCGGAATCATCTGCCGGACATGCCAGAACCAGCTCTCAGACACACCAGAACCACGTGCCAGACATGCCGGAAGCACCTGCTGAGCATGCCTGAGCCAAATGCTCGACTTGCAAGAAGCACCTGCCAGACACGCCAAAATCACCTGCCGGGTACGACAGAACCACGTGGCGGACACTCCGGAATCCACTGTCGGGCATGCCGGAACCAACTCTCAGACGTGCCAGAACCTCGTGCCGGTCACGCCAGAACCACCTGCCGAGTATGCTGGAACCACCTGATCCTCTCCCCAAAACCACCTGCTGGACACGCCAGAATCACCTGCCGGCTACGCCAGAACCACTCGGCAGACACTCCGGAACCACCTGCCGAGCATGCCGGAACCACCTCTCAGAGGTGCCAGAACCACATGCCGGACAGTCCGGGATCACCTGCCGGGCATGCCGGAACCATCTCTCAGATGTGCCAGAACCATGTTCCGGACACGCCGGTACCACCTGCCGAGCTCGCCGGAACCACCTGCTGGACACGCCAAAATCATGTGCCGGCTACGCCAGAACCACTCGGCAGACACTCCGGAATCACCTGCCGGGCATGTCGGAACCACCTGCCGGACATGCCGGAACCACCGGCTCGACTCGCCGGAACCATTGCCGGACATGCAAAATCACCTGCCGGCTACGCCAGAACCACATGCCGGACACTCCGGAATCACCTGCCGGGCATGCCGGAACCACCTGCCGGACATGCCGGAACCACCGGCTTGACTCGCCGCACCCATTGCCGTACATGCAAAATCACCTGCCGGCTACGCCAGAACCACTTGGCGAACACTCCCGAATCACCTGCCGGGCATGGCGGAACCACCTCTCAGACATGCCGGAACCACATGCCAATGACACCGGATGCACCTGCCGAGCACGCCAGAACCACCTGCTCGACTCGCCAAATCCACCTGCTGGACACGCCAAAATCACCTGCCGGCTACGCCACAACCATTTGGTGAACGCTTCGGGATCACCTGCCGGGCTGGCTGGAACCACCTGCCGGTCACGCCAACATCACTTGCCAGCTATGCCAGAACCACTTGGCGGACACCATGGAAACACCTGTCGTGCCGGCCGGAACCACCTATCAGACGTGCCAGAACCATGTGCCTGAGATGCCGGAACCACACCCCGAACAGACCGAAGCAACCTGCCAGTCCCGCCTGAACCACCTGCCGAGCACGCTGGAACCACCTACTCGACTCGCTGGAACCACCTACCTGACACGCTAAAATCACCTGCCGGGTCTGCCACAAACACTTTGTGGACACTCCGGTAAAATCTGCCGGACATGCCGGAACCAGCTCTCAGACACACCAGAACCACGTGACAGACACGCCGGAAGCACCTCCTGAGCATGCCTGAGCCAAATGCTTGACTTGCAAGAAACACCTGCCAGACACGCCAAAATCACCTGCCGGGTACGCCAGAACCACGTGGCGGACACTCCGGAATCACCTGTCGGGCATGCCGGAACCAACTCTCAGACGTGCCAGAGCCATGTCCCGGACATGCCGGAACCACCTGCCGAGTTCGCCGGAACCACCTGCTGGACACGCCAAAATCACCTGCCGGCTATGCCAGAACCACTCGGCAGACACTCCGGAATCACATGCCGGGCATTCCGGAACCACCTCTCACAGGTGCCAGAACCAAATGCTGGACACTCCGGTATCACCTGCCGGGCATGCCGGAACCACCTCTCAGAGGTGCCAGAACCACATGCCGGACACTCCGGAATCACCTGCCGGGCATGCCGGAACCACCTGCTTGACATGCCGGAACCACCGGCTCGACTAGCCGTAACCATTGCCGGACATGCAAAATCACCTGCCGGCTACGCCAGAACCACTTGGCGAACACTCCGGAATCACCTGCCGGGCATGGCGGAACCACCTCTCAGACATGCCGGAACCACATGCCAATGACACCGGAAGCACCTGCCGTGCACGCCAGAACCACCTGATCGACTCGCCAAAACCACCTGCTGGACATGCCAAAATCACCTTCCGGCTACGCCACAACCATTTGGTGAACACTTCGGAATCACCTGCCGGGCTGGCTGGAACCACCTGCCGGTCACGCCAACATCACCTGCCAGCTATGCCAGAACCACTTGGCGGACACCATGGAAACACCTGTCGGGCCGGCCGGAACCACCTCTCAGACGTGCCAGAACCATGTGCCTGAGATGCCGGAACCACACCCCGAACAGAAGAAACCACCTGCCAGACCCGCCTGAACCACCTGCCGAGCACTCCGGAACCACCTACTCGACTCGCTGGAACCACCTACCTGACACGCTAAAATCACCTGCCGGGTATGCCACAACCACTTGGTGGACACTCCGGAATCATCTGCCGGACATGCCAGAACCAGCTCTCAGACTCACCAGAACCACGAGCCAGACACGCCGGAAGCACCTGCTGAGCATGCCTGAGCCAAATGCTCGACTTGCAAGAATCACCTGCCAGACACGCCAAAATCACCTGCCGGGTACGCCAGAGCCACGTTGCGGACACTCCGGAATCACCTGTCGTGCATGCCGGAACCAACTCTCAGACGTGCCAGAACCTTGTGCCGGTCACGCCAGAACCACCTGCCGGACACGCCGGAACCAGCGGCTCGACTCGCCGGAACCACCGCCGGACATGCAAAATGACCTGCCGGCTACGCCAGAACCACTTGGCGAACACTCCGGAATCACATGTCGGGCATGCCAGAACCGCCTCTCAGACTTGCCAGAACCATGTTCCGGACACGCCGGTACCACCTGCCGAGTATGCCGGAACCACCTGATCCACTCCCCAGAACCACCTGCTGGACACGCCAGAATCACCTGCCGACTACGCCAGAACCACTCGGCAGACACTCCGGAAACACCTGCTGGGCATGCCCGAACCACCTCTCAGAGGTGCCAGAACCACATGCCGAACACTCCAGAATCACCTTCCGGGCATGCCGGAACCACCTCTCAGAGGTGCCAGAACCACATGCCGGACACTCCCGAATCACCTGCCGGGCATGCCGGAACCATCTCTCAGACGTGCCAGAACCATGATCCGGACACGCTGGTACCACCTGCCGCGCTCGCTGGAACCACCTGCTGGACACGCCAAAATCACCAGCCAGCTACGCCAGAACCACACGGCAGACACTCCGGAATCACATGCCAGGCATTCCGGAACCACCTCTCAGAGGTGCCAGAACCAAATGCCGGAGACTCCGGTATCACCTGCCGGGCATGCTGGAACCACCTCTCAGAGGTGCCAGAACCACATTCCGGACACTCCGGAATCACCTGCCGGGCATGCCGGAACCACCTGCTGGACATGCAGGAATCACCTGCCGGACATGCCGGAACCACCGGCTCGACTCGCCGGAACCATTGCCGGACATGCAAAATCACCTGCCGGCTACGCCAGAACCACTTGGCGAACACTCCGGAATCACCTGCCGGGCATGCAAAATGACCTGCCTCTCAGACATGCCGGAACCACATGCCAATGACTCCGGAAGCACCTGCCGAGCATGCCAGAACCACCTGCTCGACTCGCCAAAACCACCTGCTGGACATGCCAATATCACCTGCCGGCTACGCCACAACCATTTGGTGAACTCTTCGGGATCACCTGCCGGGCTGTCTGGAACCACCTGCTGGTCACGCCAACATCACCTGCCAGCTATGCCAGAACCATTTGGCGGACACCATGGAAACACCTGTCGGGCCGGCCGGAACCACCTCTCAGACGTGCCAGAACCATGTGCCTGAGATGCCGGAACCACACCCCGAACAGAAGAAACCACCTGCCAGACCCGCCTGAACCAACTGCCGAGCACGCCGGAACCACCTACTTGACTCGTTGGAACCACCTACCTGACACGCTAAAATCACCTGCCGGGTATGCCACAACCACTTGGTGGACACTCCGGAATCATCTGCCGGACATGCCAGAACCAGCTCTCAGACACACCAGAACCACGTGCCAGACATGCCGGAAGCACCTGCTGACCATGCCTGAGCCAAATGCTCGACTTGCAAGAAGCACCTGCCAGACACGCCAAAATCACCTGCCGGGTACGACAGAACCACGTGGCAGACACTCCGGAATCCACTGTCGGGCATGCCGGAACCAACTCTCAGACGTGCCAGAACCTCGTGCCGGTCACGCCAGAACCACCTGCCGGACAGACCGGAAACACCTGCTGGATACGCCGCAACCACCGGCTCGACTCGCCGGAACCACCGCCGGACATGCAAAATGACCTGCCGGCTATGCCAGAACCACTTGGCGAACACTCCGGAATCACCTGTCGGGCCTGCCGGAACCACCTCTCAGACTTGCCAGAACCATGTTCCGTACACGCTGGTACCACCTGCCGAGTATCCCGGAACCACCTGATCCACTCCCCAGAACCACCTGCTGGATACGCCAGAATCACCTGCCGGCTACTCCAGAACCACTGGGCAGACACTCCGTAACCAGCTGCCGGGCATGCCGGAACCACCTCTCAGAGGTGCCAGAACCACATGCCGGACACTCCCGAATCACCTGCCGGGCATGCCGGAACCATCTGTCAGACGTGCCAGAACCATGTGCCTGAGATGCCGGAACCACACACCGAACAGACGAAACCACCTGCCAGACCCGCCTGAACCACCTGCCGAGCACGCCGGAACCACCTACTCGACTCGCTGGAACCACCTACCTGACACGCTAAAATCACCTGCCGGGTATGCCACAACCACTTGGTGGACACTCCGGAATCATCTGCCGGACATGCCAGAACCAGCTCTCAGACACACCAGAACCACGTGCCAGACATGCCGGAAGCACCTGCTGAGCATGCCTGAGCCAAATGCTCGACTTGCAAGAAGCACCTGCCAGACACGCCAAAATCACCTGCCGGGTACGACAGAACCACGTGGCGGACACTCCGGAATCCACTGTCGGGCATGCCGGAACCAACTCTCAGACGTGCCAGAACCTCGTGCCGGTCACGCCAGAACCACCTGCCGAGTATGCTGGAACCACCTGATCCTCTCCCCAAAACCACCTGCTGGACACGCCAGAATCACCTGCCGGCTACGCCAGAACCACTCGGCAGACACTCCGGAACCACCTGCCGAGCATGCCGGAACCACCTCTCAGAGGTGCCAGAACCACATGCCGGACAGTCCGGGATCACCTGCCGGGCATGCCGGAACCATCTCTCAGATGTGCCAGAACCATGTTCCGGACACGCCGGTACCACCTGCCGAGCTCGCCGGAACCACCTGCTGGACACGCCAAAATCATGTGCCGGCTACGCCAGAACCACTCGGCAGACACTCCGGAATCACCTGCCGGGCATGTCGGAACCACCTGCCGGACATGCCGGAACCACCGGCTCGACTCGCCGGAACCATTGCCGGACATGCAAAATCACCTGCCGGCTACGCCAGAACCACATGCCGGACACTCCGGAATCACCTGCCGGGCATGCCGGAACCACCTGCCGGACATGCCGGAACCACCGGCTTGACTCGCCGCACCCATTGCCGTACATGCAAAATCACCTGCCGGCTACGCCAGAACCACTTGGCGAACACTCCCGAATCACCTGCCGGGCATGGCGGAACCACCTCTCAGACATGCCGGAACCACATGCCAATGACACCGGATGCACCTGCCGAGCACGCCAGAACCACCTGCTCGACTCGCCAAATCCACCTGCTGGACACGCCAAAATCACCTGCCGGCTACGCCACAACCATTTGGTGAACGCTTCGGGATCACCTGCCGGGCTGGCTGGAACCACCTGCCGGTCACGCCAACATCACTTGCCAGCTATGCCAGAACCACTTGGCGGACACCATGGAAACACCTGTCGTGCCGGCCGGAACCACCTATCAGACGTGCCAGAACCATGTGCCTGAGATGCCGGAACCACACCCCGAACACACCGAAACCACCTGCCAGACCCGCCTGAACCACCTGCCGAGCACGCCGGAACCGCCTACTCGACTCGCCGGAACCACCTACCTGACACGCTAAAATCACCTGCTGGGTATGCCACAACCACTTGGTGGACACTCCGGAATCATCTGCCGGACATGCCAGAACCAGCTCTCAGACTCACCAGAACCACGTGCCAGACACGCCGGAAGCACCTGCTGAGCATGCCTGAGCCAAATGCTCGACTTGCAAGAAACACCTGCCTGACACGCCAAAATCACCTGCCGGGTACGCCAGAACCACGTGGCGGACACTCCGGAATCACCTGTCGGGCATGCTGGAACCAACTCTCAGACGTGCCACAACCCTGTGCCCGTCACGCCAGATCCACCTGCCGGACAGACCGGAAACACCTGCTGGATACGCCGCAACCACCGGCTCGACTCGCCGGAACCACCGCCGGACATGCAAAATGACCTGCCGGCTATGCCAGAACCACTTGGCGAACACTCCGGAATCACCTGTCGGGCCTGCCCGAACCACCTCTCAGACTTGCCAAAACCATGTTCCGGACACGCCGGTACCACCTGCCGAGTATGCCGGAACCACCTGATCCACTCCCCAGAAACACCTGCTGGATACGCCAGAATCACGTGCCGGCTACTCCAGAACCACTTGGCAGAAACTCCGTAACCAACTGCCGGGCATGCCGGAACCACCTCTCAGAGGTGCCAGAACCGCATGCCGGACACTCCGGAATCACCTGCCGGGCATGCCGGAACCACCTCTCAGAGGTGCCAGAACCACATGCCGGACACTCCCGAATCACCTGCCGGGCATGCCGGAACCATCTGTCAGACGTGCCAGAACCATGTGCCTGAGATGCCGGAACCACACCCCGAACAGACGAAACCACCTGCCAGACCCGCCTGAACCATCTTCCGAGCACGCCGGAACCACCTACTCGACTCGCTGGAACCACGTACCTGACACGCTAAAATCACCTGCCGGGTATGCCACAACCACTTGGTGGACACTCCGGAATCATCTGCCGGACATGCCAGAACCAGCTCTCAGACTCACCAGAACCACGTGCCAGACACGCCGGAAGCACCTGCTGAGCATGCCTGAGCCAAATGCTCGACTTGCAAGAAGCACCTGCCAGACACGCCAAAATCACCTGCCGGGTACGTAGAACCACGTGGCGGACACTCCGGAATCACCTGTCGGGCATGCCGGAACCAACTCTCAGACGTGCCAGAACGTCGTGCCGGTCACGCCAGAAGCACCTGCCGGACACGCCGGAACCACCGGCTCGACTCGCCGGAACCACCGCCGGACATGCAAAATGACCTGCCGGCTATGCCAGAACCACTTGGCGAACACTCCGGAATCACCTGTCGGGCGTGCCGGAACCACCTCTCAGACTTGCCAGAACCATGTACTGGACACGCCGATACCACCTGCTGAGTATGCCGGAACCACCTGATCCACTCCCCAGAACCACCTGCTGGATACGCCCGAATCACCTGCCGGCTACTCCAGAACCACTTGGCAGACACTCCGTAACCAGCTGCCGGGCATGCCGGAACCACCTCTCAGAGGTGCCAGAACCACATGCCGGACACTCCCGAATCACCTGCCGGGCATGCCGGAACCATCTGTTCGACGTGCCAGAACCATGTGCCTGAGATGCCGGAACCACACACCGAAGAGTCGAAACCACCTGCCAGACCCGCCTGAACCACCTGCCGAGCACGCCGGAACCACCTACTCGACTCGCTGGAACCACCTACCTGACACGCTAAAATCACCTGCCGGGTATGCCACAACCACTTGGTGGACACTCCGGAATCATCTGCCAGACATGCCAGAACCAGCTCTCAGACACACCAGAACCACGTGCCAGACATGCCGGAAGCACCTGCTGAGCATGCCTGAGCCAAATGCTCGACTTGCAAGAAGCACCTGCCAGACACGCCAAAATCACCTGCCGGGTACGACAGAACCACGTGGCGGACACTCCAGAATCCACTGTCGGGCATGCCGGAACCAACTCTCAGACGTGCCAGAACCTCGTGCCAGTCACGCCAGAACCACCTGCCGAGTATGCTGGAACCACCTGATCCTCTCCCCAGAACCACCTGCTGGACACGCCAGAATCACCTGCCGGCTACGCCAGAACCACTCGGCAGACACTCCGGAACCACCTGCCGAGCATGCCGGAACCACCTCTCAGAGGTGCCAGAACCACATGCCGGACAGTCCGGGATCACCTGCCGGGCATGCTGGAACCATCTCTCAGATGTGCCAGAACCATGTTCCGGACACGCCGGTACCACCTGCCGAGCTCGCCGGAACCACCTGCTGGACACGCCAAAATCATGTGCCGGCTACGCCAGAACCACTCGGCAGACACTCCGGAATCACCTGCCGGGCTGGCTGGAACCACCTGCCGGTCACGCCAACATCACCTTTCAGCTACGCCTGAACCACTTGGCGGACACTCCGGAATCACCTGTCGGGCCGGCCACAACCTCATCTCAGACGTGCCAGAACCATGTGCCTGAGATGCCGGAACCACTCCCCGAACAGACCGAAACCACCTGCCAGACCCGCCTGAACCCCCTGGCGAGCACGCCTGATCCACCTGCTCAACTAGCCGGAACCAACTTCCTGACACGCCAAAATCGCCTAACAGGTATACCTGAACCACTTGGTGGACACTCCGGAATCATCTGCCGGACATGCCAGAACCAGCTCTCAGACACACCACAACCACGTGCCAGAGAAGCCGGAAGCACCAGCTGAGCATGCCTGAGCCACCTGCTCGACTTGCAAGAAACTCCTGTCGGACATGCCAAAATTAGCTGCTGGGTACGCCAGAAACACTTGGCGGACGCTACGGAATCACCTGTCGGGCGTGCCGGAACCGCCTCTCAGACTTGCCAGAACCATGTTCTGGACACGCCGGTACAACCTGCCGAGTATGCCGGAACCAGCTGATCCACTCCCCAGAACCACCTAGTGGACACGCCAAAATCAACTGCCGGCTACGCCAGAACCACTCGGCAGACACTCCGGAATCACATGCCAGGCATTCCGGAACCACCTCTCAGAGGTGCCAGAGCCAAATGCCGGAGACTCCGGTATCACCTGCTGGGCATGCCGGAACCACCTCTCAGAGGTGCCAGAACCACATGCCGGACACTCCGGAATCACCTGCAGGGCATGCTTGAAACACGTGCTGGACATGCCGGAACCACCTGCCGGACATGCCAGAACCACCGGCTCGACCCGCCGGAACCATTGCCGGACATGCAAAATCACCTGCCGGCTATGCCAGAACCACTTGGGGAACACTCCGGAATCACCTGCCGGGCATTCCGGAACCACCTCTCAGAGGTGCCAGAGCCAAATGCCGGAGACTCTGGTATCACCTGCCGGGCATGCCGGAGCCACCTCTCAGAGGTGCAAGAACTACATGCCGGACACGCCGGAATCACCTGCCGGGCATGCTGGAACCACATGCCGGACACTCCGGAATCACCTGCCGGGCATGTCGGAACCACCTGCCGGACATGCCGGAACCACCGGCTCCACTCGCCGGAACCATTGCCGGACATGCAAAATCACCTGCCTGCTATGCCAGAACCACTTGGGGAACACTCCGGAATCACCTGCCGGGCATGGCGGAACCACCTCTCAGACATGCCGGAACCACATGCCAATGACATCGGAAGCACCTGCCGAGCACGCCAGAACCACCTGATCGACTCGCCAAAACCACCTGCTGGACACGCCAAAATCACCTTCCGGCTACGCCACAACCATTTGGTGAACACTTCGGAATCACCTGCCGGGCTGGCTGGAACCACCTGCTGGTCACGCCAACATCACCTGCCAGCTATGCCAGAACCACTTGGCGGACACCATGGAAACACCTGTCGGGCTGGCCGGAACCACCTATCAGACGTGCCAGAACCATGTGCCTGAGATGCCGGAACCACACCCCGAACAGAAGAAACCACCTGCCAGACCCGCCTGAACCACCTGCCGAGCACTCCGGAACCACCTACTCGACTCGCTGGAACCACCTACCTGACACGCTAAAATCACCTGCCGGGTATGCCACAACCACTTGGTGGACACTCCGGAATCATCTGCCGGACATGCCAGAACCGACTCTCAGACTCACCAGAACCACGTGCCAGACACGCCGGAAGCACCTGCTGAGCATGCCTGAGCCAAATGCTCGACTTGCAAGAAACACCTGCCAGACACGCCAAAATCACCTGCCGGGTACGCCAGAACCACGTGGCGGACACTCCGGAATCACCTGTCGGGCATGCCGGAACCAACTCTCAGACGTGCCAGAACCTCGTGCCGGTCACGCCAGAACCACCTGCCGGACAGACCGGAAACACTTGCTGGACACGCAGGAACCACCGGCTCGACTCGCTGGAACCACCGCCGGACATGCAAAATGACCTGCCGGCTACGCCAGAACCACTTGGCGAACACTCCAGAATCACCTGTCGGGCATGCCGGAACCAGCTCTCAGACTTGCCAGAACCATGTTCTGGACACGCCGGTACCACATGCCGAGTATGCCGGAACCACCTGATCCACTCCCCAAAACCGCCTGCTGGATACGCCAGAATCACCTGCCGGCTACGCCAGAACCACTCGGCAGACACTCCATAACCAACTGCCGGGCATGCCGGAACCACCTCTCAGAGGTGCCAGAACCACATGCCGGACACTCCGGAATCACCTGCCGGGCATTCCGGAACCATCTCTCAGACGTGCCAGAACCATGTCCCGGACATGCCGGAACCACCTGCCGAGCTCGCCGGAACCACCTGCTGGACACGGCAAAATCACCTGCCGGCTATGCCAGAACCACTCGGCAGACACTTCGGAATAACATGCCGGGCATTCCGGAACCACCTCTCACACGTGCCAGAACCAAATGCTGGACACTCCGGTATCACCTGCCGGGCATGCCGGAACCACCTCTCAGAGGTGCCAGAACCACATACCGGACACTCCGGAATCACCTGCCGGGCATGCCAGAACCACCTGCTGGACATGCCGGAACCACGGGCTCGACTAGCCGTAACCATTGCCGGACATGCCAAATCACCTGCCGGCTACGCCAGAACCATTTGGTGAACACTTCGGAATCACCTGCCGGGCTTGCTGGAACCACCTGCCGGTCACGCCAATATCACCTGCCAGCTATGCCAGAACCACTTGGCGGACACCATGGAAACACCTGTCGGGCCGGACGGAACCACCTCTCAGACGTGCCAGAACCATGAGCCTGAGATGCCGGAACCACTCCCCGAACAGACCGAAACCACCTGCCAGACCCACCTGAAGCCCCTGGCAAGCACGCCTGATCCACCTGCTCAACTAGCTGGAACCAACTTCCTGACACGCCAAAATCACCTGCCAGGTATACCAGAACCACTTGGTGGACACTCCGGAATCATCTGCCGGACATGCCAGAACCAGCTCTCAGACACACCAGAAGCACGTGCCAGAGACGCCGGAAGCACCAGCTGAGCATGCCTGAGCCACCTGCTCGACTCGCTAGATACACCTGTCGGACATGCCAAAATCACCTGCGGGGTACGCCAGAAACACTGGGCGGACGCTCCGGAATCACCGGTCGGGCGTGCCGGAACCACCTCTCAGACTTGCCAGAACCATGTTCTGGACACGCCGGTACCGCCTGCTGAGTATGCCGGAACGAGCTGATCCACTCCCCAGAACCACCTAGCGGACACGCCAAAGTCAACTGCTGGCTACGCCAGAACCTCTCGGCAGACACTCCGGAATCACAGGCCAGGCATTCCGGAACCACCTCTCAGAGGTGCCAGAACCAAATGCCGGAGACTCCGGTATTAACTGCCGGGCATGCCGGAACCACCTCTCAGAGGTGCCAGAACCACATGCCGGACACTCCGGAATCACCTGCAGGGCATGCTGGAACCACGTGCTGGACATGCCGGAACCAGCTGCCGGACATGCCGGAACCACCTGCCGGACATTCCGGAACCACCGGCTCGACTCGCCGGAACCATTGCCGGACATGCAAAATCACCTGCCGGCTACGCCAGAACCACTTGGCGAACACTCCGGTATCACCTGTCGGGCATGCCGGAACCACCTCTCAGAGGTGCCAGAACCACATGCCGTACACTCCGGAATCACCCTCCGGGCATGCCGGAACCACCTGCCGGACATGCCGGAACCACCGGCTCGACTCGCCGGAACCATTGCCGGACATGCAAAATCACCTGCCGGCTACGCCAGAACCACTTGGCGAACACTCCGGAATCACCTGCCGGGCATGGCGGAACCACCTCTCAGACATGCCGGAACCACATTCAAATGCCACCGGAAGCAGCTGCCGAGCACGCCAGAACCACCTGCCCGACTCGCCAAATCCACCTGTTGGACACGCCAAAATCACCTGCCGGCTACGCCACAACCATTTGGTGAACGCTTCGGAATCACCTGCCGGGCTGGCTGGAACCACCTGCCGGTCACGCCAACATCACCTGCCAGCTATGCCAGAACCACTTGGCTGACACCATGGAAACACGTGTCGGGCCGGCCGGAACCACACGGCAGACACTCCGGAATCACCTGCCGGGCTGGGTGGAACCACCTGCCGGTCACGCCAAGAACACCTTTCAGCTACGCCAGAACCACTTGGCGGACACTCCGGAAACACCTGTCGGGCCGGCCGGAACCACCTATCAGACGTGCCAGAACGATGTGCCTGCGATGCCGGAACCACTCCCCAAACAGACCGAAACCACCTGCCAGACCCGCCTGAACCACCTGCCGAGCACGCCGGAACCACCGGCTCAACTCGCCGGAACCACCGTCGGACATGCAAAATGACCTGCCGGCTACGCCAGAACCACTTGGCGAACACTCCGGAATCACCTGTCAGGCATGCCGGAACCGCCTCTCAGACTTGCCAGAACCATGTTCCTTACACGCCGGTACCACCTGCCGAGTATGCCGGAACCAAGTGATAGACTCCCCAGAACCACCTGCTGGACACGCCAGAATCACCTGCTGACTACGCCAGAACCACTCGGCAGACACTCCGGAACCACATGCCGGGCATGCCGGAACCACCTCTCAGAGGTTCCAGAACCACTTGCAGAACACTCCAGAATCACCTGCCTGGCATGCCGGAACCACCTCTCAGAGGTGCCAGAACCACATGCCGGACACTCCCGAATCACCTGCCGGGCATGCCGGAACCATCTCTCAGACGTGCCAGAACCATGATCCGGACACGCTGGTACCACCTGCCGAGCTCGCCGGAACCACCTGCTGGACACGCCAAAATCACCTGCCAGCTATGCCAGAACCACACGGGAGACACTCCGGAATCACCTGCCGGGCTTGCTGGAACCACCTGCCGGTCACGCCAATATCACCTGCCAACTGTGCCAGAACCACTTGGCGGACACCATGGAAACACCTGTCGGGCCGGCCGGAACCACCTCTCAGACGTGCCAGAACCATGAGACTGAGATGGCGGAACCAGTCCCCGAACAGACCGAAACCACCTGCCAGACCCGCCTGAACCACCTGCCGAGCACGCCGGAACCGCCTACTCGACTCGCCGGAACCACCTACCTGACACGCTAAAATCACCTGCCGGGAATGCCACAACCACTTGGTGGACACTCCGGAATCATCTGCCGGACATGCCAGAACCAGCTCTTAGACCCACCAGAACCACGTGCCAGACACGCCGGAAGCACCTGCTGAGCAGGCCTGAGCCAAATGCTCGACTTGCAAGAAACACCTGCCAGACACGCCAAAATCACCTGCCGGGTACGCCAGAACCACGTGGTGGACACTCCGGAATCACCTGTCGGGCATGCCGGAACCAACTCTCAGACGTGCCACAACCTCGTGCCGGTCACGCCAGAACCACCTGCCGGACAGACCGGAAACACCTGATGGATACGCCGCAACCACCGGCTCGAGTCGACGGAACCACCGCCGGACATGCAAAATGACCTGCCGGCTATGCCAGAACCACTTGGCGAACACTCCGGAATCACCTGTCGGGCCTGCCCGAACCACCTCTCAGACTTGCCAAAACCATGTTCCGGACACGCCGGTACCACCTGCCGAGTATGCCGGAACCACCTGATCCACTCCCCAGAACCACCTGCTGGATACGCCAGAATCACGTGCCGGCTACTCCAGAACCAATTGGCAGACACTCCGTAACCAACTGCCGGGCATGCCGGAACCACCTCTCAGAGGTGCCAGAACCACATGCCGGACACTCCGCAATCACCTGCCGGGCATGCCGGAACCATCTCTCAGACTTGCCAGAACCATGTTCCGGACATGCCGGAACCAGCTGCCGAGCTTGCCGGAACCACCTGCTGGACACGCCAAAATCACCTGCCGGCTACGCCACAACCACTCGGCAGACACTCGGGAATCACATGCCACGCATTCCGGAACCACCTCTCAGAGGTGCCAGAACCAAATGCCGGACACTCCGGAATCACCTGCCGGGCATGCCGGAACCACCTCTCAGAGGTGCCAGAACCACATGCCGGAGACTCCCGAATCACCTGCCGGGCATGCCGGAACCATCTGTCAGACGTGCCAGAACCATGTGCCTGAGATGCCGGAACCACACCCCGAACAGACGAAACCACCTGCCAGACCGGCCTGAACCACCTGCCGAGCACGCCGGAACCGCCTACTCAACTCGCTGGAACCACCTACCTGACACGCTAAAATCACCTGCCGGGTATGCCACAACCACTTGGTGGACACTCCGGAATCATCTGCCGGACATGCCAGAACCAGCTCTCAGACAAACCAGAACCACGTGCCAGACATGCCGGAAGCACCTGCTGAGCATGCCTGAGCCAAATGCTCGACTTGCAAGAAGCACCTGCCAGACACGCCAAAATCAACTGCCGGGTACGCCAGAACCATGTGGCGGACACTCCGGAATCACCTGTCGGGCATGCCGGAACCGCCTCTCAGACTTGCCAGAACCATGTTCCGGACACGCCGGTACCACCTGCCGAGTATGCCGGAACCACCTGATCCACTCGCCAGAACCACCTGCTGGACACGCCAGAATCACCTGCCGACTATGCCAGAACCACTCGGCAGACACTCCCTAACCACCTGCCATGCATGCCGGAACCACCTCTCAGAGGTGCCAGAACCACATGCCGAACACTCCGGAATCACCTGCCGGGCATGCCGGAACCACCTCTCAGAGGTGCCAGAACCACATGCCGGACACTCCCGAATCACCTGCCGGGCATGCCGGAACCATCTCTCAGACGTGCAAGAACCTTGTTCTGGACATGCTGGTACCACATGCCGAGCTCGCCGGAACCACCTGCTGTACACGCCAAAATCACCTGCCAGCTACGCCAGAACCACACGGCAGACACTCCGGAATCACCTGCCGGGCTGGCTGGAACCACCTGCTGGTCACGCCAAAATCACCTTTCAGCTACGCCAGAACCACTTGGCGGACACTCCGGAAACACATCTCCGGCCGGCCGGAACCACCTCTCAGACATGCCAGAACCATGTGCCTGAGATGCCGGAACCACTACCCGAACAGACCGAAACCACCTGCCAGACCCGCCTGAACCCCCTGGCGAGCACGCCTGATCCACCTGATCAACTAGCCGGAACCAACTTCCTGACATTCCAAAATCACCTGCCGGCTACGCCACAACCATTTGGTGAACTCTTCGGAATCACCTGCCGGGCTGGCTCCAGAACCACTCGGCAGACACTCCGGAACCACCTGCCGGGCATGCCGGAACCACCTCTCAGACATCCCGGAACCACATGCCAATGACACCGGAAGCACCTGCCGAGCACGCCAGAACCACCTGCTCGACTCGCCAAAACCACCTGCTGGACACGCCCAAATGACCTGCCGGCTACGCCACAACCATTTGGTGAACTCTTTGGAATCACCTGTCGGGCTTGCTGGAACCACCTGCCGGTCACGCCAACATCACCTGCCAGCTATGCCAGAACCACTTGTCGGACACCATGGAAACACCTGTCGGGCCGGCCGGAACCACCTCTCAGACGTGCCAGAACCATGTGCCTGAGATGCCGGAACCACTCCCCGAACAGACCGAAACCACCTGCCAGACCCGCCTGAAGCCCCTGGCAAGCACGCCTGAGCCACCTGCTCAACTAGCTGAAACCAACTTCCTGACACGCCAAAATCACCTGCCAGGTATACAAGAACCACTTGTGGACACTCCGGAATCATCTGCCGGACATGCCAGAACCAGCTCTCAGACACACCAGAACCACGTGCCAGAGACGCCGGAAGCACCAGCTGAGCATGCCTCAGCCACCTGCTCGACTCGCAAGATACACCTGTCAGACATGCCAAAATCACCTGCCGGGTACGCCAGAAACACTGGGCGGACACTCCGGAATCACCTGTCGGGCGTGCCGGAACCACATCTCAGACGTGCCACAACCTCGTGCCGGTCACGCCAGAACCACCTGCCGGACAGACCGGAAACACCTGCTGGATACGCCGCAACCACCGACTCGACTCGCCGGAACCACCGCCGGACATGCAAAATGACCTGCCGGCTATGCCAGAACCACTTGGCGAACACTCCGGAATCACCTGTCGGGCCTGCCCGAACCACCTCTCAGACTTGCCAAAACCATGTTCCGGACACGCCGGTACCACCT
Source organism: Equus caballus (assembly GCF_041296265.1). Lineage (NCBI taxonomy): Eukaryota > Metazoa > Chordata > Mammalia > Perissodactyla > Equidae > Equus > Equus caballus. The sequence goes on from NC_091697.1 coordinate 6,267,320, forward strand.
GCCGAGTATGCCGGAACCACCTGATCCACTCCCCAGAACCACCTGCTGGATACGCCTGAATCACCTGCCGGCTACGCCAGAACCACTCGGCAGACACTCGGGAATCACATGCCACGCATTCCGGAACCACCTCTCAGAGGTGCCAGAACCAAATGCCGGACACTCCGGAATCACCTGCCGG